>NW_027204871.1:532500-1240991 GCF_024711535.1 Dipodomys merriami
TAAGAAGTAAGAACTACCTGCAGTACGTTGGCTACATCAAGCTTGACAACTAAACAAAAGGTGACTTGCTGTTTCTATGTCTTGCCGTTCATTTCAATTAGCATCATTTTGTATGGTCATATATATGCTCATAACTTGAACTATTATGATCCATTTTCAGGAGTAATAGGCTAATGCTAACCATTGCAAATGAGGGAAATCATAGAGTTCATGTTTCTTTGGGCCTGGCTTGCTTCACTTAATATGATTTTTTCCAAGTCTTTCCATTTTCTTACAAAAGGGACGCTGTCATGCTTTCTGATAGAAGCATAAAATTCCATTGTGTATGTATACCACATTTTCTTGATCCATTCATCTATTGAGAGGCAATTGGGTTGGATCTGTAGCTTACCTATGGTAAACAATGCTGTAATGAACATAGTTGTTCTGGTAGCTTATTGTGACCTAGTTTGAGATCGTTTGGATAAATGCAGAGGACTGGGATTGTTGGATCTCTAGTAGGAAGACCCCTAATCAGGCAGGCAAGCCCACCTAGTCGTCCAGAATGACAGAGCCCACCACAACAAAGTTGTTAACCAGGAAGAAATTTTATTGAGAAGGTGCCTACACTGACCTGTCAGGGCCCCAGCACAGACTCGGGAGCTGATAATACAACCCCTAGCAGCCCATGTACTTTGGTTTTTAATGGCAAAATTCACGAAGTCAAGCCTGGTCACGCAGGGTGACCAATGAGATTGTCACACACACACAAAAGATTGCACAGTCATACTAGACCACACAGAGGTGGTCAATGAGATTACAGTTTGTCACATAATGGCTGTTTAAACCAGTCTATCACTTTTGGTTTAAATGACTCACAAAGTCATTGGGTAAGGTGAGGCACACACAAAAGGCAGAGGTTAAGGTAATCATACACAAAGGAGGAGTTTAGTGGAGTTTACCATAAGCACGTGAAATATGTGGAGATATTTCTAGTAGAAGCCAAATTACAACCTATCTGTTTTATTGGTCAGTCTGTAACAGAACAATCAAGGTTGGTTAGATTGTTAAGGGGGGGGGGCATAGGGGCATTCTTTACATTCCAAGAACTGGGCTGGTTGGAGCCAAGGTCTAGTAAACCTATTTTTAAAGTTGTTTTTTTTTTTTTCTCTAAAAGCAAAGCCTGGAAAGAAACTGTACCAGCTCAAGTTTCCTCTCAGGGCCTACTTCAGATCTTAGGGGAGATCTATGTTTAGTCTTTTGAGGAACGTCCATACTGCCTTCCAGAGTGGTTGAACCAGCTTACATTCCTACCATCAGTGTAGTAGTGTTCCCATTTAACCACATCAACCGCCGCATCAGTTATTGTTTGTTCTCTTGATAATGGCCATTCTAACTGGGGTGAGTGGAATCTAAATGTGGTTTTGGTTTTGATTTGCATTTCTTTCATAACCAGTGATGCTGAGCATCCCCCTTCTCTTTCTGAGAAACCACACTATTTCAGGTTTGTAGTGTCTCAACAGAAGCATAGAAACTTCTAATATTGTATGCTTTTTGTTGTTAATTCACTTCACTTGGAGCTTCCAATGACTCCTATAACACATAGTAAAGTTTTATATTATTTCCTTTACTGAAAAAAAAACACCTATTTTCAAAAAGCATAGAAAAAAATTCCTGTGTCATGGGTCTCAGTGAATTCTAAGGAAGATTCTTTACTGGGAAATTTTATTTGGTTGCTTGTTTGTTGCATAGCTTAAACACATGTTGAATTTGGGGTTTCCCGACCAAATCTTCAACAAACCAGAAACTATGTTGCCTCATTGGATTTTGCCTTAACAATGACAAAATATTTTGACATATTTTTGATTTGGTGTTTTGGAGGTTTTTGGCTTTTGGCTAGAATCAGGCTTGAACTGAGGTTCTGGAGCTCTCGCTTAGATTATTTTACTCAATGCTGTCACTGTGCCACTCGAACCACATCTCCACTTCTGGCTTTTTGCTACTTAATTGAAGATGAGAATATTGAGAATTTATTAGCTTGGGTTGGCATCAAACTGTGATTCTCAGATACCACCCTCCTAAGCAGCTAAAATTATAAGAATGAGCCAGAACCTGGATTTATTGAGCTCCCTAAGAAACTTAAACAAGGGCACATAATTCTGAAGCATGTATGAATGGTTGTGTATTTCAAAATTTGTTAGAAAACTATATCCCTAAAAAATGAAAAATATAGCCCTTTATGTGTGTGTGTGTGAATGTGCTAAGGAAAACGAGGATGTATCTACTGATTTTGAGGAAAGGGTTCACCTAGGGCTTTTCACAGACTGAGGCATGCTGTACACAATGCTTGAGACTAAAGGTGAGGTAAATGATGACATTATCCCATTCATCTACATCCCTTGCTAACATAAGCATATACTGTGTTGTTGTCATGAGTATTTGGTATATGAGAGCCAGTACTGGAGCTTGAATTCAGGGCCTGGATTCTGTCCCTTAGCTTTGCACTCTACCATTTGAAGCATTGCTCAGCTTTCTTCATTACTGTTTAATTAGTAGTAAGAGTATTTTTTGCTCAGTTGGGTTTGAACTGAGTTTCCCATATCTCAGGGTTCTGAGTAGCTAGTTTTCCAGGGCTGAGCTTCCAGTGCCTAGCTTTTGATTATTACTTTCACAAGATACATGTACACACACATTCCTTGCATTCAAAAACCTCACTGTTCAGGCTGACTGACAAGTTGTGAGGAAAAATGGTTGAATGGATAAGTTACCAAATGGGCCTCTAGCACCATTAACATCATTCTGGTCAGTAACTTACCTTTCAGTGAGTAAGTACATATTTCCATTTTCACACTGCCTTTTTAAACAGGAACTCATGAAATGTTTTTATACATTTTTTAAATATTATCTCCCAAACAGGAGATATTATTTGAATGTATTTGATAATATTTCAGATTGGGGTGGTCTTGTGTTTGGATGTCTATGGGCAGAAGCCTTCCAACTGGGCGTCAGGCCCAGAGCTGATGCTTCTGTCTGCTGGTTGCAGAGAAGAAGGTTTTCTTTCTGGCCAGGCTTTGAATTGAGATCCTTTCATCCTAGACTTCGAAGTAGCTAGGATAACAAGCATAAACCACCAGCAACTGGCTTGTTTTAGAGCATTAATTGTTTTCCATTCATTGCTTTTGTTCCTGGAAGGTTGATCTAGATAGGCTGCTTGTACTTCATGACGAGGTGATTTAAATAATACACTTTGCTTCTGGCATTTCTGAAACTCATTTCCTCAGTTCTAGACAAATGAAATTGTTGTAAAGCCAATAGCATTTTCCTTCTGAGATGTTAGGTGGCTTATTTAAATCTCTTATCCTTTCCTTTGGCAAAACAATCAGGATGTTTTGTAAAACCCTACTTCTTGAGAGTATTATAGTTAGAAGTTATCATGTGCACACTTTCATATAGTCTCTCCTTTTATAAACATATGTTACATGATTGGGTAGAAGAATGATGACTATTGAATTAATTTGATAAACACTCTAGAATTGTTAAGCCTTAATGCTTATTAAATCAAAGGATGATTAAAATATCCAGAATATTGGAATGTGGCTACTACTCATTTGATGTATGTGGAAAATGATCCAAATTCTTATGATTAATAAAATATATCTTCAAATTTCCAGTGGCACACTGCTATGCTAACTGGGAGGAGAGAGTGGTGATGCCAGGGATTGAAAGCTCAAACGAAGCAAAATATCCGGGTAGAGCATTTGCTAAGGATAAAATTTTCAAGGCTCATACCAAATATATTGAATTAGAATGCTAAGTGATGAATGACAGCACCAAATTTTATTTGTTGGCTTCTTTGTTTTGTGAAGTCCTGGGATTTGGACCTAGGGCCAGGGTCCTGTCCCTTAGGTTTTCCTCAAGGCTAGTGCTCTACCAGTTGAACCACAGCTTCATGTCCATATTTTTGGTGATTAATTGGAGATCAATCTTACCAAATTCCCTCTTTGAGCTTGCTTTAAACCTGATCCTCAAATATCAGCCTCCTGAGTAACTAGGATTCCAGTTGTGAGCCACCTGAGCCCAGCTAGAATCACAGTTTAAACGTATTCTTTACTGAATCAGATGTGTCTGACTACTATTTTAGCACTTTGTTTCCAGTGGGTCAGATTTAAAGTAAAATCAGAACTTTTCTTCTTGTAACGACAGCATGCAATATCTATCTAATTTATTCCTACCTTCATTTCTGATCTTTTTCTTCTTTGAACTTTTCCATTCTTATTTCACAAGCAAGCATGTCAGTGCTGTTTCCCTTTTCTGAGGCAAGTCAATTCCATTCCCATCAATGGGGGATGTACTTACTGTTCTTACTGCTTGGAGTACCTGCTGGATGATGGCTCTCAAATCAACATCCCTCATCAATGTGAAGTTGTTGCCACAAAATCACCAATTTCACGTCTCTGATTTATAGAGATTATCATTAAGATTTCTGGTTTTTTTTCCAGCATGAAATTAGTGAGGAGAGAGCCACATTCACTTCTGTTTCTCCAACACCTGTAATAGTGCCTAGTCCTTAGTGCTCAGCAGACTTACAAGGAGATCAGCCTTCTCCAACTCAATTGATCCTAGCTTCTGGTCAGGAGAGCTCTTCAGGCTGAAGTTTGGTGGCCAATAGGCATTCCCTCTCATTCTTTGTGCCTTTTGGTGTTGTTGAGTCCACTTCAGGGCCAAATCAGTGCCTGACACCTATTTCCTGCTATGGCAAAGGTGGCTGTGCCATCATAGACGTTATGGCCATTGTATTGTTAAGCTGTGTGAGGACACCCCACCCCCACACAATTTCCCAGGAGTCCATTCAACAATTCAGCAACCAAACTATCACCAGTTCCTGATCAACTCAGAATATGTGTCTATTTCTTTAAAGAAAAAAAAAGAAAAATTCAAGACATGTTTTTCATGATTTGTCATTGAACTACTGAAACAGAGTATATAATTTTATGTATTTGTATGTCTTTGACCATCTCTCTTGAGCCCTTGCCATATTTCTATGTGTTTGCAGCTTGGGTATGGAAATACGTTTTAATTCAATATAGTCAGAGACTATAGTTCAGAAGGCTCTTTTTTAGAACCTTTTGGAGGGAATACCAACTTTCCATTTGATGTTCTACAGGTGGCCATCTTGGTACAGGTACTGAGTAGACTGTCATAACATAGAGGCTGTACTGATTTCTACTGACTTTCCTCTGGGGTCAGGGAGTGTGATCCCACTGCATATGTGTCTCTTTGCTACACTGGAGGGCCCAGGACTCCTCTGAAAATCTAAGGCTTGGGGTAATAAATAATAGAAGTCAGAATTCAGCTTCTCACATCACTAAGATTACAGGCCTAAGTTTCATGAACTCAATTTTTGTATACATACTGGAATCAATTTCATAATACTCACTTTCATTATATTCACTTCATAGACAGATATATACAAATATATGTATATAATTATTCATCTATTTATAACAAGTGTTATATCTAGAAACACACGTATATATATTCATATAATTATAATCAAATTATATCACTTCTTTCCCTAATAATATTTACACTAATGTTTTACGCAAAAATACTGAAGACTAAAAAGTTAAATGCCTTTGTAATTTGAAAAATCATATTCAATCTTATATATTATATAAAATAGTATATATTACATAAAGAATATAATGTATTTACATAAAACTGATTTAATTGTGGAGTTTTTTCTTCCTGATTTTGTGTTTGTTCACATCTGTAAGCCTTCTTTCTTCTATTGATGATGGTATATACTTTCCAGTATATATTTCTATTTTATATTTTGTCAATTTTTTTCAGCACTAAGTAGACTTTTTATATTATTGGAGCCAAATTTTTCTTCCATATTTGCCCAAAGCACAATGAAGATGTATACAGATTAGAACTCACTGTTGGAAGCGTGTCCCACATACCACTATAAGTATTGTGGCATTTATACCAATAGACAGCTTAACTTTCTAGGACATCTGATCTGCTATGTCCTAGACCTTTTGTAGCCACCTTATCACCCCATGCTGGCATGGCCTGGCTTCATTGCCACTCCCTGTGCATTTAACAGTTTCCATTATATCCAGTAGGATCTCTTGTACAGCTTTCTGTCACTCTGTGTTTTCCCTCCTACAGAACATGTATACACGATGGTTCAGATTGTAAGTTTAAGAGGAAATATATCAAGAATTCGAGAATATGTCAAAAAACATTGACATTTTAATAAAGTTCGAAAAATAAATAGAATGAAACTTTTACAACAATCAGGACAAAAAGAAAAAGAAGGATTTTCTCACTAAGGGGAGAAAGAATCTCCAAATCTAGATTGGTCTCTAACTTGGCGTTCAGGGAGAAATTCTGCCTCAGAGTCCTCAAAGGGATTTCCTCATTAAAGACAGGATTCTCTCCTGAGTCCAGGTAGGGACAGATTCTAATTTCTCAATTGGAAATTGGATCCCATGCAAGAGGACAGATTTGTCTGGGTATTCTGTGAGGGAAGATTCTCTGACCTCATCTGAATCTAGATTTTGGATCTCACTTATTGGTTTTTCTCAGCATATACTGGGGTCATTTTCCATTAGCATACATTTACCCTGTACACCATGACGTGTTTTTTTGACTGGTTTGGAGCTGATCTAGCTTGATTGTGAACATCAATGGGAAAATTCTGGATCATCTTCTTCCTTGGTGGTATGTGCAGGTACACCTGCATAACATTTGGGGTTCAAAACCAGTGGATTGTCCACAGGACTCAAAATGTACTTGGGCCTCTCTACAAATTGGAAAAGAAAAACCCTCTACCTTCACATGCTTTCTTGAGATCAGTGATGGATTCTGATCTCCATCAGTCACTATAGACGACATCACTGATGGGTTCTTTGTCTGGAGTTCTGCAGGAGCTGCTCTATGGTGATGCAAACCTGAGAATGGAAATAGGTACAGGAGTCTTAGAGTAGACCCTAGAAGTTAAGGTGTGACTAAACTTCCATAAGGATAGAATGGGGGAAGCTGTAGAATTTGAGTTTGGACTGAACACTGATGCGAAGGTAGGGTGTTTTAAACAAGTGGCTACTTCTAAGTTCTTTCAAAAGAGAACAGTTATTACCTGGCATAGAATATCCATAAAATGACATTTTTGCCAAGCTAGGGAGTACTAAGGGCCCTTGGCCAATCAGGCCCACCCCTAGAGATGCAGGTTCCATACCTACTCATGAGCTCTGAGGCATCTAAACAAGGACTTCTTCCACTTTTTCTTTGTCTCATGGGTCGTGGGTTCCTCCAGCTAGTCCAGAAGAATGTGTAAGCAGAAGAGCAGGTCTGAAGAGGGCATGTTGAGCTTGACATACTGTGTAAGATTTTTCAGGGTGTCATGGTCCTTGGTCTCATAGAAATCATCAGGGTAGAAGTCCATCCACATAGGGATGATGGAACAACCATTGCTGTGGGAAGATTGGTGACAAGGAAAATTAGAGCCCACCCTCCCCATTCTGAGCCTCTGTCTGGCAGGACTTGTTGTTGGGAAGTAGGAATAAACTCCTGTAAGCAGGATGCTCCTCACAACCCACTTCTACAAATTTCTCAAATATAATCCCCTAAAATTCTCCCTGTAATAGGAAGAAAATGTTGTTTCCCTACTGAATCAGACTTGCTCTACACAGCCCTCCCTGTCATCCTTGAGAGTCCAAAACCGCAAGCACATCCACAACTATGTAATCTGCTATCCTCTGAAGTTCCAAGCCTCAATCCCCTAGTAAAAATCACAACTGGTGAGCAAAGAAGAAAGTTGACTTTGATTCAGAAACTTCAAACATATCAAGTTTTCAAGGACAAAACTTTTCTTTATGCCAACATCCACTTACTTTGTCACTTGTTCATCTTCCTCCCAGTTACGGTAGAAGGATCAGTACCAATGGGAGGAGAGTAGGAAGTTAACTCTATGCTTCTCCTTTTCTGAATTAACATGACACACATAGGACTGGCTATGTCCCATATGGTAATGTAAACATGACAGACAAAAAGTAGAGTTATGTCTATACAATTTCATGGAAATTCTGTGAGGATGCTTATATGCATCTCTACAAAGACATACACAATGGATCATGCCTCTAAACCTACTAATCAGGAGAGTGAGATCTGAAGATCACAGTTTGAACCCACTCTAGTTTGTAAAATTCTAAAGACACTTATCTTCAATTAACCAGCCAAACGCCAGAAATGGACCTTGGGCGCAATTGGTAGAGTGCTACAAATCGGACAACACTCAGGCCCCAGATTCAAGTTCAAGTTACATCCTTACTTATGTCCATATTCCTTTAAAGGCCTCTAAGGTAGTTATTTCCTAGGTGAGGGTGAATATTGTGTGCCACTTGCTCATTCCTTTAATCCTAGTCTCTCACATGCAAATTGCTAAACTTCCACTAGTTTATGAGGCAAATGAAATATTCTGGCAGCCCAGTAATAAGAAATTAAGCATGGAGGCACTTCTTTGTCTCAAGCCAAGTTCCTTTGATAAGAACCCAGTGAAACAGTCTCAGAGAGATAGCGATTGTTCCAATACTCTGCCAGGCGGTCTCATCAGCCCTGGGTTTGTTGGTCATGGGGCTTGAACTCTGGGCTTCAGTGCTATCCCTCAGCCCTTCAGCTCAGGGGGAGCTCTCTTCCACTTGAGCCACCACACAACTTCCAGTTTTCTAGTGGTGTATTGGAGATAAGAGTCTCATGGACCTTCCTGTTCGGGATGGCTTTGAACCGTAATCCTCAGATCTCAGCCATTGACTGTAGTGCTCTAACAATTGTCCAAAGTTCCACTGCAAGCCTTTTAGTAGTGAAATGGAGAGGAGAGACTCATAAAATTTTCTGCTCAGGCCATCTGAACTAAATCTCAGGTCTAAAACCCCTGATTAGCTAGTTATAATTATGAGCCTACAGAACCTGGTGATAAAGCATTGTTACTGGAGACAGTGGGGTTGCAAGTTTTAGTCCACCTTCACAACACTCTATATCATAAAACAGCAACAGTACAACCCTATATCAAAATACAATAATAAAAAGTGTTTAGAATACAATTTAGTGATATAGTCTGCTAGCAAAACTTTCAGGAAAACCTTGGTTTTAATGATTTAGCATCACAAAACCAAACAAATTGAGATAATTTCAGTAGATTCTACAAATGTTTACATTACATCTTAATAATTTCAAAACATACAAGAAAACATTCATACTTATAAGGAAAATGTAAAAAAGATAAAAGATGGCAGATTATGAAATGGAAAATTCTACACTGCAGGAAAATTATTTTCATGGTGAATATATGGTGGTATTGTCATGGTGAATATATGATAATGTTCTTCAGAGCAGCAGCAATAGATAAATATATATTTACTACACATAGTCCAACTTGTCTGTCTCTATCAACTTCCAATCTTCTATGCACATTATCAATGCATTCATGTTTGTGGTATACTCAAAAAAAATAACTAGCCGAGTCAAGAGGTTACCGAAATACATTAGCTTAAATGTTTTAGGAGATAAACGTGCTAATTATATTGACTATTCTATATCTTAAACATGTAGTGTGTTATCATTGTATCTCTAAGTATATGCAAACACTACTTCAAAGTGAAATTGAATACAACAATGTTTTGAAGGCATATGCCTGTAAAGCTACCTATGTGGGACATCATTTCAAGACCAGTGTAATTTTTCCTGCAATGCTGCCCAACCTCTTGCTCTGTGTGATGGAATATGTCTATCATCCCAGGTCCATGGGGAGCTGAGAGCAGGAGGATTTCAATTCCATGTCATTCTAGGCAAGAACTTCCACATGGTCCCATCTCAACCAAAGAAGGTTCAATACTGGCTAGCACCTATCTCCACTACCTAGGTGAAAATACAAATAAGAACTTCGTAGTATAAGAAACAAACAATATTAAAACAAGCCAACACACACCTAGTGTTTGTTTCTCATACCTGCAATCCTAACTATAGCAAGGACTATATATGTGAGCCAGAAGCACAAAGCAGTTCATCATATTAAAAGTGACTATTTGAGTGTCTGCTTTGACTCTGAGGTCTTTGATCTATTTGTAGTTGATTGTGGTGCCGTGTGATATATAAGGATCTAGCTTTAGTTTTCTACAAGTGATTAACCAATTTTGCCAGCACCATTAACTTAGAGGGGGTCATTCTTCCATTCTATTTTTTTAGATGGCTATCTGCCTGGAGGTTCATTTCTGGGATTTCAATTCTATTCCATTGGTCCTGAGGGAGGTTCTTGTACCACTACCAAGCTGTTTTGATTACTATGGCTTTTTAGTAGAGTTTGAAATTTGGTGTTGATATTTCTCCAGCACTGTTCTTTCTGTTTAGGATTGTTTTTGCTATTTGGGGTATTGCATTGTTCCATATGTATTTTTGGATTGCCTCTTCTATTTCCTTGACGAATGAGGTTGGAATATTGATAGTTATGGCATTGAATTTGTAGATAGCCTGGGGAACTATTGCCATTTTCACGATATTGATCTTTCCAATCTTGGAGCATAGGAGTTTTTCCCGTTTCTAGGTTCTGTTTTGATTTCATTTTTCATGTTTTTTAAGGACCTCATCATAGAGGTCCTTCATGTCTTTGGTTAAATGAATTCCTAGGTATTTTTTTTTGTGGGGCTATTACGAATAGAGTTGCTTTCCTGATTTCAGCCATGCTTTTCTCATTGTTGTCATACAGAAAAGCCATTGATTTTTGAGGGTTAAATTTATACCTTGCTACTTTGCCAAAGTTTTGAATCAGTTTGAGTAATTTGGGAGTGGAGTCCGTGAATAAGAGAAACATTAGGTCACCTTGGCACAGACCAATGTTTTTGTAAAGAGTCCCAGAAACACAACAAATAAAAAAATGTTTGGAGAAATGGTATTGCATGAAATTGCAGGGTTTCTGAAAGGCAAAGGAAAGAGTTAGCAAGATCAATAGAAAGACCACATACTGGGAGAAGATCTTCACTAGCCATACAACGGACAAGTGTTTCATATATAAAATATACCTAGAATCCAAAAAATCAAATCCCCCTAAAACAAATCCTCAAAGAAACAACTACCCAATGAATAAGGGACCTAAGACTTAAAGAGAAACTTCTCCGAAGAGGAAAGAAGGATGGCCAATAGACACATGAAGATGTGTTCAACCTCCCTACCCATAAAAGAAATACAAACCAAAACAACATCAAAACAACAACCACCTTACCCCAGTTAGATTGGGTATAATCAAGGACTCTAATAACAATAGATGCTGTAGGGGATGTGGCAAAAATGGAACCTTATTGCATTGTTGGCGGAAGTGTAAACTTGTTCAAAAACCTTGGAAAACTGTATGCAGGTTCCTCAAAAGACTCCACACAAAGTTCTCCTATCACCCAGCAATCTCACTTTTGGGCATTTACACAAATGATCACAAACAAATCAATACTAATGTTACCAGCAAAACTGTGTTTATTGCAGCATTATTTACCGTAGCTAAAATATTGAACCAAGCCAGATACCCCTCAGTAGATGAATGGATCAAGAAAATATGGTGTATATACACAATGGAATTCTCTGCCTCCATCAGAAAGAATAACGTTGCCCCATTTGTTAGGAAATGGAAAGCCTTGGAAAAAAATATATTAAATGAAGTAAGCCAGGCCCAAAGAAACAGGTCCCATGGTTTCCCTTATTTTCTATAACTAGTATATGTCTGAGACAAGCAGAAAAGGTCAGATAAGTTGATGTTAGGTGAAATGAATGCCAAGATAAGGATTCAAATGTATTTTTTTCTTTCATGCCATTGTTTCTAACATATTTATAAGATGATTTCTTTTGTTGTTTTCTATGTCCCTCCCCCACGGTATAACCCCTGATTTCATTGTATTTGATGTTGGTATAATTTGTGGAAGGGAAGCAAAAAAACAAATTAAGTAGGGATACAGTTGAACCCATTGAACAATGAGATATACAAGATGTTATGTCAGAAAACGAACATTACAACCTGCCCGGGGGAGGGGGGTGAGTGTGGATTGGGGGGGGTAGTGAGGTGTGTGTGTGTGAGATAAGAAGTGATGGGAAGGGGAAACAAAGGAGGGGGCAACAATGCTTCATAAGAAATGTGCTCATTACTTTGCCCATATAATTATAACCACTCTCTATGGTATTTTCACACACACACACACACACACACACACACACACACACACACACACACACACACACACACACACACACACAAGACCATTTCAAGCCAGGTGCAAGTGGCTCATACCTGTAATTCCAGCTACTCATGAGGCTGAGATCTGAGGATTGAAGTTCAAAGCCAGCCCAGGAATAAAAGTCCTCATAAGACTCTTACCTCCAATTAACAACTCAAAAGCCAGAAGTGGTTCTGTAGCTCAATTGTTAGAGTGCTACCTAACTTGAGCACAGAGTATTAGGGACAGTGCCCAGGCCCTGAATTCAAGCCCCACAACTGACAAAAAATATAAATAAACATGTAAATGTCTGATTTTTTTGTGAAATGGTAACCTCACTGTACATACTTAAGTAACAATTACATTTCAAAAAGAATCAGAAATCCCGAAGCCATGGGTCATTATGATGTGCATCTACTTTCCAAAATTTCAAAGTCCCATCGTCTGAGCTGGTAGCACACAGGTTGTAGCCCAAGGGGATGAGAAAATATGAAGCCAGAGATCCTTTCAGATTGTCCCACTAACGCTTTTATTACTTTAAGAAAAAACAAACAAAACAAAGGAAAGCAAACAAAATAGACTTTATGGTTAAGTAAAGTGCTATTAAAGATTCCAGGCAGAATTATATTGTTAAATGATGAGTCAGTACATATATTTTGTAGATACTGAACTCACATGTGTCACAAAAGTATCTATGGATTCATAACTAGAAAGTCTTAAGTGTAAGGCATATTAATTAGGTGAGTTTCATTAAGTAGTCAATGAAGAGAACACCACACGGTATTCAGTCAGGTAAGTAGTTTATTTACTGAACTGCTTCCCATACCATACATGGTAGAAAGGCATGTAAAAAAAATGGGGTGACCCAACCTCCAGCGAGGACCTATCTAGGTAAAGAACCAGATGAAGTGAGGCCAGGTCGGGGTAAATTCTGGCCACACTGGATCTACATGTGACTTTAAGGCCTGAGACTCATCTCTGGTTAGATGGAAAGTGTGACCAGAGGCTGACCCGGTTGTGACTTAGCAGGAGGGGGAGGTGGCTGCCTCCAGGTGTGCCAAATACCTAGGTAACAAAGAGTGGAAACTTAGTCAAGAAGTGGGAAGGTGTGTGCAAAGGGTTTGCATGGCCTGGGGCAGACCTAATACACAATACAGGTAGTACCTCTACCATGCGATTCCTGACTCCAAAAAATTCATTCTCAATAATTTTCTTTCTTTCTATCCTTCTCATTCTTTCTTTCTTTCTTTCTTTCTTGCTCTTTCTTTCTTTCTTTCTTTCTTTCTTTCTTTCTTTCTTTCTTTCTTTCTTTCTTTCTTTCTTTTTTCCTTTTTTCTTTTTCTTACTTTCAAACTTACCATATATTTTAATATCAAATCACCTATATTTGCCAATGATTAACTCAAATTACCTGTAATCATTTATTTCCATAATATCATCTAGAGGTAGGCAGAACTGGAGCTCACACCATTAACTAAATTGGTAGAATTTGAGAGTATCACAATTCTGAATCCGTCTAGGAAGGAAAGTATCACCCATATCAACCTACTAAGTAGGGATTTTGGAATGCAATCATGATCCCTGCTTTTTGGGATGGGTGCAAAAATTGCTACTCTATGAGTACAGTAACTTAAACAAGAAAGGATTGGTGGAGTGACTCCAGTGGTGGAATACCTGTCTGGTAAACACAAAATCTAAACTTAAATCAACTTCCTAAAGATAAAATAAGAAAAGGAAACAAAGAACAACTCATACTGAGCATGTGTTTAATGTAAACATTTACCCTAAATTATTGTAATTATAAATGTCATCATTTATTTCTAGGGGAAAACACATTTTGTGTCAAGCCTAAATGAAAATATAACACACTATATATAAAGCTTTGGTAAAACACAGGTCTAGCTTACAATGATGAACACATAAGTTTGCATGCTCAGTGGTGTTGCAGGGTTGATATACATAAATATACAAATTTATATATATATATACATACATATATACATACAAAAATACATATATACATATATGTATGTATTTATATATCAAGTATCATAATAAATAAAAATAAAAAATTTACAATGAATAAATTTAGTTCACAGATACGTTTCCCAGAGTATTATTTTACTTGAACCAATTCAGGTCTTGATGTCTCCAATGCTATATCACTCTTACATGGTTGCTGATCCCTTTCAGCTTTTTTATGATATTCTTTTTTCTTTGTTTTTCAGATGAAAAAGCCTGGCAATAAACATACTTGTATGACATTCCTTTCTTTAGAAAATGAAAAGCATGTTGTGTTATCTGGCTCTTTATGTACCATCAAACTAATTTTTTATAATTTCAAGTACACATTGTCACATTAATCACTGAAATAAACATTATGAAAATGAAACTCTGAAATTATTTAGAGAGATCACTTGAAAGTTACCTTTCTACACACTCATTCTACTCCCTCAACTAAATCATAGAACTTAAAATAAGTAACAATTTAGCTGTGTGACAGTGGCTCATGCCTCTAATCCTACCTACTCAGGAGTTGAGATCTGAGGATGATAGTTCAAAGCTAGCCCTTGCAGGAAATCCGTGACATTCTTACCTCCAATTAACCACCAGAAAACAGGAAGTGGCACTGTGGCTCAAGTGGTAAAGTGATAGTCTTGATCTGAAGAGCTCAAGGACAACACCTAGATCCAGAATTCAAGCCCCATAACCAAGAAAAATAAAAAAAATAAAAACCGATCAAAATGTAATATTTGAAAACTAATGTGCACATATACACAAAAACTGTATAGAAATAAAACTGTAACAGTCCCTGGACTGGCAAAGAAAAAGAGATTAAAATGAAATTGCCTTCAATAATTCACTTAGACGATATATACTGACAGGGGAGCCTACTGGAACTCACATCACTAATTGAAGAGGTAAAATTTGAGAAGATCACATTTCAGAACCAATATGCAAGGAAAGTACTAAGAGTCTCATATCATCCTAAAGCCTGGCACGTTGGAATGCATTTGTGATCCCAGCTACTTGGCAGACAGAAGTGAGGAACTTAGCCTCTGTTCAGCCCTCAGCAAAATTGATAACCTATGAGCAAAGTAAATAAATCGAAAAAGGATGTTCTAATGGTAGAATACTTGTTCAACAAACAAAATATCTAAATTCATACTCATTTCCTAAAAGAGGAAATAAAAGAGAAGAAATAACGTAAGAAAGAAAGGAAGAAAGAAAGAAAGAAAGAAAGAAAGAAAGAAAGAAAGAAGAAAGAAAGAAAGAAAGAAAGAAAGAAAGAAAGAAAGAAAGAAAGAAAGAAAGAAAGAAAGAAAGAAAGAAATAAAAAAGAAAGAAAATAGAAAGGAAAAGGGGCTGGGAAGGTGGCTTAGTGGTAGAATGCTTACCTTGCATGCATGAGGTCCTGGGTTCGATTCCTCAGCACAATATAATTTAAAAAAAGCCGGAAGTGGCTCTGTGGCTAAATTGGGAGAGCACTAGCTTTGAGCTGTAGAGATGAGGGACAACACCCAGGCCCAGAGTTCAGTCCCCACGACTGGACTCTGCCCCCCCCAAAAAAAAGAAAGAGAAAGAAAGAATGGAGGAAAAAAGAAAGGGAAAAAGAGAGGTATAAATAAATCCTCAGCATGCGATAGATGTTAATAATGACCCTAAATCTTTTTAGCTATAAATGCCATCATTTAATTCTGGGCAGAGACATTTTGTATCACACCTGAATAAACGATAGCATACAAAGCTTTGGTAAAATGCCACATTGAAAGTTTTGGTAAAATACAGGTCTGGCTTATTCTGTTGGACCAATAGGAGTGTATGTCTAGTGTTGTTGGAGGTATGTTAAGGTGTGTGGGAGTTTACCATCCTGAGGATGTTGCAATGATGAAATTGACTAACTACACAACTACCTGAGCAGATCCCTGCTGAGACCTATATTAAGTCACAGGTTAGCGAAGAACAATATTTACAAATATATATATATATATATATATATATATACATATATATAATTTACAATGAAATATATATAATAAAAATAATTTTGTGACCAAAATTATTTTTACCTGATTCTGTGTATGTTTTTCATTCTATGTACAAGTTCCTCATTCTCTTCTGTCTCATTATATTGTCTTTCCTTGGTTTTGTTTTGTTTTCAGAACCATGGTCTAACAGGACATTTCTTGTATTTTTGTCTTCTAGTCTTCACAAAGTCTGCAGTTAAATATTCTTAAGTTCCTTTTGTTAGAAAATTTCAAGCACATTGAATGGGATCTTCATCATAATTTTGTTATGATCTCAAATAAGTTTTTATTTCTGGCATTTCACCTGTATATTACTTCAATCTTTTCCAAAGGTCACTTTAGTGGAAGGAGGAAATCCAACATGGATTCTGGTAGAGAATTTCTGTTACTAAAATCTCTGATACATCGTAACGCAAGCAACTCCGAAATTATTCATTAGAGAGATGATTTGAAAGTCATCTTTGCAGATGCTTGTGTTGGAGCAGGGCTGGCTTTCCAGGCAGGAGATAGGCTGTGTGAGAGGCTTCTAGCCAAGCAAGGCTGGGCTTCAAGGGCAGTTATAGGGAAGTGAAGGTTTTTTGTAATAGCCTTATGGACTTTGTGGGAAGAAGTAGGTTCAAGGCTGTGTTTGCGAGGTTAGGCCATTTAGAATTAGGCTATTTATGGGTGAAGTTTCTGATGAAATGAGGAGGAGCTTGTGGGAGAAGGCTAGTTGTGGGTGGGGTATGAAAGGGAAGGGAGGAGCTTGGAGGTACTAGGATATGGGAGCAATGGGACTATGAAGAACTAGAGTAGTTATGGGCCCAGTATCTGATGGATGAATTGAGGATTCAAGGGAGGAGCCTGATGTAGGCAGGGTTCTTGGTGCAGCAAAGCAGGATATAGAAGGAGGAGATATGGATGTATCCTGGTATCCATGCAGAGCATGGATTGCAGGAAGGGGTGGAGTGGAAGAAGGCTTTCCCTGTAGCAAAGGAGGGATTTCAGGAAGGAGTCTGATTGCAGTCAGGCCTTTGAAAATTTATAGCGGTTCTACCAGGTGGTATGTTAGTTAAGTTTTGACTTTTTAAGGAGGAGGCTGCCTGGAAGTGGTTTTCCAGTGGATATAGTCATGTTTTATGGGAAGAGGGAATTGGATAGTGGCAAGACTTAGTGAAGAGTGGGGCTACAAAAAATAAACAGTTACTGCTAATAGGAACACCATTTTCTGTCACTATAGAATTATATTACTTTATGTATGCAAGAGATATTGGAGAAAGTAACCAAGTAATTTTTCCTTCCTAGTGAAATTTTTCTTTATTCCATTTGAGTAAAAGTAAAACCACAGGTCACATCAGGCTCAGGCAAATGGTAGACTAAGACACATGAAGCACTGGACTTGATTCCCCAGCACAACCTTTAAGGACCACAAATAAAAAGTTTAAAATGTCTCATTGGTCATAATGGACCCTCTATGGTCTTAATATTGTGAATGAATAGAACTTTTACTCTGGCCAATTTAGAAATCCAAAATCTAAGTAAGTAGTAATGTTTTAACATTATATAATATTGGAAAGTATATTAAAATAATTAGGAAAATATAAAATTGAATATGGAATGTTCATTTTCCACCATCAATTTTTAATCTAAAAGAATTTTAAACCAGAAAATTGCCATATAATGAGATTGCAGCATGATTTCTTTTCATTCATCAAAATGGTGTCTTAAGCAATGTCTTTGGCATTGGATAAATCGATGTTAAAACATATCTAAGAATGTGAAGAACTAAGATGGTGGAGGAAAAGCTGGAGGCAAAAAAAGCTCTTGCATAGAAAGGAGTTTTAGTGTTCCAGTGAACAGTCCTAGGCCAGAGAATTACACCAAGTGTGCCAGCACGGTACAGAGAGTGTGGCCAGAGAGAGAAAATCCAGGCAAAGAGACAGATCTGAGTACTTGCTGGCTGCCGCCGACACAGCAACAGCCATAGCTTCCATACCTGCAACACAGAGAGTCTGGTACAAAAGAGTCAGATGCAGCAGGTAAGCGAATTCTACTCAACACCAGCAAGAACTGACAAGGAGCAGATATTTTCACCCTGCAGATCACAGACCAGAGATGACCCAGGAACCAACACTCTGGCGGTGTTAGTAGAAGCCTGCCATCCTCACTCCTTCTCAGGGAGCAGAGGAGGGCAGGCCAATCATCCCCCACCCTACTACCAGAGATCTCCATCTTTGATACTGACAAAGGCACGGCTGAGCTGCTAGTGCCAACTCAGGCCTTGAGAGAAAAACAGAGAGTCATTTAGCAGGTCACAGGAACCTGCTCAGATCTGCCAGGCTCAACTCCACACAGGAAACAGTCACTCAGCCCAGGCAGAGGAAAATCTGTCCCCAGGAGTTGCTCTCTTTTCTGCATAAACAGAGCCAGAGGCTGCCCCTCCCCATGGAAGCCTTGACAATCAATTGAAATTCAGTAAACATAAACCCTGACAGTGGCTCCAGGCTGGGCTCTGTGAATGTCTCAGAAGCTAGCCCCTCAGGGAAAAGCTACTGTTTGCTGAAAGGCCTCAACTCTACACAGAACCTAACCTCATCACAGCATCTCCAAACGAGAGGTAACAGCCATCTCCCTCTTTTTTGATACTCAAAGCAGGTCTATATCCCATTGAACTAGCCTGGGAGGAGGACCACAAAATCCTGGGAAAAGCAGAGCATTTTTCTGCTTGCCCAAACAAACTGACTTTATTAACCAATTAAGCCACAGGAAAACCAACCACCACAAGCAGATCAAAGACTCCACCAAGAGACTGGATATGAAAAAAAGGGAGATACAGAATCTTCCCGTCTCCCACCCCCCCAAAAAAAAACAAAGAACTTTCTTTTTTGTACCTTATTTTTAAATATTAAAAAAAAAATTAATTTCTAATTTTTAAAAAAATTTCGTTTTCTATTATTTTTTTCTTTTCTTCCTCGTATAATTTTAATTTTAGGTGTATATGTTTGTATGCTTTTTAAAAATCTCTACTGACATTTTGATCATTTTTTTCTCTTTTTCTTTTCTCATTCTTTTCAATTCTTCTCTTTCATTCTTTTCTGTGTGACTTAATTGCTGCTCTGCTCATCTTCAGATATACCTCTTGCCGATTATTAGATCTTATCCCCCAAGGAATACACACTTAATCCAGAAATTTATTACTCAACTCAAAACCTTAGACTTAAACTCCTTAAGAGCAGTTTTACCTCTTTATACCAATATAATATTTTAAAAGGTTTTTATTTTTCTAGTTTTTCATGTCTCCTTTTGATCCCTCCTCTCCTCTCATCCCATCCCCATTCTTCTCTGAATACTAGTCCTTCAAACTTGCAGTTTTTAAGGGTTTCACATTTTAATTGTAAATTTTTGTTTTCCCATTTTTATCTTTTTTTTTTATTTTTCTTCTTTTTTTCTCTTATTCTTTTTTCTTTTTCTTTTTTCCTCTATCTGCTTTCATTCTGTCCAATCCATTTCCCTTATTTGAGATTAGGACTTGGTTAATTCCACTCTCCCTCACCTTTCCACATCCCACTAATCCTATTTTTCCCCACATACTCCCTAAACCGAATAATTTCTAGTTGCCAAATTCTCCTTTACTGTTTGATGTTGAATAGATTCTATCTCTTGAACTAGAATGTATCTGCAGACTTTTGACTGTGTAACTACAGACTTTGGTTGATGCTTACCTTAAAATAGTGTTCGAGCCCAAAACTGGTGTTACACTCATCCCAAATGGCCAGAAAAACTCAAGAAAAATAGCAAGTCCGGGGATCTCAGCTCCCACTCATGACAATCAGGGGACAGATTAGATAATGAATAAACCAGAGGACGTTCCCAAAAAGCTCTACAAACACTACAGATAAACAGCGTAAATGAAAAGAGTGAACATTTGCAAAGTATCAGTGTGAGGATGATAGGTAGAGAGAAGAGGTAACCAAAGATCAATACAGGAGACTCATGAGCTTGAGGAAGCTACTCAAAAATTGATACAGGAATTTTGTGAGCAGATTGAGAACACTGAAAGAGAAATAAAGGAATTGCATAAGCAGATTGAGATCAGTCAAAGAGATAGAGGAGGAATTGCATGAGCTGGCTGAGAACAGACAAAGAGAAAGTCAGGAATGGTGTGAACAGGCTGAGAACACTCAATGAGAACTACAGGAATTCTGTGAACATGAGGAAGCTAATCAAAGAGAAATACAGAAACTGAGAGAACCGGATGAGAATAGACAAAGATCAATGGAGGCATTCATGGAATCCATAAACAGAAAGCTGAAAGAAATCAGGGAGACTACAAATGGAATGCTGAATGGAACCCAAGAGAAGGAATGGCAGTCCAAGTAAACCATAACCAATCAACTAAGTGATTTGAGAATAAACACTGAACACAAAATTAAGGAATTAAAGAGTTTCATGCAAGATCTAAAACAAAGCTCCAGCAAAGAATTTGAAAGCTGACCAACTAGAAGAAAAAGAAATAAAAAACAAAGTAGAAAGTCTTGGCAGTATGTTAGACCATGCAGAAGATCGAATTTCGGGAATTGAATACAGCCTAGATATTATAGAGAAAGAATATACAACCATCCAAGACAAAAACCAAGAAGTATGATAGATCTATTCAACATTTGGAAGAAACCATCAGAAGGCCTAATTTGAGGATAATGGGTGTAGAGGAACACCTAGAGACAGAAGTTAATGGTCTAGGAAATTTGTTTCACAGGATCCTAGCAGAAAACTTCCCAAACATGCAAAAAGATAGGCCTATTCAGATACAAGAAGCTTTTAGAACACCCAATAGAGAATATGGGGGGAATTACTTACACATGAGTCCATGATTAAGTACCACGATAAGAATTCTACAAAGAAGCGTCAAAATGGACCAAAGGGTCCTACCCATAATACTTTGCTTCTACTGCAAATCACACAACCTCCAAAATCCAGCGTCTCCATTTGTAGAAATACATACTTGTGACAAGGATAGAAAAGGCACCGAGGACCAAAGTGAATGATGCACAATTTTAAGGTAGATTCCATAGATAAAGGAATGTGTCCCACACATTTCCAAATGTAAATCTGAGAAAGTCAGTCATCTTTGTCATACTAATAAAAACCACATAAAAGCTAACTGTGAGATTCAAAAAGATTGCATGAGAACAGGTGTTCATTGTGACAGCACAGCAACTTCAGTGCAAATTACTATCTCTGTCTTTGCTTGTCTTATTCCAATCTCATTCTTGAATTTTGAAGGTGAGATTCTGGAGAGCCAGTTCTCTTTGCTCCAGTAATTAATTGGAGATATAATTTCTTCACATAGTTATTGTATTCTCACTGTTTATTAAGCTTACTGAGTACTAATGGGATTATAAAACACAAGGAAGTCTTAACTTCTCCACTATTTTTTAAATGTCTGCTGTAAGAACAACAAAGCTAACGAAAACAAAAACTCAGAAGCCATATAAAGATATTTGTGGTGTATTGGTACCAGAAGAATTTGAAATGTCACATATAAATACCAAATGACATTTACAAAGCACAAATCTTAATTCTTCTGTGAGCTAATATGATAATTACACATGTATATTTTCCAACAAAATCACCATTGAGAATACCACAGCCAATTTCAATCACAGAAGCAAAGCTGCAAGAATTGCTAAAATTTCCACCTATTCTTTCCAAGAGTTGAGAGCGTTGATTCTGCTGGCATTGACTGTTTGATCCTCTTCCTCCTCACAAATAAGTGTGCCTATGTAGAACAATTTATATCTATATCTTAACTTCATGGGTGTCTAGCATTTCTGGTCTTATCTTCAGTCTTAGTACCATCTATGTAGCATATGTAGTTTATGAACATGAACCATCCCTTAACAAGCAGAAACATGCTCTAAAACAGTTCTAACAGAAACATCTGTGATAATGGAAATATTCTATATATGCATTGTCTAACATACTACCCACTGGCTATATGTGGCTAATGAATCTCAAATGTGAATAATGTCTGAGACATTAATCTTTCCAATTTCAGTTAAATGAAATTTTAAATAATAAGATTCATCTACTCACTCTTAACTGAACAGCTCAGTTTCCAAATAAGGAAGCTGCAGTTATCACAAAGATAGTAATAAGTATGAAGTCTTGACTTTAGACTTGCCAAATTCTTACCAAATTCCTAGCGGTACTGGAGGATTGAACCCCAAACCCTATAATTTTGAAACAGCATCTCTACTAGTGCCATACCTGCAGATTGTAATTGGATTGCTTATTTTGAGGTAGTATCATTTTGCCTGGGACTGATTGGACTGCGGTCCCCCTAACACAGGCAAGAAAACATTGCACCCAGCAAATGCTTAGAGTTTCTGAAACTTTTTTTTGTTGTCTGGGCTTGCCTGGCAATGAAATTCTCTAATCTTTGTTGCCCAAGAAGATAAGATTAAAAGTTTGAGCCACTTTATCAAGTAAAGGTACACGATTTCAAAATATCATGATATTGCCTGTATTTGTGCTTAACATATAGATCTAACCTTACTTTTCTCCCTCTTTTGTTTAGTACTCTGAGTTGAAAACTTTGGGTTTCTTGATATACATAGCTTTGTTTTAGATGGAATCCCATAACAATAAAAAAAACTCTGAAAATTTTATGTCAAAAATCATGGAAAAGAAGGCTTCAGGTTGGAAAACAACAACAACACTGATCCTTCCGTTATAAATGCAATATATTTATAGTGTTAGTCAGTGCTTTCTTATATCAGAAGAGAAGGAAGGCAGAAATGTGAAAAATTTGTACATGTACCACAGTTGCTTTATTAGTCTGTAGTTGAACACAACTTTGATTTATATATTGGCTGTTGTTGTGAATAAGGTAAATAACAATGAACTACAGATATATTCACGAGTTACCGAGAGAGAAATAATCACATTATTGGTGGGTAAGATGATACATTAACTTAGCATTTCTCTTTTTTTTTGTCGGTTTGGGGCTTGAACTCACGGCCTGGGTGTTGTCCCTCAGGGCTTCAGCTCAAGGCTAGCGATCTACCCCTTGAGCTACAGCACCACTTCCAGTTTTCTGGTGTTTCTTGGAGATAAGAGTTTCACAGACTTTTCTTCCTGGGCTGGCTTTGAACCTGATCCTCAGATATCAGCCTCTTTAGAAAACTGCATACTACTTTCTACAACGAGAATACTAACCTGGATTTTGACCAAGAGGGTAGAAAGTTTCCTTTTCTCCACACTCTCACCATTATTATATTTTATAATAATGGGCAAGTTTTTACTATCTGCAGCACACCCCAAACTGGCCTTAGACTTAAATCCAACCTCCTAAGTGCTTGGAATTACAAGCCTTTACCACAACACCTGGTTCCTTTGATTTTTTTGATAAGAGTTATAAAAGTAATTAAGTAGTATCATAGTAATTTTGAGTGACATTTCGCTAATGAATTCTGGTCTCAAAGCATTAAGCCAGCATAGAAGTTGTATTAAGTACAACTTTGTTAACCCACTGTCGATCTTCAGGGATTTAAGGAAAACATGTCTATTCAGAACTTTTGTCCATTTTAAATCAAGTTTCTCGTTAATCTCATCTTTAATCTTCTATGCAAAATCAATAAATAATTCAAGGTAGTAGAAAGGAAAAATATTAAGCAACTCAACATTTTTCAATTAGCAATAACCTGATATTGCTTAAATCATTTTCTATTTACACTTGCGAATATATAACTCAATTTAGTTATACCTTTTACAAGGCTGTAAGTATTTTATTTATTTTACCTTGATTATTCATTCCAAAGTATACGTGTATAATTTCCCTTGGTTTCTTTCAATCTCAAGTAGTTCAGATTTGGACTGAAGAATAAATTGAAGGAAACAAAAAAAATACAGTTCCTCTCATCTGATGATGCCTCTACAAGAATGAGGAAAGATTTCAACCTTCTAAGGACCTATGATAGGATATCAAAAAGAGAATTCATTCCTCTAGGTCTTCCTTATGATGTAAAACACAATATATTGCTCAGATACTTTTGTTTTATCAGTTTTTCACATTTACATATGGACTTCACCTCAGTTTACAACATTCATTCATTATTCTGTTCCTGATATTTTTACAATACCAAGACATAAGATAACCAGTTTGATTTACAGCATGAGAAGTTATCCACCTGGCTTCCTTGGAAGCAGAGCATGGTCAATAGATAATATTACTTTTGGTTGCTCACTACATGTAATAGTACATTTCTGAACAAGCATTGTTACCTCCTCCTTTATTTTCCCCTACCATCCTTCCCTCCTACCTCCA
Organism: Dipodomys merriami; assembly: GCF_024711535.1. NCBI lineage: Eukaryota > Metazoa > Chordata > Mammalia > Rodentia > Heteromyidae > Dipodomys > Dipodomys merriami. The sequence goes on from NW_027204871.1 coordinate 557,070, forward strand.
AAAGTATACTGCCCTCCCTCAGTCCCCAACATAAATTGTAAAGTTCATTTTTCAACATAGTGTTTGTGAATTTAATTGTTACAATGGGTCAACCTGTATCCCGTTTAAGCATTTTGGTTTTTTCCTTCCCCTTCCCAAACTAGAGGAGCATATATACAAGATGTAGCAGCTTCAAATACAGTGAAAACAGGTGTTATAGTTTGAGGGAGGAACCTATAAAGACACACAAAAAATCACATTGCACATTATAAGTATGTTAGAAACAATAGCAAGAAAGAAATAACCACTGTGTCCCTATCTTGGGGTTCATTTCCCTTAACATTATCTTGTCTGGTCAAATGGACATAGCTTTTGAACATTTCTGTTTATCGCAGATATATATTCGTTATTGAAAATTAGGGAAACCATGGGATGTATGTTTCTTTGGATAGGCCATACTAATATTTTATCTGCTACATTGTTGTATTAGTTTATTCAAACACACACAAATATACACATACAAACTCACAGATATATATAGGTGTAGTATGAAGAATCAGTCAGTCTGCAAAGCAATATTTTAATAGGAATTCCATAAAATATTTAATCTGCTGAGATCTGATTAGAATTTGTAGAAATAGATAGCTGTCCAGTCTCTTCACTTCTCTTCAATCTAGTAATAGAATGCCTAGCTACAGCAATAGGACAAGATGGAAACATAAAGGGGATCTAAATAGGGAAGGAAGAAATAAAACTCTCCCCCTTTGCAGATGACATGATCCAGTATTTAAGGAATCCCATAGAATCCACTCCCAAATTACTCAAGCTGATTCAAAATTTTGGCAAAGTAGCAAGGTATAAAATTAACCCCCCAAATCAATGGCTTTTCTGTATGCCAACAATGAGAAAAGTGTGGCTGAAATTAGGAAAGCGAAACCATTTGTAACAGCCCCACAAAAAATAAAACACCTAGGAATTAACTTAACTAAAGAAGTGAAGGACCTCTATGATGAAAACCTTAAAAACTTGAAAAAGGAAATCAAAACAGAACTTAAAAAATGGCAAAAACTCCCATGCTCCTGGATTGGAAAGATTAACATAGTGAAAATGACAATACTTCCCAAGGCTATTTACAAATTCAATGCGATACCTATCAAAATTCCAACCTCATTCTTCAAGGAAATAGAGGCAATCCAAAAATTCATATGGAACAATAAAAGACCCCGAATAGCAAAAATGCTCCTCAACGGAAAGAACGCTGCTGGAGGAATATCAATGCCAAATTTCAAACTCTACTATAAAGCCATAGTAATAAAAGCAGCTTGGTATTGGCACAAGAACAGACCTCAGGACCAATGCAATAGAATTGAAAACCCAGAAATGAACGTACAGACCTATAGCTATCTAATTTTCGATAAGGGATCTAAAAAACTAGAATGGAAGAAAGACAGCCTCTTCAGTAAATGGTGCTGGCAAAATTGGGTAATTACTTGTAGAAAATTAAAGTGAGATCCTTATATTTCACCCTGCAACAGAATCAACTCCAAATGGATCAAAGACCTCGGAGTCAAAGCAGACACTCTGAAAACATTACAGGATGGAATAGGAGAAATCTTAGGTCTCCTTGGCTCAGGCCGAAATTTTCTGAATAGAGACCCGGAAACACAACAAATCAAATAAAGGTTGGACAAATGGGATTGCATGAAGTTGCAGAGCTTCTGCCTGGCAAAGGACATAGCTAGCAAGATCAATAGAAAGCCCATGGATTGGGAGAAGTTCTTCACTAGCCATACAACGGACTAGGGTCTCATATCTAAAATATACTTGGAACTCAAAAAATTAAACCCCCCAACAACAAATCCTCAAAGAAACAACTGCCCAATAAATAAGTGGGCAAAAGATTTAAAGAGAAACTTCTCTGAAGAAGAAACAAGGATGGCCAATAGACCCATGAAGAAGTGCTCAACAGCCCTAGCCAAAAAAGAAATGCAAATCAAAACAACCTTAAGATATCACCTCACTCCAGTTAGAATGGCAAAAATCAAGAACTCTAATAACAAAAGATGCTGGAGGGGATGTGGACAGAAGGGAACCTTACTGCATTGTTGGTGGGAGTTTAAACTTGTTCAAACACTTTGGAAAGCACTATGGAGGTTCCTCAAAAGACTCCACATAGAGCTCCCTTATGACCCAGTAATCCCACTTGTGGGCATTTACCCAAATGTTTACAAACAAGACCACTCTAAAGCTACCGGCACAACTATGTTTATTGCAGCATTATTTACTATAGCTGAGATATGGAACCAACCCAGATGCCCCTCAGTAGATGAATGGATCAAGAAAATGTGGTATATGTACACAAGGGAATTCTACCCCTCCATCAGAAAGGATGACATTGCCCCATTTTTTAGGAAATGGAAAGAGTTGGAAAAATTATATTAAGTGAAGTAAGCCAAACCCAAAGAAACATAGGTCCCATGGTTTCCCTCATTTGGAATAGTTTGTATATGTATGAATCAAGCAGAAAAGGTCAGGTAAGGCGATGTTAGGAAAATAAATCCTAAGATATGTATTTTAAAGTTTTTTCTTTCATGCATTTGTTTCTAATGCATTTATATGATTATTTTTTGTTTCTTTGTATGTCCCTCCCCCACAGTATAACACCTGCTTTCACTGTATTTGATGTCGTTATAATTTGTGGAGGGGAAGGGGAAAAACAAGTGTTAATCAGGATACAGGTGGACCCATTGCAAGTTGAGAAGTACAAGTTGTCATGTCAAAAACGAACTTTACAATTTTGGTGGGGTTGTAGGGGGAGGATTAGTTTTCGGGAAGGCTTGGAAGGGTTGGGAAGGGGAAACAATGGAGGAGGCTATAATGCTTGTTAAGAAATGTACTCATCATCTTGCCCATGTAATTGTAATCCCTCTGTACCGTTTTTTCACAATAAAAAATAAAAATTGAAAAAAATGTATTCTAAATTATTGCTATTTTACTGCACCTTTCCTGCAACCAGTTTGATATAGTTTAATAATTGTCAAGCCAAGTTGCTCTATATTCTACTGGAGATTTACTAATTCATGCATGCAGGTATATGTATATTTATATGTATATGTTTATGTAGCTATATATTTACATATATATGTTCCAATGTGGATCATTAGACTGGAAACTTTGCTTTGTTTTGGTGGTCAGTAGTTGAGCCTGGTCTGCTCATTCTGTGACAATATCTGTACTTATTCTCATCATTCCTTTATTTACCACACCATCAGCCTTCTAAAATCAGTTTCATTTCCTGGAGAATATTACCAATCAGTCCAGCCAATATCCACCCAAAGGGCTTTAATAAAGCAAGCTTTAAGGAAGGAAGATAACATGAAGTGACAACTACAGAATTTCTACGGAGACCTAGAAGTTTATCAAAATTATGTCTGACATCTTTCACATTTCTGTCTTCCTTCTCATAGTTAAGAAAACTTTGACCAACACTATAAATATATAGCATTTATAACTTAAGGATCAATGTTTTATTCCAACCTGAAGCCTTCTTTTCCATGATGTTTGAAATAAAATTTTGGGAGTTTTTTTTTGATTTTCATGGGATTCCATCCAAAACAAACCAATGTTTTCAATTCAAGAGTACTAAACAAAAAAGGGAGAAAATCATGGTTAGCTACATATGTAAAGCACAAATATAGAAAATATCAAGAAATTTTAAAATTGTATATTTTTACTGGATAAAGTGTCTCAAACTTGTAATCTTATCTTCTTGGGCATCAACAATTAGAGAATTCCAGTTCCAGGCAAGCCCAGACAATATAAAGAAGTTTCAGAAACTAATCATTTTCTGGGTACAATGTTTGGTTTGTGTTAGGAGGACTGCAGTCCAATCAGACCCAGGCATAGTGATACTACCTCAAAATAAGAAATCCAATTATAATCTGCAGGTATGACAGTAGTAGAGATGCTGTTTCATAAGTATAGGGTTTTGGGTTTAGTCCTTCAGTACCACTAAGAATTTAAGTGTGTGCCAGGTTAAGAATTTGGCATGTCTAAGGTCAAGACTTCATACTCGTTTTACAAGTTCTAATAAAACTTTTACCTCTTTTCCTAATCTTTAAAAGTATAACCATAACTTCCATGCCCAAATCAAATAATTTCCTATTAGAGATTTTCTTCTATCCATTAAGTAATATGTTATGTGTTGGATACTGTCCTACTGAAGTCATATTAAAGATAGAAAACCCATTGTCTTAGAAAGTGACTGCTTGTTTGTCTAGCAAGGCAATTCACTAATTAGTCTTTTGAATCCCTTCTGTTGGAGGAGGGCTGGGGGAGGGGGTCACTTTAAACTGGCCGAATTTTTCTATCCAATTTTAGACAAGAGCACTTTACAAATTGTTACATTGTCAGGACTAGCTGAAAAAGTCCAAACCAGGCACACAGCCTTCTACACCCTCCCTGCTGGCAGCCTCCACAAGGAGAAAATGCATCCTGAGGCTAGAAGGGAACCAAACTAGCCTAGTAACCTTCCATTCCTCACAGGGAGGGTGGGCATAGCAGGTCTGTGACCAAACCCAGCTGGAACTTTTATTTCCCCAGAGATGTTCAATTAAATAACAAAAACACAGATAAACACAAAAACCAAGAATCCACATTTAAAACTGGTACCAATTCTAAAACAGAACTAGACAAGAACTGAAGGCTGAGTTGGGGACTAATGGGCCCCAATTTATCCCTGCCGGAACTCTGTGCTGCTCCCACTCAGCAAGCTGAATCCAGAGTCTGCTGAGTGAGCCTGCCACACTCACCCATAACTTCCCTACCCCAGAAAACATTAAACACACACACTAAACTTAACAAGACAAACAAGTGGCCACAAAGACAAAATCAAGTCTCAGTGAATGGGGCAACATCTCACCACCATTCACTTACCAGGGGACTCAACCCCCCCACTCACCTCCGGAGGATTTTTCTCTTAGATTCCTGCAGACGTTGACCCAGGGGCCTTCCAAGGTGGAGGAGTATTCCCAGTCATCTTGGGGCAAGGAACAAAAGTCCCTTGTGGCCATCCCCTCAGATTGACAGGTTCTCCCCCACGCTCAGAACACCCCTAGCCAAGGCCCGAGGCTGAGATATAACTGGGGCCACTCGCAGGTGGTCAATGGCAGCTTCATAATTGACAACCAAGCAAGTTACAAAAGCAAACAAACTAGGACAAAGTCTCGGGGTGTTCCATTGGGATTGGCATGTTTTTAGGATGCCCAATTGTAGCAGCCTTTGTATATGTGGCCTGATTCCATTTTTAGGTTCCCTGCTTAGTGGATGCTGATGTATCATCACTGGGGCAGCCGACGGCTTAAGTCCAATGGCCAATCCCATTCCCCCTGTCTCTGCCCAAGCCTGAGGGAAACCTAACAACCACTTGGGGTCAATTGAGACTGGCTGAGGGCTTTCATGCAAACGATGCTCGTCTTCTAGGCGTAAATTCAGAACTTGGAGAGATTGTCCTTGGGGTCCTCTAATGGAGCCCCCCCCTTCTTGGAAGTGAATTTGGGCCCCTACTTTTGAGAGGAGGTCCCTCCCCAACAGCGGGTAGGGGCAGTCAGGAACCAGGAGAAACAAGTGTGTGGCCAACCCCGTTCCAAGATGCACTTTTCGCTCAGTTGTCCACTGGTATAATTTTCCTCCAGTGGCTCCCTGCACCCAAGACTTTTTATTACTTAGGGGACGTTTTGGTTGAGTGAGTACCGAATGCTGGGCACCAGTGTCAACCAAGAAGGTAACTGGACTGCCACCCACTCGTAAAGTCGTGAAGTTATCTGGGGCTCAGGGGGGGCTCCTGGCCCTGACTAGCCTAGTTGTCACTTCCTAATGACAACACCAGTGCAGGTCTCCCAGCTCCCCTGGCCTGTTTTCTGTCATTGGGGCAGTCCTTGGCCCAATGCCCAAATTCTTTGCAGTATGTGCACTGGTCCCGGCTGAATGGTGGTCTCTTTTTGTCTCCCGGGTTCCTCACTGGCCTACTCTCTCTCCCTTCTGGCTGTCTGACTATGGTGGCCAGGATCTTACTTAACTCTCTGGTACGTTTCTTGTCTCGCTTGTCCTCCCTATCCTCCTGCAACTTACGCAATCTTTCTTCCTTTTCTTCCTGAGTTTCTCTCTTATTGAAAACTTTCTCTGCCTCCTTGACTAAATCTTGCAAAGTATACCCCTGAAGTGCCTCCAGCCATTGCAGCTTAGTCCGAGTGTCCGGGGCTGACTGCCCAATAAAGGACATATTAACATCGGATTGTCTGTCTAAGGTGGGGGGGTCAAAGGGCTTATACATACAATATCCTTCCATTAATCTTTCTAAAAACCCACAGGCGTTTCATCAGAACCCTGCACTATTTCACGTACCTTGGCCAAATTAGTGGGGCGTCTCCCGGCCCCTTTAAGACCCGCCAACAGAACCCGGCGATAAAGACGGAGCCATTCCCTACCAGCAATGGTGTTGAAGTCCCAGTTAGGGAATACTTCATCGATCTCATTTGGCATTGGGTCGGTTTTTGCGAGCCTCTAGGAACACTCGCTGATGTTCCTCTGTAGTGAGGAGGGTCTGTAAGAGCTGCTGACAGTCGTCCCAGGTGGGTTGGTGCGTTAGCAAGATGGACTCAATTAAACCCGTCAGGGCCTGGGGGTCCTGGGAAAAGGGCAGGTTATGGGTTTTCCAATTATGTAAATCTGAGGCAGAAAAAGGCCAGTATTGCACTTGGCCACCCACGGTCGGGAGGAGGAAGGAATGAGCTGTTCAGACTCCTTCGCTCTCCCCTCCTCGATGGCAGCAGAGACACAGGCGGCTGCTAAGTGGGGGCGAGGGTGCTCTGGGCGACTATGGCACCTGTGGCTCCGCCTCTGGCTCAGTGGAATTGGGAGAAGGCATAGGTGGAACAAGGGAGCTCTCTTGTGGCTTCCTGCATTCCTCCACTGGAGCGGGCTGAAGATAGGGCGGTGGAGGGTCTGGCATTTGGAGAGGCTCTAACAATAGCAAGTCTGTCTGACTGTCAGGCAGAACGGGGGGATTTGGAGAGCAGGTGGAGGAGTCCTTTGTTTTAAGTTTCGACAATTCCTTTAGGGGGTAAAGGGAAGACTGGCATAAGGGTGGTGGGGGAGGAGTGAGGGGAGTGGGTGGCAGAGGGACAGACAGGGGAGGAAAGGTGGGCTGGGTGGGGGCAGGAGGAAGAAGGGTGAGGGGAATGGGAGAGGGTGGAGGGGCTGAGAGAGGGATGGAATGGGAAAGGAAAGGCTTAATCCACTTCGGGAAGTCCTGAGCAAGGTTTTCCAAAGTAAATATGTAGGGGACCTGGTCAGGATGTCCGTGAGGGCTGGGCTGGAAGACTCGAACCTTCACCTGTAAAATAATACCAAAATTAAAGGAGCCCTCCTTAGTCCACCCTACATTGAAGGTGGGCCACTCAGAGAAACAGAAAATTATCCTCTTCTTTTTCTGGACCTCCAACGACAAGTTGTGGGCCTGGGCTGAGACTTCTTTCCAGTGATCTAGAGTCAGGCTTAAGGGGGTGGTTAGTTGTTGTCCCATTTCTTTGAGCGTCACAAAACAGACACCAAAGACAATCAACGTTAGACAGATGCAGACAAGACTAGACAAACGCCGTGCGGTCCCCAAGTGAGCACAAATGAGGAGCGAAACTTCAGAAGGGAGAGGCCGCCCTTGCCTTAACTCCTCCGAACATAGAGACACTCGGATCTCGTCCCCCCTCCATGCGACACTGGAGTAGGACTCCTGGGCAGGACTAGGGTAGTGGGCATGTCTGCTTTTCCCTCTAGTCCACCACAAATTCACGCGACCCTGGAGTAGGACTCCAGGGCGGGACCAGGGTAGTGGGCACATCTGCTTTTCCCTCTGGTCCACCACACAAGTACTGTACAGGCACTTTTGGATCCCCAAAACGCAAAATGAACATGACAAGCATGGAGAACACAGAAAATTAGAGCTCTGTCTTACCTCCAACTGGTCTTGAAATTTTGGGTCTGGGGGCGCCTTATCCCGGACGAGCCCCCAACTGAAGGACCCCAGACGCACTGGGATGCTTTCTTCAATGGGAGGGCACCCCAAGAACAAAGACTCCAAACCAGCAGATGCAACAAGCAAGAGGAGTTTATTAGGCTTTTGCGCAAACGGGCTCCCTGTCAAAGGCAGACTGGAAGCCAGGCACTTTTAAAGACAAAAACCACAGGATTATCATAAGACCCCAGGCTCCCCAGGATTGGCTCAGCTCTGTGCAGGAAGTTTTGTAACACTTGTTGAAAACTAGTTGGTTCCCTAAAGGGGGAGGCTTCTCTGGAGGGGAGTCCACATATTTACAGGCTTGCAATTGGTTGACATTTGACCTAGTTTGCTGGGCTCGCCAGATGGTCCTTGTCTTGAGCCCCCTGCCGTGAGTTTTTACACAGGAATTCAGGAGAACATATTCTTTTGTTCTTTATCTATGTTTGAAGACCTTGTCCCGGGGCTGGACTCCATCTGGACTTTGTAACTTTTTAACTTATTTCTGGAAGGGGAAAGGTCAGTGTTTGCGCAAACAGGTTTACAGAAGCAGAATTAGCAGTTAGCATATTGTAAAATGGACATAGCTCCAATTTCAATCTTTCACCACAATACTCACACCCCAAATATAATATTTAGTTCATGCAATCTTAGCAACATAAGCATATGGCCCAAAATGTTCATTACCTTTATATGCTGTCATTAATGTAGTATAACTAATACAATTAAGTACATACCCTGAGAGAAAGTAGATTCTTCCTTGTAAATACATGCTTGAAGGCACACACACATACACACACATATTTAGCACTCTAACTCAGGTTTGGTTCCTGACATTGGGTATGAGACAATGATCAAATAATCAAACTTTCCTGCCCAGACATAAAATACATTCATAATTCCACACATAAAAAGACACCAGATCATTAAAAATAATGACAATATTTAACAGAATGACCCAGCTCCTTAACCATCTACTCCCTGATTTCATTCATTTATGATGATGTGTTTTTCATATCATATTTAAAAATCATTTTGAGTTTCCCTAATTAGCAGACAAAAATATGCTATCATAGAAAATCAAGGAAAATTACTCGTGCCTCAGTAATCTTTAATATATCTCATCAAAGGCTTGTATTTCCTTCTTGCAAGCTGTTTCTGGCATTTTGCCCTAATGTCTAATATTAAGTTAGAAAGGATATGCCATATTTTTTAATTCATTTTCCCTAAAGGTTATGATATGCAGTTGACTCTGATTTTTTGCTTATTCTAAAGTAAATTTTCTCAACAACTTGAACTATTGTTAATGTTATTTCGAAGCCATTTGAAATATCAAAAAGAACGGGGACTGCACCTTTGCAGTGAATGGCAGTAAAGGTTGTGGGGAACTAAAGGACTTGAATTCTCTAGAGTGCCTTAAAAGTGGCACTGTTATTTAAGGACTGATCACATAGTAAGCTTTTAAAGTGTGGTCTTCTTATTTAATCTAGGAAGATAAAAGTATGCTTTTCATCACATTCTTGCCTGCAATCCACTAGAATTATTTCTCTTGTACAGTTTATGCCTGGTGTTACTGTAGTGAAACCTACCAACAACTGCACAGCTGTGTTAGCTGCTTTAGATTTTGAAATTTTCTTCTAGTAGCCCTAGTGATTTGAGCCCAGATTCATGGGATAGTAACATAATACACAATTGCAAAACACCACAATATAAAAAGACTATTTCAAAATGAAGTTCAACTTTTTTCTTTGTTGTGTTATTTTTTCTTATTGATTGTCTTTTAAGGAGCTGAGGGCTATTTATTTCTCATTATTTTTCATGTAACTTAAATACATTTACCAGATTTTTTAAATAAAATAAACAGATAAAAAATGACATATATAGTTACAAAATATGGCTAAAGTTTTGAGTGATTTTTTAAAATTCGAATCCTGTTCTCAGTTATCCTCAAATAACTTTGCGATGAGCCAAGCATATGTGTAAATTCATACATATCAAGCACACAGAACTCTGGACTTTTTGGCTTTTGATTTCTGTATCAACTCCACCTAGAAAAGAAAATTATCACTTGCTTCATGACTTAAGTAATCTACTTAAACCAAGTTTTATTAATTTTATCAATAGATCATATAATCTATGGAATTGATGCACTGAATAAGTGTTTGATTTCTTAGTTCCATTGAATTAAGATTACATTTATTTTACTTTTTTGCATATGAAATAATGATATTCTTGAGGATAAACCATGACTGTTTTTCATTTTGATTGCCAAAATGGAACTATTACGAATCAGCCCAGATGCCTCTCATTGTAAAAAGGGACCAGGAATTATATACATATATATACACATATATATGTATATATATATATATATACACATATATATGTATATACATATACATATATATGTATATACATATACATACATATATAATTTTGTTGATCCCCATTTAAAATTATGTATGTATGTATATATATTTGTATGTATGTGTATATATATATACATATATATATATATATACATACATATATACATACATAATGGAATTCTGTTCATCCGTCAGAAAGGATAACATTGCACCATTCTTAAGGAAAATGAAAGACTTAGAAATAATGATGTTAACTGAAATTAACTGGAACCAGAGAAACTTACGTTGCATGATTTTCCTCATTTGTGGTAAATGGAAGTTGTCTATAAATGTAAAAGTAAACACACTGCATGGTATGCAAGGAGGTACAAATGAATTATCTGACGTGTCAGAGAACATGGAGAGTGAAATTACTATAATTCTCTTAAAAGACTAAGTCAAAGACCAACAATTAAATACCAGTAAATGTGTATTGCAAGAGAGGACAGTGGGGGACAATGTGAGAGGGGAAGGAACTTGAAGGGGAAAAGGATAAAATACAGGCAATAACCCATTGTATACTTCCCATAATTGAAATATACAATGCAAGGGGTAGCGTGAAATGGGGGTGAAGATGTTGAAGTGGTAACACAATTCCAGGTTCATTGTATACATAAACTGCTTTGTTAAATGTCAAGTAATTCCATAACATAATATTGAGATACATAAGGGGTGGTTGAGAATGTTGAAAGCGTGACAATGATCAAGATGCACTGTATCCATACATTGTTTCAGTGAATGGCAACTCCTTTGTTCAATTACTTAAAGATAATAAAAATATGCAAAAAATAATTATGATAGTTGAATAGAGAGTTGAACCTCAACTCAATTCCCATTTAAAAATATTTTGAACATGGAGACTTGGAGAATAAAATTCAAATAATAAAACATTATTAATCCTTTAACAGAATTTGTGAAATTTAAATCAAGACTACTTTGCTTTTGTCAGCCATTGGGCTGTTAGAATATTTCATAGTAAGTGGCTTAAAAATAATCAAGAGTACATTATCCATACCCTAGTAGCTTAAACATTTAATATAAAAATGGTTATTCAAAGAAATTCTTGGTCTTATGGGAGTTCATTTTTTGTCTTATGGGAGTTCATTTTCTGGTTCATTATAAGCTATTTGCTGGGCATTTGCAAGGCAGAGTAATTAAATTGGGCTTCTTTTATCAGGATCAGTAGGGTCATCACGGAGAGGTTCATTGTAATGTAACCAGACAGAGGAATTCAATTTCAACATGTGTATCTGGAAGGAGTTACATCATCCAATAAACTTTGCAACTTTTTCTTTAACTAAGTGTGGTGTATCATTAGGATATTATTTCATAGAAGACAGTCCCCTAAGGACAAGCTTATATCATCTGAATTATGTGAATGATTCTTCCTAAAAAGGGAATAGTTATACTGATGGCAAAGTGAAATATGATTGCTTAGTGGCTCGAATCACATCATAGGTAACCATGTAAACGTGCTACAGCATTTCTAAGGCCCTTCTGATGTATTTGAACAATCTCTGATGAGTTAATTGTTTTCAGAAATATTCGTTTGAGCCAACAAATATATATCTCCTTTGATTTTAATTATAGTCCACTATTAGGACTCCCACAGTCACCAAAATAAGAGGATGCTAATTTCTCTGATAAAATACATAATAATTTGTTACAATTAATGTAACATGAAGACTGTAATATTAATAGCATTATAATTACTAGTATTCAAATTATATAATACATTGACATCTTTGGTTACCTCAATTTTTAAAATATTTATAACTAAATGTAAAATTTTTGCAAATAACAATTTGATGATGTATAGAAAATGTGAAAAAGATTTGTGTACATATTTACTACAGATGCAAACAGATTCATCTGGTTATTTCTGATCCTTCACATGTTGGTTGGATTCATGCATGGGGAACATGCAGAGAAGTCACAATGGCAAACTTGCATTTACTAAAGTGTTAATTGCATGAAGTTTATGTTGGGGTAAATAGATTTTATAAATTAAATAGTTTTTGTCCTTTCCTTCCTCCCTCCCTTCCTTTGTTCCTAGGTTCCTTCATTCCTACCTTTTTTCCTTCCTTCCTTCTTTTCTTCTTTCCTTCTTCCCTCCTTCCCTCCATCCCTACCTCTCTCTCTCATACTCTCCTTTCTTTCTTCTTTCTTTCTTTCTTTCTTTCTTTCTTTCTTTCTTTCTTTCTTTCTTTCTTTCTTTCTTTTTCTTTCTTTCTTTCTTTCTTTCTTTCTTTTTCTTTCTTTCTTTCTTTCTTTCTTTCTTTCTTTCTTTCTTTCTTTCTTTCTTTTCTTTCTTTCTTTCTTTCTTCCTTCCTTCCTTTCTTTTTTCTTCCTTCCTTCCTTCCTTTCTTTCCTTTCCTTCTTCCTTTCTTTCATTCTTTTTCTTCCATCCTTCCTTTATTTCTTTTACTCAGAATATTTCTTATGGCTGTAGAAAAAATATCAACTGTTGTACTCCAAGGTGTGATGAGTAATTGTGAATATACTAGATTAATGTTAATTTGAATAACCTATGCTATATCTTAAGACAAATTGTACTAAAACAACTTAACAAAGTTTCAGGATATGTAACAAATATTGCTTTTCATGATATTTTTTATTACGACAAACGAAAATAAGAATTTAGACATAATATTGTGTGTGTGTGTTGTTCTTATGATTTGAACTCAAGACCTATAACTGGGCTGGGAAGATGGCTCACTGGTAGGGTGCTTGCCTTGCATGCATGAGGCCCTGGGTTAGATTCCTCAGCACCACATAAGCAGAAAAAAAATAGCCGGAAGTGTGCTGTGGCTCAAGTGGTAGAGTGCTAGCCTTGAGCTGAAGATCTGAGGAACAGCTCCCTGGACAAGAGTTCAGGCCCCACAACCAAAAAAAAAGACCTATCCCTTAGTTTTTTTCCCCTCCTCAAGGATATTGCTCTAACATTTGAGCCAAAACCCCACTTCTGGCTTTGTGTGTGTGTGTGTGTGTGTTGTGATGTGTGTTACATTAATTGAGATGTGTCTCACAAACTTTTTTTTAATGTGAACATACTGTACAGAGGGGGTACAATTACATGGGCAAGATAATGAATACATTTCTTATAAAGCATTGTAGCCCCCTCCTTTGTTTACCCTTTACATCCCTTCCCAGGCACCTCCTGCTCCCCCCCACCCAATCCTCCCCGGCCACCAAAGTTGTAACGTTCATTTTCGACATGACAACTGGTACTTCTCATTGTTGCAACGGGTCCACCTGTATCCTTATTTAAATGAATTGTTTTTCCCCTTCCCCTCCACAAATTATACCGTCGTCAAATACAGTGAAAGCAGGGGTTATACTGTAGGGGAGGGACATACAAAGCAACAAAGAAATAATCTTATAAATGCGTTAGAAACAAATGCATGAAAAAAAACACATTTAAATTAAATACATATCTAATGGTTCATTTTGTAACATCACCTTATATGACCTTTTCTGCTTGACTCATACATATACTAGATATTGCAAATAAGGGAAACCATGGGACATATGTTTCTTTGGGCTTGGCTTACTTCACTTAATATAATTGTTTCCAAGTCTTTCCATTACTTAACAAATGGTGTAATGTCATTCTTTCTGATGGAGGCATAGAATTCCATTGTGTATATATACCACATTTTCTTGATCCATTCATCTACTAAGGGGCATCTAGTTGGTACTATATGTGAGCTATGGTAAATAATGCTACAATAAACAAGGTTGTGCTGGTAGCTTACGGTGGCTCAGTGTTAGAGCGCTTGCCTTACATGCATGAGGCCCTAGGTTCTATTCCTCAGCACCACATAAGAAAAAAATCAGCCGGAAGTGGTGCTGTGGCTCAATTGGTAGAGTGCTAGCCTTGAGCTGAAATGCTGAAGGACTGTGCCCAGGCCCAGAGCTCAGGCCCCACGACCAGAACCCAAGCCCCCAAAAAAAGAATGGATGAGCACTTTCTTATCAAGCATTTTGCCTCCTCCTTTGTTTCCCCTTTTCAACCTTTCCCATCTACCTACCCCCAAAACCTCCCCCCACCCCGCCAAAGTTGTAACGTTCGTTTTTCGACATAACGACTTGTACATCTAATTGTTACAATGGGTCCACCTGTGTTCTTATTTAACCATTTGTTGTTTCACTTCCCCTCCACAAATTATACCAACACCAAATACAATGAAATTAGGGGTTATACCGTGGGGAAGGGACATGTCTGAGACAAGCAGAAAAGGTCAGATATGTTGATGTAAGGTCAAATGAACCTCAACATAAGTATTCAAATGTTTTTTTTTCTTTCTTTTGATTGTTTCTAACATATTTATAAGATGATTTCTTTGTTGACAAGGCTGGATTTGAACACCACCTTCCTGAGTAGTGAGGATTACAAGCTTGAGAAACCCATATTCAGCAAAGATATAACATATTTAACAATAAAATAAATTTATTTTTTTATTTTTTTATTTTTTATTGTGAACATACTGTACAGAGGAGTTACAATTATATGGGAAAGATAATGAGTACATTTCTTATCAAGCATTGTAGCCTCCTCCTTTGTTTCCCCTTCCCATCCCTTCCCATCCTCTCCCTATCCCCCCACCCAATCCTCCTTGCTACCATCCCCCCTCCCCACACTAAAGTTGTAAAGTTTGTTTTTTGACACAACGACTTGTACAGCTCATTGTTGCAATGGGTCCACCTTTATCCCTATTTAAACGATTTGTTTTTCCCCTTCCCTCCACAAATTATACCGACATCAAATACAGTGAAAGCAGGGATTATACTGTGGGGGAGGGACACATTAAGGAACAAATATATAATCTTATAAATGTGTTAGGAACAATCACATGAAAGAAAAAAACATTTAAATACATATCTTAGAGTTCATTTCCCTAACATCACCTTATCTGACCTTTTCTGCTTGACTCACATGTATACTAGATATTGCAAATAAGGGAAACCATGGTACCTATGTTTCTTTGGGCCTGGCTTATTTAAAAATTAAATCCCCCAATAACAATCTTCAAAGAAACAACTGCCCAATAATTAAGTGGGATAAAGTCTTAAAGAGAACCTTCTCTGAAGAGGAAAGAAGGATGGCCAATAGACACATGAAGAAATGCTCAACCTCCCTAGCCATAAAAGAAATGCAATGGAGCGGGTAATAATGCTCAGTAGGAAGTGTACTCATTACCTTACTCATGTAACTGTAACCCTCTGTATACAATTTTTACAATGAAATTTTTTTAAAAAACGACATTGAGATACCACCTCACTCCAGTTAGAATGACTAAAATCAAGAACTCTAAAAACAACAGATGCTGGAGGGGATGTGGACAGAAGGGAACCTTACTGCATTGTTGGTGGGAGTGTAAACTTGTTCAACCACTTTGGAAAGTGGTATGGAAGTTCCTCTAAAAACTCCACATAGAGCTCCCCTCTGACCCAGCAATCCCACTTTTGGGCATTTACCCAAATGTTTACAAACAAGACCACACTAAAGCTACCAGCACAACTATGTTTATTGCAGCACTATTTACTATAACTAAGATATGGAACCAACCCAGATGCCCCTCAGTAGATGAATGGATCAAGAAAATGTGGTATATATACACAATGGAATTCTATGCCTCCATCAGAAAGAATGACATTGCCCCATTTATTAGGAAATGGAAAGGCTTGGAAAAACTTATAAAATAAATTTCTTATTCTTTGAAATCTAGACGCTCAATTTAACAAATTAACATGTAGTTATTTATTTAGTTATTAAACCTGAACCTGCACTGTGAATAGTTTTCATTTTTTATAAAAAAATATACACTCGAAAGTTTAAATGACAGAATCTTTGCATAAATTGAAATACGCTAAATTCAAAAGCAACAAAGGGATCGTTAATCAAATATCTGATGTAAGGTAAAAGCAATAGGCTCTGTCAGGGTGAAAGAAGCAAAATTTTTGTTAAATTAAATATTATCTACTGCGGTCACATGATTTTCTCTTCTTTTAAACCTAAACTTTTTTGACATAAAATATAGATTCACACAGTTTTTGAGAATATAAAAATCTTAGTTAATGCTCATGTATTTTCTGAGGTTTGATTACCAAGGCATTTCAGAGAAACACTGAATTTCATGTATTTTTTGTAAACAGTGATTTTTAGAAATTGAATCAATCTTCCATATATGATGAAGCAAGATGTTCAATAACTTAAGCAATTATTCCTATAGACTTAAACATAAGTTAAGTTTGAATGGTATGAAATTAGTATTGTACCTCCTCTATAGAATTATTAAGAAATAAATGATTGTGATAGTATTTATTTTTCCTTCAACTAGAAAGAAAGGACTTCAGTATAGATGACAAAAACTTGAATGGAATGTAATAAAATTATGAAAAATTCAAGTCATTATGAGTTAGATGAAATAGTCATTATTGAACGTCACAAAATGAAATCTTTTGAAGCTTCCATATCTGTTAAATAAAATGTATTTGCACTCAAAGTATCTCTCTAATAATGGTATAATCAAACCACCTTCATGCCAAATAGCTTCTCTGAGTAATTCATAGAAATATTTAGAAGCAGAAGTTATGCCAATATATAGAAATATTTACCCACCTGAAATCATAAAGGATTGAGATTAATGATTAGCTTTCACTGTTGCCCTTTCAAAGGTAAACCGTTTGAAAGGTGAACCCTTTCAAGAGGGCATAGTTGTAGACGTTTGGTCACTGAGAACTTGTGACCAAAGTGGATTTTAAGATCAAAGTACTTTCCTCCTCTTCCTTCTTTTATTCTCTTTCTCCTTCTCCTTCTCATTTTCCTTCTCCCTCTCCAAATTCCCCTCCTCCTCTTTCTCCCTCTCCCACTCCTATTCTTATTCTTCTTTACTTCCTGGCTTCCATAATCCATCACATGTTCCTTACATGGGGTTCTGTGCCACCGGCAATCTAAAGCAATGAGGATAAGAAACATAAACTGAAATGTATAAAATAAGAAGCCAAGCTTAATATTTCCCCTTTTAAGGTAATTTCATAAAGTATTTGGTCATCATAATAGGAGATTCTCAAAGCATGCTCTCATTTATTATAAGGGATAAGATTTACTGGAAAACAATCTGACCAACATCGCCCTAATGAAATGATTGATTAAATTAATATTATACTGGGACAAATCTAGTTTAAAATATCAGCTATACTTCAATAAGAGGTGAAAAAATCGCCTCTAGTGTTTCCTATGTATAGACAGCAGAATTCAATCTGTTATTCAAGGAAATTGACCTGCAATTGGCAGCATTGTCCATTTCATAAATGATGTAAGAAGACTGTAGAACAAATTTCAATGCAAAGTGCCTGATATAAAATTTATTTTGTCCCCTGTATACTATGTATGTCTGCTTCCCAAAATCACTTGTATTTCATATTTTTAATTAACTTTAAGTAGTTGTATGGGAGTTACTGTTTGACCAAGCAGTTTATGAATAGTGTTTAGTGAGTGTTTTTTTTTCTTTTTTCTCTCCTGAGGTTTGAACTCTGGGTCTGGGAGCTGTCCCTGAGCTCCTTTGGATGAATGCTAGAAGTCTATCACTTGAGGCACAGCAGCACTTTCAGATTTTTCTGAGATTTAGTTGGAGATAAGAATCTCACAGACTTTCCTGCCTGGGCTGGCTTCAAAACTCAATCCTCAGCCTCTTGATTATCTAGGGTTACAGGTGTGAGCCACTATTGCCTGGCTTAATATAATGCATTTTTTTTCTTGGCTAGTACTGGGGCTTGAACTCTGGCCCTTGGCAATGCCCTGGAGCTTCTTTTCCTAATGCTAGTAGTCTACGACTTGTGTCATAGTGCCAATTCCAGCTCATTTTGTTTATGTAGTACTGAGGAATCAAACCCAGGGCTCCATACATGCAAGGCAAGCAGTCTTCCACTAAGCCACATTCCATGGCCAATACAATGCATCTTGATAATCATTATCCCTCATCCTTCTCAATCCTATCTCATCCCTCAATTTACATAATTTTGCAGAATATTCAGACTCGCAATGTCATCTATAGTCACTCAGAGTATATATCACACATCATATTTTATGGATAGTTTTATTCATTAACATACTTGTTATACATTATAGAATTCTGAGATTTTAAATTCTAAATTATCACTCAGATTCACCTACTAATATTCAAAAAATTTTTCCTAAGGTTAATGCAAATGCAATCTGTAATTCTTCGATAAAATACAATGATTCTGGGCTGGGAAGGTGGCTCAGTGGTAGAACGCTTGCCTTGTATGCTCAAGGCCCTGGGTTCGATTCCTCAGCACCCCATAAGCAAAAAGAAAAAAGCCGGAAGTGGCTCTGTGGCTCAAGTGGTGGAGCGCTAGCCTTCAGCTGAAGAGCTGAGGGCCAGCGCCCAGGCACAGAGTTCAGGCCCCACGACCGGACCCCACCCCCCAAAAAATACAATGATTCTTCGAATATTAAAGAGTTGGAATAAGAACATCACCTTCAGTTCTAGAACATTTTATCATCACTACCCTCTCAAAATACTCCAATATTTATTAGTAGGCACTTCTGTCATCATTTCAACCAACCTCCCCTTGAGCAGCTAATATTTCATATTCTACCTCTACAGATGTGCCAATTTAAAAGAGCTCATATAATTAGAAAATTTTGAATATTTTATCCATTTCTCCCATGTAATATTACTGTTTCCAAATTTTTCTCATGGATAGAGCATATTGCTTAGTATACATGTTTATAAGGGTATAACATCCTAAATTAGCATTTCAATATTTTATTATATGTTATTTTTAAAGGTTTTGCTTTGTATATTCTTGTACATGTGTCTCATTGGATATGTGTTGAAATCTATTTTGCATATAAAATTATGATTCAAAATTATGGATCATAGAAGCAACTCTGTGTAATATCTTAAAGGTTGCCAGTATGTTTAACAAACTGACCCTTTCATTTTAAGTGTCAAGCACCATTGTACAAGGATTCCAATTTCTACATAATTGTTGTGCAGGGCTATCTTATTGTTTCTATTTCCACTAATCTCTATATGTATGCAATGTCTAGGTATGTTATGATATTTCCATATGTTCCTTGGTTGTTGTTATATTCCTATAGTGATATGTATTTGGATTTTTTGATAACTTATTCAGGATCGTTAAAATTTTTCATTGGCATTAATATGCTCTTAATATATTTCTGATTTAAGTCTCTTTAAATAAATATATATGCATACACACTATGTGTATTTATATACAAATACCTATATATACATATATAAGAATATACAGATGTGTAAATACATGCATATAGACATATATGTATATTATTATTTTTATTTGTCTATAAGTTGTAAAAAATGATTCTAGTGGAAAACACATTTACTTCCCGTTCTGTTTTCCAGAAATTCAGAGTCTGGGTTGTTGTTTTTTCCTTTATCTTCTAACTAGGAATCTTTATATCTTTCTGATGGTTCTTACCTAATCATGTCTCTTTTGAACCACACCTGGGACTATTAAGTACCCATTTGAGTATACTTCCCCCATGTGATAATTATTCAAATTTGTGTTATTGGGAAATGAAAGGCGATTATTTATTTTTGTTCTTCCTTATTTCAATCACAAGGTCTAGATAATGATTTTTGATATTTATACAGTGCTCTAGAGTGATTAAACACATCTATAAAAAAGATAACCTCACAATACATGGATAATGTTTATTTATTAAAAAATTGTAACATCACATTACCTGACCTTTCTGCTTGACTCAGACATATACTAGATATTGCAAATAAGAGAAACCATGGGGCTTATGTTTTTTTGGGCTTGGCTTACTTCACTTAATATAATTTTTCCAAGCCTTTCCCTTTCCTAACAAATGGGGAAATGTCATTCTTTCTGATGAAGGCATAGAATTCCATTGTTTATATATACCACATTTTTTGATCCATTCATCTACTTAGATATGTATTTAAATGTTTTTTTCTTTCATACATTTGTTTCTAACACATTTATAAGATTATTTCTTTGTTGCTTTGTATGTCCCTCCCCCATAGTATAACCCCTGCTTTCTCTATATTTGATGTTGGTATAATTTGTGGAGGAGATGGGGAAAACAAGTCGTTTAAGGATACAGGTGGACCCGTTGCAACTATGAGAAGTACAAGTTGTCATGTCGAAAACAAACTTTACAGGTTTGGTGCGGGGGTGGGGGGGATTGGTTGGGGGGGCAGGGGAGACTGGGAAGGGATGTGAAGGGTAAACAAAGGAGAAGGCTGCAATGCTTGATAAGAAATGTACTCATTATCTTGCCCATGTAATTGTAACCCCTCTGTACAGTATGTTAACACAAAATTAAAATTAAAAAAATGTAATAATTTCCTACAGGAAATATTGTCTATTTCTTTAGTTCTTGTTTAGGATTTGTTAAATTCTGGTGTGCTATAGTCAATTATAAAGTTATACAAGGATGGTAAAAAACAAACATCTTAATATCACATTCTAATATTAGCTTAGTTCTGCCTGTGTTATATATATGAGGCTGTATTTGAGTTTTGCTTCAATTTCACATGCTATATTCTCCCAGTATATAAGTTGAAAGAAGACTCCCTCTGGAAATATGCTATTTTTATAGCTAAGGAAAACAAGTCAACTGTTAGACACAGACAATGAGATAGAAATCTTCCCCTAGAAATAGCCTTTGACCACTTCTGATTCACATTTGTAAGCTGAAGTAAGTCACATGACCCATCTTGACATTGCAGAGTAGAGGTAAAGCTCACTTACAGGAAGCTGGTTAAGAACATAGAGTAATATGCCAAGATATGCAACACGAGATAAAGAGGGAAAAAAAGAGAACTACAATATAATCTATCATACTTGCCATCACAGTCTCTGCAGGAAGGAAGTTATTATGTACCTTTGTTTCTAAAACTACTTCAAATCATGTCTTTTATGCTAGGATGTTACAGGAATTAGAGAACATTTTGATACTGAGAGAGCATAAAACCTCAATGAAAGCTGGAGTAATCATTTCAATACTACATTATGTTCTCCAAGAAAAGAAACCATTTTGTAGACAATACTTTATACTTTCTTACCAAGTATCTTTTTTTTCCAGAAATGGATTTTGTTAGTATATGTGACTATCCACCAGAATAAATATCTTCATTTATCTTCATCTTGTGCAGACAGCAAGTCAATTGGATGTAAGTGGGAGTTCATCAGTATCACTTTTTAAAACTGTAAAAAATGTGGACAGGGAGCCAATACGCATATTTTTCCACCATCACCTATCACATCCTCCTTCTTCCTTCCTAGGAAACACACCCAGTCAATAAAAAGTCTTAGATATTTGGCTCTTGACCTTGAAAGTGGAAGCAGCATATTATGGATGTTGGAGATCACAGTTAATAGTGTTTTCCATAATAATGTCACATGCAACAGCCCTATGAGTCCTGTAGGTCTTAACACGACTTCGTTAGTAATGTGATAGGAATGTCAGCCTTACTGGATTTAGTATTGTTTTCCACTTCCTTTTCTACCACCTCCCCTAAATTATAATACATATTAACAGAATGAAAACGTAATGCCATCCTAAGAAAGTCCCATTGCACAAGACGTTATTTTGAAAAACAAATTTACAACTTTGGTGACGGGATGGGAGGATCGGTGGGCTAGGATGGTAAGGGGAAACAAAGGAGGAGGCAATAATGCTTGAAAAGAAATGTACTCATGGGCTGGGAAGGTGGCTCAGTGGTAGAGCGCTTGCCTTGCATGCCTGAGGCCCTGGGTTCGATTCCTCAGCACCACATAAGCAAAAAAAAAACAACAACGTCGGAAGTGGTGCTGGGGCTCAAGAGTTAGAGCGCTAGCCTTGAGCTGAAGAGCTGAGGGACAGTGCCCAGGCCCAGAGTTCAGGCCCCACGACCGGACCCAAAAAAAAAAAAAAAAAAAAGAAATGTACTCATTACCTTGCTCATGTAATGGTAACCCATGTGTACTATATTTTCACACACACAAAAAAAACTTATGAATATAAAAAAGAAAGTCATTTAGGGCTCTGGGAATTTGGCTTTATGGAACAGTTATTGCTTAGCATGCATGAAACCCTGGGTTCAATTCCTCCATACTACATAAACAGAAAAGGCAACACTGGAAGTGGTGCTTTGTCTGAAGTGGTAGAGTGTTGGCACTGATGTAAAATAAAAAAGAAGCTCAGGAACAGTTCTCTGGCCCTGAGTTCAAGCCCCAGGATGGGCAAAAGAGTCATTTATCAAGTAAATGCAAAATAAAGAACCCATATTTGGAATATATAATTGTTCCTTCCAAATGATATCTAACAATAGTCTTTAATTCATGTACTTTACCTATATTAGAATACTGTGTTGAACAAAAAAATGTTTTCATAATAGATCATGGTAATTAATGCCAGTAGTATGTTTAGATATCAGGTGAAGATTAATCCTGGAAATTCAAAGATTCCAGGCTTTTGAGTGGTAACTGCTAATCACAATAAAAAGGTTAGTACATATGTGAGATTTGGAAATCTTTTTGGTAAATCAGGGCACCGAAAAGGCAGAAGTTAATTAATAGTTTTGACAGAGGAGAAGGAATAACTCCAGATTGAAGGAATAAATGATAGTAATAACTAAGTTACACCACGAACTGTTCTATGGAAGCATTTATGGTTATTGAAGAACTAGTTATCAACTAGGCTTATTCCTCAGTGCCTTTAGCATTCTAATCACTTAGACTAGTTCTTAATCTTTGTGTGATAAGTTGTATATCCTTCTATACTGTTCTTTCACAACTGATTTCCTTTGCTTTCTAAAAATCTATGTCTTTCATATTTCTCTATGAACAATTTCTGATACTAAGTCCACAAAAGCAGACAGCAGATGATGCTAAGGTTAGAGTCCCACACCTCATGAGTCATTAATGTAACAACATGGAAAAGGAGGACATATTTATTGCTACCTCAATTTTTCTAAAAAGCTGCAATGTCACATCATTTGATTCAAATTTCCATTCTTTGTCTACATAATGTCATTTAGTGCACATAAATGCAAATATGAGACAGGTACTGGTGGCTCATTCCTATAATACTCGCTACTCAGGAGGTTGAGACCAGAGGATTGTGGTTCAAAGCAAGCCATTGTCAGGAAAATCCATGAGACATTTATCTTCAATTAGACACCAGAATCCCAGAAGTGGTGTTGTAGCTAGAGGTAGAGCACTAAATTTGAGCTGAAGACCTGAGGGACAGTGCCGAGGATTGGAGTTCAAGCCCCACGACCGACAGAAAATGTGTAAATATGACTTTGTTTCCCCCAAAGGAATGACAAAGTCAATAGTAATCTTCGCAAGCACAGAAAATAATTCCAAAAGGATTCAATGTACCTACTTTTGCTGAGTTAAGTTATGGCTTCCTTTCTGGACATATTCCCTTCTCTACGATTATCTAATGCACATACTTAGGTAGCAATTTAAAACTGAGAGTGATGATATTGTCCTATCAGAAATTCAAGTTAGTAATGAAAATTTCTTCTTAAGACCTTACACAAAAAATACCATGATATAGTGTAATAGAACTCACTGTTGAACATATGAGCTTTCTAATTGATCCAATATTTATTGGTACCAACATTAGAAAAAATGTATAATGCAGTAATAAAATAGAATTCCTTTGCATGACTACGTAAATTCCTTGTTTTTTTAAGTCACTGTTTTCATCTTAAAAAATAGGGCTGTCTATTGTCTTCATGTGATTTTGATGATTGAAAGTGTTTAATGAGAAATCAAAATGCATTATAGTCCTTTGTTATCAATTCTCACTTTTTCTTCTTGGAGAATATAATGATCAAACAATAGTTCAGAATCAGCAAGCAATAGGTCAGAATCATGTTTCCAGTGCAAGTGGATCACCAGTAAGTAATCCTAAATACCATTTTCCACAAAGTTTTTGTGACAGATATAATTGGCCTGCCTTCTCTAGCTGCTTTCCTAGTCTGGGCCTATTCCTTCATTGTACAGGAAAAGTGTGATTCAACTGATTTAAGTGAGATATGTTACTAGAAGTATCAAGGATTTAGATTCTTGTCTGTATATTAGTAAATCTGTGTCTCTTTATGTAGGCTACAAAAGTGAATTTACAAATTTCAAGTTAATACATGAATTCTCTTTCCATCTTTTTAAAAAAATAAAATTCTGCTTGCTCTATAAATTGATCAGAGGCATGGATTTGTGGCTAGGTAGGTCCTTGCACATCTCTCTGTTCCTCTCTCTCTTTCATGGTTCTCATAGATAATATGATTGCTCCATAATTATCCTAATTTATTTTGCTTTTATATTTTTGGTTTCATCATTTCATTTTCTGCTCTGCCATTTCACAAATCATTAATGTAGAAGGCATTATTTCATATTTTCTCATTCCTAGAATAAGCTGCACATGAAGACAGCCATAGTCCTCATTTTCAGTCTGTACCATTGAATACGGAGGAACATCTTTCCTCTGCTCTCCATCAAATCCCTACTCTCGTAAGAATAATTTAGAATAGTAAAAATGGAAAAAGAGAAAATAAAACATGGTGAAAAAAGATGCAGAAAATTCACCAGATATTTTTGAGCAGGTCAACCAACATGAACTATCAGGGAAATACATGGACACCTCATTTTCACTGGCACTCAAAGTCTCTGGTTAGGCAATTCTGATAAAGATGAGGAACAAGATGAAAATATGAGAAATGATATCAGTTGCAATAAAAAAATAGAGAAGGATCCAAGCAAATTTCTTCTTTGTGCTGCCGAAAATAATTGGCTTACTACAGTGCCGAGACTACTTTCCAAAATGGTCACTCATGTGAATACAAGGGATGACGATGAGTATATGCCTCTTCATCAGGAAGTCTACAGTGGACACTTAGACATTGTCCTTGAGTTGGTGGCTCAAGTGGCACATACAATAACTGTAGATGGATGGACATATCTGCACAGTGCTTATAAGTGGAATAATAACAGAGTGGCTTTTTTCTCACTTCATCATGATGCAGATTCCAAGGCCCATTCTAAAGGCCTCTTGACCCCCTTGAATCTTGCTGATGGAAATTAAGATAGCAAAAATTCATTTGATCCCCTACTGATGAAACATTACATAAAACCATGACTGAAGAACAATTTGGAAGAAACTGCGTTTGATATTGCTAAAAGGATAAGTATGTATCACTACCTCTTTGAAGTTGTGGAAGAATGCATAAATTTTTCCACTAAGTCCTAATGATTCAATTACTTTTTTTAAATTTCAAAAATGCCATTCCA
Organism: Dipodomys merriami; assembly: GCF_024711535.1. Lineage (NCBI taxonomy): Eukaryota > Metazoa > Chordata > Mammalia > Rodentia > Heteromyidae > Dipodomys > Dipodomys merriami. Next base: position 582,840 of record NW_027204871.1, read on the forward strand.
TCCTTTGTGTCCATACAAAATATTTTCAAAATACAAATAACAGCAATCACTTACTGTAAAAATTCATGGATTCTGTGGAATTCTTTCAAGTGAATTGCCTGCCTTTGATGTCAAAATGTATTCAAGTGTTTTTGTATACATCTATAATGATTTCTTCAGAGTTTGTGGCTTTTTAATCAGAAATAATTTTAACTTATCTATTGAAATTAATACAGAAACTAAAGATATTTCTCGTGCTTGTCTGAAAAAGTATATTTTAAAATATTCTATAGTCTATGTTTGTATAGTGTCCATAATCTATTTTATTGTCCCCCAGATATAATACTTTGAATTTTATGCTACTTTATAATATATAGCTTCATTAATGTTTCCTTTCAGGTTTCATTCCATATAGAAATAGTTTAAGATTCCTTTGTTTCCTAGGTCCTTATAGTATTATATTTCTTTGGGATAGAACGAAAATGTTGTCTAATTTCAAAAGTTTTATAGAGGATATGCTATGTAAAGGCCTTTCTTTTTTTTGGGGGGGGGCCCAGTTGTGGGACTGAACTCTGAGCTTGGGCGCTGTCCCTCAGCTCTTAAGCTCAAGGCTAGCTCTCTACCACTTGAGCCACAGTGCCAATTCCAGCTTTTTTCTTTTTGCTTATGTGGTGCTGAGGAATCGAACTCAAGGCCTCAGGCCTGCAGGGCAAGCACTCTAAGACTGATCCACCTTCCCAGCCCCATATAAAGGCCTATCTTTTTTCTATTTCTTTTTTTATTGTGAAAATACTGTACAGAGGGGTTACAATTACATGGGCAAGATAGTGAGTACATTTCATATCAAGCATTGTAGCCTCCTCCTTTGTTTACCCTTTCCATCCCTTCCTATCCTCCCTCTCCCACACCCAATCCTCCCCCCCAAGTTGTAAAGTTCGTTTTTGACATGACAACATGTACTTCTCATTGTTGCAACATGTCCACCTGTATCCTTATTTAAACGACTTGTTATTCCACTTCCCTTCCACAAATTATACCGACATCAAATACAGTGAAAGCAGGGTTATATTGTGGGGGAGGGACATACAAAGCAACAAAGAAATAATCTCATAATTGCATTAGAAACATATGCATGAAAGAAAAAAAAAACATTTGGAAAAAATTATATTAAGTGAAGTAAGCCAGGCCCAAAGAAACGTAGGTCCCATGGTTTCCCTTATTTGCAATATCTAGTAGATGTATGAGTCAAGGGGAAACGGTCAGATAATGTGATGTCAGGAAAATGAACCCTTAGATATGTATTTTAATGTTTTTTTTTCTTTCATGCATGTGTTTCTAACGCAGTTATAAGATTATCTTTTTGTTGCTTTGTATGTCCCTCCCCCAGAGTATAACCCCTGCTTTTACTATATTGGATGTCAGTATAACTTGTGGAGGAGATGGGGAAAAACCAATTGTTTAAGGATACAGGTGGACCTGTTTCAACAATGAGAAGCACAAGTTGTCATGTCCAAAACGAGATTTACAAAGTCGGTGCGGGGGGGGGGGAGGGGGGGCAAAGGAGAAGGATTGGGATTGGGGGGAAGGGGAGGCTGGGAAGGGATGTGAAGGGTAAAAAAAGGAGGAGGCTGCAATGCTTGGTAAGAAATGTACGCATTATCCTGCCCATGTAATTGTAACCCCTCTGTACAGTATGTTCACAAATAAAATAAAATTAAATTAAAAAAAAGAAAAAAAACATTTAAAATACATATCTTAGGGTTCATTTTCCTAACATCCCCTTATCTGACCTTTTCTGCTTGACTCATACATATACTAGATATTGCAAATAAGGGAAATTATAGGACCTATGTTTCTTTGGGCTTGGCTTACTTCACTTAATATAATTTTTCCAAGTCTTTCTGTTTCCTAACAAATCAAAGAAAGGTTGGACAAATGGGATTGCATGAAGTTGCAGAGCTTCAACATGACAAAGGACATAGCTAGCAAGATCAATAGAATGTCAACGGATTGGGAGAAGACCTTCACTAGCCATACATCGGACAAGGGTCTCATATCTAAAATATACTTGGAACTCAAAAAATTAAATCCCCCAACAACAAATCCTCAAAGAAACAACTGCCCAAAAATTAAGTGGGCTAATAACTTAAAGAGAAAATTCTCTGAAGAAGAAAGAAGGATGGCCAATAGACCCATGAAGAAATGCTCAACCTCCCTAGCCATAAAAGAAATGCAAATCAAAACAAAATTGAGATACCACCTCACACCAGTTAGAATGGCAAAAATCAAGAACTCTAATAACAACAGATGCTGGAGGGGATGTGGACAGAAGGGAACCTTACTTCATTGTTGGCGGAAGTGTAAACTTGTTCAAACACTTTGGAAAGTAGTATGGAGGTTCCTCAAAGAGTCCACATAGAGCTCCCCTATGACCCAGCAGTCCCACTTTTGGGCATTTACCCAAGTGTTTACAAACAAGACCACACTAAAGGTATCAGCACAACTATGTTTATTGCAGCATTATTTACCATATCTAAGATCTGGAACCAACCCAGATGCCCCTCAGTAGATGAATGGATCAAGAAAATGTGGTATATATACAGAATGGAATTCTATGCCTCCATCAGAAAGCATGACATTGCCCCATTTGTTAGGAAATATAAAGGCCTTTCTAAGGTGAAGATTTAATACACTGATGTCAAACTATTAATTATATGAATTACGTGTAATTTTACTTGTAATTTTGTAATCAATTTTTAATGTTTTTCATTTCTTGTATGTGAAGAATGAAAAATTTTGAATACTTCACAAATTTTCATAGCATCCTTATGCAAGTGCCCTGTTAATCTCTGTATTGTTGTAATTTTTTATACATGCTGCTGAAGCATATAGTATCATCTAAACTAAATAGTTAATGTTGCAATCTTTATACAGGGTTATATTCTTGGGTGCCTATTTGTTACAAGGAAACCTTATTGTTTCTAACAGTGCTATTGATCTTATTTCCCTGAAATACTGTGAATAGTCGAAAAATTTTATTGTTCAGTCCATTGCTCACATTTGCAAGTTTTTGTCAATTCCTATTTTAAATATTTTCCATTTTGGATTTGATTGTACTTTCAAGTATTTATAGCTAGGTCTAAAGGTGATGGCTGTTTCAAGTAGTAATTTATCCAACTGAGATAGCTCTGTGGAACCAATGGATTCAAAGTAAGCCTTGCTTAAGAGCTACTTCTAAACTTCTGCAGTTGAAATTTTCCCAAATGAGGTCTTACTTCCTAAATGAGATCCTAGGATCCCAGGACCCAGTTATCTGCATCATCAGATAACATGGGCAAGATTTCTCACCTAGGCCCATGCAACATGCCAACAGAAACTAATTGAAGACCCATATCAATTTCTCATTTCCTATATTTCAGATCCCCAATTCCTTGAGATGCAGGAATTATCAGTAAGCAATTGTGAAATGCAAGGCAACTTAAAATGAATGAGGAGATCACAAAATCTGAGAGACAGTGCTGTAATTCAAACTTTCAGTTTACATATGACCAATCCATATGAGTGAACAAGATCACAAAATGTCATAAGATTATTTTTAATACTCCTCCTCTAATGAGTAATGAAATATTTCAGTCCAGCATAAGTGATCCAAAAAAGAGTTCCTGGAATGATCGATCCATAATTGCTCTATCAACTTTTGGAAAACTTGACTTAGAGGTGAAATGTAATTTAGAAAAACATTAAATGAGAAGATCCTTAGTGCTTCAAAACATTGATACTTCAGTTAAACTTGGTTCTGTGATATAAAAATGTCACTCTCAAACCAATGACAACGTACATTTAATCTCCTGAAAGTGTATTCCTTTTCAAATAAACATTTTAAAATCATATTCACCAAAATAACTTTTGACAAGTAGTTGATACTTAGTGCCATTACAAGTTTTTCAAGTGTAGGGAGCAAGTTACAATAGAGTTGATTTATTTACCCAGCACCAATGACAAACAGGTTCAACCATTCATTAAAGTGTAGAAAGAGTACCACCCACCATTTGTGTTGTTCAGTAGGTGCCTTCCAAAAATGTGTTCAATAGATCAGCCTCCCATATTTCAAACCCTAAGGTTAGCTAATGAAGTTAATTTCAACACAATAGTTGTTGGGTCTTCGTCCATCCCACGAAAGACAAAAGGGGTCTAAGGAAAGGTAAGTGTGGCTGGTAGCCCGTTCCCCAGCCTCCCTTAGCCCAGGAGAAAATCAGACGCAGCAGGGAGTCAAGTCAAGCAGTAAACTCGTTTATTAACACAGAGCAAGCCCTTTTTAAAGAAAAAAAAAAGAGCACGTGGCTTGGGAGGGGAGGAAGAGGAACCAATCACTGTAAAGGCCACACCCTATCATGCACCTAAACTTCCACGGTCTAGTTATGCACTGAAGGTAAAGTAAATTGGGCTCTGCCCACTCAACTCCCTCTCAGAACCATCTTTGCTGCCCATGTGCTCCACAAATAGTGACAATAGTCAGAAATAGTTGCCTTATCAAATGTTGTTTTATTTTTTCTCTATCTGTATAACATAGTAAGAAATATGACTTTATGTCTTGAATATGAATACTCATCAGAGATGTGAAAAACATAAAATCTGTCTTCTATTTCTATCATATTCCTCTATAATAGTAAATCTTAGCTTTCTTCTTTTTCCAAAACCTACAAGTAGTAGAAAATATTATCCCAGGTAAAATAAAATAATCACACACCATTGTACAAAGCCATTTATAAAAATTGATAATTAGGAATACATTCTATGCCATTTTAAACTTTCTTTTTGACTAAAGATCAATCTTCCAAATAGATGAGAATACAATTATGTCTAGGTGCTTCGCATCTCCATTCTTGCAAATTGTTACTACAGATGAGTGAATTATGGAAATATAAGCTGACATCAGTTCAAGTATATGCAGGATTGAAACTCCTTTCAAAGTATTATCAGACATTTTAACAGAATGAGTATCAGAGAGGAAGTTGAAACCAGAGAGGAATAATAGTAAAGATGAAAAATTGAACAAAGGGTAAGTACAGCTAGAATACACATGTGATAAAGGAAGTGATATATCAGAAATAAATCTTGGAGAAGGGGTTAGTTGAGAATGATAGAAGGAGTCACTGTGATCCAGGAGTATTAGATAATTGGATGGATATATTTAATTGTAACACACTTGCACAACCTTATGAAATTCAGTTAATAAACACAACAAGAAATAAAAAAACACGCAAAAATCACAACCAAATAGCAATCTCTAGAGAGTATGAATATGACCTCTCAAAATTGTAAGGAGTTAATGAAGGGCATTCTTGGTAAAAGCAAATAAAGCTGTTCAAAGAGGGCAGTTTGGGGTATGGGAGAATTTTGAACTGGTTTAAATAGATTGTCTAAGGTTATAAATCACCTACATCAGCTGCAAATATTATCTTTCTTCTGCTAATTTTCTTTGGATGAACTGGATACTCCAGCCCTCAGCCACACTTGATAGCTTGAGAAGATAGAATGGATGAAACAAGATCAAGAAACCATTGCTCCACTGGAGAGAAAACAATCCTCTATGTTTTCTTTCATCTCTCTTCACTACGTTTTCTTCATACTTTTAAGTCGATTTTGAATTATATTTTTCCTTCTTTGTTCTGGCAAATTAATTAGTCAAAGTAATTCACTAAATATTACTTGCCATTTTTTATCATGCTATTGAATTGGGCAAGCGAGTCCATTAAACTTCCCTCTTGCATTTGGTTGCCATGAAAGAACATCTATGTTAATGAGGAAAATCTAATGTAAACATTTCTCTCCAGAAAACCAGTCGAAGATTCTGTGATCACAAATATTTAGCTATACATTTTCCTTTTCTGTTACCTTGAATGTCTTCTTGTGTCTAAAGTGCCCAGAAAAATAAGTACTCCATCACTTTTTGGTTTAATCAATTCTAACCTCAAAGATATATATTCCTAACATGATGCTTAGACGAATTAAAAACTACACTGCTTTTATCTTCTCTCTTAAGACTCTCCTTAGATACCATAGCAGGAAAAGTGAAGTTATTCCTTGCAAAATTTTTTCAATAGATTATTTTTCTCTTGGGCTTGCATTTGCTCAACAAGATGTATGAAGGAGAACAGAATTAAATTACCCATACCTTGAAAGATAGTGTCTGGTACAAAAGGACAATGCTTCTATGTCCTACTTCTATGTCCTCCTCTTAGCTCTTGCTTGATTTCCAATTTATCACTGGTCCTTGGCTTTACGTCTAGTGACGGACTACACAGCCTCAGCCACTGCTACATCTTCATGGTTTCTCTTTTAAAACTCTCTTAAGTTGTCTCATTTGGATGTAGAATTTATTTTCCTGTCTTCATTCAATCAGTTCTTCAGTGTAGTGAGCCAAATAAGCTCTGTCACTTTAGGTAGCAAAAATATTAAGACAATCTATATCAAAAAGTTTGGGCCTCCCTCCACTGCTGAAGCCAACATGCTTAGCTAGGACTTCTAAGAACAATTTTCTAACCTTTTCTATTTTTAATTCTTTTCTAATCCCAAAATTTTTTGTCTTATGTAATTTGTCTTCACTATCTCATGTTAATAAGGATATTATATTTTGTGAACCACTTAGAAATGTGAAATCATTGGTTTGATGTATCCAATCAGATTTTTTTTTCTGTGTTTCACTGCTTCACGTGCAAAGACATTGTGGAAAATGTTACAAAGAGAAAAGTGTAACCCAATACCTTCTTTCATTGGGGAGGGCAGTTTCTCCCTAAATATTTTGACCCAAATTTTCATTTTCAGAGAATTACTGTTTGATAATTAAAGGTTAATTCACAAATTTTGATATCTTATGTTTTTAAGAATTTTGTATTTAAATTCCACTACAACCTTGTTTCACACAGTGAGAGTATATTTCCAGGGTAAAGACAATTCTCAAGGGAACCTACAGGATTTACAGCAAGGTTTCTGAGGTTTGTTTGTTTAGTGTGAAAAAGAGACATCCTCAACCACATTGCTTCCTCTCTACTAAGTCTCCATGGACTTCTTTGCATGAAAGCCTATTTTCCCAGGCAATTTTAAATTTTCTTAATAGGCTATGTTGTTAAAAATTTTGAACAATTAAAATTTAAACTCTTTTGAAATTCCTTTATCAGAACCACGAATTCACCAATCCTAATTCCATCTTTAACATAAAAAAATTAACATCTTGTTTTCATTATATAGTGTCCATGCAACTATTATTTTCCAGTGACTTTGTTATGCATATATATGACCATATTTGTTGATGCTGAGCAAAATGAAATCCAAGATAAAAATCCAAGAGATTTTTATTTGCAGTTGTTGTTTTTAATGTCCTATGTGATTTCTATTTTTTATGGTTTTTTTCCTATGGTTTATCCCTGCTGTATTTGATTTTGTTACCCTGTGCATTGTGTATTCATTTACCTTAATTAGAGAAGGGAAGAAGAACAGCAATGGATTTTTTTCCCTATGGTTTATCCCTGCTGTATTTGATTTTGTTACCCTGTGTATTGTGTATTCATTTACCTTAATTAGAGAAGAGAAGAGGAACAAAGGACAAAGGGCCAACCAATGCAATAGCAATACGCACAAGACAATATGTTGGAAATGTACATTACAACTTGTGAGGGGTGAAGGGGTGAAAGAAAACTGTGAGAAATATGAGGGAAGGTTAACAAGTTTGAAAAGTTATGTATTCACTACTTACAATTACTGTAACCCTACTGTTTATAACTTTGATAATAAAATTAAAAAATAAGCTGTATAAAATATAATTTCATTGTATTGGTACAGTAAATATTATTGTTTATGTAGTAACCTTTAAAAAATAATACTATTTGGGGAACCTCCATACTGCTTTCCAAAGTGGTTGAACAAGTTTACATTCCCACCAACAATGAAGTAAGGTTCCTTTCTGTCCACATCCCCTCCAGCATCTGTTGTTGTTAGAGTTCTTGATTTTTGCTGTTCTAACTGGAGTGAGGTGATATCTCAATGTTGTTTTGATTTGCATTTCTTTTATGGCTAGGGATGTTGAACATTTCTTCATGTGTCTATTGGCCATCATTCTGTCTTCTTCAGAGAAGCTTCTCTTTAAGTCTTTTGCCCACTTATTTATTCGTCAGTTGTTTCTTTGAGGATTTGTTGTTGGGTGGTTTAATTTTTTGAGTTCCAAGTATATTTTAGATATGAGACCCTTGTCCGTTGTATGGCTAGTAAAGATCTTCTCCCAATCGGTGGGCTTTCTATTGATCTTGCCAGCTATGTCATTTGCCCTGCAGAAGCTCTGCAATCTTATGCAATCCCATTTGTCCAACCTTTCTTTGATTTGTTGTGCTTCCGGGTCTCTATTCAGGAAATTTCGGCCTGAGCCAAGGAGACCTAGGGTTTCTCCTATTCCATCCTGTAATGTTTTCAGAGTGTCTGCTTTGACTTCAAGGTCTTTGATCCATTTGGACTTGATTCTGGTGCAGGGTGATATATAAGGATCTAGCTTTAGTTTTCTACATGTAGTTAACCAATTTTGCCAGCACCATTTACTGATCTCCCCTATGATCCAGCAATCCCACTTTTGGGCATTTACCCAAATGTTTACAAACAAGACCACACTAAAGCTACCAGCACAACTATGTTTATTGCAGCATTATTTACCATAGCTAAGATCTGGAACCAACCCAGATGCCCCTCAGTAGATGAATGGATCAAGAAAATGTGGTATATATACACAATGGAATTCTATGCCTCCATCAGAAAGCATGACATTTCCCCATTTGTTAGGAAATGGAAAGGTTTGGAAAAAATTATATTAAGTGAAGTAAGCCAGGCCCAAAGAAGCATAGGTCCCATGGTTTCCCTTATTTGCAATATACAGTATAGGTATGAGTCAAGCGGAAAAGGTCAGATAATGTGATGTTAGGAAAATGAACCCTTAAATATGTATTTTAATGTTTTCGTTTCTTTCATGCATGTGTTTCTAACGCATTTATAAGATTATTTCTTTGTTGCTTTGTATGTCCCTCCCCCACAGTGTAACCCCCGCTTTCACTATATTTGATGTCAGTATAACATGTGGACGAGATGGGGACAAACAAGTCGTTTAAGGATTCAGGTCGACCTGTTGCAACAATGAGAAGTACAAAATGTCATGTCAAAACCAGCTTTACAATGTCGGTGTTGGGGGGGAGGGGGGTATAATTGGGTGGGGGGAGGGGGGAGGCGGGGAAGGGAGGTGAAGGGTAAACAAAGGAGGAGGCTGCAATGCTTGGTAAGAAATATATGCATTATCCTGCCCATGTAATTGTAGCCCCTCTGTACAGTATGTTCTCAAATAAAATTAAATTAAATTAAAAAAATAATAATTCTATTTTGCATCTAATGTGAATTAATTACCCCTTTTCTATCAGAGAGTCTTCAATTTGAATGTTATCCAACTAGACAATATTTTCACAATATACTTGCCAATATTTTGAAAAAGATTAAATTTAGTACTTTTTCTTACTAAAACTGAAAACAGTTTAATTTTAAGGAAACCCATAATTTTTATAATTAAATAAGTTGTTAAGAGGACAGAATATATGGGTTCTTCAAAACTCCTATGGTTGATAACTACTCATTTTAAAATTTTCAACATTCCATATCTGAGAGATTCAAAACCTATTCGCATCTTATGAAATTCTGCAATACATACAATTTCCAATGGGCGTTAACAGATTGAGAGGTAAACAGAAAAATAGCCACATTCTGGTAGAAAATAAAACTCTGAAGCATCTGTACTAATTAATTCTTCAAGAATAAGCAATATTTTTTATCAGAGTAAGCTATTATTTCTATGATCATCAGTCCCAAGATTTATGCCATAAATTCATCCTAGCCCAACAATTTCCAACTTGTAAGGTGCACCTTACCTTAAAATTCCTTAATTCACATAATGAATAGCTTATCTCTATTGTGAAAAAAATATTACATTTCTACTAATGTGATTCCCTTCTTGTTCTGGAAAGAACACCACAATAAACTGAGCTGCATCATTTCCCCCCCCCCATTGGTATTTTTGAGATCAGAACATTTGCAATCATTATTTACATACATTTATACTTTTTCACTATCATAGACATTCAGGATGCAAAGATCAGAAAATTATGGTTCAAAACCCACCCAGGTAGGAAGGTTTCTTTGATAATTATCTGCAGTAAATTTCTCAGAAAAAGCCAGACTCAAGTGCCAATGATGTTGAAGTGGTAGGGCATAAACAGGCTCAGAGACCGTGTCCAGGCACAGAGTTCAAGCTCTATGACAAGCCAATGCAACAAAAACAAAAATGAAAACAAATCCCAAACCTAGTGTTTTTCTCAATTTGTAAAGTGGAACTTAATTAAGGAAATGGCTTCCTGAATTACATATAGGTAGAAGAAAGATGTCACACAATTACTCTCTTCATACCATAGTATACCAAACCCTCAATTATAAATTATAAATTATAAATATAAATTATAAATTATAAATTATAAATTAATGTCATTTAATTGTATGCTACTCTGTCTAGATTATTCACATTATCACGTTATACATGAAGTGTTGGAATTATCTATTAACTAAGTTCTAATTATAACTCTCTTGAAAGTATATTCTAGGAAAATAGAATGCCAGAATCATTTGTGAATTTGTCAATTAAACCTTCTACTTAAAAAGAGTTTTGTAGTATCCTAAAGAATATGAAATTACAAACAAAACCAAAATATTTATTTTAAATCTCAATTCTAATTTAGCAAGGTCTACAAACTCTTACATTACAAGTACTTTGATATTTCTCGAGGCTTAACCATTTGTAATCCTTCATCATTTCTTTGGAATCCAACACAATGATGCTTATTTACTTTTAGAATTTTTGGATGGGAATCATGAGCCATTTAGCATCTAGGAATGTTCTGTAATGAAGAGAGCACTTAAAACACAACTGAGGCTTATATATGAGTTGCATTTCAATAGGAAACTTGACTTCTGAAAACATAGTGACAAAATTAGCCCAAACTTCCAACTGTGTATCCCTTTCTTGTTTTTGGTCAAAAAGTTTTCCAAATCTCACTTAGGCTACCCTTCTCATTCTGATTAGCAGTGACCTTACAAAAGCCTGGAAACTTTGAATTTCCAGAATTAATCTTCACCTGACATCTCAGCACATTCCTGGCATTAATTGCCGTGACCTAATGAACAAAATTTTTTTAAAAACAGTATCCTAATATAGGTAAAATACATGAATTGGGGACTATAGTCAGGTATCAGTATGGAAGGAGCAATTATGTATTCCAAGTATGGGTTCTTTATTTTGCATTTACTAACTGAATGTTTGTTGTTCTTATTGTTGTTGTTGTTGTTGTTTTGCCAGGCCTGGGGCTTAAAATCAAGGCTAGGGAATTATTCCTCAGCTTTTTTTTTTTTTTTTTTTTTTTTTTTTTTTGCTCAAGGCTAGCACTCGACCACTTGAGGAACAACACCACTTCCAGGGTTTCTTTTTCTGTTTATGTGTACTGAGGAATTGAACCCTGGTTTCATACATGCTAGGCAATCACCATAACATGAATCCACATTGCCAGAGCCCTAAATGACGTTCTTAAGACGGCATTACATTTTCATTCCTAAATATGTATCATAATTTTTGCCAGAAACTTTAACTAGAAAAGGACTTAGAACACAATACTAAGTTCAGTAAGGCTAGATGGACAATGAGTAACCATCATGGTCTAGCCAGCCACAGAAGGGCTTACCTCATAGAGCTGGTACAACAGACTGAGCGAGAAAGCTCTTGACCCACAGCCTACCTCCAGAATGAGAGGGCCGCCATGGTTCCAGCCACATGGGGATGCTGGGCCACCTACTCTATTACGCATTCAACCAATTCCTGTGTGTGTGTGTGTGTGTGTGTGTGTGTGTGAGAGAGAGAGAGAGAGAGAGAGAGAGAGAGAGAGAGAGAGAGAGAGAGAGAGAGAGAGAGAGACAGAGACAGAGACAGAGACAGAGACAGAGACAGAGACAGAGACAGAGACAGAGACAGAGACAGAAAGAGACAGAGAGAGACAGAGAGAGAGAAGGTCAGAATTGGCTCAGGCCAATAATCCTAACTACACAGGAGGCTGAGATATGAGGATCATGGTTCATACCAACCCAGGCAGGACTGTCTGTGAGACTCTTATCGCCAAAGAGCCACCAGAAAACTGGAAGTGGCACTGTGATTCAAGTGGTAGAGAGTTAGCCTTGAGCCTAGGACCTGGAGGACACTGCCGAGGCCAAGAGTTCAAGCCCCACAACTGACAAGCAGTGGACTTCTCACCACAAGATGTGGACTGAATAGGACCCATTGTCCTAGGGATCATGGCAGAGAAGTCAGGCCAAGCTTCCTGTCAGCTGGGAGTCATGAGGAGGTCACCTGGCATCTCCATGACTCAGTTTCCCCAGCTGCAAAACTGAACAAAGTGAAGGATCTTCTTCCTCATGGGGATAGGGTAATAATGAAATAGAGCCATGTCTTGTTTCATAATCCCATACCTGTCACACCATTAATAACACACACCTTCTGAGCCCTTTCTTGGTATCTTCCTGTTATATGCTCATAGAATTGCTGAGAACCATATCTGACTGCCGCTCCCTCTGTGCCTGGCCCTGCTCCAGAGATCCTTCTGTATTAATCCCTTGTTTCCTCGAAACAATCCCATGAGGAGATTGAGGGCCAAGGGTCGAGGCCCAACCCAGAGCTTCACCTGTGGTCAATAATCAGCTGCCATGCACTGAATTTGGTACAATCCATCTTAACCAATGACTGAGCATGGTGATGCATGTCTACCATCCCAACTACAGAGGACCAGCTCTCCTGGTGCATGCCTGTCACAGATAGGAGGACCAGGATCCAGCCCAGCCAGACCACATATTAAGTTTCCATCTCAGAAATGCCCAAGACAGAAAAGCTTGGCTCTCATGGTAGAAGACCTGACTGGCAAGCCAAAGGCCTTGAGGTCAAACCCTAATATACCAAAAAGAACCAGAGGCCCAGTGCCAGAGGCTCATGCCTATAATCCTATTACTCAGGAGGCTGATATCTGAAGATTACAGCTCAAGATTTAAAATAGTGTTCACCTCGGCCATCAGAGGTCATGATGAGAAGACCCAGAGTCTGACCTATGCTGTTGCGCTCCATACTAGCAGGGCTCATATCCTTACTAAGTGCTGGCCATTCTCTCTGCCCCTGGGAAGCCACCCCCTGCAGGCTGCACTCCCAGATCTTCCCAAGCTTTCACTGCCACCAATCAGGCCCAAGGGAGTACACAGCTTCTTCTTCTATTTTAACAGTGCTGAGTCCCCTTCAAGCGTCTCACCCTTCCAGGTCCCCAGACCTCAGCTGCAAAGCCCATGCACTCCCTAATGATAGCCGGTAACAAAGCATCCACCTCCTTTTTACAACACACTTCTACACACACACACACACACACACACACAAACACACACACACACACACACACACATCCAGACTGGTGACAGAAGACTTGTCCATGCAACACCTGCAATATGCCAACTGATCACTCATCTGAGCACAGTCAGGCTGTACAAAGAGAAAGATGATCTTTCTCTTTCTTTCCCTCTCTCTCTCTCTTTCTGTGCCTCTCTCGGTATCTCTCTTTCACACACACACACACATACACACACACACACACACACACACACACACACACACACACACACACACACACACACACATACACACAAACTCAGATCAGTGCCTCTCCAGAGTTTTTTGGAGACCAGATGGACCGGGAACACCAGCAGAATTTGGCAGAGCCGGGAAATTTGATAACCCTGTGAGAACTGTTGACAGCTGGGGGAAGGGGGGGACAGGCCATGTGTATGTGTTTGGGGGGGAAGTGTTTTCCCAGATACTCACCTTCTGCTCTGACCTCCAGCACCTTTTCTGGGACCCTCTTCAGGTGAAATGGTGACTGAGCACAGAAGACAAGGGTTCACAGAGCAAGGGGGCCTATCTTCTGCATCCAACATACCCTACCCCCAGAAAAAAGGAAATGACCCCAGAAGGCAGGTGTGGAGATGCTGCTTCCCATCTCTGACTAAAGCCACCACATTCCCACCAGGGAGAGGAAGGGTGCAGATGTGCTGCTGTGTGGCTCCCACTGCTTCAGGCCAGGGGCTCTGTGGCGCCCACTCCTGACCCAACCGTTTATCTCCCCATTTCCTGGGACACTGGCTGCTAGGGATGGGGATGGAATCCACGGCTCAACACCCACCCCCATCCCTGGACACACTTGTGGCAGAGCCCTGACCAGACTGTGGGGCACAAGGGAGGCACCGATCCTGGTGTGGGGGGAGAAATTTGGTCCCGAGATGCGGGACTGTGTGGCAGCCACTCTCGTGTGCTGCTGGAAGAAGATGTTGGCAGCTGCTCCAGGTGGGGCGAGCACTGATGGCGGAGGCATGGCGGACACTCAGGTCCAGAGTCGAGGACAGGAGGGCCAGGACCAGGTCAGGGACTCAAGCTGGCCAGAGGTGCACCATTGCACCATTACATGAGGACCCCAAGAGTCATTGTGGTGTGAGCCAGAAGCACCAAGTTTGAAACTCTACTCCATAGTGAAGGGGGACAGGGAGCCGGGGCACAGGCAGGCACTTGGTGGGACTGAGCAAGGCTTCTCCTCCTAGGCCTCGAGTCTCTTGCTCACTACTCAGCCACATCTATCTTCCTCAAATGCTGATAGTGTTGTCAACAAACAGGGAATCCTGGTGCTTCCTGGCAGCATGGAATGTAGGTGCGACTGCCATTCTTGTATCACATTGGTCAGAATAAACCATGAAAGAATGGGGGTGTGGCCGGAATCCTGTGATGCAGGCAGAATGGCCGGAGTCAAGATGGCAGCAGCCCCTTTCCCAGATAACTGTGTCCAATCCAGTTGGGGACAAGAGGGTGACCTGCTTTAGCTGGATGGCTGCAACCATTGTTGTGTATGTTAGATTGTTGTCAATCCCAGACATTGAACTCAGGATCTGGGCACAGTCCATGAATTGATTTTGCTCAAGGCTAGCCCTCTACTACTGAAGCCACAAGGCTCTACTTCTGGCTTTGTTAGTACAAGTTGGACAGGGGTCACAAAGACTTTCCTTCCTAGGGTGACTTTGACCATGATCCTCCTATCACAGCCTTGTAAGTATCAAGGAAGACTACTGAGAGCCACTGGTGCCTGCCTAATCATTGGTCTTACTGATGTTCTTTGACAGACCAGTGAGTTTCCTATCCTCGGGATTAAATGGTGGGAGCTGGAGCCCACAGTTTGAATCCTGATCCTGCCACCTCCAAATGGCAGGAGATACTAAGAAACTCATTTCTTTTCATATGATTACCAATGGAATGTGATGTATGTCATGATTGAATGGGCAGTTCTTGAATGATTCTAGGATAAAATTATACACAATTATATATAGGACACTGAACAATTTTAGTTAATACTTTATGAAGCATTTAAACAATCACATTCATTAAATGGAGGCATAATGAAATACTTAAGAATTGGATGTCACATAGTAGAAAGGTGCCATTTTTTTTCTGCCAGGACTGAGATTGGAACTCATGGTCTGGGTAATTCTGTTGCACTGTGTGGGAAGGGGAGGTTTGCCTCCTTGAAGTCAAGAAATTCAAATCTGTTCCTTAGGGCTGAAATCAATCCCCACCATTAGAAAACATCCTATTCATGTACATTGTAAATATATTATTTATACTTACATACATATGTTGACTCCATATTGCATTCAGTGTAGTTATTTTTAGTCTTATTCATGTATTGATTGTTTATTTTATTGACTATTATGACATATAGAATAGTGATTAAATAGATTGCATAGGATATAGGTCTGCATATATATTCCACTTCATACCTGACACCCAAGACTTACACAGAAAAGGAAAATGTATGTCACCATCAGCTTCTTACTCCACGATTCATTGTTTGGTAGTGCTGGCATCTGAACTCACAGCCTACAAGACCCAATTCATGGATGGGTGAGGGTCAGCATGCCATCCTGAGGCAAATTGAGCTGACAGGCAGTTCCTTGGACCTGAGATCGAGCCCCAGGTGTTGAGAAAATAAGAACAGATTGACATACAGATGGTAGTAAGCTAATAAGTATATATCTTGATAGAATTCTAGAGATGTCTATGCATTATTCAGTTATATAGACTACATTCCTACCAATTTATTATGCCTCCATGTAATTAATGTTATTGTTATCATCCTTAACAAACTATTAAGTAAATCAGTCAATGTCTGAAATTATTGCATTCCTGTAATAGTATTATTTTAATGCTTCATAAATATTAAATAAAATCAGACTCCTGAAGTCATGCTGTCCAGTTTTGTAGAGACATCATTCACGATCAAATCATTCAACCGTAACATTGATAATATTCCATTGTTATTCCTATGGGTGGGAAGGAGTCTCTTAGTATCTCCTGCCATTGGTTGGTGTCAGGAGGGGGATTAGAAATCAGGGCCTACATTGCCACGTGGGTCTATGTCTTCCCCAATAGTCTGCCAACTTTCAGCAATGCAAGGTGATGTACCTTTGCTACAGTGTCATTCAGACCCGGGGGGGTGGCGGTTACCGTGCAAAGGAAGAAAACATAAAAAGGCCATCTCACTGCATTTTTCCACACAAGGCCTGGTGTTCTAGGATCCCAGGATCAGCTGTGGGTCCATTGGCTGAACCCCAGCATAGGATGATCGAAGCTGAGGCAGAGTTCCCACGACCTTAGTTCAAGTCCACTGCTGAGCAAAATAAATAAATAAATAAATAAAAGAAATTAGCTCCCTGGCCTACAATTCACCCCGTTTATTCGGCCAGAATGTGGATTTGAACTCAGGTTCTGAGTAAATCTGGAGCACTGTGAAAGAAGGGAAACTCTCTGTACTTGAAGATAAGAAAGTCAGGCCTGTTCTCTAGGAATGATTTCAAACCCTAACCCTGGAAAAAGTACTATTTATATACATTGTGAAGACAGGATTTGTCCTTACCTATGGATGCTCACTCCATACACGTTTGGTATGGTTGCTGCTTGTAATTTTTGTTTTATTCATTTATTTACCATTGATTTTACTATGATGACACCGATTCTGTTTATTACATTGATGACATCCTATCACATGGCATCTAGATTTGTAGATGTGTTCTCCATCATGCCTGACACCCAGGAGTTTCAGAGGATAAAAAAGGTTTCACACTCAACTTCTTCCTCCATGATCCAATTGTTATTAGTGCTGGGATCTGAACTCAGGGCCTAGCAGGACCAAATGGAGAATTGTTCAAGGTGAACACACCAGCCTGTGAGCAACTAAGGAGTTAGGCCATTCCTATCATCTGACATTGATCCCTAGGCTGGGCCACGATAGTCATAAATTCATTATTTAAACATAGGATCTATATTTACATACATATGTGGACAGCATCTTGCATTTGGTGTACTTCTCCTTATTTTCTGACTTGTCCATGGAAGTATTGTGTAATTTACTGATTATGGTGACAGATACAACAGTGCTTACATGGATGACAACCTATTGCCATGGCTGTAGGGTTTCCTATGCATATTCTATCCTAGATGAGACCGACAACTTTCACAGGACAGGAAAACGGGTGAATCGATGGGCTTCTCACATGAGGATTCATCTTTTGGCAGGGTTCATATTTGAACTTAGAGCCAAGTAGGCCCAATTTGGGAAAGGGTCAAGGTGAGGACACCAGCCTGTGAGCAACGAAGGAGATATGCTGTTCTTAGGACCTGATATCGAGTCTCAGGGAGTGCCAGCATAGTCTTAAATTCATAATTTAAACATAGGACCTATATTTACATACATGTGTGGACAGCATCTTGCATTTGGTGCACTTCTTCTCCTTGTTTTGTGTCTAATTCATGGAAGTATTGTGTATTTTACTGAGTATGGTGACAGGAATAACTATGTGACATGGAAGACAACCTGTTCCCATGGTTATAGGGTTGCCTATGCATTCTCAATCCTAGTTGAGACCCAGGACTTTTACAGGAGAGGAAAACATGTGCAATGACTGGCTTCCGACAACACAATGAAACTTTTGTCAGTGCTGGGATTTGAAATGAGGTAGCTCTGTTGCACTGTGGGAGAAGGGGAAGCTCACCATCCTCAAATACTACAATTCCAGGCCTGGTCCAGGGCCTGATTTGAAGCCCTAGCACTAGACGAATTAACAAGTTCACCTTTTTTAAACATAAGATCTCTATTCACCTACAGGTGTGGTATGCATCTTGCATTCAGTGTAATAATTCTTTTTATTTTGTGTCATATTTATGGATGTATTGTGTATTTTTTTGAGTTGGGTGACATATAACTGTGATGACATGGATGACAACCTATTTCCATGGCTATAGGGTTGCCTATATAGCATTCTCCATCCTCACTGAGACCCAGGACTTTCACACCAAAGGAAAACAGGTGGATTGATGGGCTTCTTACATCATGATGAATCTTTTGGCAGTGCTGGGATTTGAACTCAAGGCCTAGCAGGACTATTTGTTGAATGGGTCATGGTGAACATACCAGCCAGTGAGACACTAAGGAGCTAGGCCATTCCCAGGACCTGTGATCCAGTCCTGTTGGGAGCCAATATAGTCATAAATTCATCATTTAAATAGAGGATCTATATTTCCATACATGGGTGGGCAGCATCTTGAGTTTGGTGTAGTCATTCTCTGTATTTTGTGTCTTATTCATTGATGTATTTTATATTTTCTTGAATATAGGATGACGGATATAACTGTCGTGACCTGGATAACCACCTATTCCCATGAGGATAGAGTAGCTTATACATTCTCTATTATAGCTGAGACCCAGGACTTGCACAACACAGGAAAACAGGTGCAACTAAGGGCTTCTTACATCAGGGTGAATTTTTGGCAGTGCTGGGATTCGAACTCAGGGCCTAGGTGGCCCAACGGCCCAGTGGGTCCACGTGAACACACCAGCTTGTGAGCCACTAAGGGGCTGGGCCGTTCCCAGGAACTGAGATTGAGCCCCAGGGAGGCCACAATAGTCCTGCATGCATCATTTCAACATGGGATTTATATTCACATCCGTGTGTGGACTGCAGTGTGCATTTAGTGTAGCTATAGTATTGAGTATGTGATGATAGGTATAAGTGGGCTGACATGGATGACAACCTATTCCCATGGCCACAGGATGGCCTATGAATTCTCCATACTAGCAGAGATCCAGGATTTGCACAGGAAAGGAAAATACGTGCAACATCTGACATCAAGATGAATCTTTTGGCACTGCTGGGATCTGAACTCGGGGTCTAACCAGCGCAATTGACGAATGGGTCCATGTTATCACACCAGCCTGTGAACCACTGAGGAGCAAGGCCATTCGCAGGACATGAGATGAAGCCCCAAGATGCAGATGCAGGAGGAGGGCACACAACAGTCATCCATTCATAAGTTGAATGTAGTATGCAAATAAGTACATATTTGAATAGCGTAGGAGAGACGATGACCTGTGATGGAAACCAATCTAAGGTGTGTCTACTGATTCTTGGATCTTTCCCAAAGCCTCCATTTCGTGAATGTGATGATTATTTTCACGCTTAATCAACACTTCTTTACAAATAAGCGATACCCCATGTGTCTTGCTTATCATTTCCTACTCACATCATGCACGAACTATTCATTCAAGGATTAGATCGATCACATTCCGTGACTCTTTGTGGTACAGAAACCAGTAACTCAGGATTTCCCGCCATTGCCTTCTCATAGGGGGACTGAATTCAGGTCTCAGGCTTGGAAAACATACTCCTTATATACATTTTAAAGATAGGATTTATACTTCCATACAGATGTTCAGTACATATCGTGTTTGCTGTGGTTATTCATTTTCTTTCTTGTTTTATTCATTTATTTACCATTTATTTTATTTGCTCTGTTGACACCTGTACCACTCATTACATTGTTTACATACTTTCACATAGAATCTAGATTTGTAGATGTGTTCTCCATCATGCCTGACACCCAGGACTCTCCCAGAAAATGAAAACATGTGTCACACTGAGTTTCTTAATCCAATATTAAAATTTTGGCAGTGCTAGGATATGAACTATGGGCCTAGCAAGCCCAGTCATGAATGGGTGAGTGTGAACATAGCAACCTCTAGCCAATGAAGCTGTCTGGTGGTTCCCAGGCACTAAGATGTAGCCCCAAGTTTGGCCAAAACAGCCAGATATGGATAGGCAGACGGTAGTACACAAATAAATATATATTAGTGAAGAGTGCCAGAGCTGTCTATGATTGAATGATATCTACTATGTCCCTACCCACTATTAGGTAATTATCATATTGCCATTGAAATAATATTATTCTTTTCGTGCTTAATAAACTATTAATTAAAATCAATCAGCATCCCAGGATTATTGCATCCAATTTTAGACTACATTGAAGCATGAACTACTCTTTCAATAAGTATTCTTATGCATTGGAACAAGTCTCTTGTGATCTCCTGCCATTGGTAGGTGTCAGGACCAAGATTTGAGCAAAAGCCTATGTTGACATTGTTGGCTTATGGCTTCCATGATAGCCTGCCAGCCATCAGCAATGGCAGGTCAGGTCCACTTTCCTACCATGTCATTCAGAACCAGGATGGTCACAGTGCAAACAAAAAATCGTAAAACTCCCCAGCCCTCTATAGCTCACCACTTTTTGTGCTGTCCCAATTTTTTTTGGTCTTCCTGCAAGCCCTCTGGGTCTAGGGTCCCAGGATCTACTATGGATCTGGAGGCTGCACCACAGGCTAGGGCGATAGAAGTTGAGTCAGAGTTGCCACGACCTGAGTTCAGGCCTCGTGGTTAGCAAAATTAACTAATTAGTTAATTAATTAACTAAATTAAAAAAATAAAGCTCCCTGGTTTGGAATTTCTGCCAGTTTTGTTTCCTAGCCTGGGATTTGAACACAGGGTTTTGGTAAATCCTTAGCAATGTGAGGGAAGGTGCAGAGATGCATCTACTTGAGTTCAAACCCTATGCCAAGCCAAAAAAATAATTAAGTCACTAACCTTGGCAGGGAGAAGTAGTTGTGGAGATGGGAGGGAAGGGATGGTAGATGTAGGGCACATGAGCATCAAAGATGGCGCTGAGAGGGAGTTGAGTGGGTAGAGCCCGAGTTGTTTATGTTAAAATCTGACTTTGTACCACAACCAGGCACAGTGACATCAGTGCTTGAACAAAAAACAGACATCAGGGAAAGTATAGAAAGCTTAGGCGCATGATAGGGTGACCTCTACAGTGATTGGTTGGTTCCTTTTCCTCCCCGTCCATGCCACGCGGTTTTTTGCTTTAAAAAGTGCTTGCTGCATGGTAATAAACAAGTTCCTGCTTGACTTGACTCCCTGCTGCATATGACTGTCTCTGGGCCTAGGGGATACTGGGAAACAGGTGAGTGACACACTTTCCTTTCCTGGGACCCCATCCATCTTCTGCGGAACTTACAAAGACTCAACATCTGGCACCCAATGTGGGGCATGAAAGGAAAATATTCTGGCTGAGGCTAAGGTGTCTCTACGGGTAAGTGAAACCCTTAGTATGGGTAATGTTATCTCACAGAAGGAAGAGGAGGGGCAACGTTAGGCCTAGAGGGAGTAAAAGAGGACTTGGGAAGTGGTAAGGAAAACGAATGGGTCAAATTCAACTTATCAGACAGAAGCATACACAGTGGAAGTCAAAATGAGGGTGAAGGTTACCCCCTCTGATGTGGGTGCCCATGACTGTCCTAGGCCCTCACCCTATTCCCGCAATTGGGGCAGAGGTATGGCGCTGTATGCGGCCCTACAGAGGGACCTGGGATGCATGGACCCTTATAGACCTTCCAAGGAGGGACCGAGAATCAGGGATGTAACCTATGTGAAGTCCTTCCTGGGAGCCGCCACCCGGGAGCCCTGACCCTGGGCCAAAGGATTCACTTCCCCAAGAATATTTGGTCAATCTGGCACCAGGAGCTAACAGACCATTGGAATAGTATCCATGGGAAGCAAAGGATCTTAAAGAGCTCCGCAAGGTGGTGGTGGAGGATCGCCCAAACTCTCCTTGGACCTAGACCCTATTGCAGGACATTGCTCATCACCCATGTGTCCCTGAGGATTGGCTGGATGTGGCCAAAGCCGTCCTCGCAAATTCTCAGTTTATTAAATGGTGTGCTTTCTTTAAGGAGGAATGCAGAGTGTGGGTGGAGAATAACTAGCAGGCTCAACCCAGGATACTTATTATTTAAGCCATGTTAACAGGGACAGGGACAGGGTACTCCAACAGGCCACAATACCTGTCCTGTACCATGACCAGGTGAGGCAGGCAGAACTTGCAGCGTGGTACAAATTGGATGAAGGGCCCACTGAGTTCCCCATATCAAGAGTGAGACAAAAACTGGGTCAGCCTCTACCTGATTTTATAGACCGATTCCAACAGAGTGTTCTCCGCAAGTAGCCGTCAGGGAACCTCCCAGATCAACTTGTAAAGCTACTGGTTTGGGAAGGGATGAAGGCAGGCCACAGCATGGCATGCGTGGGATTGAGAGAGAGTTCCCTAAGCAGATGGGTGGTGGTCTTGCAGGATGTGAGATTGCAACAGCACCAGTCCCAATCACTACCTTAGCTTTACAGGCTCAGACATCTGCAATGACTGAGGCTCTTACCCAGGCTCTGGGAGCCCAGGGGCAAGGGCCATCAGGGAGAGGGACATGTTTTGAATGCAGACAGGGGGGCCACTTTAAGCAAGACTTTTTACAACAATCCCTCATGCTAACCGGCCCGAGGGGTCCAAACCACCTACTACACTCTGCCCCAGGTGCAGGAAGGGGTACCATTGGAAAAAGGATTGTCAATCCAAAATTGATTTAGATGGGAAGCCTTTAAACTAGGGGAGGGGCATCCTCCAGCCCTGTTCACTCAAGGAGGAAACCCCTCTGCTATAAGGCCCAGGCAACCTCATGGCAGGACTACCCAGGCGCATTGGACCATCCCCCTGGTGGAAGGAATCTGCCCTAAAAGAGTATTTTCATAGGTGGAAAGTGGTTTCACTGCCTAATTGATATGAGTACATATTTAACCGTACTCAGGGAGGTTGAAGTGCCCTTGGACTGGAAGCTTGCACGTGGGCCCCAATTATTGGGTGTAGGGGGCAACTCACAGTCCAAAGAGACAGTCGCCCTTATGAAATGGACTAGCCTAGATGGAGAGCAGGAAAAGATTTGCCATTTAGTTGCAAAAAAACTTACTGCCAATTTACTAGGGCAAGTCATGCTAAGACAAATGGATTCCATGGTCACGACAGACCATCAGGCATCCTATGATGATATCCTGGATGGAGAAGAAGCACAAAGGCTTAAACAGGGTCTAGAGGGATTTAAGGAAAAGGATATTTTTAACTTTCATAATTACAAAGAAGAACATAAGGGACCCACTAGGGTGCACCCCCAATCCTAAAGGCCATTGCCCGCTGAGTACCTCCCATAGATGGTAACCAGGAAGCCCTAATTGGGTGGAGCAGTGGCTATTGACCAAACCTAAACTTGTAGCCCTCCAACTTTTGGTGGAGGAACAGATAAACATTGGGTATATACGTCCTTCTGTGAGTCCTTGGAACACACCTGTATTTGTTATCCAAAAAGCATCTGGGGCCTGGTGCATGCTCCAAGATCTACATAAGGTAAATGAAAGGATGGAGCTAGTAGAAATACCCCTAAGAGGTATGCCCTGGACTCCCACTATACATTCAGAATATACCTTGGTTGTGATAGATATTAAAGATTGTTTTACTTTCTATCCCCCTGCATCCAGATGACTGCAAGAAATTTGCCTGTTGGGTCTTCGTCCATCCCATGAAAGACAGATGGGGCCCAAGAAAGGTAAATGTGGCTGTTTGCCAGTTCCCCAGCCTCCCTTAGCCCAAAAGACAATCAGACGCAGCGGGAGTCAAGTCAAGCAGGAACTCGATTATTAACACAGAGAAAGCCCTTTTTAAAGCAAAAGACTGTGTGGGAGGGGAGGAAATGTAACCAACCAATCACTGTAAAGGTCACACCTTATCATGCACCTAAGCTTCCACGAGCTGTTTACACACTGAACGTGAACACATCCAGCTCTGCACACTCTACTTCCTCTCAGGGCCATCTTTGATACCTGTGTGCCCCACAGATTTTCCCCCCCCCTCTATATTTTAATGGCAACTCCACCTTCCAGTTAGTTATCCTTTTCCCCTCCTCTGTAAAGATTATTTTAACAGGATTCCATTGATAAGAATAGCATTGGCCACACAGGGGTTTCGAGGCAAGTCTGGGGGGCGAGATTTGCCAGACAAGAATAGGGAGGGCCCTTGTGCAAGATCTAAGATCCGGTCCCAGTTACCTCACATCCCCATCTAGCACAGTAATAAACAGCCCCACAACAGTTAGAAATGTCCCAAGCAGTTCTATTAATTCTGGGGCATATATATAAGTCAGTATCTCATGAAAACAAGGAAAATTTAAAACAAACTCTGCAGACATAGCAAAGCAATCCCAGGCACCTGGTGTCTTTTAAGTAAGCCAGTTCTTTTATGTGCCTTCAAGCAGGCACAGGGGTCAAGATGACCTTTAAACTTTCCTGTTGGCTTATAACACCCCCTCTGTGTTTAAAGAAGCAAAGTAGCCTGTCTTAGGTTGGGTGGATCACCTTGTCTGCTTCACCTGTCTTTGGGAACTTCTTCAGAACGAAGCTGAAGGCCATGTCTTATGTTGGTCAGACTGACACCCCCCCGCTTACCCATCTCTGGCTGTGGTTCCTCTCGGGGGAAATTCACTCACTTGGAGCTTGATCTTATGTAAGTGGCTGGCTAATTTCATAAGAGTTTTGCAGTGCACCTATAATGCAAGGATGACATAGAAAAACAATCAACAAAAGCATTCCCAGGCCAAGCAATTTCATTAGCAGTCCTTTAACATTATTCAGGGATGAGATAGCAGTCTTTGCCACTTCAGATTCCATAGGTGTGGAATTTAGATTTTAGACATGTTTATAGGAAAGCATAACAAAAGGTGGTTGTACAAGCAAGTATTAAAAGAACAATTAGAGCAGGTAACATTAAAATAAGTTGCTCCTACAGATATATTAAATGGTCCATACATAATGACATAGGGTGATCAAAATGAAGGTCAGACCTTCAAAGTTACAGCTTCTCTTGTAGTCTATTGATGATTTCTGCATTGTCACTGCTGATCACTGTCCAGGTCACCTGTTGGGGTTGATGTGGATTCTGTAGCCAATGCTGGGACTGGGAGTGCCAGGACAGCCATCAGCTGTAGTATCACAATCTGCAATTGTTAGAGGACACAAGAGCTTCTCAAGGGCTGGTTGTCCTTGGGGATGGTTAGTAGTTATCTTTTTAGCTTTCCCTCCTGTAAACACAAGCCTCGGCCACCATAGCCATTTTCTTTTCTTGTTGGTTAGTTTATCCTTTGGTATCCTCTGGTATACAGGAAATGGGTAAAATCTTAAAGTTCCTAGCAAGGATCCTAATGGGCACTCGCTCGCTATGGGAAAATGCATCCAAATCCCCTGCCCATGGTCCTTCCACCTGACTTTCAATTGGGGCTTAGGGTTTAGTTGTCCCCAGTGCTTCTGAAATCTGGATTCAGTTGCCCCTTTTGAAAAATTTGAAATGTTAACTGTATATGGGGGTCCACTCCCCCTTTTTTAATAATTGATTCTTAAGACATTGGTGATTTCTTTTTATAATTGTTTGGCCTTGGGAATTATAGGGAATGAATGTAGTATGATTAATGTGCCATATGTCAAAAAACTTTGACATTGCATTACAAACAAAAAAAGGTCCATTATCAGTTTTAACTTGTGCTGGTAGAACAAAGGTGGCAATGCATTGAAGAAAATGTGCTTGTGAATGTTTAGTTCTTTCTCCTGTATGTGCTGTTGTCCAGCATGCTCCTGAGTAGGTATCTATAGAGACAAAGATATATTTAAACTTACCAAAGGCTAGGAAATGAATAACATCCATTTGCCAGAGGACAATAGGTTTAAGGCCTCTGCAATTTACCCCTAAGAGCTGGCATGTTTTACAGGTATGTATTATTCTTTTGAGGTCCTTTACAGGAATCTGAGGAAATCTATGTTGAAGACCTCTCCAATTAATGTGGGTTAAATCAGGTAAGCGGGTGGCCTCTTGTAACGTTAAAGCTTGTGGGCCAGTAGCTAACTGGTCCACCCAATTATTGCCCATGTATAAAAACTCAGGAAGTTTTGAATGCACTCTCAAATGTTGAATACGAATAGGGGCTCCACTTCCATCTAATAGGCCCTTAAGGGTATCCATAAGGGGGAAAATAGGGTTTCCATCCAGCTTAATATGTGCCTGGGGAATATGAGGGACCATATATACACTATCAGAAGGCAAATTAAAAGGTTTTTGAATGTCCTGAAGGGCCATAATTATGGCCAGCATTTCTTTATATTGTACTGACCATTGACAAGGTTGAATTCTTTCTTGGTTTGGGGTCTTTCGTTGTTCCTCAAAGGCTGCATACACAGAGCCTGATTTACCTCTGTCAGTAAAAACATGGAGGGCCCCAGGAATAGGTGTAGGAGAAAAGAGAAAAGCCATTTTGAGGGGAAGTCGCCATAACATGACATAATGGCATAATGCCCATAATGGCAGTGAATTTGGCCTAGAAACCCTTCCAGAGACAGAACAAGATCAGCATTGGCTCGAGTGAGCCACTCAACGTTTGCCATCCAAAAAGGAAAAACAATGGAGTGAGGGTCCAGGCCATAATGCCTTTGGGCTTGGGTCCTTCCTTGATGATAGTATCGGCAAGTTGGTCTGCCTGAGAATACACCCGAGGTGTGCCTTCCAAGGGAGTGTGAACCCATTCTAATGGCTCTCCCCCTTTGAGTTAAAACTGCAGAAATCAATTTAACACATGCAAACAAACAGAGAGAAATGGGCTCAAAAATAGAATACGTCTTCAGGGAAACTTCATCCAGGGCTTTTTTGAAGTGCAAAAATATTTCCCGATGGCTGTCTGTACTTGTAATAAGTTCTTGGGGCATCCTGTCTTTTAGTAGGGCAAATAAGGGCACAAGACTATCTTTAGGGACAGGAACCCATGGCAACAGCCAATTGATTTCCTCTAAAATACTCTGAAGTTGGGTTAAGGTTAGAGAGGCTGGAATATTCAGCAAAGGCTTAAGGGGGCTGGCCTGAGTCAAGGTAAGGTAGGATCCGAGCACCTTAAAAGGAGGAACCTTTGGAATTTTATTGAGGGCTATGGTAAAACCCCCTCTATTAATATGGTAAAAACCTGGGCCAGAAGGACCTCCAGGCAGCCTGGGTCTTGGTGCCCCAGAATTATGTCATCCATGTAGGCATAGGCAAGAGAGGTATCTGAACCCAGCACAGGCCCTAAAAATGTGGCCAAGTATTGTTGGCAAAAGGCCGGGTTATTGGCCATTCCCTGTGGCAGCACCATCCATTCAAACCCCTGATCAGGCTGGGAAAAATTAAGAGAAGGGATGGAGAAAGCAAACTTCTTGCAGTCATCTGGGTGCAGGGGAATAGAAAAAGAAAAACAATCTTTAATTTCAATCACAACCAAGGTATATTCTGAAGGTATAGCAGGAGTCCAGGGCATGCCTCTTAGGGGCGTTCCTACTAGCTCCATCCTTTCATTTACCTTGGGTAGATCTTGGAGTATATACCAAGCAACGGAGGCTTTTTTTTTTTTAAATAAAACTTCAGATTTTTATTGGCTTGCATATTTCTTTTTTAAATTTTTTTATTGTGAAAATACTGTACAGAGGGCGTACAATTTCGTGGGCAAGATAATGAGTACATTTCTTATCAAGCATTGTAGCCTCTTCCTTTGTTTCCCCTTCCCATCCCTTCCTATCCCCTCCCTGCTCCCCTCCTGGCTTTTTGAATTACAAATACGGGTGTGTTCCAAGGATACATAGAAGGACCTATGTTCCCAATGTTTATGTGTTCCTTCACCAAAAGGTGGAGGGCTACAAGTTTAGTTTTGGTCAATGGCCATTGCTCCACCCAGATAGGGCTTCCCGGTTTCCATCTAATGAGAGGTACTGGGTGGGGGGGGGCAGTGGCCTTTAGGATTGGGGGTGCAACTGAGCGGGTCCCTTATGTTTTTCTTTGTAATTTTGAAAGTTAAAAAAAATCCTTTTCCAGGTCTGGGAAGGTGGCTCAGTGGTAGAGCACTTGCCTTGCATGCCCGAGGCCCTGGGTTCGATTCCTCAGCACCACATAAGCAAAAAGAAAAAAGCTGGAAGTGGTACTGTGGTTCAAGTGGTAGAGCACTAGCCTTGAGCTGAAGAGCTGAGGAACAGCTCCCAAGCCCAGAGTTCAGGCCCCACGACCAGACCCAAAATAAAATTCTTTTCCTTAACTCACTCTAGATCCTGTTTAAGCCTTTGTGCTTCTTCCCCATCCAGTATATCATCATAGGATGCTAGATGGTCTGTAGTGACCATGGCATCCATTTGTGTTAGCATGTCTTGCCCTAGTAAATTGGCAGTGAGATTTTTTGACACTAAAGGGCTTATCTTTCCTGTTCTCCATCTGGGCTAGTCCATTTCATAAGGGCAACCATCTCTTTGGACTGTGCGTTGCCCCCTACCCCCAATATAGGGCGCCTGGGTGTGAGCTTCCAGTCCAAGGGCACTTCATCCTCCCTGAGTATGGTTCGATCTACCCTCGTGTCAATTAAGCAGTGAAACCTCTTTCCGTCTATGAGAATACTCATTTTAGGGCAGAATCCTTCCACCAGGGGACTGTCCAATGGGCCTGAGTTGTCCTGCCATGAGGCTGCTTGGGCCTCAGAGCAGAGGGGTTTCCTCCTTGAGTGAACGGGGTTGGAGGATACCCCTCCCCTAGTTTAAAGGCTTCCCATCTAAATCAACTTGGATCAACAATCCTTTTTCCAATGATACCCCTTCCTGCACCTGGGGCAGGAATTCACTATAATCCCCAAGGGCAAGCAATTATAGAAAGAAATCACCA
The DNA here is from genome assembly GCF_024711535.1 of Dipodomys merriami. NCBI lineage: Eukaryota > Metazoa > Chordata > Mammalia > Rodentia > Heteromyidae > Dipodomys > Dipodomys merriami. Next base: position 611,980 of record NW_027204871.1, read on the forward strand.
ATGTCTTAAAGAGCAATTATTAAAACAAAAAGGGGGAGTTAATCCCCTTATACAGCTACAGAGAGCTTTGTTTACCATTAACATTTTAAATTTTTCAAAAGGGGCAACTGAATCCAGATTTCAGAAGCACTGGGGACAATTAAACCCTAAACCCCAAGTGAAAGTCAGGTGGAAGGAACCCTGACACAACAATGGAGGGGACCGGACCCCCTAGTTACCATGTGCAAGGGATTCAGATATTTTTTTCCCATAGGGAAGACAGCCCCCATTTGGATCCCGGCCAGGAACCTTAAATTTTTAGCAATTTCCTCTATACAGGAGGATGCCAATGATAAACTAACCAACAAGGAAAGAAAATGGCTATGGTGGTCGAGGCTTGTGTTTCAAAGAGGGAAAGCTAAAAAGATAACTACTAACCATCCCTAAGGGCAACCAACCCTTGAGAAGCTCTTGTGTTCTCTAACAATTGCAGATGGTGATACTCCAGCTGTTGGCTGTCCTGATGCTCCCAGTCCTGGCAATGGCCCTAGGGAATCCACACCAACCTCAATGGGTGACTGGGCAATGATCAGCGCTGGCAATGGTGAAATCATCAATAGTACTATAAGAGAACCTGTCCCTTCGACTTGGTGGCCTTACCTTCATTTTGATATCTGTGACCTGCCTAGAGGATCTTGGGATGTTGGAGATTAGGCTTCCCTTACCAAGGACAACCTGAGTGTGGGGGCCCACAAGAATGCCCCATGCCTCATGTTTGGTACCCCCAATACACAGGCTGCACCCATGCTTTAAAGAGGGCAACCATATGAGATACTGACTGTTATATATGTCCCAGAGTAATTGAACTGCTTCAGAACTTTCTAACTATGATGGGGCTGACATTTATTAACTTTTACTGAGGAGGGAAAACAGATAACTAACTGGGAGGTGGGCAGGTTGTGGGGGCTGCGGTTATTTCAAAAAAGATAGAGACCAAGAGATCCAACTCATGGCTCTCTGCATCCATTAAGATTAGCTCAGTGCCAAAGATTACCCCATACCTTAGGTGAACCACGGAAAGAGGAGGTGGCAATTGGACAAACCTCGTAAGAGTTGCCCTGACCCGAACCTCAGCAAAGAGATGGATCTGCCATTAAAACAAAAAGGAATCTGTAGGGCACATGGACAGCAAAGGTGGCGCTGAGAGGGAGTTGAGTGGGCAGAGCCCAAGTTGTTTATGTTAAAATCTGACTGGTTAACACAACCAGGCGAAGTGACTTCAGTGCTTGAAAAGCTCGCGGACAGCAGGGAAAGTATAGAAAGCTTAGGTGCATGATAGGGTGACCTCTACAGTGATTGGTTGGTTCCTTTTCCTCCCCTTCCATGCTACTCAGTTTTTTGCTTTAAAATCGCTTGCTGCGTGATAATAAATGAGTTCCTGCTTGACTTGATTCCCTGCTGCATCTGTTTGTCTCTGGGCTTAGGGGAGGCTGGGGAACAGGCAAGCCACACACTACCTTTACTCAGACCCTGTCCATCTTCCACGGGACAGAAAAAAGATCCAACAGGTAGGAAGAGAACAAAGGAGGAAGACACAATGCTCAATAGGAAATATACTCATTACTTTGTGCATGTAACTGTAACCCCTCTGTACAACATTTTTACAATAAAAAACGTACAAAAATAATAGTGTTCAAAGATGCACTTTGGTTCTGAGGGAAGGATATCTGAATAGCTGTACAAAATTCTACATTGCTTTTTAAAAAATGTTCAGTATGGAACTGAATAAATATATCTGCTTCCATTAAAAATATTAAGTCACTGTCTTGGAACTGGTGCCAGTATTTCTGACATTGATGGTATTTCAGCTCACTGTCCTGGTAACTCTTTTACACCAATGGTGAAGGGGAAGCTCACTGTCCTTTAGGAAAAGAAATTCAATCTAGTGTACCAAGGGCCTGAATTAATGCCCTGCAATGTAAAAAATATTTCTATACATGTGTAATATATGACATATATGTACATATGCATGTTTATTATACACTGATTATTATTATTGATTTTGTATTCATTTTATAGTTTATTGTATTTAATATTATTATATATATAATATTTATTATGTTTGTACAGCTATTATAAAATTATACACAATAAAGGCTGGGAAGTTGGCTCAGTGCTGGAGCACTTGCTTTGCATGCATGAGGCCCTGGGTTTGATGCCTCAGCACCACATAAGCAAAAAGAAAAAAGGCAGAAGTGGGGCTGTGGTTCAAGTGGTGGAGAGCTAGCCTTGAGTTGAAGAGCTGAGGGACAGCACGCAGGCCCAGAGTTCAGGCCCCACGTCTGGACCCAAAAAAAATTATACACAATAAATTAAGTCATTGACTCATTTTTCATTAATACTTTATTAAGTGTTGAAACATGAAACTTAATTAAATGGAGACATTTGTCACATTCATCATATGTTTAGATTCTGTCCCCAGTTTGAGCTTTGTCTTGTTTATCTTTGAACAACTTCCTATAGGGATTTCTTTATATGATTTCTACTCAGAAGCCTTTCCTTGAGGATAAGCAAGTTGCAGGATAAAATTGTAAGGGTGGGGCTGGGAATGTGGCTTAGTGTTAGAGAGCTTGCTCAGCATGCATAAATGACAGGGTTTGAATCCTCAGTGCCACATACTCAGAAAGTTTCAGGAGCTGTGGAGTGGCTGAAGTGGCAGAGCACTAGCCTTGAGAAAAAGAAGCTCAGAGACAGTACCCAGGGCCTAAGATCAAGTCCCAGGACTGGCAAAACACATGGAACCTTTGCTTCTCAGGAGGCAGAGATCTGAAGACCACAGTTCCAAGACAGCCTAGGCAAGGAAAGCCTGTTAGACTCTTATCTCCAATGAACCACCAAAAGACCCTTGTGGCACTGTGGCTCAAGTGGTAGAGTGTTCACCGTAAGCTGAAAGACTCAGGGATAGTGCCCTGGCTTCAGTATCAGACGCACAACTGGAAAAAGAGTGAGAGATAATCAAAGTATTTTTCCTATTTGCTAATTTTGAGAACATTTTTTGGAAAATGAACACTGATGTACACCAGAACTGGAGTCAGAGCTCCAGGTCCAAGCTTAGTAGATCTATATGCCCAGCCACTCAAACTCTAGCATTGTAACCTTGTGTCCTACAATGTTCTGAATGGTCCAATGTTGAAAGGCTTAATATGCTCCCCAAGCCCTTTGTGATAAGCACTTGACTTCTATTGCCAATGTCATTACAGTTCTGAAACTAGCAGAGCACCAGAAACTCAAGCCTATGACACTAGCTCAGGAGGCTGAGGTCTCAGGATCACAGGGTGAAGCCATCCAGGGCAGAAAAGTCTATGACACTTTGACTTCCACTTCTGAAAGGTCAGATGTTGAAGAGCTTCCTGTGTTTCGCTTGGTGATGAGAGGTTACTTGCACTCTAAATGTTCTTATAGTTCTCAAGGTATAGAAACAGGAAAGAAACATTGTTGACCCATCCTGGGTTCAAATGAAGTTCTCAGGATCCAAGCCTTCACCCTGTTAGCCGAAAGAACTCCAGTGTAACACTGAATTTGAAGGACAGAAAACAGTTCCAAAAGACCTTGGCCTGCAGGATTAGGAGGCAGAATGTACACACTCAACACGGAAGTGAGCTGCAGAACCACTTCATTCATTCCAGGCACAGGCAGCAATAGGGGAAAACTGAAATAGTTGTTAGAGTTACATCAGAGTCAGACTTTCCTCAGCCTCTTCAAACAATGACGAATTAAACTTCCTCCCTCAGGTGAATGGACAATCAGGCTCTCTTTAGGTTAATAATAGAGAGCCAGTTAATAGGGGGGAGTGGGTTTTTGACTCTCCATCTCTCAGATTTGAAGGACCTTCTACCTCTGCCAGTCCATTCTCCTTCCTTCATTCTCCACATCATTAATGCAAATTCCCACTCCAAGGAGAGGCGGGGCCCTTTCTCTATTATCGCCAAGCACCTGAGTTAGAACCTGGCTCTGGCCTCTTGGCTCTGAGGCCTTCAGCTGCCTGAGAAGTAGGTCAGAGACAGTATTTCTGCTCTGAGGTTGTGTGAAGGCGATGCTGGTGGCTTGGTGCACTGCAGAAGGCCTCATGACTGGGAATTGTTCCCTTCTTTCTTCCTGATTCTTCCAGATTCACCTATCTATCTATCTATCTATCTATCTATCTATCTATCTATCTATCTATCTATCTATCTATCTATCTATCTATCTATCTATCTATCTATCTATCTATCTATCTATCTATCTATCTATCTATCTATCTATCTATCTATCTATCTATCTATCTATCTATCAATCTATCTATCTATCCATCTATCTATCTATCTATCCATCCATCCATCTATCTATCTATCTATCTATCTATCTATCTATCTATCTATCTATCTATCTATCTATCTATCATGTATCTATCTACCTACCTACCTACCTACTTACCTACCTACCTACCTACCTACCTACCTACCTACCTACCTACCTACCTACCTACCTACCTACCTAGTGAGCTAGCTATCTCTTTGCCAGTTCTTAGGTTGAACTCAAGGCCAGGGCACTGTCTCTAGCACTCTACTACTTGAGCCACAGCACCAATTCTGGCTTTTTCTGTGTATGTGCTATTGAGGAATTGAACCCAGGGCTTCTTGCATGCTAGGCAAACACTTATTCACTAATTCACATTCCCAGACTACTCATCTTTTTCTTAATGGTAGTTTTTATGTAGGTATGCTACCATCTAATGCTCCCAAGTTTAATTTTCTGAATACTGGTTACTTCTAGGAACCCTGATCTTCTCTTCCTCTGTCTGATTTGTGATTGTTCCTGCCTTGACCTCATAATAAAATTTATAATAAAATTTAAATAAAGACTGCTGAGAGCTTAAGTGTGCATCATATAAGGACATAGGCCTGGAACCCTGGAAGAGAAAATCCATGGGTCAAAAGGAAGAGAATGATGTGGTATATGCAACAAGCATATCTGAAAAATAAATCAGTAAATAAAAGCAGAAGCAATGCATATGGTCTGTTTGCACTCAGGGAGGTAATATAAACACATAAGTAGGTAGGGCACTGATACATAACTTGGCCTTCTCTTTTGAATTTGTGTGGCCATCCCAGGGCTTAAACTCAGGGCCCCATGCATTCCTCAGCTCTTTCGCTCAAGTCTGAGGCTCTACCACTGCCACAGCTCCACTTCCAGCATCTGGTCATTAATTGCATATAAGGGCCACCAAGGCTTGCCTGTCCTGTCCTGTATCTCCTGCTCAGCTCTCTCAAAGCTGGAGGTCTACCATCAGCACCACTGCTCCACTTCTGCTTTTCTAGTGGTTTATTGGAGATAAGAGTCTCACAGACTTTCCTGCTCAGGCTGCCTTTGGATGGCGATCCCTTGAGGAGGCTTCAAGCAGCTTTCCTCAGGGATTCGCTGAGAAGCTGCTCCATGCAAAACCTTAGTCTAAATCTTGGGAGATCCTAGGAAAACAGAAACATGAGAATGCTTCTAGTGTGTTCTAGGTTGGAGACCCATAACACTCATACCTATTAGATCATTTTATAGGCAAAAGGAGCAAAGCAGACAGTACAAGGATCACTCCAGCTCTCAGTCCTCTCATCCTGAGACAGTGAATTCACAGCAGCTCAAAGGAAAGTGACAGAGCTGGCATGAACTGTGGACCTTAGCTCCTAAATCCTATGACACTCATTTCTCACTTTTGTCTTCTAACCTGTGAACAGAGTGATACATGAGGAGAGAAAATCCTTCTCAGAGAAAGCAGCTATCCAGAACATTGGGTAGTTTACTTATAAATTCAAACTTATGGAATGACTCTGTGAAGAAGTTAGATTGTCCATATTAAAAAATGAAGAAGAAAAAAAAGGCAGGTGCCAGTGTCTGCTGACTATAATCCCAGCACCTCTTAGGAGGAATCCATCCCAGTTAGGAGAGTCCTTGACATGCTTTTTCTAAAAGATAACAGAAAAACCCAGAAGTGGGACTGTGATTCAAGGGTAAAGCACTACCTTTGAGAAAAAGGATCTCAGGGACAATCCCTAGGCTCATAGTTCAATCCCAGGACCTCCCCCTCCCCCAAAAGAGCCTTTACCTCCATGTTTTGTGTATGTATGGATGTATTCCTATAGGTTAAGCTCCAGAGTAGCTATTATGAATGGCACCAAGCTAGGAAATTTGTTCTCAATTCAATGATTTCATAGCTCAGAGATGGCTTTCATGACATTGCATGTTCTGGGGCTCCCCTAAGTGGGCCCAGTGTAGCCTGAGAGTTTCTCTGTACCCCAGGCCTGCTGGAAGAAGTCTCACTCATTGTCTGAACAGGCAGACAAAAGGCCTAACTCCTACACAGCTGTGTAACGAGCAACTCCATCTGGGCCAATTGGTCAGGATGAGTGTGGGCAAGCTCCGAAGGCCAGGAGAAAAAAAGCCTCTTTGTATCCCAAGCTATCTCTCTCCCCAGTGCTCTCTTTTGACAGGAAGCCTTCATTTGTGCCACCTCCAGTGGGAAGCCAAGTTCCCTGCACTTATTCTGCCTTTGTGAGACTATGTTCTGGTGATCATATACATTGCTAAATGTAATTCAGGAGTCCTTCTGGCAGACAACTAGGGTGCTGAACCTAACGATGATGGGCCTATGAAGCCTCTCCTAGGTTTCTTGAACCTTGGGAAATCCAAACACATGTTGGATATCACAATACTTCCTGTCATATGGGGCTGGTGAAGCTCTTGAGATTTTGAAACCTTTGACCTCTCCTAGTTGGAACCTGGGTGGCTAGGTATTGATTGTGAACACAGGGCCTGGATGCTGGCCATGAGCTCAGAGCAGAACTCTATTGCTTGAACATTTTGTGTCACAGCTTCACTTCTGCTTTCTCTCTCTCTCTCTCTCTCTCTCTCTCTCTCTCTCTCTCTCTCTCTCTCTCTCTCTCTCTCTCTCTCTCTCTCTCTCTCTCTCTCTCTCTCTCTCTCTCTCTCTCTCTCTCTCTCTCTCTCTCTCTCTCTCTCTCTCTCTCTCTCTCTCTCTCTCTGTGTGTGTGTGTGTGTGTGTGCATACACTAGTCCTGGAGCTTGAACTCAGGACCTGAGTACTGTACCTAGTTTCTCTTGTAAAAATATAGCCCTCTTCCACTTGAGCCACAGAGCCAATTCAGGCTTTTTTCTGGTAATGTTGTACTGAGTAATCAAGCCCAGGGTTTCATATATACAAAGCAGTCTACCCCTAAGGCACATTCCTAGCCCTTTACTTCAGGTTTGTTAGTTTGTTTCTGTCTTTTTGTTGTTGTTGTTGTCGGTTGTAGGAGTTGAAGTCTGGGTCTGGGTTCTATCCCTGAGTTCTTTAGCTCAAGTCTTGTGCCCTACCATTTTAGCCACAGTGCCACTTCAGGTTTTCTCATGGTTCATTGGAGCTAAATGTCTCTAGGACTTTCCTGCCCAGGCTAGCTTAGAACCATTACCTTCAGATCTCATCCTCCTGAGTAGTTAGGATGACAGGCATGAGCCACAAACACCCAACTTCCACTTAAGGATTCTTAGTGGTGAATTGGAGATAATAATCTCATGGGACCTTTAGTGTCTGCCATAGTTTGGAATCCAGATCCTCTGATCTCAGCTTCCTGAGAAGGCAGGATGACAGACCTCAGCTATAAACCCCTAGGCCATGTTACTTTGCTGCAAGGGGGTCTTTGGCTCCACGTGTTGGAGTGCTAGCCAAAAGCTCAAGAGGTAAGGGTCAGTGCCTAGGCCACGAGTTCAAGGTTCATGTCTGAGAAAACAAACAATTGTCTGCAGGAAGCAACTCACCCACTCTTCAGTAATAAATAATTTTGTCCCTGCCATGAGGACATATCTGAGCCTCAATATTCTTGTCTGCATAATCATCTCTGTTTTGGAGCTCTTACAAGCACCAGATGAAAGAATGAACCCTGTGAAGGACACAGCACATGGCACTCTTTGAAAGACTCAGCACACAGCATCATGTGAAATACTCAGCACACTGGACCCTGTGAAGGACTCAGCACATAACACAATGTGCAGGACTTAGCACAGAGCACCCTATGAAGGACTCAGCTTATAGCTCTATTCCACAAGTTGTCATTAGAATTAGGGTGCTTTCATCAGTGTCACCATTGTTTGAGGAATGTTTCACATATCACACAAGTTCACGTCTATGGGGCTGAGAAGTGACTCAGTGGTAGAGCGCTTGCCTTGCAAGCATGAAGCCCTGGGTTCGATTCTCCAGCACCACATAAGCAAAAAGGAAAAAAGCCGGAAGTGGCACTGTGGCTCAAATGGTAGAGCACTAGCCTTGAGCTGAAGAGCTGAGGGACAGCGCCTAGGCCCAGAGTTCAGGCCCACGATCGGACCAAAACAAAAAACAAAAAACAAAAACCCATAAAAATATCTAATGGTTTAGTGGGGGCTTTTTGGGGGTGGGGGGTTACCCATTGGGCTTGAACTCAATGCAGGAGGATACTGTTCTAATAACATTTGCTCAAGGCTAGAGCTCTACCACTTCTACCAAGAGTCTCACAGACTTCCTGCCAGGGCTGGGTTTCAAAGTCCCCAAGCAGCCAGGAAGATGGGGGTAAGCCAGCAGCATCTGGTTCTGTGGAGCTGGTTTGCAGTAGTTTACATCTCGCTTAGTCAGGATAGGTGGCTGCTGTCAGCACCAGACTCCTAGCTTACTCTGTCATGATGTATTTGAAGTCTTGCCCTTCTATATTTGCGGTTAGAACATTCTACCTTTTTTTAGCGGCAGTCCTGGGCCTTGAGTAAGGGCTTCGATACTGTCCCTAAGTGTTTGTGCTCCAGGCTAGCACTCAATTGATTGAAAGACAACAGCACTTCAGGGTTTTCTGTTTATGTGGCACTGAGGAATCGAGACCAGGGCTTGGTGCTTACTAGGAGAGCACTCAACCACCAAGCCTCGGGCCTGAACTAGGTATAAATAGATAGAGATTGCTGTATATAAATATTATATACACAAAAAGAGAGATAACTCTATATTATTAAATCAAAGCTATTACTGCCAATTATTAGATATTAAATTATGTCTCCATTTAATAATGTGTCCGAGTTGAACAATTAATAAAGCATTAATTAATAATTAATCAATATCCTGTTATTGTTTATCATATATGTACATATATACATACATATATTTACATATTTTATAGAATGAGACAGATGTCTATATATAATTAAATTATGCATCAGGTGTCACTACCAATTATTAGAAATTCAATTATGTCTCCATTTACTTTTTATTCTGTTAATGTTTAGTAAACCAGTAATAAAACTTAATATACATCCTATAATTATTGCATCTAATCTAATCTAGAATGATTCACTAATTCAACCCTTTATCATTTATTGTAGTGACAATTATTCCACCTATGACATTTATTACATTTATGACATCCTATTACATAGCATATAGATTTGCATACGAATTATACAACCTAACTGACACTGAGCACTTTCAAAGAAAATGAAAATGTGTCATGCTCGGCATCTCACTACAAGATTATTTTTTTTGGCAGTGCTTGGATCTAAACTCAGGGCCTAGAAGTTCATGAATGGGTGACTGCCAGCACAGCAGCCTCTAGCCAATTTAGCTCCTAGGCAGTTCCCAGGCCCTGAGATCAAACCCCATATGTTGACTCCATATTGTGCTTATTATAGTTATTCACTTAACTTCATGTTTTATTCATCTATTTACAATTTATTTTGTTGACTATTTTTACACATGGAATATTTATTACACTGATTACAGAGGATATAGATTTGCCTATGTATGAAACTTCACACCTGACATCTAGGACATTAACAGAAAAGGAAAACATGTGTCACCATAGGCTTCTTACTCCACGATTCAATTTTTGTGAGTGCTGGCATCTGAACTCACAGCCTATAAGGCCCAATTCATGAATAGGTGAGTGTTCAGCATGCCAGGCTGGTGCATATTGAGCTGACAAGCAGTTCCCAGCACCCGAGACGTGCCCCAGGGGTTGACAAAATAAGAACAGATTGACATGAAGATGGAAGTACACAAATAAATATAAATATTTATAGAGTGCCAGAGTTGTCTATACAATATTCAGTTATATATGCTACATTCCTACCAATTCTTGGGTATTTATTATGCCTCCCTGTAAGTAATATTGTTTTCATCCTTATTGAATTATTAATTAAATCAAACACAGTCCCGGAATTATTATGTACATGTAATTAATAGTATTCTTTTAATATGTCAAAAATATTCATTAAAATCTTTCCACCTCCTAAAATCACTCTAATTTTATAGTAGTGTCATTCAGGAACAACTAATTCAACCTTGACATTCACATTGGTATTCCTATGAATAGGAACAATACTCTTAGGATCTCCTGTCATTGGTAAGGGCCAGGACTAGGCTTCCAACACAGGGCCTATGTTGCCATGTTGGCCTATGTCTTCCCTGGTAGTACACCAGCCTTCAACAATGCCAGGTTAGCAACACTTTTCAGCCGTATCATTCAGACCCAGGAAGGTCACCTTGCAAAGAAAACAGATGCCCCTCAGTAGATGAATGGATCAAGAAAATGTGGTATATATACACAATGGAATACTATGCCTCCATCAGAAAGAATGACATTGCTCGATTTGTTAGGAAATGGAAAAACTTGAAAAAATTATATTAAGTGAAGTAAGCCAGGCCCAAACAAACATAGGTCCCATGGTTTCCCTTATTTGCAATATCTAGTATATGTATGAGTCAAGTGGAAAAGGTCAGATAATGTGATGTCAGGAAAATGAACCCTTAGATATGTATTTTAATGTTTTTTTTTTCTTTCATGAATGTGTTTCTAATGCATTTATAGGATTATCTCTTTGTTGCTTTATATGTCCCTCCCCCACAGTGTAACCCGTGCTTTCACTATATTTGATGTCAGTATAACTTGTGGAGGAGATGGGGAAAAACCAGTTGTTTAAGGATACAGGCGGACCTGTTGCAACAATGAGAAGTACAAGTTGTCATGTCCAAAACGAGCTTTACAATGTCGGTGCGGGGGGGGGGGGGAAGGGGGGAAGGAGAAGGATTGGGATTGGGGGGGGAGGGGGGAGGCTGGGAAGGGATGTGAAGGGTAAACCAAAGGAGGAGGCTGCAATGCTTGGTAAGAAATGTACGCATTATCCTGCCCATGTAATTGTAACCCCTCTGTACAGTATGTTCACAAACAAAATAAAATTAAATTAAAAAAAAAAGAAAACAAATGTAAACCTGCAGCCATCTTCAAGTTGCTTTTTTTTTTTTTTTTTACCTGTGTCAAGATATTTTATTTTTTCCTGTCAGTCTTTTGGGCCCAGGAACCCAAGTTCAGCTGTGAGTCCAGTGTCTGCACCCCAGCTTAGAGTGATCAAAGCTGATTCAGAGTTGCCACTACCTGAGTTCAAGCCTGTGCTTGACAAAATAAAACTATATACATACATACATACATACATACATACATACATACATACATACATACATACATACATTAAATATATTTAAAAATTTTTGAGGCTCCTTGGCTTGGAATTCATGTCACTTTTTTCTGCCAGACCTGGGATTTAAACTCAGTGTCTGGGTAAATCTCAGCACTGTTGGGGAAGGGGAAGCTCGCTGTGCTGGAAGACATGAAAGTCAAGCCTGTTCCCAGGGCCTGAACTCAAGTCCTAGCACTCTTATACATTTTATATACATGATTTGTATTTACATACACATGTTTACTGCATATTGCAGTTAGTGTAGTTATTCATTTTGTTTTTATTTATTTATTATGTATTTTAGTGCGAATGATTACATATAACATTTTTTACATCCTATTACATAGGACATAGATTTGCCAGTGTATTATACATCATTCCTGAGAACCAGGACGTTCATTGATTAGGAAAACTAGTGGGACAATTGGCTTCTTCCACCAGGATTAAGTTTTTGGCAGTTCTGTGATTTGAACTCCGGGGCTAGAAGGCCCACTTCATGAATGGGTCAAGGTTAGCACACCAGTCTGATGCAAGTGGAGTTGTTGGGCAAAATTGAAGACCTGAGTTCAAGCCGTAGGAGGGGCCAATATATAAACACATAGATGTGGAGATGCAGTGTGTGTGTGTATTTACATATGTATATGCAGCTATAAATGTATACAGAGACAGATAGACATTATGTAGATTCTATTATATAACTCTATATAAAGTGATGTCTATATCTTATTTTTATATATTCTATTACTACTAATTATTTGGTCTAAAATTATACCTCCATTAATCACAGTAGAAGACTTAATAAAGTATTAAATTAGGGCTGGGAAGGTGGCTCAGTGGTAGAGCGCTTGCCTTGCATGCATGAGGCCCTGGGTTCGATTCCTCAGCACCACATAAGCAAAAAGAAAAAAGCCAGAAGTGGTGCTATGGCTCAAGTGGCAGAGTGCTAGCCTTGAGCTGAAGAGCTGAGGGACAGCTCCCGTGCCTAGAGTTCAGGCCCCACGACCATACACCCAAAAAATATATAATGAAAATAAAGTATTAAATTAATCAGTGACTTGAAGTTATTGCATACAATATTATACTATAATGACTAGCTAATTAGTAATTCAATTAGTGCATTTCAAACATTCTATTAGTGTTCCTAAACAAAAGAACCAGTTTCCTGGGATCTTCAGCAGTATGTAGCTGCCAGTCCCAGGATGCAACTCAGGGCCTAGATGTGTGGGTTGGGCTCAGGCTTCACTGACAGCCCTCCAGTTTTCAGCAATGCAAGGTCACATTCAGTTTTCAAGTGGAGTAATTGAGACCCAGGATAGTCAAGTACAAAGGAAACAAAGGTAAAACGGTTGTGTAAAACTTCCTGTTTTATTCCCTCCTCTATTTGTGTTGTTTTGATTTTTTTTTGCCAGTGCTGGGAGTTGAACTCGGGTCGTAGGATCCCTGCATCATCTGTGGGTGTAAAAGCTGCACCCCAGCCTAGGGTAATCATGGTTTAAGACACAATAAAATGCTTACTTGGGCATAAAGAGCTCAGGGAAAATGTCTAGGCTCACAGTTCAAGACTCAGGACCTGCCACACAAAAAGTACCAGTAACTCCATGTGTCTGTGTATGTATGTATGTATTTCTATCAGTGTACATCTAGAGTTGCTATGTTGAAATGCACCCAGCTAGGAAATTTGCTTTGAATACAATTATTTCATTACACAGAGAATGCTTTCAAGACAGTGCATGTTCCGGGGCTCCCCTCACTGTTCCCAGTGTAGCTTGAGCATTTCTCCACACCGCAGGCTGCCATAGGAAATCTGCCTCATTGTTAGAACAGCCAGAGAAAATGCTTTACTGCTGTACAGTTGTGTATCAAACAATTCATCCAGGGCAATTAGTGAGGATGAGGGTTGGTGGGCTTTGAAGTCCAGGAGAAATAGGCCGCTTTGTACCCCAAGCTCTTTCTCTCTCCACTGTTCTTTTATGACAAGAAGCCTTCATTTGTGCTGACTCTTGGGGCAGGCCAAGTTCCCTGTACTTATCCAGTCTTTGTTAGACTATGTCTAACAAACTGCTACAATCAATTCAAGAGTCCTTCTGGCAGACAACTGGGAGCTGAACCTAAAGAAATGATTCATTATTGGCAACGGTACCTTCCTAGATTTCCAGGAGGAAACATATGCTTGCTAAATCTAAGCATCTGTGTAATATTACAGAGCTTTCTGTCATCTGCGGCTGGTGAAGCTCATCAGGTTTTGAAACCTTTGAGCTCTCATAGTTGGGAACTGGGTAGCTAGGTTTTGCAATTGAAACAGGGCCAAGGTGCTGACCATGAACTCAGAGCAGAAGCTCTTTGCTTTACCATTTGGTGTCACAGTTCACTTCTGGTCTGTGTGCATGTGTGTGTGTGTGTGTGTGTGTGTGTGCTCGCACATGCGCGTGAGCTCATACACCAGTCCTGGAGCTTCAACTGAGGACCTGAGCACTGTACCTGAGTTTCTCCTGTACAAGGAAAGCACTCTATCACTTGAGCCAGAGAGCCACTTCAGGCTTTTTTCCTAGTGATGTGATACTGAGGATTCAAACCCAGGGTTTCATTTATGCAACGCACTCTTCCCCTACAACACATTCCCAGCATTCTACTTCAGGTTTCTTGCTTTCTTTTCTTGTAAGTTGGAGGAGTTGAAGTCTGAGCCCGGGTGCTGTCTCTGAGCTCTTCAGCGCAAGCTCTACCAGTTGAGCTACAGTGCCCTGGTGGTTCATTGGAGATAACCATCTCAAGGAATTTCCTGCCCAGGCTGGCTTTGGACCATGATCCTCAGCTCTCAGGCTCCTGAGTAGCTAGGATGGCAGGGGCAAGTCAGCGATGCCCTACTTCCACATCAAGTTGCTAAGTGGTGAGTAGAAGATAATAGTCTCATGGGACCTTTTGTGTCTGGGATAGTTCTGAACGAAGATGGTCAGATCTCAGCTTCCTGAGTAGGCAGGATGAAACACCTCAGCTACAGATGCCTAGGGTCCTTGGCTACATGTGATAGGTCACTAGCCATAAGCCTAACAAGGAAGGGTCAGTGCCTAGGCCCTGAGTTCAACATTTACGACCTAGAAAAATAAACCAAAACAATTATCTGCAGGAGACAACTCATTAGAGTCACTACATACATAATTTTAGCCCTGACATGGGGACATATCTAAGCCTCAAATTTCTCATCTGCACAATCATCTTAGTTGTGGAGCTCGTACAAGGACAAGATGAAAGAATGCACCTCGTGAAGGACTCAGCACATATCACCTCATGAAGGACTCATCAGATAGCTGTATCCCACAAGCTGTCATTAGAATTAGGGTGTTTTCATCAGTATCACCATTCTTTCAGAAACACGTCACAAACTGCAAAAAGTTCACATCTAATTATTTGGAGGAATGTTTTTTTTTTTGGGGGGGTGGGAGAGTTAGCCACGGGGATTGCACTGAAAGGTTGGGCTTACTGTCCTAAGATTTTTAGCTCAAGGCTAGAGCTCTACCACTTTGAGCTACAGCTCAGAGTTTTGCGGACTTACTGCCAAGGCTGGGTCTTAAACCCACCAGTGTCAGACCTCAGCCCCCGAGTATCTTGAATGACAGGGGTGAGTGAGCCAGCAACATCTGGTTCCATGGAGCTGGGTTGGAGCAGTTTACATCTGGCTATGTCAGGTTAGATGGGAGCTGTCAGCATCAGATTTCCAGCTTGTTCGGTGATGAGGTACTGCAGTCCTATCCTTATATTGTTGCATTCAAAACGTTATTTATTTAGTTTTTGGTGCCACTCTTGGGCCTTGAGTATGAGTCTAGACATAAGCTTTTATGCTCCATGCTAGTGCTCCATTGCATGAGCAACTGCTCAACTTCTAGATTTTTCTGTGCATGTGGTAGTGAGGAATCAAACCCAGGGTTTTGTACATACTGGGAGAGCACTCTACCACTGAGCTCCAGGAGTGACAAGTGTATAAACAGATAAATGTGTTGATAGAGAGATGAAAGATAGATAGACATATGTATATGTATAAAACAAGAAAGATGTCTGTATTTTATGAAATTGCATATACAATATTACTATCAATTATTAGCAACTAAATTATTCTTTCCTTTTTTAAGTATCATGACTGAATAAATAATAAAGTATTAATTGAAAATTAGTCAACAACATATAATTATGTATAATTTTATAATATGAAAATCATACACTAATAATTTAATGTTACTTTTATAACATTATATTTCTACGGATGTATCATCAGAATGCGTTTCTTAGAACCTCCCACCATTCATTAGTTGCAGTCCCGGGATTCGACCTCCAGGCCTAAGTTGCCACTTTCAGCTATGGCTTCCCTAATAGCCCGCCAAACATCAACAATGCAAGGTCATGTGCACTTTCTGGGCCTTGTCATTTAGAACCAGGATGGTCACAATACAAAGGGACAAAAAAGAAAAACCACCTTCTTGAACTCTTCAGTTTTATCCTTTTCATTATATTTTTTGCCAGCCCTGAGATTTGAACTCGGGTCCTAGGATCCCAGGGTAGGCTGTGGCAGAGGTGCCAAGACCTAAGTTCAAGCCCTGTGCTTGGCCAAAAAAAAAATTAAATTAAAAATAAATAAATAAATAAATAAATAAATAAATAAATAAATAAATAAATAAATAAAGCCCTGTCTTGGAATTTGCATCATTTTTCTGAAAAGCCTGGGATTTGAATTCAGGGTCTGGGTAACTCTGTGACATTGTGGGTGAAGGGGAAGCTCACCATCCTTAAAGACAAGAAATTCAGACCAGTTCCCAGGGTGTGAATTAAAGCCTCTGCACTGGAAAAAATAATATTTATATATGAGATCTATTTGCATACATGGGTTTACTGAATATAATTTTCATTACCATTACTTATTTAGTATAATTATACATATAACACCTCAGTTATTTTATCATATCACCTAGATTGTATTTGCATATGGACTATATATCATACTGAGACCCAGGACTGTCACAGAAAAGGAAAAAATGTGTCAAAATTGGCTTCCTACTTCAAGAATAGATTTTTGGCCTTGCAGGGATTTTAACTCACAGCCTAGAATGCCCAATTCATAAATGAAATCTCAGTAATAGCACACCAGCCTCCAGCAAACTGAGCTGCAAGGAAATTATGCAGTCCTTTGATCAAGCCACAGTAGTGCCCAGTATTGATAGATATGTGTATGTGTATATATATATATATATATATATATATATATATATATATATATATATATATATATATATATATATATATTATATAATATTCAGAAAGAGAGGGAATGTGAGGATATTCAATTATGTATATTATTACCAATAATTAGTTATTACATTCTTCTGCTATTTAATGAAGTATTATGGTAGAATACTTATAAAAGCATTAATTAAAAATTAGTCAATATCCTTCCATTAGGGGAATCATACCATGTTGTTAGAACGGAAGACATAAATCCAATAATATTTGTGTGGCATTCTAAAAGAGAATCATGAGTTAACTGCAAAGTTAAGTATTACTTTAATAACATCCCATTGGCATTCACAAAAATAGGAACGAGTTTGTCAGGGTCTCCCTCCATTTGTGGGTAGCAGTCCTAGCATTCGAACTCCAGGACTGGATAGTTTGCTTCGACTGCAAACCACTGGAATTTCACCTGGAAGATTTCAGATTGTCATGATTAAAAAAAGAACAACAAGAAGAAAAGAAACCCAGGTGTCAGCAGCTCCTGCCTGTAATCCTAGCTCCTCAGGAGGCTGAGATGTAGAGAATGCCAATTTGAATTCAGCCAGGGCAGGAAAGTCGGCAACACTCTTATTTCCAAGAGATCACAGGAAAAAACAAAAAACAAAAAAAAACACCATGAGTGATGCTGTAGCTCAAGTTGGAGAGTGCTTCCCCTGAGCAAAAGGAGCTAAGAGACAAGGCCTAGGCTCATAGTTAAACCCCACACTTGCACCCTACCCCCCAAAAAAAGGGAGCAGTAACTGCATTTCTCTGTGTATGGATGGATGATGTATGGATGATGAGCATTCAGCAGGTTGCCCATGCCCAGCCGCCCCAACCTGGGCCAGTTGGGACAAGCCCTCAGTGAGTACTGTCTGAGCCAGCAGCTCATCCCTCTGCCATTTAATAACTGAAGCCCCGAAGGCTTTGCCTGGGCTGGAGTGTGCAACAGATGCATTATGTTCTACCTGAGGTGTCCCATTGGGACAACTAGCAGCCAGCCACTGCCTCCAGGAGTGGTCGAAGGTGATGGATCCATATTCTCTATTCCTCTCTAGGATGTGAGCCTAGACCTCAGGGGCCTAGTGGCTCTCACTCATTACTCATTTCTCATTGCTGAGTCAAAGACTGGTCCCAAATCTCAGCAAAGTTATGAAATAGTCAGCGATTTCTATGCCAAAAAGGTAAGCCAATAAATCCCACCCTCATAACTCCTGTTACAAGTCAGCCTTGGGCTTCGAATGTGGCTTAGCGGTCGAGTGGTTACCTAGTATGTACGAAGCCCTGGGTTAGATTCCTCAGTAACACAGAAACAGAAAAAGACAAAAGTGGCATTGTGGCTAGCCTTGAGCAAAAGAAGCAAAGGAACATGCTCAGACCCTGAGATCAAGCCCCAACACTGGCAAAAAAAGGGAGCCTGGTGAAACATATTATTCTGGGACTCAGGAGGGCCGAGGTTATAGGTAAGAGTTAGAGGGCAGGTGCTTGAGGTTCGCCCCAGTAATCTCAGCTACTCAGAAGGCTGAGTTCTGAGAATCACAATTACAAGCAGGAAAGTCTATATGAGACACTTTTCTCCAATTAAACACCCAAAAGCCTGAAGTACAGTTCTGATTCAAGTAGTAGAATGCTTTCCTTGAGTAAAAATGCTCAGGGATAGTGTCCAGGCCATAAATTCAAACCCCAGGACTGACACGTGTGCACATACAAACACACATACACACACACACACACACACACACACACACACACACACACGCACACACACACTACTGCAAGATACAGCATTTGCGAGTTATCGAAGGAAAAATGAAGGAAAGACTTGCTCCAGGAGTTGATAACCAGTGCCAAAATTCCACAGGAGTTCTAAGACTTGGAAGAGGACAGAGAGCCTCAGGCAAAGGTACAACATGGACAAAGTTCTTGAGGTGTGGTGTAGAGCTGGTGGTGTGGGTGGAATGAAGGTTCTGTGGCTTGAGACAAGTCTGGCAGGACATTCAAGACTGGATCAAGGTTTGTACTTGAGTCACAGGTAGGGAAGAGGGCAGGGTCCCAGAATGGGGCCCAGTGGGAAGATTATCTTGACTTTTCACCATGGACCCCAGCCATTTACTGTGGCTGGAAGCCTATTTTTCACAGCTCCTGACTCTCAGACCTCCTTTTCATTGAGGAGTCAGGGCAAACGCAGGGAAGAACTCTTGCTTAAGAAAAGCTTCTAGCCCAATGCTACCAGTGGCTCAATCCCTGTAAATCCTAGCTACTCAGGAGACTGGGTTCAGAGATTGTGGGTCAAAGCCAGCTCAGAGGAGGAAACTTAGTGAGACTCTTCTTGCCAGTGAACTACCGAAAGCCAGAAATGACGTTATGGCTCAAGTGGTAGAGTGCCAGCCTTGAGTGAAAACGTTAAGATACTGGAGCCCAGACCCTGAGTTCAAGGCCAGTACTCACACAGAAAAAATAAATAAAAGCTTTCAGGAGCTCCTAATCCACTGTAGTGAAAGGCCAGATCAGCTGGGTACCAGTGGCTTACCCCTGTCCTAGCTTCTCAGGAGGCTGAGATGTGAGGATGGCGATTCAAAGCCAGCCCAGGCAGGAAAGTCCAGGAGACTCTGATATCCATGGAACCTCCAGAATTCTGGAAGTGGCCCTGTGGCTCAACTGGTAAGCTGAAGAGCTGGGAGACAGCGCCCAGGCCCAGAGTTCAAGCCCCATGATCAACACCTGGCCTGGCTTTAAGCAGAGTATTTTCCAGTGGGCCCCTGAGTTTCTCCCAATGTCTAGGTGTTCTACAAGTCTTGAGAGCAGCCCATTTGGAGGCCTTTGCCTACAGAGTGAGCCACATTATCAGAGAAGTGTCAGCCTTGGGGCATGGAGGTCATCTCGAGCTCATCAGAATGGAATCTGTCATGGGTGCAGTGTGGATCTGAGTAGTAAATCAACATCTCAGATCATGCTTCTGGGACAGGAGAGGCAGAAGGTGGCACGGCAGGTAAAGCTTGCTCACAGGTATCACAAGAGTGCGAATCTCTCAGGCCCACCTGGAGCGGTTATTGAGTTGGGCTCATGAAAGACTTGTGGGCTCAGGAATCCAAAGCTGGCTTGCTGATGCTTGAAGCATTCTCTATCCCTGGAGTCCCAGGGCTCAGAGCCCTGCTTTCCTCACCAGTGCTCGGGGTCCAATGAAGGTCCTCAATCGTGGGGCGACTACAAAAAAGGATCCATAGTGTCCTTTCCCTTGGTCCTTTGGCCCTGTGCACGGATGGAGGTGTAGGTTCCATGGAACTTACTGCAATGGGCCAGACACTGTTAGGGGCTGCTGAGATCTGATGTGTACTGTAGTTCAAGTGGTAGAGCACCAACCTTATGCAAACAAGCTAAAGGATACCACCTAGGCTCTGAGTTCAAGCCCCGGAAAACACACACACACACACACACACACACACACACACACACACACACAATCACACACGCACACACACTCATGCACAAAAAAAGCACACAAACAACATCCTTAGCAGGTCCCAATGGCTCAAACCATCAATCTTAGCTACTTAAGAGGCTGAACTCTTAAGATAGCAGCTTGAAGCCAGCCCAGGCAGGAAAGTCTGTGAGACTCTTCTCTCCAGTAAACTACTAAAAAAAGATGAAAGGTGACCTGTGGTTCAAGTGTTAGAGTGTTAGATTTAAGCAAAGCAAGCTCAGGGACAGTGCCTAGGCCCTAAGTTCCAGCTCTAAGACTTTTTAAAGACACCGTTTGCCTCTACCTAACCCACAATAAGGACATAAATCTAGATTTTGGTCACCCTGGATCTCATTTCCACTCCAGCCACTGAAATTATTGTGTCCCTGTGAGAAATAGTATTCTTTTAATGTTTCATATTAAATAAAATCAGTCTACTGAAATTATGATCTCTAATTTTATAGGAGTAGCATTCATGATCAGCTCATTCAACTGTGACATTGATAACATTCCATCATTATTCCTATGGATGGGAACGAGTCTTTTAGGATCTCCCGCCATCTGGAAGTGGCATGACTGGGATTCCATCTCTAGACCTATGTTCCAGGACCATGGCTTCCCCAATAGGCCGCCAGACTTCAGCAGTGCAAGATGAAGTACCCTTTGGAGCCATGTCATTCAGACCCAAATGGTCACAGTGCAAAGGAAGAAAATGTCAAAACGCAATCATGCCACTTTTTTTTTGGTTGGTCATAGGGTTTGAACTCTGGGCCTGGGCACTGTCCCTGTGTTCTTCAGCTCAAGGCGAGCACCCTACCACTTGAGTCACATTGCTACTTCCAGGTTTCTAGTGGTTTATTGGAGATAAGATTCTCACGGACTTTCCTGCCTGGAATGGTTTGAACCGAGATCCTCAGATCTCAGCCTCCTATGTAGCTTGGATTACAGTTGTAAGCCACCGGCGCCTGGCTCCTCCACTTTTTTTCAGTGCATATCTTTTCTCCACGCAAGGCCTGGATGTCTAGGATCCAAGGATCGGCTATGGCTCAAGTGGCTGCACCCCAGCCTAGGGTGATGGAAGCTGAGGCAGAGTTGCCATGACCTGAGTTCAAGACCTTGCTTCACAAAAACAAAAACAATAACAAAACAAAAATAATTAGCTCCCCGGCTTGCAATTCACGCCCTTTATTCTACCAGGCTTTGGATTTGATCTCAGGGTCTGGGTAACTCTGTAGCACTGTGGACTAAGGGGAAGCTCACCATATTTGAAGACAAGAAAGTCGGGCCTGGTCCCTAAGCCTGAATTCAAGCTCCAGCCCTGGAAAACATACTATTTATATATGTTGTAAAGATAGGGTTTGTACTTACCTATAGATGTTCAGTCCATATCCTTTTTCTTGTGGTTATTGATTGTATTTTTGTTTTATTCAATTATTTACCCTTTATTGAATGTGATAGCATGCATTCCATTTATTATATTGATGACATCCCATCACATAGTATCTAAACTTGTAGATGTGTTCTCCATCATGTCTGACATCCAGGACACTCAGAGAAAAGGAAAACAGGTGTCACACTTGGTTTCTTATTCCACAATCCAATTGTTTGCAGTGCTGGAATCTGACCTCAGGGCCTAGCAGAACCAATTCATGAATGAATGTGTCAACACGGCAACCTCTAGCCAAGGAAGCTGCCAGGCAGTTCCCAGACCCTGACATTGAGCCACAGGGGTGGACAAAATGGCCATACATTGATAGGCAGGTGGCAGTATGCCAATAAATATATATTTGTATAGAATTCCACAGACATCTACCTAGGATTCAATGACATCAACTACATCCCTACCAACTCTTAGGTATTTATTATGACCCCATTGAAGGAATAGTATGGTTTTCATGCTTAATAAACCATTCATTAAGATCAATCAGGGTCCTAGGATCATTGTGTCCCATTTTAGATTAGACCGATGCCTGCAGAAACTTATTATATCATGAGTTTCCAAACATTCCATCATTATTCCCATGCATAGGAACTAGTCTCTTGGGCAATCCCCCCATTGGTATGTGTCAGGACCAGGATTCAAAATCAGGGCCTATGATGACATATGGGCCTGTGGCTTCCGTGAAATCCACTAGACTTGCCCAATGCAAAGTGAAGTACCATTGTAGCTGTGTCATTCAGACCCAGGTTGGTCAACATGCAAAAGAAGAAAATGTAAAATATCCATTCGATGGCTAGTTTTCTGTGAGGGTTTTTTGTTTTTCTCCTGCAAGGCTTCAGGGCCTAGGATCACAGGATCGGCTATTCACCCATTACATCTCACCAGCCTAAAGTGATCGAAGCTGAGGCAGAGTTGCCATGAACTGAATTCAAATCACTTGGTTGGCAAAAAAAAAATAAAATTAAATAAAAAATAATAAATAATAAACCACCCTAGCTCAGAATTTGCACCATTTTTCTGCCACAGCTGGGATTCCAACTCAGATCTGAGTAACACTATAGCACTGTGGGTGAAGGGGAAGCTCACTATCCTTGAAGACTACAAGGTCAGGCCTGCTCCCAGCTGTGGCAAAAATCATATGCCCACCTATTTTAAACATAGGATCTCTATTTACATACATGTGTTTAATGCATCATGATTTCAATGTAGTTATTTTTTTATTGTGTGTCTTAGTCAGGGATGCATTTTGTATTTTATTGATTATGATCACAGATATAACTGTGCTGGCAGGGATGACAACTTATTCCCATGTCTATAGCATTGCTTAAGCCTTCTCCATCTTAGCTGAGACACAGAACTTTCACAGGGCAGGAAAACAAGTAGACAGATTAGATTCTCACATCTGCATTTTTCTTTTGGCTGTGTTGGGGTTGGAACTTAGAGCTTAGCAGACCCAATAGGAGAAAGGGTCAATGTGAGGATACCATGTTGTGGGCAAATAAAGAACTAAGCTGTTCCCAAGACCTCAGATCCAGCCCCTGGAGTGTGAGGGAGAGAGCACAATACTCATCCATTCATAAGCTGAAGGTAGTCTGCATATTTGTATACAGTAGGAGAGATGGTGACCTGTGATGGAATCCAATATACCCCATGACTACCGATTCTTGGATCTTTCCCGATGCTTCAATTTTCATGACTGTGATGATTATGGTCAAGCTTCATCACTCTTCATTAAAGATAACCGATACCCAATGAGTCTTGCCTATCATTTCCTACTTGCATCCTGCAGAAAGTACTCATTCAAAGATGAGATTGATGGAATTCCATGACTCTTCCAAGTGCCAGAAATGAGTATCTCAGGATCTCCTGCCATTCCCTCAATGGAGGGGGACACCGGGATTTGACCTTGAGGTCTCCGATGTCCTGTCTTTCTGGGCTTCTCCGAGAGACAGCAGACATTCAGCCACTCCAAGTCACCTTCACTCTGCAGGCTGCCGATTTCAAACCCAGCATGGTCACCATGGAAATGAAAAAATGAACATAAAAGCGCCAGGTGAACTTCCCGCCACTTTTTTGCCACTCGCGGCTTTTTTTTTTTCATGCAAGTCCTGGGGTCCTAGGATCCGAGGATGGGTTGTAGGTCCAGAGGCTGCAGCCTAGGATGATTGGAACTGAGGCAGAGTTGCCACGACTTGAGTTCAAGCCCTGAGTCTGCTTAAAAAAAATTACGAAGGAAGAATCCTAGCTCAGAATTCACTCCATTTTACTGCCAGAGCTGGGATTTGAACTCAGTTCTGGGTAGCTTTGTTCCACTGTGGGGGAAGGGAAAGCTCACCATCCTTGAAGAATACAAGGTTAGGCCTGGTCCCAGGGCCTGAATTGAAGCCCCAGCACTGGCAAAAATAATATGCCCACCTATTTTACACATAGGATCTCTATTTACATACATGTGTGGATGCATCATGCTTTCAGTGTAGTTATTCATTTTATTGTGTGTCTTAGTCAGAGATGGATTTTGAATTTTATTGAGTATGATGACAGATATAACTGTGTTGACATGGATGGCAACCTATTCCCATGTCTATAGAGTTGCCTATACCTTCTCCATCCTAGATGAGACCCAGGACTTTCACAGGACAGGAAAACAGGTGGAACGATGGGCTTCTCACATCAGGATTCATGTTTCGGTACTGTTAGGATTTGAACTCAGAACCTAGAAGGTCCACTTGGCAAAAGGGTCAAGGTGAGGACACTGGCCTGTGAGCAACTGAGGAGCTAGGCCATTCCCAGGACCTGACATTGAGCACCAGGGAGGGCCAGGATAAGCATAAATTGATCATTTAAACATAGGATATAAATTGATATACATGTGTGGACAGCATCTTGTGTTCAGTGCACTTCTCCTTAATTTGTGTCTAATTCATGGAGGTATTGTGTATTTTACTGAATATGGTGACAGGTATCACTGCTGACATGGATGAGGACCTGTTCCCATGGTTATAAGGTTGCGTATGCATTCATTCTCCATCCTTTCTGAGACCCAGGACTTCCACACGAGAGGAAAACAGGTGCAACAATTGGCTTCTGACATCAGGATGAAATTTTTGTCAGGGCTGTCATTTGAACTCAGGTCTGTTTAACCACATTGCACTGTGAGGGAAGGGGAAGCTCACCATCCTTGAAGACTAGAATGTCTGGCCTGGTCTAACGCCTGATTTGAAGCCCCAGCACTGGATAAAATAACAAACCCACCTTTTTTAAACATAGGATCTCTACTTCCATATAGGTGTGGTATGCATCTTGCATTCAATGTAGTTATATTTTGAGTCTTACTCATGTAGCTTTGCAGATATATTATGTACATCATACCTGACACCTAGTACTTGCACAGAAAAGGAAAACAGGTATCACACATGGAATCTTACACCAGGAAGAAACTTTTTTCAATGATGTGACCTAGACTAAGGGCCAAGGAGGCCCAATTCATGAATGGGTGAGTGTCATCACTGAGACATTAGCCTATTCAACTGCCAAGTGGATCCCAGTACTTGGGATCAAGCCCCAGGTCTGGCCAAAGTAGCAATAACTTTCTATGCAGATGATGGTATGCAAATAAATATAAATTTAGATATTTAGAAAGTGTCAGAAATCTATCTGGTATTCAGTGACATATACTACATTCCCACGGAGTCTCAGGTCTTTAGTGAAGACTCCATTTAATCAATAGTGTTCTTTTAATGAATAATTAACTATGAATTGAAATCAACATGTGTCCTGTGATTATTGGGTCTAATTTTATGCTAGACTGATTGAGGAACTACTCATCCAACCATGACATTGATCACATTCCTCTGGTGTTCCTAGGGACAGGCAATAATTTCGTAGGTTCTCCAGCCCTTTGTAAGTGGCATGACCGGGATTCAAACTCAGGGTCTAGGTGTCCAGGTTGGCCTATGGCTTCAATGTCAGCCCTCCAGCCTTCAGCAATGCCAGGTGACCTACAGGTTGCAGCCTTGCCATTTGGACTGGGGATGGTCACCATGAAAGGAAGGGAAACCCGAGAAACCACTAACCATCCGCAGTTCACAGCTTTTTTTCGATGCCAATTTTATTTTGCTTTCCTGTCATCCCCTGAGGCTTAGGATCCCAAGATGGACTGTGGGTCCCGAGGCTGCATAATCCCAGCCTAGGGTGATGTTAGCTGAGGCAGAGTTGCCACAACCTGAGTTCAAGCCATGTGATTTGCAAAAAAGATAAATAAATAAATAAGAAAAACCTAAAAATATTAAAAGGACTAATTAAGCTCTCTGGATTGGAATGTGTGCCCCTTTTTTTCTGCCAGGCCTGCGGTTGGAACTTGGAGTCTGAGTAACTCTGGTGCACTGTGGGGAAAGGGGAAGTTCGCCCTCCTGGAAGGTAAGAAATTCAGGATAGTTCCTATATAAAGAAGGAGAAGAACAACAGGAATGGTTATATAAAATGCTCCCTACCCGAGAACAAGTTAAGTATATTAAGAGTAGATGAGGCACAGCTCCTAATAGTAGGTGTATAACATAGCAGGAATTATTAGATATCTCACAGTCTTAACTTTCAATATCAATGGACTTTAAGTTCCAATTAGAAAACATAGATTAGATAGTAGTATCAAAAAACAAGACACATCCATCCATTGTCCACAAGAGATACATTTTATTGACAAAAACAAACGTACTCAAACTGAAAGGCTGGAAGGAAAAATTTCAAGCAAATGGACAACATAAACAGGCCATAGTAGAATTACTAACATAAGATAAACTAGAATTCAAATTCAAATTAGTAGGAAGAGACATTATATTTTGATAAAGACAACATCAATTAAGAAGATATAACCAGTCTAAATATCAATGCCCTGAATCCTGGACCACCCCACATCATCAACCAAATACTACATAACCTAAAAACACTCCTTAACCCATTATTGTCATCCATGGATTGGTTATACTGGAAAATCTCAACCAAGAAAGTGAAGACGTAAATAACTACATTGACCACCTAGCCCTAATAGACATCTACAGAATATAAATTCAGTATCAGTTTATACATTCTTCACAGCCGGCCATGGAAGATTCTCCAAAATAGCACCTATCCTATGTCAGACAGAAATTCTGTCCAAGTTGAAAGAAAAATTAATTTAATTCTCATATCTTGTCAGACCACAACAGAATAAAATTAGAATTAAACAGCTAAAGCAAAAAAAAATGTCAAACCCATGAAAAGTGAACAACACATTGCTGTATGACCAGTGGGGCACTGAAGAGATTAGAATGGAAATCTGAAAGTTTCTGGAATTTAACAAAAATGAACATACAAAATACCAGCTCCTCTAGGAGATATTAAATGCAGTACTTAGAGGAAAATGTAAAACTTTGAATGCCTACATCAAGCAATTGGGGAAATCTCAAATCAGTATTTTAGTTATGTACCTTAAGCTACTTGAAAAGAGGAACAAGTCCAAAACCAAGTAGAGAGAAATAAATAAAAAAATTAAATCAGAAATAACTAAGACAAAGATCAACAAAACAGAGCTGGTTCTTTCAATAAATTAACAGACTTGACAGACCCTTACCAAAGCTGACTAAAAAGAGACCTTATGTAGATAGAAAGATAAATAGAAAACATACAGATTGGGAGAAGATTTTTAGTTGCTCTGCAACACAACAATGGCCTCATATCTCAAATATTCTTAGAGACTCAAAAGTTAACCCTTCCCCCCAAAAAAAACAAATCCTCAAAGTAACTACAACCCTCATAATATAAGTGGGCTTAAGATTTAAAGAGAGACCTCTCAGAATAAGAAATATGAATGACCGATAGACACATGAAGAAATATGCAACATTTCTGGCCATAAAAGAAATGCAAATCAAAGCAACATTGAGATTCCACCTCACCCTAGTTAGAATGACCATTATGTAGAAAACTAATAATAACAGATACTGGGCCAGTGTGGAATGTGGCCATAAAGGAACATTACTGCACTATTGGTGGAAATGTAAACTTGTTCAAATACACTGTAAAGAAGTACAGAGTTTCGTCAATAGAGCTCCCCTATGACCCAGCAATGATGGATCAAGAAAATGTCATAGATATTCACAACAAAACTCTGTGCTTCCATCAGAATGAATGATATTGCCCCATTTGTAAGGAAATAGAATCATTTGGAAACATAACAAATCAAATAAGCCAGACACAAAAAATCATTGGCTACATGTTTTCACTCATTTGGAAATGAGCTCCAAGAAATGGATACAAGATGATTGTATATTGAACTGTTTTTAGTTATTTCTATGTAGTTTTTACCCTTTGGTTTATTCCCTGTAGTCACTGATTTTGATTTCTTTACCCTTTGTCTTATACATATTAATCTGATTTGGGGAAGGGAAGGGAAATCACCGAAATGGTGGGACAAAGATTAACCAAAGCAACGATGATATTCACTAGACACTATGTGAGAAATGAACTTTACAAATTTGTGGGAGTGGGGTGTCAGGGTTGGGGGAAGCAGGAACAAATGGGGAAGGGGTAACACTGTTAAAATTGTAGTAATTACTTATGTAACTGTAACCCACCCCTCTGTATATCACCTCCCTAAAAAAATACCCAAAACAATAAGAGAACTCATCCAAATAGAGAAAATTAGAGAAAAAATTGAGACAAAACAACAGATATAAGCAAAATTGAGAAGGTTATAAGAGAGAACATTGAAAACCTTATGCCAATCACCTGGAGAATCCTGGAGAAATTGATGCTTTCCTATACTCGATCTGAACTAAGAAGTAACACATAAGAAGAAATGAAAATGAAATGTCAATAAATCACTTCCCATTCCAGAAAAATCTAGGACTCAATGATTTTATTATGAAATTAAGGCCTGCAAAGAACTTACAATACTCAGATCTAACTCTTCAATGGAATAGAAAGGGAAATAGAATAATCAAACACATTCTATGAAGCTAGAATTAGACTCTTCCCCAAATCACATAGGGACTCACCAAAGAAGGAGAACTATGAACCCAACTGTTTGACAAGCAATGATGCAGTACTTCTCAATAAAATTCTCACCAACCACTTTCAGCAGCTAACAAAAGACATATTGTATAATCAAATAAGATTCATCCTAGGATATATTTGGATTCAATATTCTTGTCAATAAACATCATACAAACAATCAGCAGAAGGGACAAGAAACACATGATTGTCTATAGGGATGTAGAAATAGCTTTTAACAAGCTCCAATACCACTTTATGATTAAAAGGTCTTAGAAGCTAGGAATACATGGAACATTCCTCAATATAATACAGAGCATGTATATGACAGAGATAATTAGCATTTACCTATCGGTGGAAGCATGAAGACATAAAAATCAGGAATGACAAAAAGATGTCCATTCTCTCTACTACTCTACAATATGGTAGTGGACTTTCTAGCAAGAGCAATACGCACCAGCAAAACAAAAAGGGGATACAAATAGGAACGAAGTAAAATTATCCCTTTTTACAGATGAAATGATTCTGCATTTAAAGGACCCTATAGCTTCCTCCCTCAAGTTAGTAAATGTGATGTTAAATTTCAGCAATGTAGCAGGGTATAAAACACACAAGAATCAAGATCTGGGCTGAAATCCAAAAAACAACCTCATATGTATTAGCCTCAAAATTAAATTAAATCTAAACAAAACAACAACCACAACAACAAAACTAGAAAGTAATTACTTTAACTAAAAATGTTAAAGACCTCTTGTCTGAAAACTTTAAAAATCTAAAAAGGGAAATTGAAGGAGTTTCAAAGAAATGTAAAAACTTTTAATGCTTCTGGTTGACAGAATTAACATGACAAAACCGCAATACTGCCCCCAGCAATTGACAATGCAATACTCATCAAAATCCCAACAATATTATTCAATGCAGTAGAGAAAGCAATCCAAATTTAATATGGAATTACAAACTTACAGACGAAACAGAAGGCTTTCAAGTGAACCTCATGGGCCTTTAGTCATCTTAAACACACACACACACACACACACACACACACACACACACACACACACACACACACACACACACACACACACACACACACACACACAGAAATTCTATTCACCCATCAGAAAGGATGACTTTTCACCAGTCTTAAGGAAAATGAAATGCTTGGGAAAATTATATTAAGAGCATAGAAAACGAAGTGCAGACTCAGATCAATACAGGTTTCATGGATTCATTCATTTATGATAGCTAGAAGATGCCCACAAATCTACAGGTAAACAAGACAGATTCTACCTAGTCCCAGTTAGAATGGCCATTATCAAGAAAACTAACAATAGCAAATGCTGGCATGGATGTAGCCAATTGGGAATTGTATTACACTGTTAATGGGAAATTAAATTTGCTTAACAACTGTGGAATACAGTACGGAGTTTTCTGAAAAGACTAAATATAGATTTCCCTTAAGACCCAGTAATTTCTTCATGGGCAGTAATCCAATAAATAACAAACAAGCTCACATGAAAGCTACTAGCATAACCATGTTCAGAGCCGAGGCCCAGAGCTCAAGGAATGGAAAAAGTTACCACTGCTGGGTTTGTCTCCACAAATATGAACCTTTTGACATAAGATACCAAATAATTCTATTTGCAGTAGCTAGGATAGGAATTAAATGTAGTGGGTGATAAAATAGCTTCTTTGTTGAATGTTAGGAAAAGATGTAGGTAGTCCACGAAAAGGGAGATTTTTTTTTGTTGGTCAAGGAGCTTGAATTCTGGGCTTGGGCACTGTCCCTGAGATCTTCAACTCAAGGTGAGTGCTCTTCCTCTTGAGCCACAGTGCCACTTCTGATTTTCTGATTTTTAAATGGAGATACGAGTCACAGGGACTTTCCTGCCCAGGCTGTCTTTGAACCGCAGTTCTTAGATCTCAGCTTCCTGAGTAGCTAGGATTACTGCTGTGATCCACTGGCACCAAGCTAAAAATGGGGGATTTTTAGAAAAGAAAATCCACCTCTTCACCTTTGTGTAAACCTCAGATATCATTATTAAGATACTTCAACCCCAACTCATTTCATCAGACATTTGTAAATTTTCTCTTTTCCTTCATGTAAGAATACTGCAGTCAATATCAACTCAGCTGTGGGACTAGATCAATTGTATGTAAATTGGTAGCACCTAAATCAAGAACTGTTACATCAAAACAAATGAAACCCTCATTTGGAATAATTATTTTCTCTTTTTATTACAAATCTTTGCTTGATTACTTCCTAATGTGATATTGGACCTCCTAACAGAGTGATGACATTTTCTTTCTCTTCAGCAGTTGTCCTTCCACATGTGGTCGATTTCCATTGATAATTCACTAAGCTGACATCTAAGAAATTGTGCATTTCTGGAATTTGGTCTGCTGTCGTGTTCTTTCATACACAGGCTTTCTAAGATTTATTAGTTCTAGAAGAAATTCTACTTTCCAATCTTCTAATGACCAATTTCAGTCTCTCTCATCAGTCTTTATGAACCTCTCTCTGGAGTCTCACTGCAGTCTGCCTCATAAAAAATATATTAGTTATTAGCTAAATGACTCTCAGCTTCTGTTTCTTGCCTGACTTCATTTCATCTGTGATAGCAGCCTGACTGGCTGTGCTTACTGGAGTTTTTTTGTTTGTTTTGTTTGTTTGTTTGTTTTAGAGGTCTAGGATTACTATTCAAAGTAGTAGCTTCGTTGGGCCACAGTGATCCCTTGACCTAGATTCAATGGGTTTTTCTCCTAAAGATACAAAGAACAGCTGACTAAATTCCTGTTTTAATTTTCTAAAAATGAGGCAATCTGGCATCCTTGCCAAGCCATAAATAATCCTCTATAACTACTTACAGAAATGGTCTATCAAATTGGCTTTTCAGGGTTAACTGTGAAAAATGTTCATTTCCAAGTCACCACCATAAAACTGATCACATTCCTCAGAGCAGACTTTTGGAAGGAAGGTTCCACTTCCTTCCTTATCTTATGATAGATAAAACCATAATATTCTACAGTTGTGGTCAGCCTGGAGCACATTTCCCCAAGAATATTCTGTTGTGTAAAAGAGGACCAACTATCAAAATAAAGGTGAAAATACTTGTCTACTACAGAATGATTTATCTTGCTTATATCCATTGTTATTTTCATTACTTCCAACACATGAATAATTTATATTGGAATTAGAAAAGTGGCAAAGGATTAATGGAATAAACATTCAGTTTACTTTCATATATCCAATATATTTAACCTATTATGGAAAATTAAATTCAATTGTAGAAACAATGTTAGAAATATAAAATAAGCCTCAATACGTGTAATCTGGCAAACATACACCATCTACTCAGAAATTCAGTCTCTTTATAAATATTTATTTGGTACAGAATAATAATAATTTAATTAATGCATATGACTTTTATGTGTCATCTGAAATACTCCTCGTGTACATAATTATATGTAATTTTATATATGTCACCTACATAGGAATTTAACATGCATGTAGAAATCAAATTTCCATAATTTAAACTAGATGAGAGGAATCATACCCTCATGTACTGTGTAGTGTAAATTTTCCCACAGTGCTGAACCTTTCCACCTAATACCGAGTCATGTGCAATAATTTATTATTTGATGTTAA
This sequence comes from Dipodomys merriami, assembly GCF_024711535.1. Lineage (NCBI taxonomy): Eukaryota > Metazoa > Chordata > Mammalia > Rodentia > Heteromyidae > Dipodomys > Dipodomys merriami. The sequence goes on from NW_027204871.1 coordinate 644,333, forward strand.
GATGAGTGCTAAGTGTAGAATGCACTTTGAATTATTACAATAATTCCCAGAATTAAAGCAGTAATGATACATTATTTGCTTATATTCTAATGTTTGTCAATTTCACTATGCATGAAATATATTATCAAAATTAGTTTCACTTACTCCTTTTCTATAGCTGCTAAAAGTAAAATTATATATTAAGTATTAACATTAAGAAATCAATAATAAGTAATCTATTATTAAAATGATATAGTACTAAACTGTGATTTTAACCATAGTTCTAACAAATTGTGATATAAACAACATTTAATAGAATTATGGGTAATATTTTTACACTTACCAGCTTGTTATTTGTTTCCTAATTGTGTCATTTGTTATTTTTGGTCCAAGTTGTCTCTTAATTGATTAGTTTTCTATTTTTTCTCTATTGGTTTGCTGATTGTGCATGTTGTTTTCCCTTTTTAATGACTGACATGAGACTGAAAATCTGTATGCTAGTTTATTACTTGCTATGTTAAAGTAAAATTACTGCTCTCCACAGCTGTTCTAATCTTTGTATAGTACAGTATTTTCCCCAGTTCCATATCCTATATTGCTGCTCTCATGTATTTTATTTTATTTTTTATTGAAATTTTAGTGTCAATTTAATGTACAAAGGGGTTATAGTTACATAAGTAAGGTAATGGGTTCATTTCTTTTATAACTTTTTCCCCCTTCACCCATTTTTCTCCCTCTTCCCTCCAAACGGCCCCTCCAAGATTATTTCCAACATGTTGTCTTGTGTATATCACTGTTGCATAGGTTCCTCCTTTGTCCTTTGTCTCACCATTTTTTCCCATTCCCTTCCCTAGTTCAGATCAACATATTTACAATACCTAGGGTATTAAAATCAAATACAGTGACTGCAGGTGATAAACAATAGTTGGGGAAAACACAAAAGGATGAAAAAGAATCACATAGTACATTAAGAACAACAACGAAGAACATGTGTTGGAGTTCATTTCACATAGAATCACCTTATATGGTCAAATGTACATAGCTATAGAGCTATTCTGCTCATCCACTAAACTTATCCTTGATATACACAATAATGTTTGCCTATTACCTAGTAATCCCACTTGTGGGCATTTAACCAGGTGACCACAAGCAAGGCCACACTAAAGCTACCAGAACAATTATGTTTATCACAGTATTATTTACCATAGGTAAGATAGGGAATCAACCCAGATTCCCCTCAGTAGTTAAATGGATCAAGAAAATGAGATGCACACACGCACACATGGAATACTACGCTTCCATCAGAAAGAAAGATACCACCTCATTTGCAAGGAAATGGAAATTCTTGGGAAAAATCATATTAAGTGAAATAAGCCAGACTTAAAGAAACATAGGTCCCATGGTTTTCCTTATTTGTAATAATTAGTTAACATCAAGGATAATCTCATGTATTTTAATTTGACATTTTATTCTATGTTGAGCATCCAACATTATTGCTATATTGTTTGTTATTATTTCTGCAAATAGGCAGATATATTTTTTTAAAAAATGTTATCCATTACTGAAGGAAGAATATCTAAAAGAGCAAACCCTACTAGGAAGAACAACTCCTACTTACTTAGCTTCATTCCTATGTAAAACCAGTGTTGTCCCCTGTATCCTCATGTCGTACCTTACAACTCTATTCCTCATCATTCTGTATATCTACTATCTTCTACATTGTGATCTAAATACCCCAGAAATTCCACTTTGCTTTACTTTAAAAAAAATTCTCTCTTAATGTTAGAGGTTGGTGTGTGTGTGTGTGTGTGTGTGTGTGTGTGTGTGTGTGTGTGTGTGTGTGTGTGTGTGTGTGTGTGTGTGTCTGTGTCTGTGTGTGTGTGTACAAAAATCAAAAGACAACATTTTTCCTCATATAGAATACATCTTTGAGGCATTCTAAGTTGTGGCTAATGGGAGAAGTCTCTTGCTATTTTAAGGATGAAACAGAAAAATATATTTGTGCATGCACACAGTTGCTTTATTAATCTGTAGTTGAACACTGAACTTCGATTTATATCTTAGCTGTTGTTGTGAATAATGTGAATAACAATGAACTACAGATATGTTTATGAGTTACCCAGAGAGAAATAATTGCATGATTGGTGGTTCAGATGATATTTCAACTTTTCCTTAGAAAATGGCATACTACTTTCTACAAGGAGAATACTAACCTGTATTTTGACAACGAGTGTAGAAAATTTCCTTTTCTCCACACTCTCACCAGACAATATTATTATATTTTGAGTTTTTTTTAAAGGGAAGGTTTTTACCGTGTGCAGTACCTAAGACTGGCCTTAGACTCAAATCCTTTTACTCCAAACCCCTAAACGCTTGGAATTACAAGCCTTTACCACCACATCTGGTTCCTTCGTTTTTTTGATAAGAGTTATAATAGTTATGAAGTAGTATCATAGTAATTTTGAATTACATTTCTCTAATGACTTCTGTTCACAAAGCATTAAGCCAGCATAGAAGTTTTTTTTAATTTAATTTTATTTTATTTGTGAACATACTGTACAGAGGAGTTACAATTACATGGGCAGGATAATGCGTACATTTCTTACCAAGCATTGCAGCCTCCTCCTTTGTTTACCCTTCACATCCCTTCCCAGCCTCCCCCCTCCCTCCCAATCCCAATCCTTCTCCTTCCCCCCTCTCCCCCCCCCGCACCGACGTTGTAAAGCTCGTTTTGGACATGACAACTTGTACTTCTCATTGTTGCAACAGGTCCAACCTGTTTTATTAAATGCAACTTTGTAAATCGACTGGCGATATTCAGGGCTTTTTGGAAAACATGTCTATTCAGAACTTTTGTCCATTAGTTATCAAGTTTCTTGTTAATCTCATCTTTAATCTATCTATACAAAATCAATAATTAATTCAAGGTAGTAGAAAGAAAAAAATAAATTGCTAACATTTTTCAATTTCAATAACATGATACTGCTTAAATTATTTTCTGTTTATGCTTGAGACTCAATTTAGTTAGACCTTTTACAAGGCTATATGTGTTTTATTTATTTTACGTTGATGGTTCTTTCTAAACCTGTGTGAATAATTTCCCTTGGTTTCTTTCTGTGTCATGTGGTTCAGATTTCAAAATGAAGAATAAATGGAAAGAAGCAAACAAAAAATACAGTTCCTCTCATCTTATGATGCCTCTACAAAAATGAGGAAAGAGTTCCTCTTTCTAAGGACATATGTTAGAATATCAAAAAGACAATTCATTCTTCTAGGTCTTCCTTATCTTTGTGATGTAACTTAAATGATGTAAAACACAATATACTGTTCAGATATTTTTATGTTTTAACAGGTTTGCACATCTTCATATGGTCTTCAGCTCAGTCTACAACATTCCTTGATGATTCTCTCCGTGATAGTATTACACTACGAAAACATGAGATAACCAGTTTGATTTACAGCATGAGAAGTTATCCACCTGGCTTCCTTGGAAGCAGAGCATGGTCAATAGATAACATTACTTCTGGTTGCTCACTGCATGTAATGGTTTCTCTAATACTTATTGTATTCTATTTAGGATTTAAAAAACCCTTGGCTCAACTCAAAGCTCATTCATAGAAGTTTATTTTAAATATTTCATGAATTTTATGTCTCTTAATTCTAAAGATAACATTTGTTATAAAACTAACGTTATTATCATTTTAGTGTTGGGAAAAATTGTAATTAAAGACAGTAAGTGCATGGCCCAAAGACACACGGTGAGGAAGGAAATGAGTCAAAGTTTCCAAAGGTCTTTCAGCAATACAAAAAAGGTAGGTCAAATCTTTATATTTTCTTACTCTCTCAATTCAATAGTCATATTGTCCAAGAAATAATAGCATACCAAATATTGCCCATGGTGATTGTTTTCTGTCACATTTTGTATTCAACACAGACTGTGTTGGTGACATTGGGTTACCATGCACAGAGCTGAGCCGATAAATTGAGATCCAAATAGAGGTAAATTTCTTCTGTCCCACAGTTCCATTATCCTTTTTAAAAAGTACTGAAACTTTTAAATATCATCCCTTACTGTCTTTTAAGAATCCAAAAACCAAATACATTCACACATAACCACTCCTAAAGGCTTTCAAGGTAGGAGATTATTCTGAAAGCCTTGTATTAGTTGGTCACACCTGTAATCCTATCTACTCGGGATATTTACTCAGGAGCCTGAGATCTGTGGATAACAGTTGAAAGCCATTCAGGGCAAAAAAATCATGAAATTATTTTTCAATTTTTTTTAATGAACTAGCAAAGAGCCAGCAATGGAGTTGTAGCTCATATTGTAGCTCAACAATCTAGAGATGAAAGGCCTAGCAAGACCTTGAAACCCTGATTTCAAACTCTGAGCATGACAACACACATGCATATGTGTGTGGGTGCACAAATGAGGTCACACGCACATACACATTTATTCATATTTGCTCCATTCTTTTACTCTCTCAATTCAATATTCATATTGAATATTGGGGTTATATTTACATGAGCAAGGTAATTAGTACATTTCCTAATAAGCATTGTTATGTCCTCCTTTATATATCCCCTACCATCCCTTCCCTCCCACATCCAGAATTATGCTCCCCTCCCCCTTTCTCCCCACCTAAATTTTAAAGTTCGTTTTTCAACATAGTGTCTTGTGCATCTCATTGTTACAATGGGTCAAACAGTATCCTTATTTGAGCATTTTTTCCCCTTCCCATCCCCAAATTAGAGAAGCGTACATACAAGATGTAGGGGAACCAACTTCAAATACAATGAAAACAGGGGTTATAGCGTGGAGAAGGAACATATAAAGAAACCGAAAAATGACATAGCACATTATAAGTACGTTAGAAACAATAGCAAGAAACAAACAAAAAAAAAAACTCGTGTCCTTATCTTGGTGTTCATTTCCCTTAACATCATCATATCTGGTCGTATGCACATAGCTTTTGACCTATTCTGCTTATCCTAGACATATATTCATTATTGAAAATAAGGGAAACCATGGGACCTATGTTTCTTTGGGCTTGGCTTACTTCACTTAATATAATTTTTTCCAAGCCTTTCCATTTCCTAAGAAATGGGGCGATGTCATTCTTTCTGATGGAGGCATAGAATTCCATTGTGTATATTTACCACATTTTCTTGATCCATTCATCTACTGAGGGGCATCTGGGTTGGTTCCATATCTTAGCTATGGTATATAATGCGGCAATAAATATAGTTGTGCTGGTAGTATTAGTATGTTCTTGTTTGTGATCATTTGGGTAAATCCCCAAAAATAAGATTGCTGGGTCATATGGGATCTTTATGTGGAGTCTTTTGAGGAACCTCCAGACTGCTTTCCAAAGTGGTTGAACAGTTTACACTCCCACCGACAATGCCGTACGATTCCAGGGTGGGCATATGCCCTCCAGCATCTGTTGTTGTAAACATATGGAACGATCCAGGAATTTACAGGTTATCCATGTGCAGGGGCCATGATAATCTTCTCAGTATCATTCCAATGTTAGTGTATGTGATGCTGAATTGAGTACAGTCCATTTTTATATAAAAAGTGTAATTAATTTTATTAAACTAGAAAATTCAACAAAAAATAAGTTCAAAATAATTGTCATGAAATTTTAGAACCAAATATTTCTTACATAAACACACATTTAAATATAAAGTCTAGATTGATATGTCAAAAACAAAATAATTCAAGATATTTGTTGTTCAAGAGATTTGTAGGAGGAGGAATTCAATTATTCTATTCAAGGCACCTGTCATAATGAACACTGCAGCAAGTGTTACGGTTTGTTAAAAGTTTTAATGTTTTACCTATGTTTAATTTTGGGAATTTGCTTATATATGCCAAAATTAGGACTGTTTGGCAAGTATAAACTTTTCTATAAAGTATTTAAGATTTATGGTAGCAAACATATACTACTAATTATGTACATTTCAGAGTTTATAGAAACTTTATTAATGAGAAGTTGCAAAGTCTTTGTGTAAAGAAGCAGAGTGAAGAGTTAAGACTTTAACTACACAGTTTCTTTTATAACTTTAGGGATTCCTAACTTTATTTGTTATCGAGAAACAAATGATGATGTAAGCCATAAACAAATGATGAGATGAGCCATAAATGGTAATCTTAGTGGCTAATTTTAAAGACTACTCATATTCTATAAAACTCTTTTTGAACATCATAAACTGCCAGAGCCTGCAGGCAACGAAAGGGAATCCAGAATTAGGGGGCCAGGACGGAAAAATAAAGACATAAGACAAAGGATGGGGTCGGGAGGTCTGCAGCTCAAGACTAGAGTACCGTTTATTTTTAACTCTCCTTATTATATACTATTAGAATTCAAGAGGTAACCTAAGGTCACCATAGTGCAGAAAAAGAAGGAAAATTTTAATAAAAACAAGGTGCAGATTGAAACAAGACAAGGTCAACTGATAGAAAGTAAAACTAACTCTACAGATAACAAAGCAAACCTGGGCACCCGGTGCTTTTCATGAAAGCCAGTTCCTTGTACGTGCCTTCAAGTGAGCACAAGGGTCAAGATGACCTTGGAGCTTTACTCTCGGCTCCCAACAATAAACTTAGCCAGAGTTAAATTTACAGGAACATGAGAAAATAGTAAAATCTAATATGCCGTACACTTCAAAGACTGAAATTGGTTTGTTTTTTATTTTTTAATCATTAATATTTTATTATTGCTTTCCTTATTTGTAGAAATTTTTTACTTGTTGTAATATAATACAACATTTGTAAGTCATCATTAGGAGGTCATAATGGAGAAGGTTACTGGGATGTCCATACCATTTTTTATATGTGCATGTGAATTTACAAAGAGGAAAATTAAGAATAAAATATTTATTTAAAAATGAACAAATAGAGTCTGAATCAGGAGTGTTGGTAAATGTAAACACCTAAAATCTTAGCCCTAGGCTGACACAGCATTATTGCAGAATTGAGGCCACAAAAGTGAGATACTGTGTTTTGTTTTGTTTGGTTTTGTTGATTTTGTTGGTCATGGGGCCTGGGTTTTGTCCCTCAGCTCAGGGCTAGCGTTACCACTTGAGGCACAGCACCTCTTCCATCTTTTTCTGCTTATATTGTGCTGAGGAATCAAATCCAGGGCCTCATGCATGCAAGCCAAGCCCTCTAACACTGAGCCACCTTCTCCACACCTGAGAAACTGTGTTTAAAAAAAATAATTTAAACAATATTTGCTTTCTGCTTTGGGTCATATAATGAAATATATGAATATCTTTTTATGTATTTGTGAATTGTCATACTTCTAAATTTATACTAACTTCAGCCTCTTTATCCTTTACCAAGTCATGAAATATCTCTAAGAATTTGTTTCTGTGAAGATTGTTTTTCCATTTATAATTTCTTCTGCGTCATTTTTATTTTTATCAAAATAACATTATATTTCATGTTGATGGGTTATCATACATCAAATATAAATATTCTCATACTGCTCTTGTTTATCTGTTATGCACTTTAAATATTATGATATTTCTCTCTCTCTTTCACTCTCTCATTTCCTCTTTCTCTTTCATGCTCCATGTCTGCTACTTAGAATTTCTGCTGGTCTACTATTATCCTTAAGGATCCACTGGTTTTGTGGCAGCATGATAGTGACCATCAGTTACTTTTGCATTCTTTAAAAGTTATAAAAGTGACGTGATATTATTCTTTGCGGTTCTAAATGGCAAAACAACAGATCTCACTTTTACTACTATTTATATAAATCTTATCTCATAGGAATCATTGGGATAAATAAGATACTTTTAACCTATAACCTAAAAGTACTTTTTCTTTTACAAACAATCTTCTTCTTTTATTATCAGTTAGTAAATTCCTGTAATGAAAACAAAGCTATCCTATGGAAAGTAGACAGAAATTGTTCACAGGGATGAAAAACAAAGGAATGGGGGAAGTGAGTACAACGGATGCACATCATACAGCACAGATCCTCAGAGCAATTTATCTTGTACACTTTGTGAGAATGACAATGTGCTGGTAACTATAGAGTAAAACACTGAACAACTGATATATATGCACATATATTTATATGTGTATATTTATTTACATATGCATATATGTGTGTATATGTTCTTATATGTGTACACATGTATGTTACTATTCACAAACATACATATACACATGTATACATGCACACATGGAGAAAGACACATAATTACAGCCAACACAAGTTTCACAAGTTGTTGAATATGCCTTACACGGAATGCTTGGAACAATATATGCTGAAGATGTATTTGTCCCTAAGATTTCTTTACCACTCCTCTTATCTCTTAAATCGGGTGGTTTTAGAGAGATTTGACTGGTAAAATGCAGTACAAGTGATAGCAAGTCACTCAGAAATCTCAGTAAGTATAAGTCATATGGTGTCTCCCTGCTCCTCATGGAATGCTTGCTCTGGTAGACACTCTCAGCAACCAAAGCAGCAGGAGAATATCCTGGTAAAGAATAAAGTTATAGGGCTTTAAATGGCATGCTTCCTTGAGCTCGTTTCCAACAGGCAGCATCAATTCCTAAGCAAAAGAGTGAGTCCTCAGAAGACTGGATTCTATATATATATTTAACCAACCCACGTGAAAAGTCCTATGTGAGAAATGCTGACTGAGGTCTTGCTGATTTCCTGGTCAAGAAAATAAGAAAAAAAGAAAGTATTTTTAATGTATTAAAGTTTGAGAATAATTTGTAACCTGTCAATATATATGTAGAAAAAAATTATAAGAACTGACAAAGAATGATGTTTCATTTATGTGCTCTTAGATTGGTGAGTGATTTTAGGTGTGTCTACACAAGTAGAATCAGCATAAATCAAGCTAGCATTACTTCAATTAAGATATAAGGAAAGAATACAGGTTGACCCATTGTAACAATGAGATGTACAAGACACTCTGTCAGCGGGGGGGGGGGAGTGAATGGGGGAGTTGGGGAGGTGTGAAAGAAAGAGATGGTAGGGGAAAAACAAAGGAGGGGGTAACAGTGCTCAAGAAAAATATGCTTGTATCATAGCTATGGTAAATAATGCTGCAATAAATATAGTTGTGCTGGTAGCTGTAATGTGATCTTGTTTGCAATAACAAGTATATGTCTGAGTCAAACAGAAAAGGTCAGACAAGTTGATGTTAGAGAAATGAACCCCAAGATAATTATTTAAATGTATTTTTTTCTTTCACGGGATTGTTTCTAACATATTTATAAGATGATTTCTTTGTTGCTTTGTATGTCCTTCCCCCATGGTATAAACCCTGCTTTCATTGTACTTGATGTTGGTATAATTTGTGGAGGGGAATGGAAAAAAAAAAACAAATCGTTTAAATAAGGATACAGTTGGACCCATTGCAACAATAAGATAAAGTCTTTACGTCAAAAAACGAACTTTACAAATTTGGTCGGGGGGGGAGGATCAGGTGGGGGGGAGGGTATGGGAAGGGATAGGAAAGGGAAACAAAGGAGGGGGCAACAATGTTTGATAAAAAAATGTACTCATTGTCTTGCTCATGTCATTGTAACTCTTCTATACAGTATTTTCACAATAAAAAGAAAGAAATGTACCCATTACTTTACTTATGTAACTGTCACCCCTCAGTACATTATATTTTATGTATATACATGCACACACACACACATAGATAGATAGATAGATAGATAGATAGATAGATAGATAGATAGATAGATAGATAGATAGATAGATGACAGATAGATAGATAGATAGATAGATAGATAGATAGATGACAGATAGATAGATAGATAGATAGATAGATAGATAGATAGATAGATAGATAGATGACAGATAGATAGATAGATAGATAGATAGATAGATAGATAGATAGATAGATAGATAGAAGGACAACTTCTGGACTTATAAGAAGTTGTAGGGGGCGGGGGGAGGCTGGGAAGAGATGTGAAGTGTAAACAAAGGAGGAGGCTGCAATGGTTGATAACAAATGCACTTATTATCTTGCCCATGTAATTGTAACCCCTCTGTACAGTATGTTCACAAAAAATAAAAATTAAAATAAAAAAAGAAGTTGTATTTGTCACTCAATATCAGTAAAGTATTGGTTTTAGGACCGGAGGTATATTAAAACTTTGGATACTCAAATTCTCTACATGAACACAGTAAATTATTTACATTAGAATCTGCCCACAAGCTAGTGCAGTATAATTGCTATGATAATTTTTACTGCATTCTATGTTTGTAATGAAAAATAATAGTATATGCACTATCAACAGATACAAAATTTTTCAAATAAATTTTGTCTGCAGTTTGTGGGTGGAATTGGGACAGCAATTTTGAAAAGCACAAATTTCATCACCAAGACCGGTCTGCAAATTATAACAAGGAGCTAATACAGCATCATTGAATAGTATGGAACTCCACGTAGAAGTACTTGAATTGAGACATTATCAGAAAGTGTAACAACCCAGGGACTTTTTTTTTATTATAGTGAAAATAATGTACAGAGGGGTTACAATTACATGGGCAAGATAATGAGTACATTTCTTATCAAGCATTGTAGCCTCCTCTTTTGTTTCCCCTTCCCATCCCTTCCCACTCTCCCTCCGCCCCCCTACCCAATCCTCCTGGCTACCAAAGTTGTAAAGTTCATTTTTCGACATAACGACTTGTACATCTCATTGTTGCAATGGGTCCACCTGTATCCCTATTTAAATGATTTGTTTTTCCCCTTCCCCTCCACAAATTATGCGGACATCAAATACAGTAAAAGCAGGGATTATACTGTGGGAGAAGGATATCCAAAGCAACACAGAAATAATCTTATAAATGTGCTAGAAACAATTTTCAATATCTAGTATATGTCTGAGTCAAGCAGAAAAGGTCAGATAAGGTGATGTTAGGGAAATGAACCCTAAGGTATGTATTCAAACCCAGGGACTTTTTAGAAATACAGCTGCTAGTTCTCTGAAGGAGAGTTTTCAGAACACTTATTGAAGCACAAATCAGAACCTCAGTGAAGTGTAGATGGTTTTCCCTCAACTTTCTGACATGATCAGTCATTATTAATCAACATGTAGCTCATCTTGAATAATCCTCTAATAACGAAATGTTGATGGAGTGTTTATATGCCGAAAACGTGGAAGGCTAACTTTTTCCATTTTGGACAGTCTGTATTCTATGATCCAGCAGAGAGAAAACTAAGTATCAATTTACAACCTTCTGAATAATTCTGATTCTGCCCACATCAGTTATTTATCTATACTTGTGCCTGAGTGAGATGATTTTAAAAGAATTTAGTCATTTAAAATTTAAATTTAGATATGGAATGAAATTAGTTCCAATGCATTACATTACGATATTTAGCAACAACTGAAAAACCTAAAGGTCTATACGAATTTTTTAATGGAATGAAGGGATGTTGGAATTTGGTACTCTACAGTTTAAGCAATTTGCAAAAAGAATTGGCAAAATAAAATTTACATTTGCAGAAGACTTGACACATTAAAATTTGTATATTGAAAGGAATACAAGCCTCAACAATATGTTAATGCTATCCTCTTATTTATCTTTAAAGGTTTATGCTTCTGTTCTCTTAATAATAAAACTTCAAAAAATGTATTTTTACCTAGTTGTGCAAAGGGGTTTCGCTTCATCATGTCAGTGTTGTATAAAGTGTATGTGCATTTCAATGTATAGTGCATCTGGGTCATTGTCAAACTTTCCATTTTTCTTCCTTCCCTTTCCCCAACCCCACCTATCCCTATCCCTACTTATAGTCTCACATATGTATATTGAGTGCTATGTGTACATTGACTATATTAGTCCACCATTTCCCTCTCCATTATTCTGCCCTACTCCCTTCAAGCCCAGATCCCCTTCTAAGACTTGTTTGAACTTCATGGTATTTTGTTAAATATCTCTACCTTTGGCATTTGGCTATGGGCTTGCCACATCCACTGTTCCATGTTAGACCTACATAAATGTGTATATTTCTCTACATTTCTTATGTCTGAAAGGCCAAGATAAGTCTCCTTTACTATTCACCTTCTCTCCTAAAGTTAGCATTTGACCTTCAGGGCCATCCAATAGTGCTCTTTTTTTCTCTACACTCTTAAGATGGAAGGGAAATAATTTCCATGCTCTTAGCATTATGGTGCCATCATGAATTTTCATCACTTATTACTTTAGCAGTCTAAATTTAAAGTAATATTTTCTGCATTATATTCACACAGTTTAAGTGAATATCAAGGGTAATTTATGTAGTATTGGATGATCTTCAATTTCTGATGATAGAAGCAGGAGTCAGTTTTAATTATGCAGATAACACTATTTATTGAGCCCTGTAGTCTAAATTTTTAATAAATTTCGAGTTACTTTTTATTAATAATTTAAAAAGTTTTATTTCAGTATTTGAAATGCTGCTCCAACTATTTTAAAAGTTTCACAATAAGTTAGACTGAACTTTTCCCCCATTTTCCCCACTAGTTCAGATTGTCTCCTTTGGCTTTATTGTTTCAGAAGCCAAGGGAAGAGGATAAACAGAGAGATGATCATTACTCGTGTATCCGCTTCCTTTTCTGTTTCTTCTATTCTTGCTCAGAGGAAGACTGGAGCAGAGTGATGCTTGACTTCACCATACAAGGAAGCATTCCTGGCATGTCAATTATTGTTTCTCAGAATCACTTAAACCGCTTACTCTTGCCTTCTCTGTAACAGTAAACTAACTGTGGCTAACTTGCAGCAGGAGGAAGCACACTAACAAGTTGTTACCTGTAAATCGTTATTTTATATCTAAGCTTACTACTACCAAATATAGAAAGCTTTGTCTACATAAATGCAAAGGTACTGATTTTCCAACAATACCTTAGTAAGAAGTAGACAATTCCACTCAGCTACCCCCTCCTCTCGTATCCTCCCTTCCACTCCCTTCACCTCATTTACCCAGCCTTCCCTAATTATTTCTTTGTGTCTCTCTCCTCCATATTCATCTTTATCTTCTTTTTTTTCTTTTCCATTAGCAAGTGATTTGGTTTATCACACGACATATAAATAATTGAACAAATATTTCTTTCTCCTCTTTTTGTGATTTATTCTTAAGAAGTGACTTCTAGATCTCTCTGTTCTATTCTAGCTCTCTCTGCTACCTAGCTCTCTCTCTGTTCTTTTCTAGGTCTCTCTGCTCTCTCTCTGCTCTCTCTCACTGCTCTATTTTAGCTCTCTCTGCTACCTAGCTCTCTCACTGCTCTTTCCTAGCTTTCTCTGCTCTCTCTGCTCTTTTCTAGCTATTTCCTCTCTCCTCTCTTTCCCAGCTCTCTTTCATTCCCAGGCCTTTCCCAGCCACGTGGAGTTCCAATCTTGCCAGGTCCCAGCAGGTCTACTGAATAAACCTACCCCTTACCTGAAAAAAAAGTTAGTTCTAGCAGAAAACCAATGGCTTACATTTAGATACTGGGTAGGTTCAAATTTGACAATTGCAATTCAAAGTTCTTCCAAGTAGACAAACCGAAGAGATTCTTTTCTCAACTTGTGGTAAAAGGAAGAAGTGAAGTCATGGCCCAGGTGGTATAGAGCAAACATTGAGAATTAAAGCCCAGATAGAACTCAAGGCCAGGAGTTCAAAGCCCAGTATCAGCATAATATTAAAAAATGAATCCTTTGTCCTTGAAAAGGGATATTTCTCCAAAAATTCATACTCAGGACAATTTTCAAGGTCCAAGACTATTTGAAAGTCTCTTTCACATATTAAACTGATTCAACTGCTTGATTCACATTATGAAAAATAGGAGTCAGACTTCACATTAGAAAGTATGCCCACTGCTGAACAATTCTTACAATTTTTAATATAAAGGAAGCATGAGAGCAGAATTCACCTCACTTGGTTGAGTTAGGTTTGACTCACTGACATACTTTTCCAAATAAATTAGGGACTGTTTACATGTAAGGAAGTCTATAGAAATGGTTTTCTAGGAGAGAGAACGAGCTAGCTGCTGTCCAAGTTTGAATCAGAGTAAGTTTATTCCTATGATATGGTAAAGAGAAGCTCATCTCATAGAACACTATGCAGACAGTAATTCCAAAGGATTAAAAACCCATGTCTATGTTTTGAACGGCCAAGTTTTTACAAACAAGAAAGTTTTCTGAGCCAAGAAAATATAAGTTAGAGCAAAAGGAACTATGTTAAATATAGTTAATGGCTGAGTGACATGTGTAATCACAACCAATCTATAAAATTTTCATCATGCCCTTAACAAGAATCTCCAAGATAGGTCTTGCTAAATCTGTCATAGAGGACTGGGTTTATGCAATTGTCAGTTTTGTTTAGGGACCAATATCATCTACAGTCACTTGGGTTGCAAACCTCTCACATCACATGCAGTGTTTAGAGACAGGTGCAGTCTTGTAGACATCTACGAGATTTTTGTGCCACTGTGAATATTGATCGTTTCTCTTCTTGTAATTATACATGTCAGTGTGAAGTCCTTTCATGTAAGAAAATGCTTAACATGTTTTATAGAAATAGGTTGACTTTAGACCAACGAGTTACTCTATGCTGCATTTTTATTTACTTTATATCCAGAAAAGCTAAATTCGTACCTTATGATTTCCCTTAGAATTTATACACAGGTTTAAGCTCTGATGGGTGACAGATAAAGATATAAACATTTATTAACAGTGGCTAAATTTTGGCTGAGGAATCTAGGTACAACTATACTCATGCAGATAGGCCTCATAAGTCATGAGACCACGATATCCAAATGTTAACCTATGCTTCCTGAAATCATGCTTATGAGATTTTGTGTATTATAAACAGTGGTTATTCTCATGTTTTATAAACTACATCATTTCATGGGTTAGGAATTGAAATGAGATATTATACTCAGAACAAAATTTAAGGAGGCATCCAAAATTAGTTATCAATATATACATCATTTAACACATTGTTTTTAAAATGCAAGATAAAGGAATTAATTTATGAAAAAATAAACATTTACAATAAATACGGAATCAGTATGACTTATTTTTCTTTTATCCCAGTTGCAATATGGCTTGTATGATGACTTTTATGGTTATATGTTTAGTTAGATCTTGATATTTAGTTGGAGAATTTATGTTCTTTGATTTATTCATTTGTCAGATCCGAGGAAATGAATTCCATGCCAGAGTCAGCATTCATAATACAGTTGTATTCTACTACTTTGCCAAAATTTCAAATCACCTCGAGTAGCTTGGGTCTTTTTTGGATCTAAATAAATAGGTATGCAATTTTGTCAGTACTAGATTTTGACCACCCTTTATTTAAATAATATTTTCCAAAAACTTCTATTCTCTTTTTTCATGAGATTTTTAAATTCATTTATATAATGTGCTGATGTTGTCCTTTAGATAACCCACATTCAGTCTTCTATAAGCAGTGTAATTTAGAGTACTTTTAAATTATGTACACTCATGTGCACTTCTCAGATTCTATTCTTTCCATATTTTGTTGTTGTTAAGTCCGTAGTATTTAGTTCTCATTATGAATATTTTGGACTTACTAAATGCATTTCTGAATTTTTAAGTATTTCATGATCTTTTTGATTTGATACTGTAATATTTTTAATTTAAATATGTGCAGATCTTACTTCATATACAGTTACATTCATTTTAAACAATTTGATCCATTCAAGGGATTTGCTATATTAGGTTCATACAGATGAATTTAATTACAAATTAACAGAACCTTATTTTTGAGAGACAGTTATCCTTATAGCTCTACTCAAATTAACATGTACTTGAATGTTTTGTAGTTTAAAAAATAAACTGGGCACAACATATTTTTGTTTCTGGGCAAGTTTCAATTTGTTTGTTGTTTTTCCAGCTGTGATGACTTCAACATATATGTGCATTTTATTTCAATTGTTTTGTGTCTATATTTTGTTTCCTATAACAGAAAATGCAAAAAGAATCAGTGATTTAGGATTTTTCCCAATTGAATTCTAAGAGAGAAGCTTGAAGTTTTGTGGCACCTGGGAACAGGGAGGTCTTCTTAGTGGAGTGGTTAGCAGAATAACAGAGACGTTGTTTGACGTGATTTGAAGTCTGCCACTTCTTGCCTCACTATTTCCAATGGCATTACTTCAAATTCTTTAGTGGAAAGAAAATAATTTTGTCTGTATGAACTCAGAATTTTTGGTTTAATTGAGACACACTACATATTCATATTTGATTTTAACTCTAAAATATTTTTTCCTTAGTTTAAAACCACAGATGTGAATTTATAATGCTAAAATAGCACCTAGAATTTCTATGAAATGGTCCAAACTACTTTCACTTCACACTATATGCAATATACAATGTAATCATAATAGTGTGTGAGATATAGTGTGTAATAATTGACCTTGGGGAAAGTCCATTACAGTGGATTTTTGTGAAATACTGCATAATAGTAAGAATTATAATTCATTCTATTAAAAAATTCAGTTACATCTAAAAATAACTCATAGTTATAAACTAATCTTGAAAATAATAAGATTGTTTACTGGAAAAAGCTAGAAGTTTCAATAAGCTTGCTTTTTTAAACATTGACTTTGACACCAGTAAGGAGGTAAGAATTGACTTAAATTGTTTGTTCCACTTATCTGTTTCTGTCCTCAGAAAGTTCGAGTATGTAGGAGATGGTATGAATGTGCCTTAAAAGACAGCTTATGAGTAATGTTGGTATGTAATTTTTGGCTGTGATTTAACATTAAAACTAGCATGTCATTCTCTATTGTCATCTAAAGTCTTGTCTTAAGCAGTCTGTGTATAATTTTTTAAGCAACTAAACAGGAGATTTGATCATCCATCTGAGGGATGCAGTTTAGCCCAGATCCTGCCTGGACCATCCCACCTCCACCACAATACACTGGACTCCTGCCTGACTCCATCACACACAGCTGATTAATGGTAAAAGACTGCTTTACATTTACAAAAACTAAGACTTTTGTGGGACACTCTCTGTAAACTTTACCCAGTCTGACCTGAAAAAAAGCCAGCTATGTTGTTATGCAATTGAAACATGTATAGGTCAGGAGAGCCTCTTATACACTTTGGTTATCAGGTTTTCCAGGCAGCCAAGCTATGCTCAAACTCTCATCCCATCTATTGAGTTTTGTCATTGCAGAGTTCTGGCAAGTATTTTTTGATCAATTCATGACGGGATGCACCTAAGCTCTACTTGTTCCCATGGATCTCCTTTTTGCTTTAACTGGAAATAATGAAGTGTTTTTGGCCAAGATTGCAGTTCAAAGCCAGGCCAGGCAGAAAAGTCCCTCTGAGATTCTATCTTCCAACTAATCAGCAAATTGTCAGGCTGGAAGCTGGCTCAAAAAATTAACCAGCCAAATGCTAAATGTGGCCTGTGATTCAAAAGAGTAGGAGCAGAATTGCTCAGAGAAATTGCTCAGGCCTTGAGTTCAAAGCCCATATCCCAGCCACAAGAACCTAGATCCCAGGAAAAGGTGGAAAAGAATAAGAGAAAATGATGTCACATCTGCCACTTTGTGCCTGCCCTTTCAAAATTAACCAGAGCCAGGAGGTCAATAGAAACAAGTGAGAAGCTTGTCCATCTAATATCCATATCTGTCTAACTTCTAACTAGACAGGAATTTACATTCTTGCCTTTGTTACCTGCTATTTATAGGAAATGATCGAGGTCTCTCACCAGGCCCTTAACTACTCCAATCCAGTCCTAGTTTCTGACTGGTTTTGGGCTCATGATCCAAATGGAACTTTTCTGACTTGTTCCCAGGGTGTATTTTCCTATGTGACTCATATCAATTAGTCCTGCCACTTTGTCAGTCTTTTGCTTGATCTCAGCGTTTACAAGTATCTCTCTAACAGGATAACAGCCTTCACTAAAGACTTGGGACCAAGTCAAGGCCATCCTATTACTGCAGACAACCAGAGGCTTTGCTTACAGGGCCCTGGACACAGCACAGACCTGGACCTGAAGACCGCAGCACCAGTAACTCCTTGACACCCCCATGCCAGCTGGAAGTAGCCAGAAAAGATCACTATGCCCCTCCACATTTTATACTCCAGAGTTTTAAATGATGGAATCTGCTTTGTTCTCATAACTCCATGATACTGCTCTCTCAGCCCAATTCTTTTTATGAATCCAAAGATCCTATATGAAGAACTTGCCTCTCCTCCCTTGGCCCTATCATTTTATGTATCTAAAGATGGAATATGAAGGATTGACTCCCACCCTACTGTCAAAGGCCCATACAGACTCCAGACAAAATCCCAGGTATGTGTGAACTCCTTTGAAGTGTAGGCAGGGCAATCCACCTAACCTCAGCTGTAAACATCCCATTGTTGCCCCAACTGAAAGGCCCCCACATTCCTTGACTTTGGGGCTTTTCATTAGCCTCTACCGCCTTGCTCAGACCTCCTATAAAAACCCAGATCCTGTCCCAGTTCCCTCACAAAACCTCCAAACCTGCTGGAAGGGCTGTGCCCCTAGCTGTTCATCAATAAACAGTCCTCACCTGTTGATGATCAAATCTGGCCTGTTCATTTTCCATTCTCCTCCATTTTCCTAATACGGACAGTCTGTATTCTATGATCCAGAAGAGAGAAAATTAGGTAAGCATCCATTTAAAACCTTCTGAATAATTTTGATTCAGCCCACATCAGTTATCTGTCCATACATATGTCCAAGTGAGAGCATATTAAAAGAATTTAGGGTTTTAAAATTTAAACTTAAATGTAGAATGAAATTGGCCCCAATGCATTACATTAAGTTGTTTAGAAACAACTGAGAAACCTAAAAGTCTATAAGAATTTTTTTTATTGGAAGTGTAGGGATAGTGGAATTTGCTACTCTATATTTTAAGCAATTTAAGCAATTTTAACAAATTGGCAAAATAAAATATACATTTGCAGCAGACTTAACACATTAATTTTTGTATATTGAAAGGAGCACAAGCCTCAACAATATGTCAAAGATATCCTCTTATTTATCTCTAAAGGTTTATGCTTCTGGTCTCTTAATAATAAAACTTCAAAATGGTTTTCATCTTCAGCAAGTTGTGCAAAGGAGTTTTGCTTCATCATGTCAGTGTTGAATAAAGTGTATGTGCATTTCAGTTGAATAAAGTGTGCATTTCAATGTACAATACATCTGGATTATTGTCAAACTTTCCACATTTCGCCCTTCTCTTACCCCAACCCCACCTATCCCTTCAAGTTTCCTATTTAAATTCTCACATATGCACATTGAGTTTTATGAGTGTATTAGTCCACCATTTCCCTCTCCATTCTTCTGCGCTACTCCCCTTAAGCCCAGCTCTCCCTTTTAAGACTTATTTCAACTTCATGGTATTTTGTTAAATTTCTCTGCCATTTTGGCATTTGGCTTTGGGCTTGCAACATTCTCTCTTCCATGTTTGACCTACATAAATGAGGCTATTTCTCCACTTTTCTAATCTCTGAATAGCTGAGATAGGTTTCCATTACTATTGACCTTCTGTCCTAAATTGAGAATTGGTCCTTCAGGGTCATCAATTAAAGCTTTTTTCTTCTCTACACACAGACGATGGAAGGAAAATAATTTCCATGCTCTCAGCATTATGCTATACATCATGAATTTCTACTACTTATCACTTCAGCAAACTATTTTTTAAATTTATCCATTTTTTATTGTACATAGAGGTTACAGTTACATGAGTAATGTTTTCTGCATCATATTCAAACACTTTAAGTGAATATCGAGGGTAATTTATCTAGTATTGTAAGTTTAGGAGCAGTCTTCAATTTCTGATGATAGAAACATTAGTCAGTTTAATTATGTACATTCCACTATGGAATGAGCCTTTTAGTCTAAATTTTCAATACATTTAGAGGTACTTTTTATTACTAATTACAAACATTTTATTTCAGTATTTGCAACACTACCCCAATTATTATAAATTTTTCACATTAAGCTAGACTGAACTTTTTCCTCCCATTTCCCCCACCAATTCAGGTTAAGTCTCCTTTGACTTTATTATTTGAGAGGCCAAGGGAAGAGGGAAAACAGAGAGATGATCATTACTCAGATATATCCTTCCTCTTCCTTTTGTGTTATTCTTGTTTTTTTTTTAATTTCATTTTATTTTATTTGTGAACGTACTGTACAGAGGGGTTAAAATTACATGGGCAGGATAATGCTTACATTTCTTACCAAGTATTGCACCTTCCTCCTTTGGTTTACCTTTCACATCCCTTCCCAGCCTCCCCGCTCCCCCCCCAATCCCAATCCGTCTCCTTCCCCCCCGTCATCCCCCCCCTCCCGCACCGACATTGTAAAGCTCGTTTTGGACATGACAACTTGTACTTCTCATTGTTGCAACAGGTCCACCTGTATCCTTAAACAACTGGTTTTTCCCCAACTCCTCCACAAGTTATACTGAAATCAAATATAGTGAAAGCAGGGGTTATACTGTGGGGGAGGGACATACAAAGCAACAAAGAGATAATCTTATAAATGCATTAGAAACACATGCATGAAAGAAAAAAACATTAAAATACATATCTAAGGGCTCATTTTCCTAACATCACATTATCTGAACATTTCCGCTTGATTCATACATATACTAGATATTGCAAATAAGGGAAACCATGGGACCTATGTTTCTTTGGGCCTGGCTTACTACACTTAATATAATTTTTTCCAAGTTTTTCCATTTCCTAACAAATGGGGCAATGTCATTCTTTCTGATGGAGGCATAGAATTCCATGTGTATATCTACCACATTTTGTTGATCCATTCATCTGCTGAGGGACATCTGGGTTGGTTCCATATCTTAGCTATGGTAAATAATACTGCAATAAACATTGTTGTGCTGGTAGCTTTAGTGTGGTCTTGTTTGTAAACATTTGGATAAATGCCCAAAAGTGGGATTGCTGGGTCATAGGGGAGATCTACGTGAAGTCTTTTGAGGAACCTCCATACTGCTTTCAAAAGTGGTTGAACAAGTTTACATTCCCACCAACAATGAAGTAAGGTTACTTTCTGTCCACATCCCCTCCAGCATCTGTTGTTGTTAGAGTTCTTGATTTTTCCCTTTCAAATTGGGGTGAGGTGATATCTCAATGTTGTTTTTTTTTTTTTTTTTTTTTTTTTTTTTTTTTTGGGTCCAGTCGTGGGGCCTGAACTCTGGGCCTGGGCGCTGTCCCTCAGCTCTTCAGCTCAAGGCTAGCGCTCTACCACTTGAGCCACAGCACTACTTCCGGCTTTTTTCCTTTTTGCTTATGTGGTGCTGAGGAATCGAACCCAGGGCCTCAGGCTTGCAAGGCAAGCGCTTCTACCACTGAGCCAACTTCCCAGCCCTCAATGTTGTTTTGATTTGCATTACTTTTATGGCTAGGGATGTTGAACATTTCTTCATGTGTCTATTGGCCATCCTTCTTTCTTCTTCAGAGAAGTTTCTCTTTAAGTCTTTCGCCCACTTACTTATTGGGCAGTTGTTTCTTTGAGGATTTGTTTTTGGGGGATTTAATTTTTTGAGTTCCAAGTATATTTTAGATATGAGACCCTTGTCCGTTGTATGACTAGTAAAGATCTTCTCCCAATCCGTGGGTTTTCTATTGATCTTGCTAGCTATGTCTTTTGCCCTGCAAAAGCTCTGCAACTTTATGCAATCCCATTTGTCCAACCTTTCTTTGATTTGTTGTGCTTCCGGGTCTCTATTCAGAAAATTTCGGCCTGAGCCAAGGAGACCTAGGGTTTCTCCTATTCCATCCTGTAATGTTTTCAGAGTGTCTGCTTTGACTTCAAGGTCTTTGATCCATTTGGAGTTGATTCTGGTGCAGGGTGATATATAAAGATCTAGCTTAAGTTTTCTCCATGTAGTTAACCAATTTTGCCAGCACCATTTACTGAAGAGGATGTCTTTCTTCCATTATATTGTTTTAGCTCCCTTATCGAAGATTAGATGGCTATAGGTCTGCAGGTTCATTTCTGGGTTTTCAATTCTATTCCATTGGTCCTGCGGTCTGTTCTTATACCAATACCAAGCTATTTTGATTACTATGGCTTCATAGTAGAGTTTGATATTTGGTATTGATATTCCTCCAGCAGTGTTCTTTCCGTTGAGGAGCGTTTTTGCTATTCGGGGTCTTTTATTGTTCCATATGAATTTTTGGATTGCCTCTTCTATTTCCTTGAAGAATGAGGTTGGAATTTTGATAGGTATTGCGTTGAATTTGTATATAGCCTTGGGAAGTATTGCCATTTTCACGATGTTAATCTTGCCAATCCAGGAGCATGGACAGTTTTGCCATTTTTTTAGTTCTGTGTTGATTTCCTTTTTTAAGATTTTAAAGTTTTCATCATAGAAGTCCTTCACTTCTTTAGTTAAGTTAATTCCTAGTTATTTTATGTTTTGTGGGGCTATTACAAATGGAGTTGCTTTCCTAATTTCAGCCACACTTTTCTCATTGTTGGCATACAGAAAGGCCATTGATTTTGGGGGGTTAATTTTATAACCTGCTACTTTCCAAAAGTTTTGAATCAGCTTGAGTAATTTGGGAGTGGAGTCTATGGGATTCTTTAAATACAAGATCATGTCATCTGCAAAGAGGGAAAGTTTTATTTCTTCTTTCCCTATTTGGATCCCCTTATGTCTGCATCTTGTCTAATTGCTGTAGCTAGACATTCTAATACTAGATTGAAGAGGAGTGGATAGAGTGGGCATCCTTGTCTTGTTCCTGAGTCAAGAGGAAATGGCTTTATTTTTTCACCATTGAGTATAATGCTGGCTGTAGGTTTGTCATATACAGCCTTTATTGTATTGAGGAATGTTCCTTGAGATTCCTAATTTATCCAAAACCTTCATCATGAAGGGGTGTTGAATCTTGTCGAATGCTTTTTCTGTATCTATTGAGATAACCATGTGGTTCTTATTCTTGCTCCTGTTGATGTGATAAATAATACTAATTGATTTGCGTATATTGAACCAGCTTTGCATCCCTGAAATGAATCCAGTTTGATCGTGATGTATGAATTTTTGGATGAATTGTTGAAGTCGATTGGCCAAAATTTTGTTGAGAAGTTTTGCAACAATATTCATCAAATAAATGGGTCTATAGTTCTCTTTCTTTGATGTGTCCATGCCTGGTTTTGGGATGAGGGTTATGATGGTTTCATAGAATGTGTTCCGTAGTGAGCTTTCTCTTTCAATTTCATTGATGAGTTGGAGGAGTATTGTTGTGAGCTCTGCTTTGAAGGCCTTGTAAAATTCCGCTGTAAAACCATCTGGTCCTGGACTTTTCTTAGCTGGGAGGTCTCTTATTGCTGTTTATATTTCAGTGCTTGAAATGGGCCTGATAAGATAGTTCAACTCATCTTGGTTTAGTTTTGGCATGCCAATATTTGCTAGGAAAAGGTCCATTTCTGTCAAGTTCTCAAACTTATTAGCATAAAGTTTTGAGAAGTATTCCCTTATAATGTTCTGAATCTTGGTTGTTTCCGTGGTGATGTTTCCATTCTCTTCTCTGAGTTTAATAATTTGAGTGTGTTCTCTTCTTTTTCTGATAAGATTTGCTAAGTGTCTGTCAATTTTGTTAAGTTTTTCGAAGAACCACCTCTTTGTTTTGTTGATTCTTTCTACAGTTTTTTTGGATTCTACTTCATTTAATTCTGATTTAATTTTGATTATTTCTTTCCGTCTACTGGATTGGGGTTTATCTTGCTGCTCTTTTTCAAGAAGGTTTAGATGTGTCATTAAATTGTTAGGTTCAGATCTCTCCAATTTGTTGATGTAGGAGCTCAGAGCTATAAACTTGCCTCTGAGTACTGCCTTTGTTGTGTCCCAGAGGAGCTGGTAATTTGTGTGTTCATTTTTGTTGAATAGCATGAACATGTTAATTTCCTTTCCAATCTCTTCCATGACCCACTCATGAATCAGCAGTGGGTTGTTCATCCTTCATGTTATACCGGACCTTCTTTGGTGGCTTTTGGTGTTGAGTTCTAATTTTATTCCTTTGTGGTCAGAGAGAATGCAAGGTATAACTTCAATGTTTCTGAATTTAGACAAATTTGCTTTGTGGCCTAAAATGTAGTCTGTTTTAGAAAACGTTCCATGTGCTGCTGAGAAAAACGTGTATTCTGATGCTGCTGGGTGAAATGTTTGGTAGATGTCTGTTAAGTCTAGTTGATCTATGCAGCTGTTTAGATCTGCAGTTTCTCTGTTGAGTTTTTGCCGAGTTGATCTATCCAGTGGGGAGAGTGGTGTGTTAAAATCCCCAACAATTAATGTCTTTTTATCTATACGGGATTTGATGGAAAGTAATGTTTCTTTGATAAATTTGGGTGCTCCATTGTTTGGCGAATTGATATTTAGAAATGTAATATCCTCCTGAAGGAGAGATACTTTAATTAGTATGTAGTGACCTTCTTTATCTCTTCTCACGATTTTTAATTTGAAGTCTATTTTATCTGATATTAGCATTGCAACTCCCACCTGTTTATGGGGGCCGTTTGCTTGGTAGATTTATTCCAGCCTTTAACATTGAAAATGTGTTTGTTTTTACGGGCAAGATGTGACTCCTGCAGGCAGCAGATAGAAGGGTCTTATTTTTTACTCCAACTAGACAGTCTATGTCGCTTAATTGGAGAGTTAAGTCCGTTAACGTTAAGAGATAGGACTGAGAGGTATTTGGGAGTTCCTGCCATGTTATCCACCTTCTTGGGGGTTGCTAAAACTGGGTTCTTCCTAAGGATCTTGGATTCTCAGTTCGGGTGCAGTTTCTTGGCCTTTACTGTGGTATTGTTGGTTTTCTATGTGTAAGACATTTTTAAGAATCTTTTGTAGGGCTGATTTGGTGGAGATGTATTGGTTGAATTTTTCTTTGCTATGGAAGGTTTTTATTTGGCCTTCAGTTATAAAGGAGAGTTTCGCTGGGTACAGTATTCTTGTTTGATAGTTGTTTGTTTTTAGGTCATGGCGTAAGTCATTCCAGGCTCTTCTTGCTTTGATTGTCTCTGCTGAGAAATCTGAGGTGATTCTAATTGGTTTCCCTTTATAGGTGATTACTCTATTCTCCTTGACAGTGTTAAGGATCTTTATCTTGGTCTGAGTTGATCCTGTGTGGATTATAATGTGATCGTGGGATGTCCTATTCTGGTCTGGTCTAGTTGATGTTCCAAAAGCTTCTTGTATCTGAATAGGCCTATCTTTTTGTATGTTTGGGAAGTTCTCTGCTAGGATCTTGTTAAACAAATTTCCTAGACCATTAACTTCTGTTTCTATGTGTTCCTCTACACCCATTATCCTTAGATTAGGCCTTCTGATGGTGTCTTCCAGGTGTTGCATAGATCTATCACATTTCTTGGACTTGTCTTGGATGGTTGTATGTTCTTTCTCTATAATATCTAGGCTGCTTCAATCCCTGAGATTCGATCTTCTGCATGGTCTAACCTGCTGTCAAGATTCTCTACTTTGTTTTTTATCTCTTTTCCTTCTTATTGGACAGGTTTGATGGCTTCAAGTTCTTTGTTGAAGCTCTGTTTTAGGTCTTGTATGAATTTCTTTACTTCCTTAATTTGGTGTTCAGTGTTTGTTCTCAAATCACTTAGTTGATTGGTTATGGTTTCTTTGGACTCCCATTCCTTCTGTTGGGTTCCATTCAGCATTCCCTTTGTGGTCTCCCTGACTTCCTTCAGCTCTTTGTTAATGCATTCCATGAATGCCTTTAGTGATCTTTCTGTATTGTCTACCTGGTCTCTTAATTCCTGTATTACTCTTTGATTAGCTTCCTCCCGTTCATGGGATTCCTGTAGTTCTCTTTACTCCCGTTCGTGGGATTCCTGCAAGTTCTTTTTGAGTGTTCTCAGCCTGCTCACGCCATTCCTCTCTTTCTCTTTGAGTATTCTCAAGTTGTTCACACAAATCCTGTATCAGATTTTGAGTAGCTTCCTCATGCTTATGATATTCCTGTATAAGCTTTTGGGATGCCACTTCTCTCTCCCTTTCACGCTCATACAGAGTCATTTGTAAGTTGTCAAACTTCTCATTTATCATGTTTGCCAGCAGTGTTTTTCGAGCTATTTGGGAACTCTCCTCTGGATTTTTCATTATCTGTTCTGACCCCTGATTATCAAGATTGGGAATTGAGATATCCAGATTTGCCATTTTTCTTGTGTTTTTTCCAGCTTACTCTGCCCATTTGAGATGAAAATAGCACCAGTTTTGTGCTAGAACACTATCTTAAGGCAACCATCAATCATAGTTTGCATTTGTACAGTCAATAATCTACAAATACAATCTAGTTCAACAGATACATCTATTCAACATCAAACAACTATATGTTAATCGGCTTCGAACCGCAGAGAAGAATTTGGAAAACCAGAAATTATTAGGATTAGGGAGAGATGTGGGTAAAAATTAGGAATAGATTGGTGTGGGGAGGCACAGGGAGAGTTAACTATGTCCTAATTTCAGTGCAGGAAATAGGTTGGGTAGGATGCAAGTAGAGAGAGAGAGAAAAAGAAGAAAGGGAAAGGGAAATGAAAAGAGACCAGAAAAAAATAGAAACGTAAAAATTAATATTATTATGGTGATTAAAAGACCATCTATTTAGAGAGGAATGTGAGTAAAGAGAAGGGATGGGATATAGAGAAGTGAAAACCTTAAAAAAATGCTTATAATATTATATAGGTATAAAGAGTTAGTACTGCTATTAAGGAACTTAAGTCTCAGAGGTTTTGATTTCAGTAATAAATTTCTGGATTAAGTGTGTACACAATGGGGGATAGGGTCTACTAGTTAACTACGGGTTTATCTGAGGATGTGCAAGACAAGAGTTAAGTCACCTAAAAAAGATCAAAAGAGAGGATAAGGTGCAAAGGATAAGAAAGGGAGAAAAAAGATCAGAAGTGCAGTAGAGCTAGACAAAAAACAAAAAAAAAGATAGTTAAGAAAGAAAGAAAAACAGAAAGAAGACCAGAAAAGAAAGGAAAACACACATTCACGTATTCCTAAAATAAAAATTATAAGAGGAAAAAAAGTTACTGGAAAACAATTATTTTTTCAAAAAAGCAAGAATTAAAGATTAATAAAATTTTTAGAAAAGGAAAAAATTTATATATATAAGGTACCAAAAAATAGAGAACAAAAAAAAAAGAAAAGAAAACAAGAAGAAAAAAGAAGTTCTTTGATTGTTTTTTAAATGTTTTTGGGTGGGGTGGGAAGAATCCTGTATCTCCCTTTTGTCTGTAACCAGCCTCTTGTTGGAGTCTCTGGTCAGCTTGAGGTCCTGTGGCTACATTGGTTTCTTAAGTCAGTTTGTTCGAACAGGCAGAAAAATGCTCTGCTTTACCCAAGATTTTGAGATCCCTCTCCCAGATTAGTTTAATGGAGGGTGATCTGCTTTGAGAGTCACAAAAGAGGGGGATGCAGTGGGGAGGCCTTTCAACAATCAGTAGCTTTTCCCTGGGGCTATTTTGTGAAAAAACTCACAGAGCCCAGCCTGGAGCCATTCTCAGGGTTTCTGTTTTTCAATTGATTGTGGAGGCTGCGAGAGGGAGAGGCAGCCTCTGGCTCTGGTTACCCTGTGAGGAATGCCACTCTAATGGCTGGCGCCTGAGCTGGGTGACTTTTCTTTGGATGGAGCTGAGTCTGGCAGGTTACTTCGCAGTTAAGTTCTTATGACCTGCTAAATGACTTGTTTTATTCCAAGGCCTAAGTTGGACCTGGCAGCTCCTCTTAGCTTTGTCGTTATCCAAGATGGAGATCACTGGTGCTGCCGGGGAGGGGTGGCCTTCCCTTCTCTGCTCCCTGAGAAGGAGTTAGGACGTTGGGCTTCTACTCATGCCGAGTCTTGGATCCTGGGTCGTCTCTGGTCTGCAAACTGCAGAATGAAGATGTCCGCTCCTTGTCGGTTCTTGCTGGTGTTGAGTAGGATCCGCTTGCCCGCTGCATCTTTCTCCTTTGTCCAGGACTCTCTGTGTGAGTGCTCAGGTATGGCTCCAGCTGCAGTGGGCGCCGAGACCCTGCTGCCGCCGCTGCAGCAGGTGCTGGCAAGCGCTCAGATGTGTCTTCTTGCCTTGGTTTCCCCTCTCTTGTCTAACTCTTTGTCCTGTGATGGCACACTTGGTGTGATTCTCTGGCTTAGGGCTGTTTACTGGAACTCTAAAACTGCTTTCTATGTGAGAGCTTGTTCAGATTCCAGCTTCTCCTCCGCCATTTTCCCGGAACCTCTGTGTGCTATTCTTGTTGAGAGGAAGACTAGATTAGAGAACAAGAGTGATGCTTGACTTCACAATACAAGGGGGCATTCCTGGCATGTAAATAATAGTTTCTCAGAATCATTTAAACTGCTTCCTCTTGCCTTCTTTGTAACAGTACTTCACGGTGTTACCCTTGGTGCAGAAGGAAGCACACTAACAGGTTATTATGTGTAAATTGGTATTTTATATTTCATCTTATTACTACCAAAAGTATAAAGCTTTGGCTACATAAATGCAAAGGCACTGATTGTCCAATAACACCTTATAGACAATTCTTCTCAGCACGCTTCTCCTCTCACATCCTCCCTTCCCCTCCCCTCATTTGCCCTCCTTTCCTTTTTCTTTCTTTGTGTTTCCATCCTCCATATTCATCTTTAACTTCATGCTTTCTATCTTCCAGTAGCAAGTGATTTGATTTATCAGACAGCACACAAATAATTGAATTTTTTTCCTCTTTTTTGTGATGATTTATTTTTAAGAATTGAGTTCTAGCAGAGCACCAGTGGCTTACAACTAGCTACTATGTAGGTTCAAATTTGACAATTGCAATTCAAAGGTATTCCAAGTAGACAAACCTAAGAGATTCTTTTCTCCATTTGTGGTAAAAGGAAGAAGTAAAGTTGGGGGTGAGGTGATATAGTCCAAACATTGAGAATTAAATCCCAGATATAACTCAAGGCCAGGAGTTCAAACCCAAGTAACAGGACAATATAAAAAATGTGTCCTACCTGTTTGAATGGGGAAATTTCTCCAAAAATTCATACCCAGGAAAATTTTCAAGGTCAAA
This sequence comes from Dipodomys merriami, assembly GCF_024711535.1. Lineage (NCBI taxonomy): Eukaryota > Metazoa > Chordata > Mammalia > Rodentia > Heteromyidae > Dipodomys > Dipodomys merriami. Next base: position 673,350 of record NW_027204871.1, read on the forward strand.
GACTCTTTCAAAGGCTCTTTCACTTCTTAACCTGATTCCTCTGCTTAATTCACATTATGGAAAATAGGAACCACACTTTCCATTAAAAAGTATGTGCATGGCTAAACATGCACATGTTTACCATTTTTAATGTAAGGGAAACATGGGAGAGGAATTCACCTCACTTGGGTGAGTTAGGTTTGAATCACTGGCAGACTTTTGCAAGTAAATGAGCATTTGTTGACATATAAAGAAGACTGGACAGATGGTTTTCTAGGGGAGGGAATAAACTAGCTACAGTCCAAGTTGGAATTAGAGTAAGTTTATTCCTATGATACTGTAAAGAAAATTTCATCTCATAGAACACTATGCAGACAGTAATTTCAAAAGGATTAAAAACTAGAAGATGGCTGAGGAGAAGCTGGAGGCTAAACAAGGTCTTGCATAAAAAGCAGTTTTAGAGTTCCATTGAACAGTCCTAAGCCAGAGAAGCACAAAAAATCCCTTAGGTGTCTAGCTAGACAGCAATTGTTTCTAGACACTGCATATGGTGTGAGCAGTTTGCAACCCAAGCGACTGTGAAAGATATTGGACCCTAAAAAAAACTGACAATAGCATAAACCCAGTCCTCTATGACAGATTTAGCAAGGCCTATCTTGAAGATTGTTGTTAGGGATATGATGAAAAACTTATAGTTTATTTGTGATTACAGAATTCATTTACACATATCCCTCAGCCATTAACTCTATTTAACATAGTTCCTTTTGCTCTAACTTATTTTTTTGGTTCAGAAAACTGTTTTTTGTTTGTAAAAACTTGTCTGTTCAAATTTATAGACATGGGGAAGTGGCGTTGTAGCTCAAGTGGTAGAGAGCTTGCTTTGATCTGAAAAGCTGAGGGACAGCGCCCAGGCCCAGATTTCAAGCCCCACGACCGACCAAAACAAAAAACAAAAAAAACAAAAAACAAAAATATAGACATGGGTTTTTAATCCTTTTGAAATTACTGCCTCCAAAGTGTTCTATGAGATGAGCTTCTCTTTACCCTATCATAGGAATAAACTTACTCTGATTCAAACTTGGACAACAGCTAGCTCGTTCTCTCTCCTAGAAAACCATATATATATAGAGAGAGAGAGAGAGACTTCTTTACATGTAAACAGACCCTCATTTACTTGTAAAAGTCTGTCAATGAGTCAAATCTAACTCAACCAAGTGTGGTGAATTCCTCTCTCATGCATCCTTTACATTAAAAATGGTAAGAACTGTTCAGTAATGTGCATACTTTATACTATGAAGTCTGACTCCTATTTTCCATAATATGAATCAAGCAGAAGAATCAGTTTAAGATGTGAAAGAGCCTTAAAAATAGTCTTGGACCTTAAAAATTGTCCTGGGTATGAATTTTTGGAAAAATACCAATTTTCAAAGAGAAAGGACTAATTTTTTTTAAATATTGTACTGGTAATGGGGTTTGAACTCCTGGCCTTGAGCTCTATCTGGTCTTTAATGCTCAATGTTTGCTCTATACCACCTGAGCCACACCTTCACTTCTTCCTTTTACCACAGTAGAGAAAAGAATCTCTTAGGTTTATCTACTTGGAATAGCTTCTAATTGCAATTGTCAAATTTGAACCTACCTACTATCTAGGTGTAAGCCACTGGTGATGTGCTAGAATTCATTTCTTAAGAATAAATAATCACAAAAAGAGTAGAAAGAAATATTTGTTCAATTATTTATGTGTTGTCTGATAAACCAAAGCACTTGCTACTGGAAGGGAAAAGGAGAGAAGATAAAGATGAATATGGAGGAGAGAGACACAAAGAATGAAGAAAGGAAGGGAGGGTAAATGAAGGTAGGGAAGTCGAAGACAGGATACGAGAGGAGGGGGTTGCTGAGTAGAATTGTCTACTCCTCACTAAGGTATTGTTGGACAATCAGTACATTTACATTTATGTAGACAAAGCTTTCTATATTTGGTAGTAGTATGCTGAGATATAAAATACCAATTTGCAGCTAATAACCTGTTAGTATGCTTCCTCCTGAACCAAGGAAGCCACTGTGAGGTTACTGTTACAGAGAAGGCAAGAGTAAGCACTTTAATTGATTCTGAGAAACAATAATGGACATGCCAGGAATACTCCCTTGTATGGTGAAGTCAAGCATCACTCTTGTTCCCTGCTCCAGTCTTCCTCTCAACAAGAACAGCAGAAACAGAAGAGAAGGAGATACTTGAGTAATGATCATCTCTCTGTTTGCCCACATCCCTTGGCCTCTCAAAAAATAAAGACAAAGGAGCCTTAACCTGAACTAGTGGGGAACATGGGGAACATGGAGCAGCATTTCAAATACTGAAATAAAACTTTTTAAATTATTAATAAAAACTAACTCGAAATTTATTGAAAATTTAGAAGACTACAGGGGTCACTACATAGTGGAATCTGAAAATTAAAACTGACCCCTGCTTCTATCATCAGAAATTGAAGATTGTCCCTAAACTTCCAATACTACGAAAATTACCCTTGATATTCACTTAAACTGTGTGAATATAATGCAGAAAATATGACTTTAAATTTAGACTGCTGAAGTGATAAGCGATGGAAATTCATGATAGATAACATAAAGCTGAGAGCATGGAAATTCTCTTCAGTGTGTAGAGAATAAAAATGCTCTAATGGATGGCCCTGAAAGTACAATTTTAAATTTAGGACAGAAGGTGAATAGTAAAGGAGACATATCTCAGCCATTCACAGATTAGAAATGTGGAGAAATATACTCACTTGTATAGGTCAAACATGGAAGAAAGGATGGGGCAAGCCCATAGCCAAATGCCAAATTAGAGATATTTAACAAAAAACTATGAAGTTGAAACAAGTCTTTTTTTTTAATTCTATTTTATTTTATTTGAGAACATACTGTACAGAGGGGCTACAATTACATGGGCAGGATAATGCATACATTTCTTACCAAGCATTGCAGCCTCCTCCTTTGTTTACCCTTCACCTCCCTTCCCAGCCTCCCCACTCCCCCCACCCAATTATACCCCCCTCTCCCCCCACACCGACATTGTAAAGCTGGTTTTGACATGACATTTTGTACTTCTCATTGTTGCAACAGGTCCACCTGAATCCTTAAACGACTTGTTTGTCCCCATCTCCTCCACATGTTATACTGACATCAAATATAGTGAAAGCGGGGGTTACACTGTGGTTGAGGGACATACAAAGCAACAAAGAAATAATCTTATAAATGCGTTAGAAACACATGCATGAAAGAAACGAAAACATTAAAATACATATTTAAGGGTTCATTTTCCTAACATCACATTATCTGACCTTTTCCGCTTGACTCATACCTATACTAGATATTGCAAGTCTTAAAAGGGGATCTGGGCTAAAAGTGAGTACTGTAGAAGAATGGAGAAGGAAATGGTGGATTAATACAGTCATAGTACTTAATGTACACATGTGACAATATAAGTTGGAAACTTGAAGGGATAAGTGGGGTTAGGGTAAGGGGCGGAAGAAAAATGGAAAGTTTGACAATGATCCAGAGGCAATGCATATTCAAATGCATATACACTCTATTCAACACTGACATGATGAAGTAAAACCCCTTTGCACAACTAGATAAAGATAATTTTTGGAAGTTATGATATTAAGAGACCAGAAGCATAAACCTTTAGAAATAAATGAGAAGAGAGCATTGACATATTGTTGAGGCTTGTGTCCCTTTCAACATACAACATTTAATGTGCAAGTCTGATGTAAATTGAAATTTTGTTTTGCCTATTGCTTTTGCAAATTGCTTAAACTAGAGAACCAAATTCCTATATCCCTTCACTCCCAAAAAAATCTTATAGACCTTTAATTTTCTCACTTGTTTCTAAACATCTTAATGCAATGCATTATTGGAACTAATTTCATTCCATATTTAAATTTAATATTTTTTTGTTGTTGTGAAAATACTGTACAGAGGGGTTACAGTTACATGGGTAAGATAATGAGTACATTTCTTATCAAACATTGTAGCCTCTAACTTTGTTTCCCCTTCCCATACCTACACATTCTCACCCAGTTTTCCCCACTTAATCCCCCCCCACAAAAATTGTACAGTTCGTTTTCGACATAACATCTTGTACATCTCATTGTTACAATGAGTCCATCTGTATCCCTATTTAAATGATTTGTTTTTTCCCTTACCCTCCACAAATTATACCGACATAAAGTACAAGGAAAGCAAGGGTTATACCGTGGGGGAGGGACATACAAAACAACAAAGAAATAATCTTTTAAATGTGTTAGATACAATCACATGAAAGAAAAAATTCATTTGAATACATATCTTAGGGTTCATTTCTCTAACATCAACTTATCTGACCTTTTCTGCTTGACTCAGATATATACTAGTTATTGCAAATAAGGGAAACCATGGGACCTACGTTTCTTTGGGCCTGGCTTATTCACTTAATATAATTTTTTCCAACACTTTCCATTTCCTAACAAATGGTGCAATATCATTGTTCCTGATGGGGACATAGAATTCCATTGTGTAAATATAACACATTTTCTTGATCCATTCATCTACTAAGGAGCATCTGGGTTAGTTCCATATCTTAGCTATGTTGAACAATGCTGCAATAAACATAGTCGTGCTGGTAGCTTTAGTGTGGTCTTGTTTGTGAACATTTCCGTAAATACCCAAAAGTGGAATTGCTGGGTCATAAGGGAGCTCTATGTGGAGTCTTTTAAGGAACGTCCATACCGCTTTACAAAGTGGTTGAACAAGATTACACTTCCACCAACAGTGCATTAGGGCTGCCTTCTGTCCACATCCCCTCCAGCATCTGTTATTAGAGTTCTTGATTATAGCCGATCCAACTGGAGTGCGTTGGTATCTCAATGTTGTTTTGATTTGCATTTCTTTTATGGCTAGGGAGGTTGGGCATTTCTTCCTGTGTCTACTGGCCATCCTCCTTTCCCCTTCAGAGAATTTTCTCTTTAAGTCTTTAGCCTACTTATTTATTGGGCAGTTGTTTCTTTGAAGATTTGTGGTTGGGGGATTTAATTTTTTGAGTTCAAGCTATATTTTAGATATGAGACCCTTTTCCGTTGTATGGCTTGTGAAGATCTCCCAATCTGTGGGCTTTCTATTGATCTTGCTAGTTATGTCCTTTGCCATGCAGAAGCTCTGCAATTTCATGCAATCCCATTTGTCCAAACATTCTTTGATTTGTTGTGTTTCTGGGTCTCTATTAAGAAAATTTCAGCCTGTGCCAAGGAGACCTAGGGTTTCTCCTATTCCATCCTGTAATGTTTTCAGAGTGTCTAATTTGACTATGAGGTCTTTGATCCATTTGGATTTGATTCTGGTGCAGGGTGTTCTATATGGATCTACTTTTGTTTTCTACAACTAGTTAACCAATTTTGCCAGCACCATTTGCTGAAGAGGCTGTCTTTCTTCCATTCTATTTTTTAGCTCCCTTATCGAAGATTAGATAGTTATAGGTATGTAGGTTCATTTCCGTGTTTTCAATTCTATTCCATTGTTCATGTACCAAGCTGTTTTGATAACTATGGATTTGTAGTAGAGTTTGAAACTCAGTATTGAAATTCCTCCAGCACTGTTCTTTCTGTTAAGGATCATTTTTGCTATTCGGGGCCTTTTATTGTTCCATATAAATTTTTGGATTGACTTATCTAATTCCTTGAAGAATGAGGCTAGAATATTGATAGGTATTGCATTGAATTTGTAGATAGCTTCGGAAGTGTTGTCATTTTCACGATATTTATCTTTCCAAACCAGGAACATCGGAGTTTTTGGCACTTTCTAAGTTCTGTTTTGATTTCCTTTTTCAAGTTTTTAAAGTTTCCATCATAGAGGTCCTTCACTTCATTGGTTAAGTGGATTACTAGGTATTTTATTTTTTGTGGGGCTGTTTCGAATGGAGTTGCTTTCCTAATTTCAGTCACACTTTTCTCATTGTTGGCATACAGAAAAGTCATTGATTTTGGGAGGTTAATTTTATATCCTTCTCCTTTGCCAAAGATTTGAATCAGCTTGACTAATTTGGGAGTGGAGTCTATGGGATTCTTTAAATACAAGATCATGTCATCTGCAAAGAGGGAGAGTTTTATTTCTTCTTTCCCTATTTGGATACAATTTATGTTTGCATCTTAACTTATTGCTTTATCTAGGCATTCTCATACAAAATTGAAAAGAAGTGGAGAGAATGGGCATCCTTGTCTCATTCCTGATTTAAGAAGAAATGGCTTTTGTTTCTTACAATTAAGTATAATGCTGGCTGTATGTTTGTCACATATAGCCTTTATTGTATTGAGGAATATTCCATCAATTCCTAATTTTTCCATAACCTTCATCATAAAGGCGTGTTGGATCTTGTCAAATGCTTTTTCTGCATCTATTGAGATAACCATGTGGTTCTTATCCTTGTTCCTGATGATGTGATTAATTATACTAATTGATTTATGTATATTGAACCAGCTTTGCATCCCTGGAATGAATCCTGTTTGATGATGGTGTATGGTTTTTTGGATGAATTGTTGAAGTCAATTGGCCATAATTTTTTTAGAAGTTTTGCATCAATGTTGATCAAAGAAATGGGTCTATGGTTCTCTTTCCTTGATGAGTCCCTCCCTGGTTTTGGGATGTGTGTTATGATGGCTTCATAGAATGAGTTCGATAGTGAACTTTCTCTTTCAATTTCATTGAAGCATTGGAGGATTATTGGTGTGAGCTCTGCTTTGAAGGCCTTGTAGAATTCTGCTGTAAAACCATCTGTCCCTGGGCTTTTCTTAGATGAGATGTCTCATTGCTGTTTCTATTTCAATGCTTGATCTGGGCCTATTAACATAGTTTCACTCATCTTGGTTTAGTTTTGTCATGTCAATATTTGATAGGAAAAAGTCCATTTCTGTCAAGTTCTCAAACTTATTAGCATAAAGTTTCCCTGATGATATTCTGAATCTTGGTTGTTTCTGCGGCGATGTTTCCATTCTCCTCTCTGAGTTTATTTATTTGGGTGTGTTCTATTATTTTTCTGACAAGATTTGTTAGGGGTCTGTCAATTTTGTTAATTTTTTCGAACAAACTCTTTGTTTTATTGATTCATTCTTTTTTTTTTGTATTCTAATTCATTTAATTCTGATTGACTTGTAATAATTTCTTACTGTCTACTGGATTGGAGTTTATCTTACTGCTCTTTCTCAAGGAGGCTCAGATGTCTCATTAATTTGTTGGTTTCAGATCTCTCTAATTTGTTGGTGTAGAAACTGAGAGCTATAAACTTGCCTCTGAGTACTGCCTTTGCTGTGTCCCAGAGAAGCTGCTATTTTGTGTGTTCATTTTTGTTGAATATTTGAAGATTTGAATTTCCTTTCTAATCTCTTCCATGATCCAATCATGATTCAATAGTGTGTTGATCAGCCTCCATGTGTTACAGGACTTTCTTTGGGTGCTTTTTGTGTTGAGTTCTAATTTTATTCCCCTGTGGTCTGAGTGAATGCAAGGTATAACTTCAGTGTTTCTGAATTTGGACAAGTTTGCTTTGTGGCCTAAAATGTTGTTTATTTTGGAAAATGTATCCATGTGCTGTTGAAAGAAACGTATAGTCTCATGCTGCTGGGTGAAATATATGGTATATGTCTGTTAAATCTAGTTGATCTATGCATTTGTTTAGATCTGCGTTTTCTCTGTTGAGTTTTTGCCGAGTTGATCTATCTAGTGGGGAGAGTGATGTGTTAAAATCCCCAGCAATTATTGTCTTTGGATCTATGTGGGATTTGAGGGAGAGTAGTGTTTCTTGGATAAATTTGGGTACTTCGTTTTTGGGATCATAGATATTTAGAATTGTAATGTCCTCCTGAATGAGAGATCCCTTAATGAGTATGTAGCAAATTTCTTTATCTCTTCTCACTAATTTTAATATGAAGTCTATTAATCTGATATTAGAATTGCAACACCGCCTGTTTATGGCGGCTGCTTGCTTGGTAGATTTTGTTCCAGACTTTCACATTGAAAATGTGTTTGTTTTTATGGGTAAGATGTGAATCTTGAAGGCAGCAGATAGAAGGATCTTTCTTTTTAATCTAGAGACTCTATGTCCCTTAATTGTATTGTTAAGTCCGTTAATGTTGAGAGATAGGACTGAGAGGTATTTGGGATTTCTAGAACCCAGTTGCTGTGGCAACTGGGTTCTTCCTATGGTTCTTGGATTCTCAGTTTGGGTGAGGTTTTTGGCCTTTATTGTAGCCTTGTTGGTTTTCTCTGTTTAGGACATTTTAAAGAATCTTTTGTAGGGCTGGTTTTGTGGAGATATATTGCTTCCATTTTTCTTTGCTATGGAAGGGTTTTATTTGACCTTCGATTATGAAGGAGAGTTTAGCTGGGTACATTATTCTTGGTTGATAGTTGTTTGTCTTTAGGGCCGGGCATACACCATTCCAGGTTCTTCTTGTTTTGATTGTCTCTGATGAGAAATCTGAGGTGATTCTAATTGGTTTCCTTTATAGAGAAACTTTAAGGATCATTTCCTTGGTCTGAATTGATCCTTTGTGAATTATAAACTGACGATGTCATAGCCTGTTCTGTTCTGGTCTATTTGGGTGCCTAAAAGCTTCTTGTATGGGAATAGGTCTTTCTTTTTGCATGTTTGGGATGTTCTCTGCTAGGATCCTGTTAAACACATTTCCTAGACCATTACCTTCTGTGTCTAGGTTCTCCTCTACACCCATTATCCTCAGATTAGGCCTTCTGATGGTGTCTTCCAAGTTTTTATTAAATCTATCATATTTCTTGGATTTGTCCTGGATGGTTGTATGTTCTTTTTCTATATATCTACGTTGTCTTCAATGCCCGAAATTTGATCTTCTGCATGGTCTAACCTACTATAAAGACTTTCTTTTTTTTTTCTTTTCCCCATAGTTGGTCGGTTTTTATGGCTTCACATTCTTTGTTGGAGCTTTGTTTTAGATCTTGTATGAACTTCTTTACTTCCTTAATTTGGTGTTGTGTTTAATCTCAAATCATTTAGTTGATTGGTTATGGTTTCCTTGGACTTCCATTCCTTCTGTTGTGCTCTATTTTTTTTGTGGTCTCCCTGACTTCTTTCAGCTCTCTGTTTGTGGATTCCATGAATGCCTCTAGTAATCTTTGTCTATTCTCCTCCCACTCTCTGAATTCTTGTATTATTCCTTTTTTAGCTTCCTCACTTTCATGCAATATCTGTAGTTCTCTTTGAGTGTTCTCATCCTGCTCATGCCATTCCTGATTTTCTCTTTGTCTGTTCTCAGCCATCTCACGCAATTCCTTTATTTCTCTTTGAGATTTATCAAGCCGCTCATGAAATTGCTGTATCAGTCTTTGAATAGCTTCTTCATGCTCAGGATATTCTCGTATAGACCTTTGCTTTGCATCCTCTCTCTCCCTGTCATGCTCACACAGAGTCCTTTGCAGATTTTCAATATTTTCATTTACCCTGTTTACCAGTAGTGTTTAGAGAGCTTTTTGGGAGCTCTCCTCTGGATTATTCATTATCTGTCCTGTCCCCTGATTACCATGAGTGGGAGTTGACATACCCGGACTTGCCATTTTTGTTATGTTTTTCTGGCTTGATCTGCTCATTTGGGATGAGAGTAACACCAGTTTTGTTCTAGAACACTATCTTTAGGCAAGCATCAACAAAAGTCTTTAGTTTCACAGTCAAAAGTGTGCAGATACAATGTTGTTCAACAGAAATATCTATTAAACCTCAAACTACTATGTATTAATGGGCTACGAAACACAAAGAAGAATTTGGCAAACCAGAAATTTTAATGTTTAGGGAGCGATGTGGGTAAAAATAGGAATAGAGGGATGTGGAAAAGTAGAAGGAGAGTTAACTAAGTCCTAATCTCAAAGCGGGGAATAGCCTGGATAAATGATATTAGAGAGAAAATGAAGGAGAAAGAAAAAAAGAGACAAGAAATAATAGAAAAACAAAAATTAAAATTAAAAAGTGAAACATTTCAAAATTATGCAAATTTAAAAATGCAATATTCAGAGAAGAACATGGATAGGATAAGAGGAGAGGGATGGAAAGGAGACATGAAAAACTTAGAAATAAAAATGCTTAAAATATTATATAGATATAAAGAGGTTGTACTGCTATTAAGGAATTTAAGTTTAAGAGGTTTTGAATTGAGTAATAAATTTCTGCATTAAGTGTGTACACATTGGGGGGTAAGGTCTATTAATTGACTACGGGTATATTTGAAGAGCAGAACAGCATTTCAGTCACATAAAGAAGAATGAAAGAGAAGAAAAAGTCAAAAGAATGAGAAAGGAAGAAAAAAAGGATCAAAAGGTGAGTAGAGATAAAAAAAAAAAAGAAAGAAAAAAGCACACACACATATACCCCTAAAATAAAAATATTAGAAGAAAAAGAAGTTAATAGAAAAAATTTTAAGTTAAAAATTAAAAAGTATTTTAAAAAATTTAATAAAAGTTATAAAAAAAAGAGTTCTTTCCTTTTTTTTGGGGGGGGGGGATGGGAAGATCCTGTATCTCCCTTGTGTCCATAACAGTCTCTTGCTGGAGTCTATGGTCTGCTTATGGTGTTTGATTTTCCTGTTGCTTTGCTGGTTTCTTAAATCAGTTTGTTTGAGCAGGTAGAAAAATGGTATGCTTTACACAGGATTTTCTGATCCTCCTCCCAGGCTAGTTCAATGGGAGGGAGATCTGCTTTGAGTATCACAAAAGAGGGAGATGGCTGTTTTCTCTAGTTTGGAGATGCTGTGATGAGTCTAGGTTCTGGGTAGAGTTGAGGCCTTTCAGTGAACAGTAGCTTTTCCCTGAGGGGCTAGCTTCTGAGACACTCACAGAGCACAACCTGGAGACATTCTCCAGATTTATGTTTACCGAATTTCAATTGATTGTCAAGGCTGCTAGTGGGAGGGGCAACCTCTGGCTCTGTTTACCCAGTGAAGAAAGACACTGCTTTGGATGGTGGCGCAGGCTGGGTGATTTTCCTGGGTGAAGCTGAGCCTGGCAGGTCAGGTTAGCTTCCTGTGACCTACTCAATGACTGTATTGTTTTCTTCCAAGGCCTGAGTTGGAGCTAGATGCTCAGACAGGCCTTTGTCAGTATCAAAGATGGAGATCTTCGGTAGTGGGGGGGAGGGGTGGCCTTCTCTCCTCTGCTCCATGAGGAGGAGTGAGGATTTCAGCCTTCTACTAATGCCATAGTCTTGGTTCCTGGGTCATCTCTGTTCTGTGATCTACAGGATGAAGATGACTGCTTCTTGTCAGTTCTTGCTTGAGTTGAGTAGAATCTACTCACCCGCTGCATCTGGCACGTTTGTCTCAGCCTCTCTGTCTTTCAGGTATGGTGGGGATGGATGCTGCAGCTCCCGTGGCAGCGGCAGTTGCTGGCAAGTGCTCAGATTTGTCTCCTTGCCTGGATTTTCCCTCTCTGACATAACTCTCTGAACTGTGATGGCACACTTGGTGTGATTCTCTGGCTTAGGACTGTTCACTGGAGCCCTAAAACTGCTTTCTATGCAAGAGCTTGTTTAGCCTCCAGGTTCTTTGCCGCCATCTTCCCGGAACCCTAAATATAAATTTTAAATAACTAAATTCTTTTAAAATCCTCTCACTCAGTCACAGGTATGGATAGATATGTGATGAGGGCAGAATCACAATTATTCAGAAGGTTATAAATGGATGCTTACCTAGCTTTCTTTCAGCTGGATCATAGAATAGACTGTCCTAATTGGAAAAAGTTAGCCTTCCCAGCCATTCTGCATATAAACACTCCATCAACATTTTATTAAAGGATTATTGAAGACTAGCTATATGTTCATTAATAATGACTGAACATGACAGAAAGTTGAGGGAAAACCATCTACACTTCAGTGAGGTTCTGACTTGTGCTTCACAAAGTGTTATGAAAGCTCTCCATGAGAATTCTAGCAGCTGCATTTCTAAAAAGTCTTTGAGTTGATACACTTTCTGATATTGTCTCAATGGAAGTACTTCTCTTGGAGTTCCATATTATTCAATGATGTTGTATTAGCTCCTTGTTACAATTTTCAGACTAGTCTTTTTTATGAAATTTGTTTTTCAAAATTGCTTTCCCAATTCCATCCACAAACTGCAGACAAAATTTATCTGAATAAAATTTGTATCTGTTGATAGTGCATATACTTTTATTTTTCATTATAAACATAGAACGTAGTAAAAATTCTCATAGCAAGTTCACTGCACTAGCTTGTGGGCAGATTCTAACTTAAATAATATATTGTGTTCACGTAGAGATTTTGATTATCCAAAGTGATAAGCCTGTGGTCCTAAAACCAATACTTTACTGATATTGAGTGACAAATACAACTTCATATAAGTGTAGAAGTTTTCCTTGTATCTTTTTAATATATATTTTTGTTGTAAATATACTGTACAGAAGGGTTACAGTTACATAATGTAATGAGTACATTTCTTATTGAGCATTGTTGCCCCCTCCTTTGTTTTTCCACTACCATCCTTTCCCTTCACACCTCCCCACCTCCCCCCTTCACCTCCCACTCTGGTCGAGTGTCTTGTACATCTCATTGTTCCAATGGGTAAACCTGTATCCTTTCTTTATATCTTAAATGAAGAAATGCTGGCTTGATTTATGCTTATTCTGCTCGTGTAGACACACCTAAGGTCACTCGCCAACTCCAAGAGCACATAAATGAAACGCCATCATTTTTATGTCAGTTGGTATAATTGTGTTCTACACATTTATTGACAGATTACAAATTATTCTCAAACTTTAAAACATTAAAAAGTACTTTCTTTTTTTCTTATTTTCTTGGCCAGCAAATCAGCAGGACCTCAGTCAGCATTTCTGTCATAGAACTTTTCATATAGGTTGGTTAAATGTATATGTAGAGTCCAGTTCTCTGAGGACTCACTTTAGGAATTCATGCTGGCTGTTGGAAAAGAGCTCAAGTAAGGATGCCATTTAAAGCCTTATACTTTATTCTTTACCTGGGTATTCTCCAGCTACTGTGGTTGTTTAGAGTGTTTACAAGAGCAAACATCCCGTAGGGAGCATGGAGACAACACATGACCTATACTTACTGAGACTTCTGAGTGATTTGCTGTCACTTGTACTGCATTTTGTAAGTCGAATCTCTCTAAAACTACCAGTTTTAAGAGATAAGAGGAGTGGTAAAAAAAACTCTTAGAGACAAATACATCTTCAATATATATTGTTCCAAGCATTCTGTCTAAGGCATATTCAGCAAGTAATGAAACTTGTATTGGCTGTAATTATGTGTCTTTCTCCATGTGTGCATGTATACATGTGTATATGTATGTGAGTATAGTAACATACATGTGTACATGTATAAGGAAATATACACACATATATGCATATGTAAATAAATATACATATATAAATATATGTGCATATATATATATATATCAGTTGTTCAGTGATTTAATCTATAGATCCCAGCATATTGTCATTCTCACAAAGTGTACATGATAAATGGGCATCCTTTGTACTCACTTCCCCCATTCCTTTGTTTTCATCCTTGGGAACATCTTTAGTCTACTTTCCATAGTATAGCTTTGTTTTCATTGCATGTACTTACTGATAATAAAAGAAAAAGATTGTTTGTAAAAGAAAAAGAACTTTTTAGGACACAGGTCACAGTATCTTATCCATCCCAATGATTGCTATGTGATAAAAGTTATAATAGTAGTAAAATTGAAAAGGAATTAATAGATTTGGTGTTTTGCCATTTAAATGTTAGAGAATAATATCACATCACTGTTATAACTCTTAAAGAATGCAAGGGTAAGTGATGGTCGCTATCATGTTCCCACAAAACCCATGGATCCTGAATGATAATAGTAGAGCAGCAGAAATTCTAAGTAGCAGACATGGAGCATGTAAGTGAAAGAGAGGAAATGAGAGAGTGTGAGAGTGAGAGAGAAATATCATAATACTGAAAGTGCATAACAGATAAACAAGAGCTGTATGAGAATATTCATACTGCTATCTTTAGACTCTAATTGTACATTTGAAGATATTTGATGTATGACAACATATCAACATGAAATATAAAGTTATTTTGATAAAAATAAATGTGACTCAGAAGAAATTATAAATGCAAAAACAATCTTCACAAAAACAAACTCTCAGAGATATTTCATAACTTTGAAAAGGATAAAGTGGCTAAAGTTAGTATAAATTTAGAAGTATTACAATTCACAAAAATATAAAAAGATATTCATATATTTCATAACATAACCCAAATCAGAAATCAAATGTTGTTTAAATGATTTTTGAAAACATAGTCTCTCAGGTGCTGGGAAGGTGGATCGTGGTAGAGTGCTTGCCTTGCATTCATGAAGCCCTTGGTTTCATTCCTCGGCACCACATAAGCAGAAAAAGATGGAAGTGGTACTGCGCCTCAGTGGTACTGCTAGCCTTGAGCTGAGGCCCCAGAGTTCAAGCCCCATGACCACCAAAGTCAAAATAAAAAATACAACAAAAAGTTTCTCACTTTTATGGCTTTAACTCAGTAATACTGCTGCTTCAGCCTAGGGCTAAGCATTTATCAACACTCCTGATTCAGACTCTACTTGATCATTTTTTAATAAATATTTTGTTTTTAATTTTCCTCTTTGTAAATTCACATTCACCTATAAAACCTGGTTTGGCGATCCCAGTAAGCTTCTCAAAGTACCTCCTAATGATGACTTACCAAATGTTGTATTATATTACAACAAGGAAAACAATTCTACAAATAAAGAAACCCAATAATTAAATATTAATGATTAATAAAATAAAAAACAAAACAATTATCAGTATTTTCAGTATTTGAAGTGTAGACATATTAGATTTTATTATGTTTTCATATTTCTGTACATTTAACACTGGCTAAGGTATTGATGTTCAACCAGAGTTTTATAGAATATGCATAGTCTTAAAGTTTCCCACTAAGATGACTATTTATGGCTCATCTCATCATTTGTTTATGACTTACATCATCATTTTTTCCTCACTAACATATAAAGGAAGTTAGCCCTAATGTTTTAACAGAAACTGTGTAGTTAACATAGTCTTAACTCTTCACTCTACATCTTTACACAAAGACTTTGCAACTTCTCATTAATAAGGTTTCTATAAACTCTGAAATGTAAATATTTAGTAGTTAATATCTGCTACCATAAATCTTAAATACTTTATAGAAAAGTTTTATACTTGCCAAACAATCCTAATTTTGGCATATATAAGCAAAATCCCAAAATTAAACATGTGTAAAACATTAAAACTTTTAACAAACCTTAACACTTGCTAGAGTGTTCATTATGACAGGTGCCTTTTATAGAATAATTGAATTCCTCCTCCTACACATTTCTTGAACAACAAATATCTGGAATTACTTTGTTTTGACATGTCAGTCTTGATTTTATTCTTAAATGTGTGCTTATGTAAGAAATACATGGTTCTAAAATTTCACAACAATTCTTTTGAACTTACTAGTTTTGAACTTACTAGTTTAATAAAAAATTATTAGCTTAATAAAATCAATAAACTATACTTTATATAAAAAATGTTCTTTGCTCAATTCAGCATCACATACACTAACATTGGAACGATACAGAGAAGATTAGCATAGCCCCTGTGCAAGGATGACATGCAAATTCGTGAAGCATTCCATATTTTTACAAAAAGAGATGCTAGAAGGGATGTGGCCCCAAGGGAACCGTATGCATTCTTGGTGGGAGTGTAAACTTGTTCAATTACTTTGGAAAGCAGTATGGAGGTTCCTCAAAAGACTCTACATAAAGCTCCCCTATGACAGCAATCCCACTTTTGGGGATTTACCCAAATGATCACAAACAAGACCATACTAAAACTACCAGCACAACTATGGTTATTGCAGCATTACTTACGATAGCTAAGATATGGAACTAACCCAGATGCCCCCATTAGATGAATAGATCAAGAAAATGTGGTATATATACACAATGGAATTCTATGCCTCTATCAGCAAGAACGACATCTCCCAATTTGTTAGGAAGTAGAAAGACTTGTAAAAAAAAATTATTGAGTGAAGTAAGCCAAGTCCCAAAAAACATAAGTCCCATGGTTTCCCTTATTTTCAATAACGAATATATGTCTGGAATAAGCTGAAAAGCTCAAACGTTATGTGCATAATACCAGACAAGATGATGTTAAGGGAATTGAACCCCAAGATAGGGACACAAGTGGTTCTATGTTTCTTGCTATTGTTTCTAACTTACTTATAATGTACGATGTCATTTATTTTTGTTTCATTGTATGTTCCTCCCCCACGCTATAACCCTTGTTTTCTCTCTATTTGAAGTTGGTGCACCTACATCTTGTAGGAAATTTGGGGAGAGGAAGGGAAAAATGCTCAAATAGGGATGCAGTTTAACCAATTGTAACCATGAGATGCACAAGACACTATGTTGAAAAATGAACTTTACAATTTAGGATGGGGGATAGAAAATGGGGAGGGGAGTGTATTTGTGGAGGTAGGAGGGAAAGGATAGTAGGGGAAATATAAAGGAGGAGGTAACAATGCTTGTTAGAAAAATGTACTAATTTCCTTCCTCATGTAAATGTGATCCCTCTGCACAGTATTATTAAAATAAAAAACATATAAAAATGTTCTGAGATGGAAGAGTTCATTTCCACTGTTTTACCCATATATTATCATTAACAAAGAAATTAATGTAGAACACTGATATGAAGGTAATTTGAAAGTGCTGTGTTTGTGTGTGTGTGTGTGATCTCGGCAGCGCACCAGTAAACTTGCGTGAGCATGCAAACGCACCCAATGCATGTGTGTTGGAGTACTCAGAGTTAAAATCAGAGCTTCAAGGTCTTGCGAGGCCTTTCCTATCTAGCTTGGTAAGCTACTATATGAGCTACATCTCCATTCCTGGCTTTTTGTTAGTTCATTAAAAATTTTGAAAAATAATTTCATGAAGTTGTTTTTTTGTTTTTGTTTTTGTTTTTGTTTTTTGGCCCTGATTGGCTCCGGAATGTTATCCACAGATCTCAGGCTCCTGAGTAGATATCCCGAGTAGATAGGATTACAGGTGTGACCAGCCAGCACAAGGCTTTCAGAATAATTTTTAAAATAGAAGAAAATTTACTTCATGGGGGCCTGTTTTATTATCTCCTACTTTTAAAGCATTTTAGAGTGATTATATGTGAATTTATTTCGTTTGGGGATTCTTAAAAGACAGTAAGTGATGATATTTAAACGTTTTAGGACTTTTTAAAAAGGAAACTGGAACTGTGGGACAGAAAAAATTTGGCTCTGTTTGGACCTCAATTTATAAGCTCTGCTCTGTGCATGATAACCCAATATCACAAACATAGTCTGTGTTGAAGAAAAAATGTGATAGAAAACAATCACCATAATAACATAGCAAGTATTGCTATGCTATTATTTCTTGGTCAATATGAATATTGAATTGAAAGTGTAAGAGAATGGAGAGATTTTACCCACCTTTTTGATATTTCTGAAAGACTTTTGGAAACTTTGACTCATTTCCTTCCTCACTGTGTGTGTCTTTGGGACATGCACTTACTGTCTTTAATTACAATTTTTCCCAACCATAAAATGGCAATAACATTAGCATTATAGCAAATGTTATCTTAAGAATTAAGAGAAATAAAACTTATGAAACACTTAACATAAACTTCTATGAATGAACTTTTAGTTTAGCCATGTCTTTTTAAAATACTAAACAGAATGTGAATGTGTACAGAATGTGTACAGAATGTGTACAGAAACCATTACATGTAATGAGCAACCAGAAGTAATATCTATTGACCATACTCTGCTTCCAAGGAAGCCAGGTAGATAACTTCTCATGCTGTAAATCAAACTGGTTATCTCATGCCTTGATAGTGTAAAAATATCAGGGACAGAACGATGAAGGAATGTTGTAGACTGAGGTGAAATCCCTATGAAAATGTGCAAAACTGAAAAAACATGAAAGTATCTGAGCAGTATATTGTGTTTACATCATTCAATTTACAAAGATAAGGAAGACATAGAAAATGAATTCTCTTTTTGATATGCTATCATAGGTCCTTAGAAGGATGAACACTTTCCTCATTCTTGTAGAGGAATCATCAGAGGAGGGGAACTGTATAATTTTTTTTTTGCATCCTTACATTTATTCTTCACTTTCAAATCTGAACAACATGAGACAGAAAGAAACCATAGGAAATTAGTCACACAGACTTTGGAAAGAAAAATCAAAGTAAAATAAATAAAATACATATAGCCTTGTAAAAGGTCTAACTAAATTGAGTTATAGAGTCTCAAGTGTTAACAGAAAATGATTTAAGCAATATCATGTTATAAAAAATTGAAAAATGTTAGGAGTTGCTTAATGTTTTCCTTTCTACTACCTTGAACTAATTATTGATTTTGTATAGAGAGATTAAAGATGAGGTTAACAAGAAACTTGATTAAAAATGGACAAAAGTTCTGAATAGACATGTTTTCCAAAAAGCCCTGAAAATCGCGTGTGGGTTTACAAATTTGTATTTAATACAACTTCTATGCTGGCTTAATTCTTTGTAAAGAGAAGTCATTAGAGAAATGCAATTCAAAATTACTAAGATACTTACTGCTTCATAACTATCATAACTCTTATAAAAAATATCCAAGGAACCAGGTAATTCCAAGCGATTAGTAGGTTGGGGTAAAAGGATTTGAGTCTTAGGCCAGTCTTGGGTACTTCACACGGTAAAAACCTGCCCTTTAAAAAAACTCAAACGGTAATAATGTTGGATGGCGAGACTGTGGAGAAAAGGAAATTTTCTACACTCTTGTTCAAAATACAGGTTAGTGTTCTCGTTGTAGAAAGTAGTATGCAGTTTTCTAAAGATATCCAAAGTTGAAATATCATCTGATACACCAATCATGTGATTATTTCTCTCTGGGTATCTTGTAAATACATCTGTAGTTCATTGTTATTCATATTATTTACAACAACAGCCAAGATATAGATCGAAGTTCAGTGTTCAACTACAGACTAATAAAGCAACTGTGGTACATGCACAAATATCTTTTTCTGTTGATCCCAAAGTAAATTTTTTTATTATTTTCCTGTTTCCATGTGAGTAACCTCTAAATTAGAAATCCAGATATATGGTTTAATTTAACCAAAACTATTTATTGAGTTTAAGGACCTTCTACTCTCTACATTCTTCACAGTAAGATCACCAAATATGATGAGTCTGAAATAGTCTCTTTTTGGCCTATGTTAATATTATTTACAATGTGTGTGAAAAGTTTAAAAAGTAGTATTTATTTTAGCTTAATTGCTCTGAAGAGATAGTAAATGATATTATCAAAGCCTAAAAATGATTAGATTTAAAATTTAGAATTCAGGAAACGGCTTTGACCTCGTTGCTTACTGGAGCCTTCACTACAACCTCATGAGACAATATATTGATGAAGCAAAAATCTGAGGTTAGACGTTTATGAATAAAAAATATCATGTCATTCTGAATATGTAGAGCTATACATATAACATAGAAAATTTAGCTTTTAAATACCTTAATATGCTAGTATATTTAATTTCAGTGTAAGTACTTGTTCTGAAAGGAGAAAAAATTGCATTTATTTTGAAATGCAGTATGCATTTGAACAAAATAAAATGTTTAAAATATCACTCATTCAAGAAAGAAGATGTACAGTTAGTTGTTTTTCATGCCAATTATGTTCTCTAAACTTATGACAAATACTAGATGAGTAAACCTAATTCATTGCTTAAGGGAAATAAAAATTCAGTTTCCTAAAACTCAGGACAATAACTTTTTCTCAAACAATTGTTAAGTAACTGTTTTATATTTTTTGTCATGGAATCTTATTCAATAAATTTATATTCATTAAGTTAAATAATTGGCCAATAACAATATAAATTATGCACAAACAAAGTTTATCTAACAAAAGTATTTCTTTCATAAGACATATCATGTCTCTCGTAAAGAACATTAGAAAGCAGTGTGTCATTTATTTATTTTTAGTTTATTTTGTTAATGGTTATTACTTGTCAGAAGTGATATATTTAACGTATGTGATTATATTCCATTTCCTTCTCATTACTCCTTCTTCCAAAGATCTTCTGTTTTTCACATAAAATTACATTTTTATAAATGTGCATATAAACAAATTTGGAAGATTTAAGCTAAACTGCAACTTAAATCATGATGTACATTGGATTAACAGGATGAACAAAAAATTGAGTAGTTTTTATTAACTTCTGAATTGAGTTATCATTATTATTATGGTTAGGGTTAGGATTCCAGACAGAATTAGAATTGGGGTTAGAGAAATAGAAAATTTAGGTTCAACACAGGATGACCAATTGCAACAAAGATACTCACAAGACACTGCGTGGAAAATGAAGTTTACACCATGGGAAGGGAGGAGTAAGGGAAGAGTGGAGGGATGGAATAGTGGCTGAACAAAAAAGAAGGGGGTAACAATACTCAGCAAGAAATGAACTCCTTAACTTACACATGTAACTAATCCCTCTTTAAAGCATCTTTACAACAAAATAATTTTTGTTAAATAATGAAAATAAAACGTAACAGGAAATAGAAAAACAATTTAAAAATGTAGGTTCAAAATGCAAGTAAAATTTAGGCCTATATGCTGAGCAAGAGTTACGATAAATGTGAAAAAAAGAGGTTTATATTAACATGATGGTTCGGTTATATGTAGGCTTAGGATTAGGCAAGGTGTTCCAGTTAGAGCTGGGGTTAGGATGAGAAAAAGATGTAAGATATTGTGTAAAACTGCCACACATTTTAAGAAGAATGAATGGCAAGAATGAATGAAAACCAATCTGTGTTACTTTAAACATTCAGATATAATTTGGTTTAAAGAGTGAGATACATTTTTGTTCTGGTTAGGGTTAGGGAAGGATAAGTTTTAAGGTAAATTTTAGTTTTCCTCTAAGAAGTAGAAGCCAAAAAATGTGTGATTGAATAGAATCTAGACAATTTTCTTTACATTAACCATTTGGTGTTAAATCAATCTGTGATTAGGATTAGGTTTCTGGTTATCCGGAGTTGAGGATAAAGAAATGGGTTAAACTGGTGGCTCGTACCTCTTATCCTAGCTACTCAGGAAGCTGATTTCTGAGGATCACAGTTGAAAGATAGCCCCAGTAACGGTGCTGTTGCTCAAGTGGTTACACCTTGAGCTATAGAACTCGATGATTGTGCCCAGGCCTGGAGTTCAAGCCCCACGGCCGACAAAAAGAAAAAAAAAAGAAATGTGTCAAATGTTAAGTAAAGCTGAACTTTTTTTAGGTTCCAGGAATTCAGGAAAAGTTGGGAAAATGGAAGTACAATGTATTTCATAATATCAGGAGATATTTGAGATCTATGGGTCTAATGATTCCTATTATAGAACAAGATACACTCAGTGTTAAGAGTGAGAAAGTCTGTAGAGTTTACAGAAAACCTGTAATTTATTTCGAGAATGAGGGTCAAATTGAAGTTAAATTTTAATATAAGTCTAGTAAGTATTCGAATGAATGTGAACTAGAGAATTGCTATTAATATTAGAATCTACTTACAATTAGGCTGATGGTTATACTCAATGTTCCAGTTAAGAAATATGAAGTTTAGGGTTAGAAAATGACTAAGATATTGGAAAAAAATTGAAACCTATGTTTGGAAGGCTTATTTGAAACAAGTTAGGATGAGTGAAAACTAGTGTACTTGTGTTAGTGTTAGTATTGTCATATAATTTGGATTAAGATTAGGGTCAGTATTTTCTAATGATTATATTTCTGTTATGAATAAGAAATTTTTTAGTATAAAATTAGGTTCTCACTAACAAGGAGAAGCAAATATGTGAGAATGAATAGTAACTAGAGGTTTATCATTATGTTTATTCCTCAGTGACCATTCTTGTAATGATTAATGAGAGTTTTCCAACCAGGTTTAGGTTGAGAGTTATCTTTAAGTAAAGTACTAGATGATAAGTAAATCTGAAACAGTTTTAGGATACAGTGGTTCAGGAAAAGGTAGGATCAATGGAAACTACAGTATTTTTCCTGGTAAGACAATTTGAGGACAAATAATATAATGGTTCATGTTAGGGAACAAGATAACTTCAGGGGTAGAGTCAGATAATTTGTGGGAATTAGGGCAAACTGAAACTCATTTCCAGAGCAAAAATTGGAATATTCATGAGAATGATTAAAAACTAGACTTTTTCATTAACATTAGAATTGGATTATAAATTAGGGTGAAAGTTAGGTTTCAGTTCCAGATGAGGTTAGTGTAAGCATAAGAGAAATGGAAAATTTAGGTGCGGGGAGCCGGGACGAACGCCATTACAAGATGGCGCCCACTTCCTTGCAGCTTTGAGGTAAACAACTCCATATTAGGCAGTGCTTGGCGGGACTGTGGGTCCAGGGCTTTGCGCATGCATGAGCCACGTAGAGTCCCCAGCCAATCCCGTGGCACCTGGTGATGGTGAAAGGCAGACGACCAATGATAGAACAACCCATGTTCCTATTCCATATATAAGCGGCCACGTTTCTGTACACAGGGTCTCTCGCTCAAGCTCTCCTATCAACAAGAAGGCTCTCCAATAAAGTGTGATCTGAGAAGACTCCTGGTGTGGTGGTCGTTCTTCCTCGCTGGCCGAGAAGGCGCTCGCAGCATTTAGGGTCAAACTGAATGTAAATCTTTGAATGAGAAGTCAAGTTAGAATTAGAATGAATGTGAAATAGGAAACGGCTAATAAAATTAAGATTAGGGTATGATTAGTGTGAGGGTTAACCTCAATATTCCAGTTAGGTTAGGATTACAATAAGGACAAGATAATGAGTGAAACTACAAACTATGTTAAGAAAGATGAGTTGAATAGAATTTGGATGAATAAAACTAATGTATTTGTGTGGTTTTTAGAAACCAAAGGCCATTAGTTCTAGGTTTAGGTTTACTTTTCTAATTCAGTTTAGGCTTAGGGTTAGGGAACGGTAACCTTTAAGGTAAAACTGAGTTTTCTGCTGACACTTTCAAGTAAACTAAGTATGAAATTTAACAAAAACTACAGAGTTTCCCTAAGTTTACTATTCAGGGTTCAATAGGGTTAAATTTAGAGTTATGTTTCTAGTAAGGTTTAGGTATATAGTTATGGTTTAGAAGTAGAGTAGATTTTAAGTAAACCTGCAAATTGTTTTTGGAGATACAGGAGTTCAGAAAAAGTTAAAATCTGTGAAAACTATGGTATTTTTTATGATATGAAGATTTGAGATTAATGATTTCTAATAGGGAACAAGATAGATTTCAGTGTCCAAGTCAGCAAATCTGTAGGATTTGGAGCAAAGTGCAAATCATTTCAAAGACAATGCATATCTAAAAGGAAGTAATCTAAACTTGAGTAATTTCCATTAATTTCAGATGTGGTTACTATTATCATCAAGGTTACTCTTAGGGTTCTGACCAGAATAGGAGTTAGGATTAGGGAAATGGATGGTTGAAAACTTGAGTGACTTACTTCCTTTCTGTATGTATATGCACTATTCCAGGACTTCAACTCAATGCTTGGGTTCTGTCCCTGAGCTTTTTGTTGTAGGCTGGCATTCTACCACTTGAGCCATAAGTCCATTTGCAGCTTTCTTTGGCAGTAATTGGAGATAAGAGTGTCACAGACGTTCCTATCTCAGCTGACAATGAACTGAGATCAAATTGAAAAAAGTAGTACTCAGAGAAGTATTTGGAGGGTAAGGGAAAGATGTCTGTATAGATTTACAAAATTCTACACTGCTTTTATTAATGTTCAGTATGGAACTGAATAAAAATAACTGCTTCCATTAAAAAAAATAAGTCACTGTCTTGGACCTGGGGCAAGTATTTCCATCATTGCTGGGATTTGATCTCATCATCCAGGTAAATCTTTTGCACCATGGGTGAAGGCAAAGCTCACAGTCCTTGAGGAAAAGAAATTCAGGCTAGAGACAACAGGGTCTCAATGAAGGCCCTGCAATGGAAAATATTTCTATCTAGGTAGAATATATGATATATATTTACATATGTAAGTTTACATATTATGATTTTTATTATTGATTTTGCATTTATTTTATTTTTTACTTGATTCATTTATTGCTTATTGTATTTAGTATTATTATACACATAATATTTAGTACATGTTGTACATCTATTATAAAATTATACACAATAATTTAGGACATTGACTCGTTTTTCATTAATACTTTTTAAGTGTTGAACATGATACATAATTAAATGGAAGCATTTGTCACAGTCTTCACATGTTTTGATCTCTCCCAAGTATGAGCTTTGTATCATTTATCTTTGGAAACCTTCCTATAGAGATTTTTTTAGATTATTTATACTTAGAAGCCTTTTCTTGAAGATAGGCAAGTTGAGGGATAAAATTGTAAGGGTGGGGCTAGAAATTTGGCTTACTGGTAGAGGGCATGCTCAGGATTCATGGATGCCAGGGTTAGAATCCTCAGTGCCACAACTCAGAAAAAGCCAAAAGCTGTGGAGTGGCTAAAGTGGTAGAGTGCTAACCTTGAGAAAAAGAAGCTCAGAGACAGTACCCAGGCCCTAAAATCAAGCCCTAGGACTGTCAGAAAAAATACGCCATGTGCCGGTGGCTCAAACTGGAACATTAGCTTCTCAGGAGGCTGAAATCTGAAGACCACAGTTCAAAGACAGCCTAGGCAAGGAAAGCCTGTTAGACTCTTCTCTCCAATGCACCACAAAGAGACCCCATGTGATGCTATGCCTCAAGTGATAGAGTGTTCGCCTTAAGCTGAAGGGCTCAGGTATAGTGCCTAGGTTTGAGTTTAAGACACACATCAGGAGAAAAAGTGAGGGTTAATCAAAGTATTTTTCCTATTTGCTAATTAGGAGAACATTCTCTGGAAAATGAATGCTGATATACACCAGAATTGGAGTCAGAGCTCCAGGTTAAAGTGTAGAACACTCATATGCCCAGCCTTTCAGGCTCTAGCAATATAACCGTGTGTCCTACAGAGTTCTGAAAGGTCCAACGTTGAAAAGCTTTATACATTCCCCAAGCCCTTTGTGATATGCAGTTGACTTATATTGTTAATGTCATTATATTTCTGAACCTAGCAGAGCACCAGTAGCTCATGCCTGTCACCCTAGCTCAGGAGACTGAGGTCTGAGGATCACAAGGTGAAGCCAACCAGGGCCGGAAAATCTATGACACTCTGACTTCCACTTCTGAAAGGTCAGATGTTCAAGAGCTTCCTGGGTTTCCCTTGGTGATGAGAAATTACTTGCACTCTAAATGTTCTTAGAATTCTTGAGCTAGAGGAGTTCCGGGAAGATGGCGGAGGAGAAGCTGGAATCTGAACAAGCTCTCGCATAGAAAGAAGTTTTAGAGTTCCAGTGAACAGTCCTAAGCCAGAGAATCACACCAAGTGTGCCATCACAGGACAGAGAGTTAGACAAGAGAGGGGAAGCCAAGTAAACACATCAGCTGCCGCTGCGGCGGCAGGGTCGCGGTGGCGACCACCGCCGCGGGGTCATACCTGAGACACAGAGAGTCCAGGACGAAGGAGCCAGACGCAGCGGTCAAGTGGATTCTATTCAACACCAACAAGAACCAACAAGGAGCGGACATCTTCATCCTGCTGTTTGCAGAACAGAGACGACCCAGGATCCAAGACTCGGCATGAGTACAAGCCCGACGTCCTCACTCCTCAGGGAGCACAGGAGGGAAGGCCACCCCTCACCCCCCAGCACCGGAGATCTCCATTTTGGATACCGACAAAGCTCGGAGGAGCTGCTAGCTCCAACTCAGGCCTTGGAATAAAATGAGTCATTTAGCAGGTCACAAGAACTTAACAGCGAAGTGACCTGCCAGACTCAGCTCCATCCAGGGAAAAGTCACCTAGCTCAGGCGCCAGCCATTGGAGTGCCTTGCCTCACTGGGTAACCAGAGCCAGAGGCTGCCCCTCCCTCTAGCAGCCACCACAATCAATTGAAAAACAGAAACCCTGAGAATGGCTCCAGGCTGGGCGCTGTGAGCTTTATCACAAAATAGCCACAGGGAAAAGCTACTGTTTGTTAAAAGGCCTCAACTCTACCCAGAACCTAGCCTCATCACCACATCCCCCTCTTTTGTGACTCTCAAAGCAGATCACCCTCCAAGAAAACTAAACTGGGAGGGGGATCTCAAAATCTTGGGTAAAGCAGAGCATTTTTCTGCCTCTTCCAACCAACCGACTTAAGAAACCAATCAAGCCACAGGACCTCAAGCTGACCAGAGACTCCAACAAGAGACTGGTTGCAGACAAAAGGGAGATACAGGATTCTTCCCACTCCTCCCCCCCCAAAAAAAAATCAAAAGACTTTCTTTTCTTTTTTTTTCTTCTTCTTCTTTTCTTTTTTTTGTTTGTTTTTTTTTTTTGTTACCTTATATATATATATATATATATATATATATATATATATATATATATGTATATATATACATTTTCCCTTCTAAAACTTTTATTAATCTTTAAATTTTGCCTCTTCTGAAAAAATAATTGTTTTCCAGTAACTTTTTTTTTTCTCATCTTATAATTTTTATTTTAGGAATATGTGAATGAGCGTTTTCCTTTCTTTTCTTGTCTTCTTTCTCTTTTTCTTTCTTTCTTAATTATCTTTTTGTTTTTTGTCTAGCTCTACTGAACTTCTGATCTTTTCTTCTCCCTTTACCATCCTTAAAGTTTTTCACATCTCCTCTATGTCCCTCCCCTTCTCTGAACATATTCACATTCCTCTCTAAATAGACAGTCTTTTAACCTCTATAATAACATTAATTTTTACGTTTCTATTTTTTTTCTGGTCTCTCTTCATTCCCCTTTCCGTCTCTTCTTTTTCTCTCTCTCTCTACTTGCATCCTACCCAACCCATTTCCTGCATTGTGATTAGGACATAGTTAACTCTCCCTGTGCCTCCCCACACCAATCTATTCCTATTTTTTACACACATCTCTCCCTAATCCAAATAATTTCTGGTTTTCCAAATTCTTTTCTGCGGTTCGAAGTCCTTTAACATATAGTTGTTTGATGTTGAATAGATGTATCTGTTGAACTAGATTGGATCTTTAGACTATTGACTGTACAAATGAAAACTTTGGTTGATGGTTGCCTTAAGATAGTGTTCTTGCACAAAACTGGTGCAATCTTCATCTCAAATGGGCTGAGTAAGCCGGAAAAACACAAGAAAAATGGCAAATTCGGGTATCTCAATTCCCAATCTTGATAATCAGGGATTAGAACAGATAAAGAATAATCCAGAGGAGAGTTCCCAAATAGCTCTACAAATGCTAATAGCAAACATGATAAATGAGAAGTTTGACAACGTAGAAAGGACTCTGTATGAGCGTGATAGGGAGAGAGAGGAGGCATCCCAGAAGTTTATACAGGAATATCATAAGCGTGAGGAAGCTACTCAAAATCTGATACAGGATTTGCGTGAACAACTTGAGAATACTCAAAGAGAAAGGGAGGAATGACGTGAGCAGGCAGAGAACACTCAAAGAGAACTGCTGGAATCCCACGAACGGGAAGAAAGAGAACTGCAGGAATCCCACAGACGGGAGGAAGCTAATCAAAGAGTAATTCAGGAATTGAGAGACCAGGTAGAGAATACACAAAGATCACTAAAGGCATTCATGGAATCCATTAACAAAGAGCTGAAGGAAGTCAGGGAGACCACAAAGGGAATGCTGAATGGAACCCAACAGAAGGAATGGGAGTCCAAAGAAACCATAACCAATCAACTAAGTGATTTGAGAACAAAAACTGAACACCAAATTAAGGAAGTAAAGAAATTCATACAAGACCTAAAACAGAGCTTCAACAAAGAACTTGAAGCCATCAAAGCTGACCCATTAGAAGGAAAAGAGATAAAAAACAAAGTAGAGAGTCTTCACAGCAGGTTAGACCATGCAGAAGATCGAATCTCAGGGATTGAAGACAGCCTAGATATTATAGAGAAAGAACATACAACCATCCAAGACAAGTCCAAGAAATATGATAGGTCTATCCAACACCTGGAAGACACCATCAGAAGGCCCAATCTAAGGATAATGGGTGTAGAGGAGCACCTAGAAACAGAAGTTAATGGTCTAGGAAATTTGTTTAACAGGATCCTAGCAGAGAACTTCCCAAACATACAAAAAGATAGGCCTATTCAGATACAAGAATCTTTTAGAACCCCAAACAGACCAGACCAGAATAGGACATCCCACCGTCACATTATAATCCACACAGGATCAACCCAGACCAAGGAAAAGATCCTTAAAGCTCTCAAGGAGAAAAGACTAATCACCTATAAAGGAAAACCAATTAGAATCACCTCAGATTCTCAGCAGAGACAATCAAAGCATGAAGAGCATGGAATGACGTCTGCCATGCCCTAAAAACAAACAACTATCAACCAAGAATACTATACCCAGCTAAACTCTCCTTCATAACTGAAGGCCAAATAAAAACCTTCCATAGCAAAGAAAAATTGAAACAATACATCTCCACCAAACCAGCCCTACAAAAGTTTCTTAAAGATGTCCTACACATAGAAAACCAACATTACCGCAACAAAGGCCAAGAAACTGCACACAAACTGAGAATCCAAGAACCTTAGGAAGAACCCAGTTTTCACAGCCCCCAAGAAGGTGGGTAACATGGCAGGAACTCCCAAATACCTCTCAGTACTATCTCTTAACGTTAACGGACTGAACTCTCCAATTAAGCGACATAGACTGTGTAGTTGGATTAAAAAACAAGACGCTTCAATCTGCTGCCTGCAGGAGTCACATCTTGCCCGTAAAAACAAACATATTTTCAAGGTTAAAGGCTGGAACAAAATCTACCAAGCAAACGGCCCTCATAAACAGTCGGGAGTTGCAATCCTAATATCAGATAAAATAGACTTCAAATTAAAATTCGTGAGAAGAGGTAAAGAAGGTCGCTACATACTAATTAAAGGATCTCTCCTTCAGGAGGATATTACAATTCTAAATATCTATTCGCCAAACAATGGAGCACCCAAATTTATCAAAGAAACACTAATTTCCCTCAAATCCCATATAGATCCAAAGACATTAATTGTTGGGGATTTTAACACACCACTCTCCCCACTAGATAGATCAACTCGGCAAAAACTCAACAGAGAAACTGCAGATCTAAACAGCTGCATAGATCAACTAGACTTAGCAGACATTTACCGAACATTTCACCCAGCAGCATCAGAATACACGTTCTTCTCAGCAGCACATGGAACGTTTTCTAAAAGAGACCACATTTTAGGCCACAAAGCAAACTTGTCTAAATTCAGAAACATTGAAGGTATACCTTGCATTCTCTCTGACCACAAGGGAATAAAATTAGTTCTCAACACCAAAAGCCACCAAAGAAAGTCCGGTATCACATGGAGGCTGAACAACACACTGTTGAATCATGAGTGGGTCATGGAAGAGATTAGAAAGGAAATTCAAATGTTCATGCTATTCAAGAAAAATGAACACACAAATTACCAGCTACTCTGGGACACACCAAAGGCACTACTCAGAGGCAAGTTTATAGCTCTGAGCTCCTACATCAACAAATTGGAGAGATCTGAAACTAACAATTTAATGACACATCTAATCCTCCTTGAAAAAGAGCATCAAGGTAAACTCAAATCCAGTAGACGGAAAGAAATAATCAAAATTAAATCAGAATTAAATGAATTAGAATAAAAAAAACTATAGAAAGAATCAACAAAACAAAGAGTTGGTTCTTCGAAAAACTTAACAAAATTGACAGAACCGTAGCAAACCGTATCAGAAAAAAGAGAGAACACACCCAAATTAATAAACTCAGAGATGAGAATGGAAACATCACCACGGAAACAACCAAGATTCAGAACATTATAAGGGAATACTTCTCAAAACTTTATGCTAAGAAGTTTGAGAACTTGACAGAAATGGACCTTTTCCTAGCAAATATTGTCATGCCAAAACTAAACCAAGATGATTTATACCAGCTTAACAGGCCCATATCAAGCATTGAAATAGAAACAGCAATAAGAGACCTCCCAGCTAAGAAAAGTCCAGGACCAGATGGTTTTACAGCGGAATTTTACAAAGCCTTCAAAGCAGAGCTCACACCAATACTCCTCCAACTCTTCAATGAAATTGAAAGAGAAAGCTCACTACCGAACATATTCTATGAAGCCATCATAACCCTCATCCCAAAACCAGGCAGGGACTCATCAAAGAAAGAGAACTACAGACCCATTTCTTTGATGAACATTGATGCAAAACTTCTCAACATAATTTTGGCCAATCGACTTCAACAATTCATCCAAAAAATCATACACCATGATCAAACAGGATTCATTTCAGGGATGCAAAGCTGGTTCAATATACGCAAATCAATTAATATTATTCATCACATCAACAGGAGCAAGAATAAGAACCACATGGTTATCTCAATAGATGCAGAAAAAGCATTTGACAAGATCCAACACCCCTTTATGATGAAGGTTCTGGAAAAATTAGGAATCCATGGAACATACCTCAATACAATAAAGGCTGTATATGACAAACCTACAGCCAGCATTATACTCAATGGTGAAAAACTGAAGCCATTTCCTCTTAACTCAGGAACAAGACAAGGATGCCCACTCTCTCCACTTCTCTTCAATCTAGTATTAGAATGCCTAGCTACAGCAATAAGAAAAGATGCAGACATAAAGGGGATCCAAATAGGGAAAGAAGGAATAAAATTCTCCCTCTATGCAGAAGACTTGATCTTGTATTTAAAGAATCCCATAGACTCCACTCCCAAATTACACAAGCTGATTCAAAACTTTGGGAAAGTAGCATGTTATAAAATTAACCCCCAAAAATCAATGGCTTTTCTATATGCCAACAATGAGAAAATTATGGCTGAAATTAGGAAAGCAACTGCATTTGTAATAGCCCCACAAAAAATACAATACATAGGAATTAACTTGACCAAAGAAGTGAAGGATCTCTACGATGAAAACTTTAAAATCATGAAAAAGGAAATCAACAAAGAACTTAAAAAATGGCAAAACCTCCCATGCTCCTGGATTGGCAAGATTAACATCGTGAAAATGGCAATACTTCCCAAGGCTATCTACAAATTCAACGCGATACCTATCAAAATTCCACCCTCATTCTTCAAGGAAATTGAAGAGGCAATCCAAAAATTCATATGGAACAATAAAAGACCCCGAATAGCAAAAACGCTCCTCAACGGAAAGAACACTGCTGGAGGAATATCAATACGAAACTTCAAACTCTACTATAAAGCCATAGTAATCAAACCAGCTCGGTATTGGCATAAGAACAGACCCCAGGACCAATGGAATAGAACTGAAAACCCAGAAATGAACCTACAGACCTATAGCCATCTAATCTTCGATAAGGAAGCTAAAACAATAGAATGGAAGAAAGACAGCCTCTTCAGTAAATGGTGCTGGCAAAATTGGTTAACTACATGTAGAAAACTAAAGCTAGATCCTTATATATCACCCTGCACCAGAATCAACTCCAAATGGATCAAAGACCTTGAAGTCAAAGCAGACACTCTGAAAACATTACAGGATGGAATAGGAGAAACCCTAGGTCTCCTTGGCTCAGGCCGAAATTTTCTGAATAGAGACCCGGAAGCACAACAAATCAAAGAAAGGTTGGACAAATGGGATTGCGTAAGGTTGCAGAGCTTCTGCAGGGCAAATGACATAGCTAGCAAGATCAATAGAAAGCCCACCTATTGGGAGAAGATCTTTACTAGCCATACAACGGACAAGGGTCTCATATGTAAAATATACTTGAAACTCAAAAAATTAAACCACCCAACAACAAATCCTCAAAGAAACAACTGCCCAATAAATAAGTGGGCGAAAGACATAAAGAGAAGCTTCTCTGAAGAAGAAAGAAGGATGGCCAATAGACACATGAAGAAATGTTCAACATCCCTAGCCATAAAAGAAATGCAAATCAAAACAACATTGAGATATCACCTCACTCCAGTTAGAACAGCAAAAATCAAGAACTCTAACAACAACAGATGCTGGAGGGGATGTGGACAGAAAGGAACCTTACTTCATTGTTGGTGGGAATGTAAACTTGTTCAACCACTTTGGAAAGCAGTATGGAGGTTCCTCAAAAGACTTCACATAGATCTCCCCTATGATCCAGCAATCCCACTTTTGGGCATTTACCCAAATGTTTACAAACAAGACCACACTAAAGCTACCAGCACAACTATGTTTATTGCAGCATTATTTACCATAGCTAAGATATGGAACCAACCCAGATGCCCCTCAGTAGATGAATGGATCAAGAAAATGTGGTATATATACACAATGGACTTCTATGCCTCCATCAGAAAGAATGACATTTCCCCATTTGTTAGGAAATGGAAAGGTTTGGAAAAAATTATATTAAGTGAAGTAAGCCAGGCCCAAAGAAGCATAGGTCCCATGGTTTCCCTTATTTGCAATATCTAGTATAGGTATGAGTCAAGCAGAAAAGGTCAGATAATGTGATGTTAGGAAAATGAACCCTTAAATATGTATTTTAATGTTTTCGTTTCTTTCATGCATGTGTTTCTAACGCATTTATAAGATTATTTCTTTGTTGCTTTGTATGTCCCTCCCCCACAGTGTAACCCCCGCTTTCACTATATTTGATGTCAGTATACCATGTGGACGAGATGGGGACAAACAAGTCGTTTAAGGATTCAGGTGGACCTGTTGCAACAATGAGAAGTACAAAATGTCATGTCAAAACCAGTTTTACAATGTCGGTGTGGGGGGGGGGGTATAATTGGGTGGGGGGAGTGGGGAGGCTGGGAAGGGAGGTGAAGGGTAAACAAAGGAGGAGGCTGCAATGCTTGGTAAGAAATGTATGCATTATCCTGCCCATGTAATTGTAGCCCCTCTGTACAGTATGTTCTCAAATAAAATAAAATAAAATTAAAAAAAAATTCTTGAGCTATAGAAGCATGAAACAAACATTATTGACCCATCCTGGGTTCAAATGAAGTTCTCAGAATCCAAGCCCTAGCCATGTTAGCAGGATGAACTCCAGTGTAACTGTATTTGAAGGCAGAAAACAGTTGCAAAAGCCAAGCTAGGTGAGGAGACCTAGGCCTGCAGGATTAGGAGGTAGAATGTACTCACTCAACATGGAAGTGAGCTTCAAAACCACTTCATTCATTCCAGGCACGGCCAGCAATGAGGGGAAACTGGAAACATTTGTTAGAGTTACAACAAGGTCAGGCTTTTCTCAGGCTCTTCAAACAATGACTAATTAACCTAAGGCTATCTTCAGGATACCAATAGAGAGCCAGTTTAGTGGTTGAGAGGGGAGGAACAGAGTAGAAAAACCCTGTTCTTTGGTCTTTGGGAGTGGGTTCTTGACTCTCCTTCTGTCAGATTTGAAAGCCCTTTTTCTACTGCTACCAGACCATTCTCCTTCCTTCATTCTCCACATAATTAATGTAAATCCCCAGTCCAAGGAGA
Source organism: Dipodomys merriami (assembly GCF_024711535.1). Lineage (NCBI taxonomy): Eukaryota > Metazoa > Chordata > Mammalia > Rodentia > Heteromyidae > Dipodomys > Dipodomys merriami. The sequence goes on from NW_027204871.1 coordinate 706,947, forward strand.
GACAGTACCTTTGCTCTTCTGTCTCCAAGCACCTAAGTTAGAACCTGGCTCTGCCCTCTTGACTCTGGGGCCCTGACTGAGAACTGGGAAAGAGACAATCTTCCTGCTCTGTAGTTGTTTGAAGGAGATGCTGGTGGACTAGCACACTGCAGAAGGCCTTATGACTGGGACTTGTTCTCTTCTTTCCTCCTGACAACCAAGACCAGATCCATCTATCTATCTATCTATCTATCTATCTATCTATCTATCTATCTATCTATCTATCTATCTATCTATCTATCTATCTATCTATCTATCTATCTATCTATCTATCTATCTATCTATCTATCTATCCATCCATCCATCCATCCATCCATCCATCTATCTATCTATCTATCTATCTATCTATCTATCTATCTATCTATCTATCTATCTATCTATCTATCTATCTATCTATCTATCTATCTATCATCTATCTATCTACCTACCTATTTACCTACCTACTTACTTACCTGGCTATCTCTTTGCCGGTGATTGGGTTGAACTCAAGACTTGGGTACTGGCTCTAGAACTCTACTACTTGAGCCACAGCACCAATTCTGGCTTTTTCTGTGTATGTGTTACTAAGGATTTGAACCCAGGGCTCCTTGAATGCTAGGCAAGACTCTCTCACTAATCCACATTCCCAACCCCCCTCATCTTTTTCTTCTCTTTTCTTTTTTTTGGTCCGGTGATGGGGCCTGAACTCTGGGCCTGAGAACTGTCCCTCAGCTCTTCAGCTCAAGCTAGCACTCTACCACTTGAGCCAAAGCGCCACTTCCGGGTTTTGTTCTTTTTTGCTTATGTGGTGCTGAGGAATCGAACCCAGGGCTCTACCACTGAGCCACCTTCCCAGCCCCCTCATCTTTTTCTTAATGGTATTTTTTACATAAGTATGCTTCCATTTTACGTCCCCAATTTTAAATTTCTTAATACAGGTTACTTCTAAGAAACCTGATGTTCTCTTCTCCTGCCTGGTTTGTGACTGTTCCTGCATTGGCCTCATAATAAATTGCAAAAAAGGCTGTTGAGGGTGACCTGTTTTAGTCCGATGGCTGCACAGATTGGTCTGTATGGCTTTTTGTTTCCAGTCCAGGACCTTGAACTCAGGATCTGGGCACAGTCTTTGAACTGCTTTTGTTTAAGCCTAGCCTTCTACCACAGGAGCCATATGGCTCTACTTCTGGCTTTGTTGGCACTAAAGTTGGACAGTGGTCTCAAGGACTTTCCTGCCTAGGGTGACTTTTACCATGATCCTCCTATCATAGCTTTGTAAGTACCAAGGAGGACTGCTGAGAGCCACTGGTGCCTGAGTAATCACTGGTCTTGCTGATGTTCTTAAACAGACTGGTGAATTCCCTATCCTCAGGTTTAAGTGGGGGGGCTGGAGCCCACTGTTCCAATCTTGGTCCTGCCACCTCCAAATGGCAGGAGATCCTAAGAAATTCATTCCTATCCATATGAATACTAATGGAAAGTGATATATGTCATGATTGAGTGGGCAGTTCCTGGATTATTCTAGGATTAAATTATACACAATTGTATTATAGTACACTGATCAATTTTTATTAATACTTCATGAAGCATTTAAACAATCACTTTCATTAAATGAAGGCATAATGAAATACCTAAGAATTGGGTGTCACATAGTTTAGAAATGCCATTTTTTTCTGCCAGGACCTTCTTTAGTTAATTGGTATACCATTTTCTGAATGTAGTTTGGTATATGAAACAAGGATATATTATACCTGAAGAGTTTTTATCAGAAATGCTTATAGCAAAATGTAGAGGTAAAGCCAAAGTATGTATATTTGAAGAAAATGCTTGGATAGTCCTCTTCCCACATTCCCCATTCCCTTCATGAGAATAACACACATTGTAAGGAAATGCTTAGAGTGTTTTGGAGATATATGCTGACTTTAAACCAGTGAGTGACTCTATGCTGCATTGTGTTTATATACAAAAAAGCTAAATTCTTACTTTGTCATTTTTCTTAGGCTTTATACTCAGATTTAAACTCTGATGGGTGACAAATAAAGATATAAACATTTTTAACAGTGATTGGGTGGGGGGTCGGGGGGAGGCTGGGAAGGGATGGGAAGAGTAAACAAAGGAAGAGGCTACAATGATTGATAAGAAATGTTCTCACTATCTTGCCCATGTAATTGTAACCCCTCTGTACTGTATTTTCACAATAAAAAATTTAAAAAAAACATTTTTTAACACTGGCTAAATTAAGGCTGAGAAATCTAGGTACAATGATACTCATGAATATAGGCCTCATCACTCATGAGACAATGATATGAAAATGTTAACCAATGCTTATTGTTGTCATGCTTATAAGATTTTGTGTATTATAAACAGTGATTATTAGAATTTTTGTAATAAACATCGTTTCATGGGTTAAGAACAGAAGTGAGACATTGTACTCAGAACAAAATGTAAAGAGGCATCTAAAATTAGTTACCAAGATATATATCATGTAACACGATGTTATAAAAATGCCAGCTGAAAAAAATCAACATTTACTATAAATACAGAATCAGTATGACTGATTTTTCTTTTACCCAAGTTGTAATATGGCTTGCATGATGACTTTTCTGGTTATATGTTTAGTTAGGTCTTGATATTTAGTTAAAGTAATGTTTTTTCATATATTCATTTGTCAGATCAAAGAGGAAATGAATATCATGCCAGAGTCAACATCCATAATAATGTTACAGATGTATCCTTCTACTTTGCCAAAGTTTCAAATCATCTCAAGTAACTTGGGTCTTTTTTTGGATCTAACTAAATAGTTATGCAATTTTGTCAGTACTAAACAGATTTTGACCACAATTTATTGAACTATTACATTCCAGAAACTGCTTCTCTTTTTTCATGAGATTTTTACTTTCATTTATATCATGTGTTGATGTTTTCCTTTAGATAAGCCACATTCAGTCTTCTACAATGTGTAATTTGGAGTAGTTTAAAATTATGTGCACTCAGCTACATTGCTCAGATTCTATTATTTGCATATTTTTTCTTGTTAAATCAGCAAGAATTAGTTCTCAATATGGATACAATTGTACTTATTCATTGCCTTTCTGAATTGTTTAAATATGTCATGATTTTGTTATTTTATTCTTTTAAATATGTGCAGATCTCTCTCCTCATACAGTCACATTTGTTTTAAACAATTTGATCCATTCAAGGGATTTGCTATATTAGGATCATCTAGATGAATTTAATTACAAATTAACACAACCGTATTTCTGAGACACAATTATCTTTATGGTTCTACTCCAAGTTAACATGTATTTGAGGTTTTTGTGCTTAAAAAAAACTGTGCACAACATGTTTTTGTTCATGGGGGAGTTCTACTTTGTTGGTTGTTTTTCCAGTTGTGGTGACTTCAACATATGTGTGCATTTTATTACAATTGTTTTGTGTCTATATTTTGTTTCATATAACAGAAATTACACAAAGAATCAGTGATTTAGAATGTTTCAGAATACAATTCTAAGAGAGACATTTGAAATTTTTTGACAACTGGGAATGGACAGGTCTTCATAGTCGAGGGAGTAGCAGAATAACAGAGACATTGCTTGACATGATTTGAATTTTTCCTACTCTTGCCTCACTATTTCCAATAATATTACTTCAAAGTCTTTAGTGAAAAGAAAATAATTTTGTCTGTATGAACTCAGTATTTTTGGTTCAATTGAGACACAGGACACATTCATATTCATTTTAACTCGAAAATCTTCTTTCCGTCATTTAAAATCACCGATGTGAATAAAATGCTAAAATAGCATCTACTAATTTATGTGAAATGGTCCAAATTATTTTCACTTCACACTATATGTAATATAGAGTGTGATAATAATTATGAATGATATATTATGTAATAATTAACTTCTGGAAAGTCAATTACACTGGATTTTTGTGAGATATTGAGTAATAGTAAAACTTTGATTCTGTTAAAAAATTCAATTACATCTAAAAATAACTCATAGTTATAAACTAATGCTGAAAAATAAGATTCGTTACTGGAAAAAGCCAGAAGTTTCTGTTGAAGGGTTAAAAACTAAGAACCCTCACTTCACCATTACTAACTAACTGCTGATTGTGCTTCTGTAAATATGCTTCCATTCAGACCCCCCTTTCCTGAGAGATAGAACTGGGAAGTGACTCAAGGATATTGGCCGGCCCAGATATCCGGATATCAGCCTGCCTCAGGACAAGGACGGCGATTATAGATAGTGTATATTTTCCAGTTTTAGTTTATGTTCAGCAATCCCAGGGACAGACCTTAACGACGACCACCTGGCAAGACCACAAGTCAAGCCAAATGTTAACCAATCATAGGCCTGTAACCATGTAAACCCCCCCTTAGACAGACCATGAGCCAATTGTTTGACAAAGAGTGTTTTATGCTAATTTTGTGGTTTTTCCTTTTAAAAGTGTTTGTAACCTCTGCTCAGGGCTCCCTGTCTGCTCGGGACAGAAAGTCTGTTTGCGCAAACGTCAAATAAACTCCTCTTGCTTATTGCATCTGCTGGTTTAAAGTCTTGGTTCCTGGGGCACCCTCCCGTTGAAGAAAGTGTCCCAGTGAGTCTGGGGTCTTTCACTGTAAGTTTGTTTTTTAAAAATTCTCTTGGATCTGGGCTGTGGTGGCTCATGCCTATAATCCTAGCTACCCAAAAGTCTGGGATCTGAGGACAGTGGTTCAAAGCCAGCTTGGGAAGAAAAGTCTGTGAGACTCTTATCTCCAATGTATCTATTGAAAACTAGAAATAGCACTGTGGCTCAAGTGGTACAGTGGTATCCTTGAGCTTAAGAACTGAGGGACAGTGCCCAGGCCCAGAGTTCAAACCTCATGACCGACAAAAAAATTGATATTAGGGCTGGCAAGGTGACTCAGTGGTAGAGCGCTTGCCTTGCATGCATAAGGCCCTGGGTTCGATTCCTCAGCACCTGACAAGAAAAAGAAAAAACCACAATTGACGCTGTGGCTCAAGTGGTAGAGTGCTAGCCTTGAGCTGAAGAGCTGAGGGACAGGGCCCATGCCCATAGTTCAGGCCCCACGACCGGATCCAAAAAACAAATTGACATGGATTTTTACTTTATTATTTCATGATTTTTATTATGAAAATACATACAGAGGGGTTACAATTACATGAACAGGTAATTAGTACATTTCCTATCAACATTGTTGCCTACTCCTTTGTTTCCCCTTCCTATCCCTTCCCATCTCCCCTTCTGGGCCTATCCACCCCCCCATGCCAACGTTGTTAAACTTTGGTTTTCAACGTAATGCCTTGTATATGTCATTGTTGCAATAGGTCCACCTGTATCCAAATTTGTTTTTCCCATCCCCCCCACAAATTATACCAACATCAAATACAGTGTAAATAGGGGTTATACCGTGGGGGATGGACTTACAAAGCAACAAAAAAATCATCTTATAAATATGCTAGAAACAATAGCAGAAAAGAAAAAAATGAGTCTTTATCTTGGGGTTCATTTTGCCTAACATCAACTTAGGTCTAACAGTTACAGTTTGTCTCAGACATATAATGGTTATATCTAATAATGGAAAACATAGGACCTATGTTTCTTTGGGCCTGGATTACTTCACTTAATATATTTTTTTCCTGAGGCTTTATATTTCCTAACAAATGGGGCAATGCCATTCTTTCCGATGTAGGCATAGAATGCCATTGTGTATATATATCACATTTTCTTGATCCATTCATCTACTGAGGGGCATCTGAGTTGGTTCCATATCTTAGCTATGGTAAATAATGCTGGAATATGGGATGGGAAGGTGGCTCAGTGGTAGAGCGCTTGCCTCGCATGCATGAAGCCCTGGGTTCCATTCCCCAGCACCACATAAGCAAAAAGAAAAGAAAACTGGAAGTGGTGCTGTTGCTCAAGTGGTAGAGCGCTAGCCTTGAGCTAAAGAGCTGAGCGACAGCGCCCAGGCCCAGAATTCAGGCCCTCTCACCGGACCTCGCACCAAAAAAAAAAATAATGCTGCAATAAATATAATTGTGCTGGTAGCTTTAGTATGGTCTTCTTTGTGATCATTTGGGTAAATGCCCAACAGTGGGAGTACTGGTTCATCAGGGAGCTCTATGTAGAGTCTTTTGAGGAACATCCATACTACTTTACAAACTGGTTGAACAAGTTTACAGTCCCATCAACATCCCCTCCAGCTTCAGTTGTTATTAGAGTTCTTGACTCTAGCCATTCTAACTGGGGTGAGGGGTGAGGAAGTATCTCAGTGTTGTTTAAATTTGCATTTCTTTTATGGCTAGGGAGATTGAGCATTTCTTCATTTGTCTATTGGCTATATTTCTTTCTTCTTCAGAGAAGTTTGTCTATAAATATTTAGCCCACTTCTTTATTGGGTAGTTGTTTCTTTGAGGATTTGTTGTTGGGGGATTTAATTTTTTGAGTTCCAGGTGTATTTTAGATATGAGACCCTTGTCCATGGTATGGCTAGAGAAGTTTTATTTCCAAGCCGTGAGTTCTCTATTGATCTTCCTACTTTTGCCCTTTGTCACACAGAAGCTCTGCAATTTCATGCAATCCCATTTGTCCAACCTTTCTTTGATTTGTTGTGTTTCTGAGTCTCTATTAAGAAAATTTCAGCCTGTGCCAAGGAGACCTACTGTATCTCCTATATTGTACAGTAATGTTTTCAGGGTGTCTGTTTTGACTCTGAGGCCTTTGATCAATTTGGAGTTGTTTCGTGTGCAGGGTGATAGAGAAGGATCTAGCTTTAGTTTTCTGCAAGTGACTAACCAATTTTACCAGCAACATTTACTGCAGAGGCTGTCTTTCTTCCATTCTATTTTTTTAGCTCCCTTATAGAAGTTTAGGTGGCTATAGGTCCATGGGTATATTTATGGGTTTTCAGTTCTATTCCATTGGTCCTGAGGTCTGTTCTTATGCCAGTACCAAGCTGTTTTGATTACTATGGTTTTGTAGTAGAGTTTGAAATTTGGTATTGATATTTGTCCAGCACTGGTCTTTCTGTTCAGAATTGTTTTAGCTATTTGGAGTCTTTTATTGTTCCATATGAATTTTTGGATTGCCTCTTCTATTTCCTTGATGAATGAGGATGGAATATTGATAGGTATCGCATTGAATTTGTAGATAGCCTTGGGAAGTATTGCCATTTTCACAATGTTGATCCTTCAAATCCAGGATCATGGGAAGTTTTCGCACTTTCTAAGTTCTATTTTGAATTCCTTTTTCAGGTTTTTAATGTTTTCATCATAAAGATCATTTACTTCTTTGATTAAGTTAATTCCTAGGTATTTAATTTTTGGGGGGTCTATTACGAATGGAGTTGCTTTCCTGATTTTAGACACACTTTTCTCATGTTGGCATACGGAAAAGCTATTGATATTAAGATTTAATTTTATACCTTGCTACTCTGCCAATGTTTTGAATCAGCATGAGTAATTTGGGAGTGGAGTCCGAGGGATTCTTTAAATACAAGATCATGTCATCTGCAATGAGGGAGAGTTTTACTTCTTCTTTCCTTATTTGGATCCCATTTATGTTTGCATCTTGTTTTATTGCTGTAGCTAGGCATTCTAATACTAGGTTGAAGAGAAGTAGAGAGAGTGGACATCCTTGTTTTGTTCCTGAGTTAAGAGGAAATGGCTTTAGTTTTTCACCATTAAGTATAATACTGGCTGTAGGTTTGTCATATTCAGCCTTTAGTGTATTGAGGCATATTACCTGGATTGATAGTTTTTCCAGAGCCTACATCCATCATAAAAGTGTGTTGGATCTTGTCAAGTGCTTTTCCTACATCCATTGAGATAACCATGACGTTCTTAATCATAACCAAAAGTCAATAAAGACCTTACATAGCAAAAAAAATTAAAACAATATATCTCCACCAAACCAGCCTTACAAAAGATACATAAAGATGTCCTACACATAGAAAATCAACAAGACCACGGTGAAGGCCAACAAATGGCATCCAAGTGAATAAAATTATAACTCAACACCAAAAGCCCCCAAAGAAAGTTCTGTAACACATGCAGGTTGAACAACACACTGTTGAATCAACAGTGGGTCATGGAAGAGATTAGAAAGGAAATGCAAATATTCATGATATTCAACAAAAATAAACACACAAATTACCAGATCCTCTGGGACATAGCAAAGCAGTACTCAGAGGCAAGTTTATAGACCTGACTTCCTACATCAATAAATTATAGAGAACGAAACCAACAATTTTATAAGACATGTGAACCTCCTTGAAAAAGAGCAGCAAAATAAACCCCAATCCAGTAGATGGAAAAAAATAAATGAAATTAAATCAGAATCACACAAATTGGTATCCAATAAAATCATAGAATGAATCACAAAATAAAGAGTTGGTTCTTCGAAAAAATTAACAAAATTGACCCTTACCCAATCTTATCAGAAAAAGAAGGGACCACACCCAAATAAATAAACCCAAAGATGAGAATGGAAACATCACCACAGAAATAACCAAGATTCAGAACATTATAATGGAATACTTCTCAAACCTTTATGCTAATAAGTTTGAGAATTTGGCAAATATGGACCTTTCCTAGCAAATATTGACATGCCAAAACTAAACCAAGATGAGTTAAACCAGCTTAACAGGACCATATCAAGCATAGAAATAGAAACAACAATAAGAGAACTCCCATCTAAGAAAAGCCCACAACCAGATGGATATACACCATGAGGTTCTTATCCTTGCTCTTGTTGATGTGATGAATTATTTTAATTGATTTGCATATATTGAACCAGCTTTGCATCCCTGAAATAAATCCTGTTTGATCGTTGTGTATTTTTTTGGAGGAATTCTTGAAGTTGATTGGTCAAAATTTTATTGAGGAGTTTTGCATCAATGTTCATCAATGAAATGGGCCTATAGTTCTCTTTCTTTGATGAGTGCCTGCATGGGTTTGGGAAGAGGGTTATGATGGCTTCATAGAGTGAGTTCGGTAGAGAACTTTCTCTTTCAATTTCATTGAAGAGTTGTAGGATTATTGGTGTGAGTTCTGCTTCAAGGCCTTGTACAATTTTCTTGGTTGATAGTTGTTTGTCTTTAGGGTACGGCATACATCATTCCAGGCTATTCTTGCTTTAATTGACTCTGCTGAGGAATGTGTGGTGATTCTAATTGGTTTCCCTTTATAGGTGATTAATCTTTTCTCCTTGACAGCCTTAAGGATCTTTTCCTTGGTCTGAATTTATCCTGTGCGCATTATAATGTGGCGGTTGGATGTCCTGTTCCTGTCTGGTTTATTTGTGGTTCTAAAAGCTTCTTGTATCTGAATAGGCCTATCTTTTTGCATGTTTGGGAAGTTCTTTGCTAGAATTCTGTTAAATAAAATTCCTAAACCATTAACTTCTGTCTCTAGGTTCTCCTCTACACCCATTATCCTCAGATTAGGCCTTCTGATGGTGTCTTCCAAATATTGAATAGATCTACCATATTTCTTGGATTTGTTTTGGATAGTCGTATGTTCTATCTCTATAATATCTAGTCTGTCTTCAATCCCCGAGATTCAATCTTCTGCATTGTCTAACCTATTCTCAAGACTTTCTACTTTGTTTTTTATTTCTTTTTCTTCTAATTGGTCGGCTTTGATAGCTTCAAATTCTTCGTTGGAGTTTAGTTTTAGATCTTGTGTGAACTTTACTTCCTTAATTTGGTGTTTAGTGTTTATTCTCAAATCACTTAGTTGATTGGTTATTGTTTCCTTGGACTCCCATTTCTTCTGTCGTGCTCCATTCAGCTTTGCCTTTGTGGTCTCCATGAAGTGTTTCAGCTATCTGTTTATGGATTCCAGGAATGCCTGTGTTTGTCTTTGTCTATTCTCATCCTGCACTTGCAATTCCTTTTAAACTCTTTGATTAGCTTTCTCACGTTCATGCAATTCCTGTAATTCTCTATGACTCTTCTCGGCCTGCTCACGCAATTCCTATATTTCTCTTTGACTGTTCTCAACCTGCTTACCTAATTCCGGTATTAATCTTTAAGTAGTTTCCTAATGCTCAAAGATTCCTGTGTAAATCTTTGGTATGCTTCCTGTTTCTCTCTATCACGCTCACACTGAGTCCTTTGCAAGTTTTGAATCATTTAATTCACCATGTTTACCAGTAGTATTTGTAGAGCTTTTGGGGAACTCTCCTCTGGATTATTCATTAACTATTCTGTCACCTGATTATCATGAGTGGGAGTTCAGATACCTGGACTTGCTATTTTTCTTGTGTTTTTCCGGCTTGTTCTGCTCATTTGGTATGAAAGTAACACCAATTTTTTGTTAGAAAACTATTTTAAGGTAAGTATCAAACATAGTCTGGTAGTTGCACAATCAAAATGGATGCCGATACAATCTAGTTCAACAGATACAATCTATTCAACATCAAACAACTATGTGTTAATGCGTTAAGAACAGCAAAGATGGATATGGAAAACCAGAAATTATTGGCTTTAGGGAGAAATGTGGGGGAAAATAAGACTACAGGGATGTGGAGAGGTAAAAAGGAGAGTAAATTTAACCAAGTCATAATCTCTGAGAGGGAAATGAATGGACAGAATGATAGGAGAGAGATTTTTTTAAAAAAAGAACAAATGGAATACCAAAAATTTAAATTTAAGAAGTGAAACACTTAAAATATGTAAGTTTAAAGAAATGATATTGAGAGAAGAAAAGGATAGCTTGGGAGGAGGGGAGGGATAGAAAGGAAACATGAAAACTAAAAAAAATTAAAAAAATTTAAAATGAGTTACTTGAAAATTATTTAGGTATAAAGAGATAATAGTGCTATTAAAAAGTTAAGCCAAAGAGGTTGTGAATTGAGTGATAAATTTCTGGATTAAGTATGTACACATTGGGGGAAAAGGTCTAATAATTGACAACGGGTATATATCTGGGGATGAGCAGAACAGCATGTAAGTCATGCAAAAATAAGAAAGAGAAAAAAATAAAAACAATAAAAAAGGACCAAAAGATCAAAAGAGATTAAACACCACACACAAACACACACCCCCACACACACATGTACCAAAAATAAAATTTATGAGAAAAAGATTTACAGAAAACACTTTAAAAATTAAAATTATTAAAAAGTTTCAAAAAAGAGTTCTTTGTTTTTTTTGTCTTTTTTTGGGGGGGCAAAATGGAAGACCCTGTATCCCCTGTGTCCATAGCCAGTCTCTTGGTGTAATCTCTGGTCTGCTTGTGGTTGGTTTTACTATGGATTGATTGGTTTCTTAAGTCAGTTTGTTTGGGCAGGCAGAAAATGCTATGTGTTACCAAGGAATTTGTGATCCTCCTCTCAGACTAGTTCAGTGAGAGGGAGAACTGCTTGGAGTATCACAAAAGAGGGAGATGGCTGTTTCCTCTAGTTTGGAGATGCTGTGATGAGGCTAGGTTCTGGGTAGTATTGAGGCCTTTCAGCAAACCGTAGCTTTTCCCTGAGACACTCACAGAGCCCTGCTTAGAGCCAATCTCAGGGTTTATGTTTACTGAATTTCAATTAATTGTCTAGACTTCTGTAGGGAGGGGCAGACTCTGGCTCTGTTTACAGAGTGAAGAAAGTCACTCTTCTGGGGGCAGATTTTCTCTGCCTGTGCGTGGTGACATTACCCTGGGTGGAACTGAGCCTGGAGGGTCTATTTCCTCTGAACTACAAAATAATTCTTTAGTTTTCTTTCAAGGCATGAGTTGGAGCTAGCTGCTCAGTTGGGCCTTTGTCAGTATCAAAGATGGCGATCTCCGCTGGTTGTGGCAGGGAGGGGCGGCCTTCCCTCCTCTGCTCCCTGAGAAGGAGTGTGGATGTCAGGGTTCTACTCACACCAGAGTTTGGTTCCTGCATCATCTTTGGTCTGCAATCTGCAGGATGAAGATATCTGCTCCTTGTCAGTTCTTGCTGGTGTTGAGTAGAATCCATTTGTCCGCTGTGTCTGTCACCTTTGTCCTGTACTTTCTCCATTGTAGGTATGGTGGCTACAGCTACCACTGCTGCCACCACATCTGCTGTAGCAGCAGCAACTGCAAGTGCTCAGATCTGTCTCCACGCTTGAATTTTCCCTCTCTGGCCAAAAACTCTGTACTGTGATGGCACACTTGGTGTGATTCTCTAGTCTATGCCCGTTCACTGGGACACTAAAACTGCTTTCTATGCAAGAGCTTTTTGAGCTTCCAGCTTCTCCTCCTCCATCTTCCTCCGAACTCCCTTACACATTATTGTGACATAATATCGTGACATCACATTGACATTGTGATATAACTATGCCATTCTGTTTTCACAAACCGATTATCATATGTTAGAAAATTCATGGGTTTTAGGACTTCTAGCTCCTTCCATGAAGTCTTATCCTCATTGTAAACTAGTAGCAATTGAAATCTGACATGTGTTTGTAATATTACAAACTCGTAGTGACATCACTATTCCATGGGTGACCTCATTACCACCATATCAAAAACCTATTGCATCATCACATGCCATTGTGACATCACATTCACATTTGACATTTCAATCGGTTATGACTTCTTAGCACCTTTGCAAAAGCATATGGCCTTTGTGATATCAAAGCTCAGTTGTTTACCCATATAATCATTGTGGTCTAAAAATTGAGATCAGTTATACCATTATAATATTACAAAACCTTGGAGGAAGGATCACATCTGACATCATTGACTTGTCCTCTCCTCATAACTTTGACATGATGCCCTTGTGATACATAGGCCCTTTGTGATCTCATAATGTTTTTGACTTCATATTTCAGGTGTGACATGTGATATAAGAAATGCACTCTGATATGAAAATTGTGTCATCACTCTGTCATATATCATGAGTATTGTGTCACATTTTGACATCACATACCTGGTAGGAGTTCACCACGTTTGGGCCAATGCATGACTTTGTATATCTCACAATCCCATTCTGAATTCATATTATAAATGGGAGTTAATGAAAATTGAAGTCCAGCATGCCATTGTGACATCATATACCTATTGTGACCTCATGACCGTTATGGCATCACCAAATAATTATGACATAAAAATATTATTATGACTTGATATTGTTACCTCATATTGCCCTTGTGATATCACTGTTCCTTGGGTTCTGTAAACCTGTTATGACATAACATTTTACAAAATTTGTGACCTTTGAGATTATTAACTTTTGAACTCGTATACTTATGATGCATAAAGCACAAGAAAATCCAATGAGACACATTGAAGATAACTTTATTTACACTAGAAATGAGAATGCGTTTACCTTGTTCTGGGCTGTGCACTCAGTGGCAAGCCAGTTCCAACCACCAAATCTCAGACCTCCAATGGGCAGCCCTGCACATAGTTAATTGGTCTGCAAACCACCAACCCCCCAAATTATCATTTCCAAAGCCCCAAACTTCAATAGGTAAGGCTTTTCCCTTTTCCCTTACTCCCTCCTTCTTTATAGACCTTTTACTTCATTTCCCTTTTTCCGTTTCATCACTTCCTTCTTCTCTTTAAGACTATCCACAGGCTTACAATTCTCTGGCCTGGTGGCCAATTGATATCCTTCCCCTCCTGCTCTCCCACAAATTCCTCCAAGGTCTTTCCCTTCCTACTGTCACACCACTTCCTTCCTTCCAGGTTTTGCCTTGATTTCCTCTAATTCCATTGCTCTGACCATGCAGCCTATACATAAGTTGAACCCCTCCATCACTCCAGTGGGTCTCTTGCCTGTTTTCAACCATCACTTCACAAACTGCCCATTACCCAATAACTTCTTCACAGCTCGTCATGTGAGGACAACACACTACCTCCCTTCAGCAGCATTCCCTGTCCCCTTTGCTGGCATGCCCCATGCACTCCAGTGGGCCATGACATGTGACCACATTGATTAGTGGGCCCTGCTGATTATTTGGGCCTCACTGCTTTACACATCCCCCACTGGTTTTCATGTCCATTCAAATCCTGATTCCTTCTTACCAAATCCTAGAAATTCCCTTCTCTCCTCCCAATGAACAGGCTTAAAATGTAAACAATAGAAAGCAAGTAAATTATAGAAGCACACTAGTTAGCACTAATTAACACTTAGTAAGCCTTATCCTTAAGGGATCCTCTGAGTGTCTCTGAAGAGTCAATCTTGCAGCCTTCTCTGTATATTGGTTCACTGCCATTTTCACAAGAGACTGATGATCTAATATTGTTTTCCTACTAATTTATTAGCCAACAGTGAAATTAGCACCACCAAGTAAGGTCCTTGCTACTTCGGTTCCAATTTAGGAGCATGATACATTTTTACCCACACCAGCTCTCCAGGCAAGAAAGAATGGGTAGAGTTTCTTTTTTAAACTCTACTTCTTAGTTTATTTCACTTACTTGAGGTCTAGCTTTTGAATTTATTTCTGAAGTGAGACTTGTTATAGAATAAACTACATTACTCCCCCCAAAGAAATTTTCCTTCCAACTGGATTTAATTTCTTATTTTATATTTGAACATTTTTATTGTCATCCTAATGTTTATTTATTTTTAAACAATTATTATTATTATTATCTTTAAGTAGTTGTACAGAGAAGTTCCCATTCTACAAAACAGTACATGAATGCAAGGTGTCTGACAACATTGTCACCCATCCCTCGTAACCTTTCCCTTCTCACACTTTTTTGTAAAATTTGAATAGGTGATTACATATATTTCACATATTTAACAGTACTGTGGAATTGTGATGCGTAAAGTCACAAACACATTTTAACCTTGACAAGGCAAGTTATTGTTAATATGGTCTAAAGTTTGTTAATTCTATGAGCTTTGACAATCCAAATTATTTTTCCCACTTCAGGTGATGTTTACATTTTTTCCTCTTGCTTAGTGTGGGCTATTCCCTCTTTCCCTCTCATTCCTCCCTTCCCATAACTGTGTTTGGGTTGCTTAGATATTTTTCTATGTCCAGTGCAACTGCTAGGCCCCTTTGTTGTATGTTGTTCCATTTCCCACTTATTTTGTTCTTCCTCCTGGCTCCTTCCATTGTGTGCATATTTCTACCATCTACATGGTCAATAACATGGACTCATTAATGGTGATACAACAAAATGAGTGGCTGTCCTTTGTTTCTCGAGTCCTGTTTACTCTGTCATACCTTCTTGCATTTTGGCTTTATCATCCATGTATCAGGTAGACCCTGTGCCATTTGTCTGTTTGTTCTTTGCTTACCTCACCCAAATAATTTGGTCTATTTCCATCCATTTCCCTGCAAATGCCATCATTTTGTCCTTTCTAATGGCTACATAGTATTCCATTGTATATAATTCCCACATTTTTGGGATCCACTTTTCAGTAGTGTTTCATCTGGGTTGTTTCCAAATCTTGGCTATTGTGAACAGTGCTGCAATAATCATAGAGGTGTGTGTGTCTTTGTATAATAGTTCTTTTGTTCAGAGTAGATGTCTAGGAGTGGTATGGCCAGTTCATAGGAGAGGTAGATATTTAGCTTTCTGAGGTACCTCCAGAGTGCTTTCCAAAGTGGTTATATTAGTATACATTTCCACCAGTACTGAAGTATTGTTTCTCTTTCTTTACATCCCTTCTAGCATTTGTCATTGGCTGAATTTAGAATGTGGGCTATTCTGACTGGGGTAAGGTGGTAACTCAGAGTTGTTTTTAGTTGCATTTGCTTTACAGTCAGGGATGATGAACATTTCTTCATGTGTTACTTTGCCGTTTTTATCTCTTCTTCTGAGAAGTCTCTCTTTAGCTCCCTTGACAATTTCAAGATTGGTTTGTTAGGTTTGTGAAAGGTTAGTTTCTTGAGTTCACATTATATAATGGATATTAGACCCTTGTGTGATATATTGCTGGTAAACATTTCCCCCAATTATTTGGCTTTCTTTCTAGTTAGTTGCTACTTTTTATCTGTGTAGAAACTTTTTATTTTAAGGTAGTTCCATTTATCGAGTCATTCTCCAATTTGTTGTGACCCTGGGCATCTGTTCTGGAAGTTCCTGCCTGTGCCTATAAGGTCAAGTGTCTCTCACACTTGGTCCTGCAGTAGTTTCAGAGTTTCAAGCTTGATGTTAAGGTCTTTAATCCATTTTGAGTTGACGTTAATGCATGGTGAAAGACTAGGGTCCACTTTTAGTTTTCTGCATTTGGCCAGTTTTCCCAACACCAGTAGTTGAAGAGGTTATGCTTCTTCCACTGTATGTCTTTGGTTCCTTTGTCAAATATCAACTGGCTGTACATATGCAGCTATATTTCTGGGTCCTCTAACCTGTCTCATTGATTTTCAGGTCTCCTTTTGTGCCAGTACTAAGGTGTCTTTGTTATTATGGCTCTATAGTAGAGCTTGAAGTCCTGTATCATAATCCACCCTGTATTCTTTCTTTTGCCTAAAATTGTTTTGGTTATGCTATGTTCTTTGTTGTTCCATATGAACTTGTAGACTATTTTCTCTATTTCAGTAAAGTAGGTCATTGGAATTTTAATGGGAATTGCATTGAATGTGTTTATTAATTTTGGCAGATTAGCTATTTTCACCATATTAATTCTGCCTACCCAGGACCATGGGAAGTCTTTCCATTTCCTGGTATCTTCTAAGATTCCTTTCTTTAGGCTTTTATAGTTTTCATGAAATAGACCCTTTGAATCTTTGGTTAGGTTAATTCCTAGATACTTTTTTTTGAGGTTATTGTGAATGGGGTTGTTTTCTTGATTTTCGTTTCTGCTTGGACATTGTTGCTGTATAGAAAGGCGACTGATTTTTGTGGGTTAATTTTGTATCCTGCTACTTTGCCAAAATTGGTTTATAAGCTCTAAGAGTTTGGGGATGGAGCTTTAAGGATCGTGAATTTATAAAATAATGCCATCTGCAAAAAGAGGTAGTTGATCTTCTTCCTCTCCTATGTGGATCGATCTTTTTCCTCTCACATGTGGATCTTTTTAATGTATTTTTCTTGCGTTATTGCTCTGGCTGAGAATTCCAGAACTATATTGAAGAGGAGTGGAGAGAGTGGGCATTCTTGCTTTGCTCCTGTTTTTAAGGGAATTGCTTATAGTTTTTCCCCATTAAGTATAATATTGGCCTTTGATCTGCCATATAAGGCTTTTATTGTCTTATGAAATATTCCTTCTATTCCTATTTTTTTCCAGAGCTTTTAACATGAATGAATGTTAAAAAAAAAAAAAAACCCTTTCCGCATCAATGGGGATAATCATCTGGTTCTTCACCTTGGATCCGTTGGTGTGATGGATTATATTTATTGACTTACATGTTAAACCATCTCTGCATCTCTGAGATGAAGCCTACTTGGTCATAATATATGATTTTTTCATATGTTTCTTTTTTTAATTTAATTTAATTTAATTTGTGAACATACTGTACAGAGGAGTTATAATTACATGGGCAGGATAATGCGTACATTTCTTACCAAGCATTGCAGCCTCCTCCTTTGTTTACCCTTCACATCCCTTCCCAGCCTCCCCCCTCCCCCCAATCCCAATCCCAAACCTTCTCCTTCCCCCCTCTTCCCCCCCTCCCGCACTGACGTTGTAAAGCTCGTTTTGGACATGACAACTTGTACTTCTCATTGTTGCAACAGGTCCACCTGTATCCTTAAACAACTGGTTTTTCCCCATCTCCTCCACAAGTTATACTGACATCAAATATAGTGAACGCTTCTTTATTCTGTTGGCTACAATTTTATCAAGGAGCTTTGCATCTGTCTTAATCAAAGAGGTTGGTGTGTAGTTCTTTTTTGGGGTGTCTTTGCCTTGCTTTGGGATGAATGTGATATTGACTTCACAGAATGAGTCTAAGATTACTCCCACTGTTTCTATTTCTCAGATGATCTTCAGCAGTTTGGGTATTAGTTCCTCGTTAAAGGCCTTATAGAATTCTGTAGTGAATCCATTAGGTCCTGGGATTTTCCTGTTGGAAGACTTCTGATTACTTCTACTATCTCATTGTAGGTTATTGACGTTTTATTGATTTATTTCTTTTTGGTTCTCTTTGGGCAATTTGTATTTCTTTTTTTTCAGGTAGGAAAAGAAGTTTCTTTACTGAATTGCTGCCCCCACCATGCATGGTGGAGAAGCATGGCTGAAAAGGAAGGGGGGGGGGACCCACCTCTGGGCCAAGACTTATCCAGGCCAGGGACAGGAAGAGGTATGGCTAGGTGGGGGAAAGGTGTGGCCACACTGGATGTGACCTCAGGGTCTTGGACCCTCCTAAGGTCAGATGGGAGGCATATGACCAGATGTGGCCCAGGATGTGACTTCCAGGTCTGCCAGTTACCTATGTAACAGATGCTAGGCAGAAACTTAGCCAAGAGGGACGGAGGTGTCCCTGTTCAGACCTGATATTCCAGCCTTTTGATAATTATGAAAAAGGACGAACATTCTCTCTGGCTACTTCTTGTTTGCAAAGGCTGCCAACAGTAGGGGTAAAGGGCTGAGATGTGCTCCCCTCTGGGCGAAGGAAGCAGGCAACAGATGTCACTTGGTCATTGAGTCCTTAGATGAAATCTGGACTCTTGGATGAAGGGTGGAGTAGTATCATGAGGCATTGAGGGACTGAAAAAAGTACTAGAGAGCAAATAAATGACAAGAGGAAGGACTTGGGGCTGAAAATGTTGGTAGAAATGCCCCTAGCTACTTCTGACCTCTGGCGACTAGGTAGAGAAGACAAGTGACAAAGGCAAGAATATAAATTCCTGTCCAATTGAAAGTCAGACAGCAATGAACATTAAATGGGCAGCCTTCTTACTTTTGATCTCCTGGCTCTGGTTTATTTTGAAAAGGCAGGCACAAAGTGGCTGATGAGCTATCATCTCCTCTTACTCCTCTCCATGTTCCCTTGTTCCCCAGACCAGCCGAGTCTAGGTTCTCATTGCTGGAATAGTTCGTCCCAGTTGGTATTCAAGAGGTTTGTACTTAAGGCCTGGACACTGTCCCTGAGCACTTCTGCTCAAGGCTAGCACACTACCACTTTGAGTTATAATACCTCTTCCAGTGTTTGCAGGTTAGAGATAAGAGGCTCTAGCCATGCTTCCAGCCTGTCTTTGCAGGTTAGTTGGGTGATGGAGCCTGAGGAATTTTTTGCCCTTGGCTGGCTTTGAACTGCAATCTTTGCCACAAAAGCCCTTTGTTATTTCCAATTAAAGCAACAAGGAGATCAAATAGAATAAGTAGGGCTTACATGGTCCTTATCAAGAATTGACCAAATAAACTGCAATGACAAAACTCGTTAGATGTGAGAATCTTAGCACAGATATACCCAATATTTTAGATTCAGTAGTCAGTACCAAACTACACAACACAAAACAAAAAAGGCAAAACTCAAATCTTAAAATTTTTGACAAAAATATTTAGATATCTCTGCTAACAAATCACATCAGATGGTTGGGCATCAGTTACCAGGGTCTGTGAAAAGAGCAACTTGTTAGCAAGGCACATTAGAAATAGATGAATGGAGAAGTAAGCTTGGTGGAAGGGTACAGGTTGGATGGGGCCAAACCCTTAACCCACCATTTGGCCAAGATGGCAAACTCAAGATGGCGAATTTCTGAAAAAATGCAAAGAAAATCTTAACAAAAAATCAAGCCTAGTTTGGCTAGCCTTTGAGAGGGATTTAGAGGGGCTCCCCAGGACCCAGCCCATGTAGCATTCTTCAGGGCAAAATCCAAAAAGTTGTAGAAAAGAAAGGGAGAGATATGGAAAGTTGGACATGAATGGCAGAGAGCAAAGTGAGCCTGAAAGTAAACAGACTTCAAAATTGTCTAAATCTGACAGCAGCATAAAAATATTAGGTGTCCCGTCAATCCAGGGAGTGCAGGAAGCATTTCAGAGGGGTTTCACTGCTCAGGCATGGCTCACAGCACCCTAATATATGTGTAGGTTAGTCAGTCTGGTGAATGAAGGAGAGCTGACCAGGCAGAAGTGGCGTCCCGACTTCCCCCAGAACCCTCTAGAGAGAAATGTCCAAGCACCCAAACCAAGCATCCTGGGATCCAGAGTGACAAGCCTTTCGGCTAAAGGCCAAAGGAGCTCTTTAGCATGGCGCCACATCTGAACCGAGATTGAGAAACAGAGAGCCATAGAGATTAGTTTCACTCACCAGAGTAGAGAAATGGTGTGGTCGTGGATGTCAAGGCCAGCAATGGTATTGGTGAAAAGTCTCGTGTGGTGTCTCAAGGCAGTTTGGTTTGCAGAAAAAAGGGTGGTTAGGAAATTCTAACATTTCCAACTCAAAAACCCCATCCTAGACAGAGCACCATATGTAAAGTATGTTAAATAGGTAGGTTTCATTAGATAGCTGACGAAGTGAACACCACATGCTATTGAGGCAGGAAAAGAAGTTTATGTTCTGAACTTCTGCCCCCACTATACATGGTGGAGAAGCATGGCTGAAAAGAAAAGGGGGAAATAAAAATTTGTATTTTTGTAAAAATTCATCTGTCTCTGCTAGGTTTTCCTTCCTTTGTGAGTAGTCTGGAATTATTTTTTATGATTTTTTGGATGTCTTGTATGATTGTTGTAATTTTCCCTGTGTCATCTCTGATATTATTGATTTGGGACTCCTCTCCTCTTTTGTTGCTCTTGCCAGTGGTCCATCAGTTTTATTGATTTTTTTTTAAAAACAGCTTTTTGTTTTATTAATTTTACTTATAATTTTCTTAGTCTCTCATTAATTTCAGCTCTTATTTCGGTTATTTCTGTCTAGCAACTTTAGGTTCAATTTTTTCTTGTTTCTCTAGTAGTTTTATTTGCATCATAAGATTGTTTAATTGGTCTATGTTTTCTTGATGTGCACACGGAGAACAATAAATTTGCCCCTCAGGACTGCTTTTACTGTGTCCCATAGATTTCTTTGTGATGTATCTTCTTTGTCATTGAATTGTAGGAACTTTTAAATTTCTTCTTCATTTTCTTCTGTGACCCATGTATTGTTCAAGAGAGTGCTGTTTAATGTCCATGTGTTTAAGTTTTTTCTACTTTATGCCTTGTTATTGAGAACTACTTTGATTTCACTATGGTCAGATAGAATACAGGATATTATGTCGATCCTCTTGTATTTTCCTAAATTCCTTGTATGAACTAAGAAATTATCTATTTTAGAAACAGTTAGGGGGTTGGAAAGAAAAAGACCCTGCTTGTGTGAATGCCTGTAATCCTAGCTACTCAGGAGGCTCAGATCTGTGTATTCAGGTTCAAAGCCAGCCCAGGCAGGAAAGTTTATGAGGCTTTTCTGGGGTTGTTCAGCACCACACCCTGACTCAAGTCGGGATGTTCACTACCTTTGCCATCATGGGCTGGACTGGACTTCTTATACAAGCCAGTTTGGAGAGGTGCTGCACCCGACTAAGGGTCCAGAGTCATTCGCTGCACCTGTTGATGCCGCTGCTGCTGCCGCAGCTGTTGCCACTGCCCCAGCTGCTGCCACTGCAGGATCAGCTGGGCCACTTATGCAAGGAAGGCACCACAGCATGAGTCAGGTGTTAACCACTGCTGCTGCCTCGGGCTAGGCTGGGCTGCTTATGCGGGCCAGTATGGAGAGGCACAAACTTCCACGGGTCTGGAGTTGTTCACTGCAGTTGTCCTCGCCCCAGCCACTGTTGCCTCCCTGGGCTGGTACGGGATGTTCCTGTGGCTAGTGCCAAGAGGCATTGTGCCCAGAGTCTTGGTGGTTTGCCGCCACTGCCAGCTGCCACTGCTGCTCCAGGTTAGGCTAGGATGTTTACACCAGCAGGACAGAGGTGCCATGCTGTGAGTCTAGGGTCGTTCGCCACTGCTGATAGCTACTGCTGCTCCTGACTGGGTTGGGCTGATTGCAGCAGCCAGGCAGAGGCGCTGTGCCAGGGAGGGTGAGGGGATTATTTGTGCTGGCTCTGCCTTCTGAGATTTCTATTTGTATTCTCTTGGTTGGCACTGGCTCTCGGGAGTCTTCTGGGAGCCTTGGGATGCTTGCAAGTGTGTGGTCCTCTGAAGGTCCAGAGCCGGGCCACTTAAGCGGCCTGGTAAGAAGCCCTGCCACTTAAGCTGCTCAGTGTGGAGCCCCTTCAACAACAAGGGGTTTGGGAAGGGTCTTCCCACTTTAATGTCTGTGTAAGTTTTTCCCTTTTCTTTTTTCACTTCCTATAGCTCTCTGAGTAATCGCCCCTTTTTTGGTGGGTCACTTGGAGAAACAGAGCATTGAAATCTGTATTTGGTTAGAGAGAACTGTGGTGTTTCCCTGCTTTTCCATCGCCATCTTGACCCCTGCCACGCCTACTCTGGTGGAGTCTGCTAAGCATGGGAAACCTGCTTTCAGATCTGAGAATGGGGCTTCAAAGAGTCCTACCTCATGGAAAAGGCTGGAAAGCCCCTGGGAAAGATGTGTTGCTGTTTTTCTTTTCTTTGTTGTATAGGAGTGCCCATTAATCTTTTACTGTTCCTGCTTCTTGTTGTACTTACTCATGCTCAACCTTCCCTTATTCAATGCTATTTCTTAATAGTGTTGACGACTCCAACATCCGATGAGTGTCCTGAGAATATGACTAACTCACCAGAGTTAAGTGCTACCTCTTATGGAGGCTAGTAGACAAGTCATAAGTAAATATTAAAATATTGGGGGTTTCAAGACGTCACTTCAGCAGAAGGAATTGTTTATAAGAGATTTACAAGAAGCTGTAGGCACTGCTAGAGCAGAAAGCGTGTATGGCTACTGGAGACTTTCCTTTAATCTTAAAGCATATACAATAAACTCATATAGATATCCTGTAGATAAGAAAGATGTACAGGGATATTTAGACCAAAAGCTAAATAAGATTCCTAAAAGGTTGGGAGATGAAAGGTGGCAGTGGCTTATCAGAGGAAAATGGTGGGATCCTCCATTATCTAGAGGACCCCAAAGACTTCTCCCAGATCCATAACTTTTTAAAGGTGTGTATGATAAGGATGGCAATTGTTGGAAAAACTACTTAGGAGAAAGAACTTCCTATTACTCTCTTTCATTCACTGAGAGACTTGCTAGATCTAGGCCTCTTTGGTGCTTACTATTAAAGAAGGAACAAGAAAGATCTTATAAGACAGTTAAGGCCTCTATAGAAAAGAGTAAACGATTATGTGAAAGGGTTACAGAAAAGACACTATGAGCTTAAATTTGATATATGGCCAGATTTAACTAAGTATACTGAATATGATGATTTTTGGCCACAAATTGTGGACCCTCTAAAGAATGGCAAAGAAGCACAATTGCTTAGAAAAGATTTAAAACGCATAAAGTACAAAACTAAACAAAAGTAATAATAAAGTACTAGAGTTCATGGCTTTCTCTTCAGCATCTTGCCCATATGCTCTGGTTAATGGTTAATAGGTGATAAACATCAAAACCAATTGAATTTCTTAAAAATAAAGGTAAATTCCTAGGTATTTTATGTTTTGTGGGGCTATTACAAATGGAGTTGCTTTCCTAATTTCAGCCACAGTTTTCTCATTGTTGGCATATAGAAAAGCCATTGATTTTGGGGGGTTAATTTTATAACCTGCTAATTTCCCAAAGTTTTGAATCAGCTTGAGTAATTTGGGAGTGGAGTCTATGGGATTCTTTAAATACAAGATCATGTCATCTGCAAAGAGGGAGAGTTTTATTTTTTCTTTCCCTATTTGGATCCCCTTTATGTCTGCATCTTGTCTTATTGCTGTAGCTAGGCATTCTAATACTAGATTGAAGAGAAGTGGAGAGAGTGGGCATCCTTGTCTTGTTCCTGAGTTAAGAGGAAATGGCTTCAGTTTTTCATCATTGAGTATAATGCTGGCTGTAGGTTTGTCATGTACAGCCTTTATTGTATTGAGGAATGATCCATGGATTCCTAATTTTTCCAGAACCTTCATCATAAAGGGGTGTTGGATCTTGTCAAATGCTTTTTCTGCATCTATTGAGATAACCATGTGGTTCTTATTCTTGCTCCTGTTGATGTGATGAATAATATTAATTGGTTTGCGTATATTGAACCAGCTTTGTATCCCTGAAATGAAACCTGTTTGATCATGGTGTATGATTTTTTGGATGAATTGTTGAAGTCGATTGGCCAAAATTTTGTTGAGAAGTTTTGCATCAATGTTCATCAAAAAATGGGTCTATAGTTCTCTTTCTTTGATGAGTCCCTGCCTGGTTTTCGAATGAGGGTTATACATCCCTAGCCATAAAAGAAATGCAAATCAAAACATCATTGAGATATCACCTCACTCCAGTTAGAACAGCAAAAATCAATAACTCTAACAACAACAGATGCTGGAGGGGATGTGGACAGAAAGGAACCTTACTTTATTGTTGGTGGGAATGTAAACTTGTTTAACCACTTTGGAAAGCAGTATGGAGGTTCCTCAAAGACTTCACATAGATCTCCCCTATGATCCAGCAATCCCACTTTTGGGCATTTACCCAAATGTTTACAAACAAGACCACACTAAAGCTACCAGCACAACTATGTTTATTGCAGCATTATTTACCATAGCTAAGATATGGAACCAACCCAGATGACCCTCAGTAGATGAATGGATCAAGAAAATGTGGTATATATACACAATGGAATTCTATGCCTCCATCAGAAAGAATGACATTTCCCCATTTGTTAGGAAATGGAAAGGTTTGGAAAAAAATTATATTAAGTGAAGTAAGCCAGGCCCAAGGAAACATAGGTCCCTTATTTGCAATATCTAGTATAGGTATGAGTCAAGCGGAAAAGGTCCGATAATGTGATGTTAGGAAAATGAACCCTTAAATATGTATTTTAATGTTTTCGTTTCTTTCCTGCATGTGTTTCTAATGCATTTATAAGATTATTTCTTTGTTGCTTTGTATGTCCCTCCCCCACAGTGTAACCCCCGCTTTCACTATATTTGATGTCAGTATAACATGTGGAGGAGATGGGGACAAATAAGTCGTTTAAGGATTCAGGTGGACCTGTTGCAACAATGAGAAGTACAAAATGCCATGAACTCTGGATCTGGGCACAGTCCATGAACTGCTTTACTTAAGGCTAGCCCTCCAACACTGGAGTCATATGGCTATACTTCTGGCATTGTTGGCCCTGAATTTGGACAGGGCTCTCAAGGACTTTTCTGCCTAGGATGACTTTGACCATGATACTCCTTTCACATCCTGGTCCTGCCACCTCCAAATGGCAGGAGATCCTAAGAAACACATTCCTATCCATATGAGTACCAATGGAATGTGATGTATGTCATGATTGAATGGGAAGTTCTTGAATGATTCTAGGATAAAATTGTAAACTATTAGATTATAATACACTGATCAATTTTAATTATTACTTTATGAAACATTTAATCAATCAAATTCATTAAATGGAGGCATAATGAAATACTTCAGAATTGGGTGTCACATAGTATAGAGGTGCAATTTTTTTCTGCCAGGACTTTCTTTAGTTAATTGTTATATCCCATTTTCTGAATGTAATTTGGTATATGAAACTAGGATATATTATAAAACAATTATTCAAACAGTTTTTATCAGAAATGTTTATAGCAAAATTTAGAGATAAATCCAAATTATATATATTTTGAAGACAGTGCTTGGTTAGTCCTCTTCTCATATTCCCCATTCCCTTCATGAGAATTAAACACATTGTAAGGTAATGCTTAGAATGTTTTGGTGAAATAGGTTGACTTTAATCCAGTGAGTTACTCTATGCTGCATTTTGTTTACTTAATATCCAGATAAGCTAAATTCTTACTTTATCGTTTTCCTTAGGCTTTATACTCAGATTTAATCTCTGATGGGTGATAAATAAAGATATAAACATTTTTTAACAGTGGCTAAATTTAGGCTGAAGAATCTAGGTACAATGTATCTCAGGAAGATAGGCCTCATCAGTCATGAGATCCTGGTATCAAAATGTTAACCAATGCTTACTGGTGTCATGCTTATGAGATTTTGTGTATTATAAACAGTGGTTATTAGAATGTTTTTGGAATCAAAATCATTTCATGGGTTAGAAACAGAAGAGATACATTATACACAGAACAAAATTTAAGGAGACATTCAATATTAGTTACCAAGATATACATCATGTAACACAATATTTTGAAAATGCAAACTAAAGGAAATAATTTATGAAAAACATCTACATTTACAATAAATACAGAATCACTATGACTGATTTTTCTCTTATCCCAGTTGCAACATGGATTACATTATGACTTTTCTTGTGATATGTTTAGTTAAATCTTGATATTTAGTTGGAGAAGTTATGTTCTTTCATATATTCATTTGTCAGATCAAAGAGGAAATGAATTCCATGCCAGAGTCAACACCCATAATAATGTTACAGATGTATCCTGCTACTTTGCCAAAGTTTCAAATCAGCTTGAGTAACTGGGGTCTTTTTTGGATCTAAATAAATAGGTATGCAATTTTCTCAGTACTAGAAAGATTTTCACCACCATTTGTTAAGCTATTATTTTCCAGAAACTACTTCTCTCTTTTCATGAGATTTTTAATTTCATTTATATCATGTGTTGATGTTGATGTTCGTTAGATTACCCACATTTAATCTTCTACAAAGCGTAATTTGGAAGAGTTTAAAGTATATACACTCTTGTACACTGCTCAGATTCTATTAGTTGCATATTTTTTCTTGTTAAATCAGTAGGAATTAGTTCTCAATATGGATAATATTGGACTTATTCATTGCTTTTCTGAATTTTTTAAGTATGCCTTAATTTTGTTATTTTATTCTTTTAAATATGTGCAGATTTCACTCCGCATACAGTCACATTCATTTTAAACAATTTGATCCATTCAAGGGATTTGCTACATTAGGCTCATCTAGATGAATTTAATTACAAATTAACACAACCATATTTCTGAGACACCATTTTCCTTATGGCTCTACTCCAAGTTAACATGTATTTGAGGTTTTTGTGCTTAAAAAAACTGGGCAAAACATGTTTTTGTTCCTGGGGAAGATCTACTTTGTTGGTTGTTTTTCCAGTTGTGGTGACTTCAACATATGTGTGTGTTTTATTTCAATTGTTTTGTGTCAATATTTTGTTTCATATAACAGAAATTACAAAAATAGTCAGTGATTGAGAACTTTTCCAAATACATTCTAAGAGAGACACTTGAAATTTTGTTACAACTGGGAATGGGCAGAACTTCATAGTGGAGGGGATAGCAGAATCACAGACATTGTTTGACATGATTTTAATTCTTCCTCCTCTTGTCACACTATTTCCAATGGTATTACTTCAAAGACTTTAGTGGAAAGAAAATATTTTTATCTGGATAAAATCAGAATTTTTGATTCAGTTGGGACACATTACATATTTATATTTCATTTTAACTCAGAAATCTTCTTTCCTTCATTTAAAATCACAGTTCTGAATTTATAATGCTAAAGTAGCATCTACTAATTTATATGAAATGGTCCAAACTATTTTCACTTCACACTATATGTAATATAGAGTGTAATAATAATGATGAGTAATATAGTATGTAATAATTGTCTTTAGGAAAAGTCAATTACAGTGGATTTGTGAGATACTGAGTAATAGTAACAGTTATATTTGATTCTATTAAAAAAATTCCAAGTTACACCTAAAAATTACTCAAAGTTATAAATTAATGCTGAAAAATAACATTGTTCATTAGAAAAAGCCAGAAGGTTCAATAAGCTTGCTATTTTAAACTTGTCTTGAATCTGGCCTTTGGTGGCTCATGCTGACATCCTAGCTACCAAAAATTCTGAGATCTGAGCATAATGGTTCAAAGCCAGCCTGGGCAGAAAAGTCTGTGAGATTCTTACCGCCAATATGTCTCTTGCAAACCAGAAACGGCACAGTGTCTCAAGTGATACAGTGTTATTCTTGAGCTGAAGAGCACAGGGAGAGTGCCCAGGCCCAATATTCAAGCCCCACGACATGCAAAAATATTGGCATGGATTCTTACTTTATTATTTCATGATTTTTAATGTGAAAATATGTACGGAGGATTTACAATTACATGAACAAAGTAATGAGTACATTTCTTATCAACCATTGTTGCCTCCTCCCTTGTTTCCCCGTCCCATCCCTTCCCATGTCGATTTCTGCCCCCCGTCCCCCTGTGCCAAAGTTGTAAAGTTCGATTTTCGACATAACGTCTTGTACATGTCATTGTTGCAATGGGTTAACATGAATCCCAATTTGTTTTTGTCTTCCCCTCCCCAAATTATATCAACATCAAATACAGTGAAAATAGAGGTTATTTTGTGGGAAAGGGACATAAAAAGCAACAAAGAAATCATCTTGTAAATATGGTAGAAACAACAGCAAGAAAGAAAAATCATTTGAGTCTTATCTTGGTGTTCATTTCACCTAACATCAACTTGTCTGACAGTTTGTGTTTATCCCCGAAATATACTAGTTATTGCAAATCCATGGAAGCTATATTTCTTTGGGCCTGGATTACTTCACTTAATATAATTTTTTCTAAGTCTTTCCATTTCCTAACAAATGGAGCAATGCCATTTTTTTGATGGAGGCATAAAATTCCATTGTTTATATATACCACATTTTTTTGGTAAGAATACCATACAGAGGAGTTACAATTACATGGACAAGATAACAAGTACATTTCTTATCAAGCATTGTTTCCACATTTTATTGATCCATTCATCTACTGAGGGGCATCTGGGTTGGTTCCATATCTTAAGTATGGTAAATAATACTGGAATAAACATAGTGGTGCTGGTAGCTATAGTATGGGTTTGTTTTTGATAATTTGGGTAAATGCCCAATAGTGGGATTGCTGTGTCATAGCGGAGCTCTAAATGGAGTCCTTTGAGGAACTTCCATACTACTTTCCAGATGGTTGAAAAAGAATACAGTCCCACCGACATCCTGTCCAGCTTGCCTTGTTATTACAGTTCTGCATTATAGCCATTCTAACTTGGGTAAGGTGGTATCTCAGTGTAGTTTAGATTTGCTTTTCTTTTATAGCTAGGAAGGTTGAGCATTTCTTCATGTATCTATTGGCTATCCTTCTTTCCTCTTCAGAGAAGTTTCTCTTTAGACTTTAGCCACTTATTTATTGGGCACTTGCTTCTTTGAGGATTTGTTGTTGGAGGATTTAATTTTTTGAGTTCCAGGTATATTTTAGATATGAGACCCTTGTCTGTTGTATGGCTAGTGAAGATCTTCTCCCAATCCGTAGGCTTTCTATAGACCTTGCTAGCTACGTGCTTTGCCATGCAGAAGCTCTGCAATTTCATGCAATTCCATTCGTCCAAACTTTCTTTGATCTGTTGTGTTTCTGGGTCTCTATTAAGAAAATTTCAGCCTGTGCCAAGGACACACAGGTTATCTCCTAGTTTGTCCTGCAATGTTTTCTGCGTGTCTGCTTTGACTCTGAGGTCTTTCATACATTTGGAGTTGATTCTTTTTTTAATTTTTTTTTCGGTCGTGGGGCTTGAACTCTGGGCCTGGGCACTGTCCCTCAGCTCTTCAGCTCAAGGCGAGCGCTCTAACACTTGAGCTACAGCGCCACTTCCGGTTTTCTGGTGGTTTATTGGAGATAGGAGTCTAATGGTCTTTCTTGCCCGGGCTGGCTTTGAACCGCGATCCTCAGATCTCAGCCTCCTGAATAGCTAGGATTACAGGCGTGAGCCACCAGTGCCCGGCTCTTTTTTTTTAATTTTTATTTATTTTATTGTGAAAATACTGTACAGAGTGGTTATAATTACATGGGCAAGATAATGAGTACATTTCTTATCAAGCATTGTAGCCTCCTCCTTTGTTTCCACTTCAGGGTGATTTATATGGATCTAGCTTTAGTTTTCTACAAGTGATTAACCAATTTTGTCAGCACCATTTACAGAAGAAGCTTTTTTCCATTCTATTTCTTAGCTCCCTTATCGAAGATTGGCGGCTATAGGTCTGTGAGTTCATTTCTGGGGTTTGAATTCTATTCCATTGGTCCTGAGGTCCGTTCTTGTGCCAGTACCAAATTGTTTTGATTACTATGGCTTTGTAGTAGAGTTTGAAATTTGGTTTTAAATTCCTCTAGCACTATTCTTTCTGTTGAACATTTTTGCTCTTCAGAGTCTTTTATTGTTCCATATGAATTTTTGGAATTCCTGTTCTATTTTCTTGATGAATGAGTTTGTAATATTGGTAAGCATCACATTGAATTTGTAGATAGCCTAGGGAAGTATTACTATTTTCACGATTTGATTCTTCAAATCCAGGAGCCTGGGAGGTTTTTCCACTTTCTAAGTTCCGCTTTTATTTCCTTTTTTCAGGTTTTTAAAGTTTGCATCATAAAGATCCCTCACATCTTTGATTAAGTTAATACCTAGGTATTTTATTTTTTATGGGCTATTATGAATGGAGTTGCTTTCCTGATTTCAGCCATGCTTTTCTCATTGTTGGCATACAAAAAGTCTATTGATTTTTGAGAGTTACTTTTTCCCTTGTTACTTTGCCAACGTTTTGAATCAGCATGAATAATTTCGGAGTGGAGTTGGTGGGATTATTTAAATACAACATCATGTCATCTGCATATAGTGTGAGTTTTACATCATCTTTCCCTATTTGGATCCCTTTTATGTTTGCATCTTGTCTTTTGCTGTAGCTAGGCATTCTAATACTAAATTGAAAAGAAGTAGAGAGAGTGGACATCCTTGTCTCGTTCCTGAGTTAAGAAGAAATGTCTTTAGTTTTTCACCATTAAGTACAATGCTAGCTGTAGTTTTGTCATATACAGCCTTTATTGTATTGAGGAATGTTGACTGGATTCATAGTTTCTACAGAGCTTTTATCACAAATGGTGTTGATTTCTAATTTTATTCCTTTGGATAGTGTTTCTTGGCTCTTACTCTGGTCCTGTTGGTTTTCTTTGTGTAGGATACTTTTGTCTTTTGTAGGGCTGGTTTGGTGGAGATACATTGTTTCAATGTTTCTTTTGGACAGTTTTTATTTGACTTTCGGTTATGAAGGATAGTTTAGCTGGGTACAGTATTCTTGGTTGATAGTTGTTTGTCTTTAGCGCATGGCATACACCATTCCAGGCTCTTCTTGCTTTAATCGGCTTTGCTGAGAAATCTGGGATGATTCTAATTGGTTTCTGTTTATAGGTGATTGTTCTTTTCTCCTTGAGATCGTTAAGGCTCCATTCCTGGGTCTGAATTGATCCTGTGCAGATTATAATGTGACAGTGGGATATCTTGTTCTGGTTTGGTCTATTTGGGTTTCTACAAGCTTCTTACATTTGAATAGGCCTATCTTTTTGTATGTTTGGGAAGTTCTCTGCTAGGTTTCTGTTAAATAAATTTTCTGGACCATTAAATTCTTTTTCTACGTGCTCCTCTACACCCATTATCCTCAGATTAGGCTTTCTGATGGTGTATTCCAAATGTTGAATAGATCTATCATATTTTTTGGATTTTTCTTGCATAGTTTTATGTTTTTTCTCTATAATATATAGGCTGTCTTCAATCCCCGAGATACGATCTTCTGCATGGTCTAACCTACTGTCAAGACTTTCTACTTTGTTTTTTAGTTCTTTTGTTTCTAATTGGTCGGATTTGATGGCTTCAAAATCTTTGTTGGAGCTTTGTTTTACATCTTGTATGAAATTCTTTACTTCCTTAATTTTGTGTTCAGTTTTTCAAATCACTTAGTTGATTGGTTATGGTTTCCCTGGACACCCATTCTTTCTGTAGGGCTCTATTCAGCATTCCATTTGGGGTCTCCTTGACTTCTTTCAGTGGTCTGTTCATGGATTCCATGAATGTCTCTATTTATCTTTGTCTAGTCTCATCCTACTCTCATAATTCCTGTATTACTCTTTGATTAGTTTCGTCATGTTCACGCAATTCCAGTAATTCTCTATGGCTGTGCTCCGCCTGCTCATGCATTTCCTGTATTTATCTTTGACTCTTTTCAACCTGCTTATGCAATTCCTGCATTAATCTTTAAGTAGCTTCCTAATGCTTACAAGATTCCTGTATTAATCTTTGGTTTGCCTCCTCTCCCTCCCTATCATGCTCACACTGAGTCCTTTGCAAGTTCAATCATTTCATTCACTATGTTTACTAGCAGTGTATGTACAGGTTTATATGGAGATTCTCTGGACTATTCATTAACAATTCTGTCACCTGATTAACATGAGTTGGAGTTGGGCTACCTGGACTTGCCATTTTTATTGTGCTTTTCGGCTTCTTCTGCCCATTTGGTATGAAAGCAACACAAATTTTGTGCTAGAACAGTATTTTAAGGCAAACATCAGCCAGAGTCTGGTAGTTGCACAATCAAAATGGCTGCAGATACAATCTAATTCAACAGATACAATCTATTCAACATCAACCAACTATGTATTACTGTGCTACAAACAAGAAAAAAGGATTTAGCAAACCAGATATTATTATCTTTAGGGAGAAATGTGGGGACAAATAGGACTAGAGGGATGTGGAGGGGTAAAAGGAGAGTAAATTTAACCAATTCCTAATCTTAGAGAGGGAAATGGATTGGACAGAATGACAGGAGAGAAATTTAAAAAAAGAGAATTTGAAAAACAAAAACTAAATTTAAGAAGTGAAACACTTGAAAATTATGTACGTTTAAGGAAATGATATGAAGAGAAAAAAAGGATAGGATGAGAAGAGGGGAGGGATAGAAAGAAACATGAAAGCAAAAAATTAAAAAATATTAAAATTAGTTACTTAATAATTATGTAGGTACAAAGAGATGATACTGCTTTTAAAGAATTTAAGCGTAAGAGGTTGTGAATTGAGTAATAAATTTCTGGATTAAGTATGTACACAATAGGGAATAAGGTCTAATAATTGACAACAGGTATATATCATGGGATGAGCAGAACAGCAATTAAGTCATGCAAAACAAAAAGAGAAAAAATGAAAACAATAAAAAACGACCAAAAGCTCAAACACACACACACACACACACACACACACACACACACACACACACACACACACCCCAAAAATAAAAATTATGAGAAAAAAAGATTAACAGAAAACACTTTTAAAAAAATAAAAATTTAAGAAAAGTTTCAAAAAAGAGTTCCTTCATTTTTTGTTTTTTTGGGGGGTGAATGGGAAGACCCTGTATCTCCCCTGTGTCCATAACGAGTCTCTTGGTAGAGTCTCGGCTCTGCTTGTGGTGTTTTGTTTTCCTATGGCTTGATTGGTTTCTTGTCTGTTTGGGCAGGCAGAAACTGCTCTGTGTTAGGCATGTTTTTTGATCCTCCTCCCAGGCTAGTTCAGGGGGAGGGAGATCTGCTTGGAGTATCACAAAAGAGGGAGATGGCTGTTTCCACTAGTTTGAAGATGTTGTGATGAGGCTAGGTTCTGGGTAGGGTTGAGGTTTTTCAGCACACAGTACCTTTACCCTGAGGTGCTAACTCTTGAGGCACTCACAGAGCCCCGCTTGCAGCTTTTCTAGGGCTTTATATTTACTGAATTTCAATTGTCTAGGATGTTGTAGGGAGAGGCAGTCTCTGGCTGTGTTTACCTGTTGAAGAAAGTCACTCTTCTGTGGGCGGAGTTTTTTCTGCCTGGGCTGGGAGAATTTCTCCTGGGTGGAACTGACATCATAACTGACATCATAACTGTCTTCATAAACCTATTGTGTTATCGTGGTATTTCATATGCCAGGTAAGTATGGGAAGGGATGGGAAGGGGAAACAAAGGAGGAGGCTAAAATGCTTGATAAGAAATGTACTCATTATCTTGCCCCTGTAATTGTAACCCCTCTGTACAGTATTTTCACAATTACAAAAAACCTATTGTGACCTATTGTAACATGGTAAACCTATTGTGACCTCATCACCATTATAGCATCACCAACTAAGTATAACATCAAAATATTATTATCACTCGATATTGTGACATCATATTGCCATTGTGATATCACTGTTCCATTGGGTTTTTCAAACCTATCATGACCTCATAACATTTTACAAAACTCGTGGGCTTTGAGCCTATTAACTTGTGAACTTGTACACCTATGATGCATAAAACACAAGACAATCCAATGAGGCACATTGAAGATAACTTTATTTACACTAGAAATGGGCCTGCATTTACCTTGTCCTGGGCTGTACACACAGTGACAGCCCAACCCCAACCACCAAACCTCAGACGTCCAATAGGCATAGTTAATTGGTTTGCAAAACACCAACCTCCCAAATTATCATCTCCACGCTCCAAACTTCAATAGGTAAGGCTTTTTCCTTGTCCCTTATTATGTCCTTCTTTATAGACTTTTCCTTCATTTCCTTTTTTCCCTTCCATCACTTCCTTCTTCTCTTTAGGCTTCTCCACCACACTTCTCTGGACGGGTGGCCAATTGGCTTCCTTCATCTCCTGTTCTCCCTCATATTCCTCTTCTCCCAGGTCTTTCCCCTCCTGCTGTCTCACCACTTCCTTCCTTGGAGGTCATTCCTTGATTTTCTCCAATTCCATTGCTCTGATCATGCAGCCTATATATAGTTTGAACGCCTCCATCACTCCAGTGGGTTTCCTACCTAACAGTTTTCAACTATCACTTCACAAACTGCCTGTTCCCCAATCAGGTCTCCACAGCTCATCA
The DNA here is from genome assembly GCF_024711535.1 of Dipodomys merriami. Taxonomy (NCBI): domain Eukaryota; kingdom Metazoa; phylum Chordata; class Mammalia; order Rodentia; family Heteromyidae; genus Dipodomys; species Dipodomys merriami. The sequence continues at coordinate 741,558 of NW_027204871.1, forward strand.
TGTGAGGATGACATCCTACCCCCTCCATCAGCATGCCCTGCTCACTTGTGTGGCATGCCCCATGCACTCCAGTGGGCCAGGTCATGGGGCAACTGATTAGTTGTCCCTGCTCATTATTAGGACTATGCTGCTTCATATATTCCCCAATGTTTTTCATGTCCAATCAAATCCTTGATTCCTTCTAACCAAATCCTAAAAATTCCCTTCACTCCACCAAATGAACAGGCTTAAAAGATAGATTTAATAGAAAACAAGTAAATTATAGAAGCATACTAGTCAGCACTAATTAACACTTAGTAAGACTTATCCTTAACAGTTCGTCTTCCAGCCTTCTCTGTATATTGGTCCACTACCTATTCCACTTGAGACTGATGGATCCAATGCTGTTTTTCGTGCTAATTCATTAGGCGACAGTGAAGTTAGCACCACCAAGTAAGGTCGTTGCCACTTCGGTTCCAATTCAGGAGCATGATGAATTTTTACCCACACCAGCTGTCCAGGCAAGAAAGAGTGGGTGGAGTTTCTTATTTTCTTTTTTCAACTCCATTTCTTAGTTTATTTCACTTACCTGGTGTATCGTTTTTGAATTTATTTCTGACGTGAGACTTGCTATAGAATAAACTAAACTACTCTCCTCAACAAAATTTTGCTTCCAAATGGATTTAATTTCTTATTTTATATTTGAAATTTTTATTTTCATCCTAATGTTTACTTTTTAAACACTTTTTATTATTATTATATTTAAGTAGTTGAACAAAGAAGTTCCCATTCTACAAAACAGTACACGAATACAAGGTTTCTGACAACATTGTCACCCATCCCTCGTAATCTTTCCCTATCGCACGGTTTTTGTAAAATTTGAGATAGGTGATTAGATATATTTCACATATTTCACAGTATTTTGGAATTGTGATATTTAGTTAAAGTCACAAACACATTTTAACCTTGACAAGGCACATTATTGTTATCATGGTATAATGTTTGTTAATTCTATGAGCTTTGACAATCCAAATTATTTTTCCCACCTCAGGTGATATTTACATTTTTTTCCTTTTGCTTAATGTAGGCTAATCCCTCTTTCCCTCTTTCCCTCTCATAAACCTCTTCCCATCACTGTGTTTGGGTTGCTTAGTTATTTTTCTTCTATGTCCACTGCAGCTGATGGGCCCCTTTGTTGTATGTTGTTCCATTTTCCACTTATTGTGTTCCTCCTCCTGGCTTTCCTCCATTGCGTGCATATTTCTGCCGTCAAGAGCATGAAGTCATTAATGATGATACAACAAAATGAGTGGCTGTCTGTTGTTTCTTGAGTCCTGTTTACTTTGTCATACCTTCTTGCATTTTGGCTTTAGCATCTATGTATCACGTAGACCCTATGCCGTTTGTCTCATTGTTCTTGGCTTACCTCACTCAAATCATTTGGTCTAGTTCCATCCATTTCCCTGCAAATACCTTCATTTTGTCCTTTCTAATGGCTACATGGTATTCCATTTTATATAGGTTCCACATTTTTTGTATCCACTTATCAGTTGTGGCTTATCTGGGTTGTTTCCAAATCTTGGCTATTGTGAACAGTGCTGCAATAATCATAGAGGTGTGTATGTCTATGTACACTGGTTCCTGTTGTTCAGAGTAGATGCCTAGGAGTGGTATAGCCAGTTCATAGGACAGGTCGTTATTTAGCTTTCGTAAGTACCTCCAGACTGCTTTCCAAAGTGGTGGTATGAGTATACATTCCCACTAGCAATGTAGTAATGTTTCTTTCTTTGTATCCCTTCCAGCATTTGCCATTGGCTTAATTTAGGATGTGGGCCATTCTGATTGGGGTAAGGTGGTATCTCAGAGTTGTTTTTATTTGCATTTCCCTTACAGCCAGGGAGGATGAACATTTCCTCATGTATTTCTTTGTCGTTTCTATGTCTTCTTCTAATAAGTCTCTCTTTAGCTTCCTTGACCATATGAAGATAGGTTTGTTAGGTTTGTGAAGGGTAAGTTTCTTGACTTCACCATATAATATAATGGATATTATAATATAATGGTATTAGACGCTTGTCTGTTATATTGCTGGTAAATATTTTTTCCCATTTCTTCCCATTTCCTGGTATTCTCTATGATTATTTTTTTAGGCTTTTATAGTTTTCATGAAACAGACCCTCTATATCTTTAGTTAGGTTAATTCCTAGACACTTTTTATTTTGAGGTTATTGTTAATGGGGTTGTTTCTTTAATTTCCCTTTCTATTTGTACATTGTTACTATACAGAAAGGCGATTGATATCTGTGGGTTAATTTTGTATCCTGATAATTTGCCAAATTGGTTTATAAGTTCTAAGAATTTGGGGATGGAGCTTTAGGGATCGGTTATTTAAAAAATAATGCCATCTGCAAAAAGAGATAGCTTATCTTCTTCCTGTCCTATGTGGATCCCATTAATGTCTTTCTCTTGCCTTATTGCTCTGTCTAAGAATTCCAGAACTATATTGAAGAAGCGTGGATAAATTGGGCATCCTTGCCTTGTTCCTGTTTTTAGGGGAATTGGTTGTAGCTTTTTCCCTATTAAATATAATATTGGCCTTTGATGTGCCATGTAAGGCTTTTATTATGTTATGAAATGTTCCTTCTATTCCTATTTTTTCCAGAGCGTTTAACATAAATGAGTGCTGAATTTTATCAAAACCCTTTTCTGCATCAATGGAGATAATTATGTGTTTCTTGACCTTGGATCCATTGATGTGATCGATTAGATTTATTGACTTACCTATGTTAAACCATCCTTGCATCTCTGGAATGAAACTCACTTGGTCATTATGTATAATTTTTTTTGAACTGTTTCTGGATTCTGTTGGCTGCAATTTCATTGAGGAGCTCTGTATCTGTCTTAATCAAACAGATTGGTGCGTAGTTCTTTTTTTGTTTGGTCTTTGTTTATTTTGGAGATGAATGTGATATTGGCTTCATAGAATGAGTTTGGGATTACTCCCTCTGTTTCTATTTCTCTGAAGCGCTTGAGGTCTTATAGAATTCTGTAGTGAATCCATCATGTCCTGGGCTTTTCTTGTTGGAAGAGTTCTGGTTAATTCTACTATGTCATTGTAGGTAATTAACATGTTTAATTGATTTCTTTCTTCTTGGTTCTGTTTGGGCAATTTGTATTTCTTCTTTTTCAGGCAGAAATAAAAGTTTATTTACTGAACTGTTGCCCACAGCATGTATGGTGGAGAAGCATGGCTTAAAAGGAAGGGGGCGACCCACCGCTGGGCCAGAACTTATCTAGGCTAAGGAAAGGAAGAAGTTGTCCAGGTGGGGAAAAGTGTGGCCACACTGGATCTCGATGTGACCTCAGGGTCTGGGACACTCCTAAGGTCAGATGGGAGGCTTGTGACCAGAGGTGGCCCAGGATGTGATCTAGCAAGAGAAGGTGACTGCTTTCAGGTTTGCTAGTTACCTATGTAACAGATATTGGGCGGAAACTTAGCCAAGAAGTGTGGAGGTGTCCCTGTTCAAACCTTACATTCCAGCCTTTTGATAATTATAAAAAAGTTGAAGATTCTCTCTGGCTATTTCCTGTTTGCAAGGGGTATCTACAGTACTGGTAAAAGGTTGAAATGAGATCCCCTCTGAGAGAAGGCAGAAGGCAACAGCTGTAACTTGGGCAATGAGTCCTTTGATGAAGTCTGGAGGAGGCAAGTCTCTTGGACAAAGTATGGAGAAGTCTCACGAGGCATTGAGGGACTGAAAAAATACTAGAGAGCAAATAAATGCAAGAGGAAGGACTTGGGGTTGAAAATGTTGGTAGAAATATCCCTAGCTACTTCTGACATCTGGCGACTAGGTAGAGAAGAAGTCAAGTGACAAAGGCAAGAATATAAATTCCTGTCCAATTGAAAGGTAGACAGGTATGGACATTAAATAGGCAGTCTTCTTACTTCTATTGACCTCCCTGCTCTGGTTACTTTTGAAAGGGCATGCACAAAGTGGCTGATGTGGTATTATCTCCTCTTACTCTTTTCCATGTTCCTTTGTTCTGCAGACTGGCTGATTCTAAGTGTCATTGGTGGGATGGTTTGTCCCAGTTGGTATTCAAGGAGGTTTGAACTCAATTCCTGGGCACTATCACTGAACACTTCTGCTCAAGGCTAGCACTCTACCACTTTGAGTTATACAAACTCTTGCAGTGTTTTCTGGTTGGAGATAAGAGGCTCAGTCCAAGCTTCCAGCCTGGCTTTTTGCAGGTTCGTTGGGAGATGGAGTCTTAGGGATTTTTCAGCCAGGGCTGGATTTGAATTGCAACTTTTGTCACGAAAATCCTTTGTTATTTCCAATTAAAGCAACAAGGAGATCAAATAGAATAAGTAGAACTTACCTGGTCCTTATCAAGAATTGACCAAATACTATGCAATGTCAAAACTTGTTAGATGGGAGAATCTTAGCACCGATATGCCCAATATTTTAGAATCACATAGTCAGTACTAGCCTAAACAATACAAAAGAAAAAAGGCAAAACTCAAATCCTAAAATTTTATACAACATCTTTGCTAACAAAGCACATCAGATGGTTGGGCTTCAGTTACCAGCATCTGTGAAAAGAGCAACTTGTTAGCAAGGCACATTTGAAAAGATGGATGGAGGAGAAGAAAGCTTGGTGGAAGGGTAAGGATTGGAGGGGGTCAAATCCTTCACCCACCATTTGGCCAAGATGGCAAACTCAAGATGGCAAATTTCAAAAAAAATGCAAAGAAAGCCTGAACAAAAAATCAAGCCTAGTTTGGCTAGCCTTTTAGAGGGACCTAGAATGGGTCCCCTGGACCCAGCCCATGTCCCACGCTTCATGGCAAAATACAAATAGTTGTAGAAAAGAAATTGAGAGATATAGAAAGTTGGACATGATTAGCAGAGAGCAAAGAGATCCTGACAGTCAACAGACTTTTGACCATTTACCATTGCAGAGGCAAAAATTGTCTAAATTTTTGAACAGCATAAAAAATTAGGTGCTCTGACTATCCAGGGAGCGCAAGAGGCATTTCAGACGGGTTTCATGGCTCGGGCATGACTTGTAGCACCCCATTAAATGTGTAGGAGAGTCAGTCCGGTGAGTGAAGGAGAGCTGACGAGGCAGAAGCGATGTCCCTACTTCCCCTAGAGCATTCTAGAGAGAAATGGGCAAGATCCCATAACCAAGCAACCTCAGGTTCGGAGGTGACCAGACTTTCCGATAAAGGCTATAGGAACTCGCTAGCATGGTGCTACCAGCACGACTATTTTTATTGCAGCATTATTTACCATAGCTACGTTATGGAACCAACCCAGATGCCCCTCAGTAGATGAATGTTAAAAATTCTCCTCTACCCCAAATTGCTCACTTCAAACAGCTTTGTATGCTTTTCCCAAGATTGTCCTTCATTAACTATTTAAAATTTTGAGAGGTCATAATCGTACTCTATAGAGATTGCTGTTTGGTTGTGCTTTTCCAGCTGCTGCTGCTGCTCCAGGTTAGGCTAGGCTGTTTACAACAGCAGGACAGAGGTGCCACACTGTGAGTCTAGGGTTCTTCGCCACTGCTGACAGCTGCTGCTGCTCCTGACTGGGTTGGGGTGGTTGCACCAGCCAGGCAGAGGCGCCATGCCAGGGAAGGTGAGGGGAATTTTCATGCTGGCTCTTCTGAGATTTCGGTTTGTATACTCTGGGTTGGCACTGGATCTGGGGAGTCTTCTGAGAGCCTTGGGATGTTTGTGGGTGTGGGGTCCTCACAGGGTCCAGAGCCAGGCCACTTAAGCAACCTGGCACAAAGCTCCACCACTGAAGCTGCTCAGCGGTGAGCCCCATCACCAACAAGTTGGGAGAAGTCTTCCCACTTTACTGTCTGTGTAGGTTTTTCCATTTTTTTTTCACTTCCTGTATCTCTCTGAGTAAACGCCTCTTTTTTGTGGGTCACTTGAAGAAATGGAGCATTGAAATCCAAACTGAGTATTTCATTGGGGAGAGCTGTGGTGTTTCCCTGCTGTTCCATCACCATTTGGCCCCTCCCCTTTAGGTGGAGTTTTTCTTTGGTGGCTGGTGGGCCTTGGTTACCAAAGGATAGGTCCCATAAAAGAATATGTTGTAAAGCCTGCAGATTGTAGCTAGACATTTCTGTTAACATAGCCTTCCCAAATTTAGGAAGCAAAGGGGGTGGTCTACCCTAAAGTATTTCAAAGGGTTTAAATCCTTTAACATAAGGGCTACATCTTGGTCGAAGGAAAGCCAAGTGGAGGAGGCTCACCTAGCCATGGACAGTCTCTGTATTTAATTTAGTTAGTTTCCTTTGAGGGCATATTCATTCTTTCTAATGCCTTGAACTCAGCGTTCTATAAATGGATTGTAACTTTCAATTTATTCCTAGAGTGTTATTTAATAATTGAGAACTTGGGCCATGAATGCAGGGCCATCTTTGGACCCCAAAGCTAAGGGCAAGGCAAATCAAGGAATTATTACATACCTCAGCCCAGCCTGAAAAAGTGTCCACTATTACTAATAGATACCAATACCCATACTTTCAAGGCTTTACCTCTGTGAAACCCACTTTCCGAAATTCACCATCTGAGGTTCCTCACATATAAATTCTTTCCATAGTTTCCAGCTTTTCAGCATTTACGTATTGGAAATTACCTACACACCTTACAAAGTATTGTCAGGCTAAGGCCCCACTGGTTTTCAGAACATTTTTAGGTAGTGGCCTCGGGAAATTTACCAGGGTGCAAATATCTACACGTAAACTGACAGAAAGCTTAAGCCTGTATGCATTTTTCACAAGTTCAGTGTCAACATTTGCACACTTATTACAACTAATTTTGCTTGTTCCTTTAATTTTAATGACTAGTAGCTCTAGAGATCCCACTGGTTTTAAAGAGCGATCTCCCACGCTACCTGACTAGTTCAGATGTTTCCCTGTATCTTAGAGACTCTAGTTTCTTTAACTCCTGTACAGTACTCTGAACATTGGAGACTTCTTCCATTTTATTCTCCTCCTTTTCTCTCAAACTTGCTTTCAAGATCACACTCTCCTTTTCAATGTGCTCCTTAAACTGTAACTGTTTTGGCAGGGTCACAGGAGAGTTCCTTTGACTGGACAACTGCTGCTCCTTCTCACAACTTTGCTTGCTCTTCAGCTCCTCCCTCAAGTTCACAAAGGTGCTATTGCGAGGTATTTTTTTTTCCCACCTCCACCTGTTCCATTGGGACATGATGCTTCTGCATTACATTTATGGTGAAGATCTCAGCACTGTTTTGGGGCTTTTACTCTAGTAGTTTCTCTTTCTAGTTTTCCACTTCAGTGTATTTTTGTGATAGATCTTTCAACTGTTTGTTTAGCTCTTCTGTTTTTCTTCCTAAAGCTCTTTCCCTTTACCCAGCATTCCCTATCAGAGCATGTGGTCCTTTAACACTTTCTGAAGAGTAACAATCTCTTTCTTGAGCCTGATATTTTCCTGTTTACCTTTCTTGGCCTCATCTTCTATGATACAGCACTTCCCCGTCTTCTCTGCTAACTACTCGTTCCTTCTTTCTCTAATGCTTTGAATTTCTGGTGACACTCTTCAAAGCTTATAATCGACATGTACTTCAGCCTAATACATTCTTATATCAGATCCAGCTCCTTTTTCATGGCCATGATTTCTTAATGCAGCATCAGAATCTCTTCTTGGTCTCATTTGTGGTTAGCAAGGATGGCAGCATTGGTGTCCTGTGCTTCTTTCAGCCTCTGATCTGTGATCCCCTAATTTGCCTCAAGCTCACCGAGGCTACTGTACTTGAATTTCATTTGATTCTGAGTGTTTTCTAGGTTCCTTTTGAGGATTTTCTTCTCATTTTTGACTCTCGCAGGTTTCTAATTTATATCTTCAAATCTTTTCTTCACATCAAATAATTCTCTCTCTTTTCTCCAGTGTGCTCTTCTATGTGCTTTTAATCTCTTGGTGGGTTTTTGACTGGCACATATTGGTGATTCAGTCTTTTATAAGCCTGTTTTTTGAGATAGAAGTGTGTGAATATTTTCTTTGTCACATTTCTTCTTAAGTTCAGAAGGCTGCTTTTTAAGTTGAACACAGTTGGAATTCGGAGCCCCATGCTCCTTTGCATATTTCTCAGAGATATTAACACATTTTCCAGATGGTTAATGTGATTACTTAACCTGTCATTTTCTATCTTTCTCCTCCTTGAACATTCCTTTTCCCAATGTCCATTTTGCTTGCAATAATCACACTGATCTAGTTCTAGAGGTTCCCTACTGCCAGTTGCAACTGAATTGTACTGTCTTTGCCAAGGAGTTCTTCATCCCTATTCTGGTGCTCCTACCAAAACTCAAACCCCCTTATTAAACTCTTTTTCCAGGGTATCTCTGTTATCAAACACCCAGTGGGCAACCACTTCCAACTTAAAATACACCTTTCCCTCAAAACCTTCTAACTTTTGAAGGTTTCTTCTAATATCTGGGGCTGACTGGGTAACAAAGGCCATATTTAGGGCTCTTTGATTCTCCAGGGCTTCAAGATCTATAGGTTTATAGGTCCTATAGGCTTCTGGGAAATGTTCCAGAAAAGCATTAAGGTACTCACTGGGGAACTGTATCATCTCACTCACTTTAGATTGATGACTTGGCTTTCTAGCTACTGCGGTATTCCAGCTAACCGAACCTGGCAATAATTGGTACGCATTTCCATACCTGGATCACTGTTAGTCTCAGCTTGGGTAAATCTGGGTAAAGACTTGATCCAATTGGTCTTGTTCAATAGTAGGCTTAATGTCTGGTCCAAGGACCACCTTCAAGTCACCGAGTAGGATTCACTCCCTTTTCTACCAGGTGAAAAGCACCTGTAAAATTTGCTGACACTTATCCCAGATGTGCTTGTTTGTGAAAATTGCTGTCGCTAATGAGGTAATGAGCCACTGGTTTTTTTTTCTGAAAAGGATGGATTTTTCTGTTTCCAGTTATACAGGTCACTAGTGGTAAAGGGAACATATATTAGAACGGTGGCCTTACCATCTCCTCCATAGTCCTGTCTCAAGGGTAAGAAGGCTAACATACCACATTGTACAACCTCAGGCTGGTACAAATAACCACTTTTGGTATGGGAGGACTTAACATTAGAGGTGCTGATGGCAAAGAATAGGAAAGAGAGTACATCAGTGCATCTTCCTCTGAGGGACTCTATAAACCTGGGGGAGAATTTTTTGGATATGACAATTTTAGGCCTTGTTTTCCCATCCTGAGGAAAGGACTAAACAGAAGTGCATACAGGACAATGATAGAACTATCAGCATACACACAGAGACCAATAGCCACAGACACTTAATCCACATGTCCCACACCTTTCTATATTGAACTCTACAGAAGGTCAGAGATGACAGACAGAACATCCCAGATTGCCTCTTGAGGAGGTTACAGATGACCTCTGGAGGACGTCACATATGTCCTCCCTAGGAGGCCTTAAATGACCTCTCATGGAGGTTCCAAATGGCTTCCCAAGAAGTGTCAGATGACCTCCAAAGAAGGTCCCAGATGTCCTCTCAATGAGTCTGAGACTACCTCTCAATTATCTCAGATGGTCCCTCAAGGAGGCCACATATGAACTCCAGAGGAGGTTCCAGATAACCCTGTTGAGAAAGCCACAGATGACATCCAGAGAAGGTCATATATGGTTTCTCAAGGAAGTCCCAGATGAAGTCCAAGACGGTCATATTTTTCTCATCAAGGTAACCCGAGATGACCTCCTAAAGAAGCTCCAGATGACCTCATAAGTGGTGCTAGATTGCCTCTTAAGGCAGCCCCAATGACTACTTTTGAAGAGTTCTCAGGTGGCCTCCTGAATAAGCCCCAGATGACCTCTGGAGAAAGTCCAAGATGGCCCCGGAAGGCCCCTGATGACCTCCAGGGTAGGTCTCAAATGGCTTCTCAAGGAAGTCGCAGATGTACTCATGATGAGATTCCTGATAGCTTCCCAAGGAAGCCCTACATGACCTCTCAAGGAGGTTCCAGGTGGCTTCCCAAGGAAGCCACAGATGATCTACAGATGGAGTCCCCAAAACAGGCTGGCAAGCTTGCCCAGAGGTACCCCTAGAGGTAACTAAATTACTTTTGTCCATGTTGGTCCTCCGGAGACAAACACTTGAGGTAGATTCTCAACCCTGAAGGCTGACACTCTCACCTATGGGGATTTTTCCCTCGGGCCAAGGCCTGATGCCATCCAAATGGATTATATCAATGGGGGTCTCCAAATATTAGACCCTCTATTGTTCAGGAGAATCCATCGAGACACAAAGGGGAAGCATTTTATCCCCCTTCCCTTAGTCTATCCTTCACTGCAGAACTATACTTCCTTCAATGTCTTTCCCTTTTTCCCTTCTACCAGTTCTTTCTTCTCTTCAGGCCTCTCCTCTCTCCACAGTCCTGAACTGCTTTGCCTGGGTCAGTTGCCATCCTTTACCTCCTGCTCTCCCTCAACTTCCTCTCCTCTCAGGTCTTTCCCTTTCTGCTATCACACAACTTCCCTCCTTCCAAGACTTTTCCCTTTTTCTCTTCTCTAATATTGCTCTGAATAAGCAGCCTATATAAATTCTGTAACCCTTCTCCACACCAACTGCTTAACATTTTTCAACTGTCACATCCCAAATTCCCACAGCCCAATCACTTCTTAACAGCTTAACACTTGGTGATTACTGTCCCAAGCCCTCCTACAGAATGCACCATCTTCTTTGGTGGCATACTTTGTCCTCTCCAGCTGGCCAAGAGATGGGGCCACGCTGATTATCAGACCCTATAGACTATCAGGGCCGTGCAGATTATTACAGTATCATCCTTGTGAACTAATAGCAATTGAAATTGGAAATTTGATTGTGATATTACAAACTCATTGTGACATCACAAACCCATTTTGACGTCATCACCACCACGACATCACAAACCCATTGTGATATGATTGTCATTGTGACATCATGATTCCATTGTGACATCTCAAATCTATTATGATTTTCCTTTGGAAAATCACATGCCCTTTTCAACATCACAGTCCCTATGTGTACCCAAATCCTTGTTGTTAACTAATGACAATTGAGATCAGACATGCCATTATAACATCAAAAAGTGTTTGTGGCATCCTCAAGTGTGTGACATCACTTTTTCTTTATGAGAGCATCAGCTCATTGTGACCTCACCAAACTCAATAACATAATCGCATTATGACAATTCTCATTGTGACATCATAGACAAATTGTGAATGCTTATTCCGTGATTTCATTGTATTCAAAATATGGCATGGGAATTGCTATCAGAAACGAATTTTTGTGCCTACATAACAATTTTGATCTGGGCACTTATGGCTCATGCCTGTAATCCTACCTACTCAGGAGGCTGAGATCGGAGGATCACGGTTCAAAGCCAGCCTGGGCAAGAAAGTCCGAGAAACTCTTATCTCCAATAAACCACTCAAAAAACGGAAGTGGTGTCGTAGCTCAAGTGGTAGAGCGCTAGCCTTGAGCTGAAGAGCTGCGGGACAGTGCCCAAGCCCAGAGTTCAAGCCCCACAACCGACAAAAATAATTGACATAATAATCACTTTGTGCCATCACAGTGCCATTCTGATATCACTAACACAATTTGACATCACAAAGCTCTCCTCTCCTAACTTTTGTGACATGCTTACATTGTGATATCTTAGACCTTTTTGCCCTCATAATTTGTTTTCAACCTCATATATCATGTATGACATGAGATACCAGGAATCCATTGTGACATCATGACCATTGTGACATCACACTGACAGATGCCATGATCATAGTGTCACATTGTGACATCACAAAAGGTTTTGATTTCACAATTAGTTGGTGATGCCATACAGGTAAGGGGTCACAGTAGGTCTATGATGTCACAATTGTTTGGTGATATTAAAATGGCATAAAGGATCTCATTTGTCAAGAAATCACAGAGAATATGAGTTCACAAATGGACCATGGTTTCTCCAAAGGCATGTGTTGTCACAAATATGATGAAATCCTAGGAGGATTGTGATGTCACAGTGTGACACAATATTCATGATGTCTGTTAGTATGATGTCACAATGGTCATGATGTCACAGTGGATTTCTGATATCACATATCATAACTGAAATATGTTTGAAAACAGATTATGAGCTCATAAATGGCCTAACATATCACAATTACAGCACATCACAAGACTTATGAGGACAAAACAGGCTTGTGATGTCACAGTGTGTTAGTATATCACTATGGCACTGTGATGTCACAGTGGGTTGTGCATGTCAAAATGACATGATTGTTCTCAATGGTCTTTAACTTACAATGAGTATATGAGTTACAAAGGGACTCTGGTTTCCCTAAAAGTATTTGTTGTCACAAATATATTGAAATCCTAAAAGGTTTGTGATGTCAGAATTTGACACAATTGTTATGACATCTAGCAGTGTGATGTCACCATTGTCATGATGTCATTCGGAATTTGTGATATCAAATGTCATATGTGAAATCTAATGAGGTCGACAAAAGATCGTGAGGACAAAAAGGCCTAAGGTATCAGAATTGCAGCATGTCACAAAAGTTATGATGAAATGTTTGTAATGTCATGGTGGGTTAGTGATATCACAATGGCAATGTGATGTACAAATGGATTGTAATGTCATAATGGTTATGTTTCACAGTTTGTTTATGATATCAATGTACAGGCCAAATTTGAAATAGAATGAAATATCACAAATAAAGGTATTCATGTCTATGATGTCATGATGACAATATGAAGTTCTAATTCTTTCATATCATTTTAGTTTTGAGATTTCACAATTATCAGATGGTGTCACAATGACAATGTGATGTCACAATTGTGATGATCTCAAAAATGTTTCTGATGTTAAAATGTCATGTCTGATTCTCAATTGTCAATAATTTACAGTGGAGATTTGGGTACACAAAAGGATTGTAATGTCACAAATCTATTATTTCAAAGGTTATAAGAGGTAAGAATAGATTTGGGATGTCACGAAGTGATCCTGGTGTCAAAACAGCAATGTCACAATGGGTTTGTGATGTCACAATGGTGATGATGTCACAATGGGTTAGTTATGTCATGAGTTTGTAATATCACAATTATTTGTCCAATTTCATTTGCTCCTACTTCACCATGAGGACACTGTAATAACCAGCAGTGCCCCTATAATCCACTGGAACAGATAGTCATCATGACCTCCTGGTCTGGACCAACAGAGAGGGGAGTTCATGCCACTGGAGGAGGGAGGACACGCTGCAGAAAGAGATAAATTGTTAAGCCCCACATGGTGAGCTGCCAAGAAGTAATTGGGCATGGATATTAGGGAAGTGATGATTGAAAAATGTTATGCTTGAAACATATTGCAGTGGGGGAAGGGTACAGCCTATATAGGCTGCATGTTCAGAGCAACAGAAGGGGAGAGAAAAAGGGGAAAGGCCTGGAAGGAAATAAATGATGACACTGCAAGTGGGTAAAGACCTGGGAGGAGAGGAAACTGAGGGAGAGAAGGAGATGAAGGACGGCAACTGGCCACCTGGTCAGGGCAGGACAAGCCTTTCAAGAGTAGAGCAGCCTGAAGAGAAGAAGGGAATGGTGGAAGGAAAAAATGAAAAGACCTGAAAGTTAGGACAGGTCTTTAGAGAAAGTGGATGAAGAGAAAGGAAAAAGCATTGTACTTTGAAATGTGGAGCTTTGGAGATCATTATTTTGGAGATTGGTTGTTTGCAGAACAGTTAACAAATGGCTGGCTGCTCTTTGAAGTTCTGAGGGTCCATGGTTGAGGCTGCATTTAGCTCTGGGCATCCAGCCCAGGTCAAGTTAGTCGCCTGTTACAAAATTTAAGACGACAAGACAGTTTTGTGATGTTACATTCCATTAATGATTTCACAATGTCAATATGAGGTCACAAAGGGATTGTAATGTCATAATGGTGATGTGGTCACAATGGGTTTCTAAAATCAACCTATATGCTACATTTGAGATAGAATGAAATCACAGAATAGGCAATCACATTGTCTCTATGACCTCACAATGAAAATGTGATGTCATAATGCTATGATGTCATTGTCATTTTCGGTTGTCACAATGTGTTGATGTTATCCTTACAACAATGTGACTGGAGGTGATGTCCCAAAGCATTTGTAATGGTACAATGGCATGCCTGATGTCAGTTGTCCTTTGTTCACAATGAGGATATGGTTACTTAAAGGAACTGTGATGTCACAAACACCATGTGCTTTTTCAAAGGTGCTAAGAGGTCACAACAGGTTTGGCATGTCACAAGGTGATTGTGATATCACTATGGCAATGTGTTGTCTCAATGGTTTTGTGATGTCACAATAGTGACAAGGTCACACTCGGATAATGATATCAAAATGAATTTGTAATATCACCATTACATGTCCAAATTCATTATACTATATCACAATGAAGTTACGAGTTCACATAAGGAGCTAGAAGTCAGAAAGGCCATGCATTTTGTAAAATATTATGAGGACATAATAGGTTGGTGAAAATGCAATGGGACAGAGATATCCCATTGGCAATGTAATGTTACCATTACATGAGATAGTATTGTTTTGAAGTCACAAATAGTTGGTGATACCATACAGGTGATGAGGTCACATAGGTTTGTGATTTCACAATGGGATGATGATGTTACAATCTCATGCCAGATATCTAATTGACAATTATATAAGTTCTCAGGGAAAATGATGTATCCAAAGGCATATGTTGGCACAAGTGTAATGATTCTTAACAGGTTTGTGATGTCACAACGTGTCTCAGTGGTCATGACATCTGGCAGTGTGATGTCACAGTGGTCATGATGTCTCAGTGGATTTCTGATATCATGTTATACCTGAAGTGTTATGATTTAAACAATGTATGAACTCAGGGAGGCCAAAGAGATCACACTGGCAGCATGTCAAAAAATTATGAGGATGGGACAGTTTTGTGATGACACAGTGGGTTAGTGATATCATAATGGCAATAGGTGTCATCAAATTATTGTGATGTCATAATGGTTATGTGGTCACAATGTATTTCTGATATCAACCCACCTGCCACATTTGAAATAGAAAAAAATCAAAGAATAAGCATTCCAATGTATCTGTGCCATCACAATGACAATGTGATGTCATAATACTATGATGTCATTTTTGTTTTATGATGTCACTGTGGGCTGATGTTGTCATAATGACAATGTGATGTTACACTGGTAATGATGTCACAAAGGTTTTGCGATGTTAAAATGGCATGTCTGATCTCAATTGTCATTAGCTCAAAATGAGGATATGGGTACACACAGGGCCTGTGATGTCACAAAGGCCATGTTTCTTTCAAAGCTTCAGAAGTCATAATAGGTTTGGGATGTCACAATTCGATCATGGTAGCACAATGGCAATGTGATATCACAATGGATTTGTGATGTCATCACAGTGATGAACTCACAATGGGCTCGTGATGTCTCATCAAGTTTGTAATATAACAATGATGTATACAATTTCAATTTCTTCTAATTAACTATGAGGATACTGTAATAACCAGTGGGGACAGAATTATTGTGGGAGCCAATAATCATTGTAAATTCTTGTCCTGGCCCATCAGAGAGAGTTGGGAATGCCGCCAAAGGTGGAGGTCTCAAGAAGTGATTGAGCATTGGGCAGTTTGGAAAGTGATGGTTGAAAACTGTTAGGCAGGATACCCGGTGGAGTGAGGAGGTGTACAACGTATACATAGGTTGTATTTTCAGAGCATTGGACGGGGAGATAAAAATGGGAGCTACCCGGATGGAAGAAAGTAG
Source organism: Dipodomys merriami (assembly GCF_024711535.1). Taxonomy (NCBI): domain Eukaryota; kingdom Metazoa; phylum Chordata; class Mammalia; order Rodentia; family Heteromyidae; genus Dipodomys; species Dipodomys merriami. The sequence goes on from NW_027204871.1 coordinate 757,386, forward strand.
TGAGACAGCAGGAAGGGAAAAACCTGAGAAGAAAGGAAATTGAGGGAGAGCAGAAAATTGGCATGTGGTCACTGCGGCGGAGAAGGGCAGGCCTGTGGAGAGTGGAGAGGCCTAAATTGAAGAAGGAAAGGGTGGAAGGGAAAAAGGGAAGACCAGGAAGGAAGGACAGGCCTATAGCGAAGGAGGGAGGAAATGAAAAGTAAAAAGTCTTGCCCATGGAGGTTTGGAGCTTTGGAGATCATAATTTTTTGGTTGTTTCTTTGCAGTCCGGTAGGGCTGCCCATTGGAGGTCTGAGGTTTGGTGGACCGGGCTGCTCTTGGACCTGGGTTTCCAGTCCAGGATAAGGTAATCACAGTCCCCTTTCTAGTGTAAATTGGTTTATTATATTAAATGTGACTCGATTGTTTGTCTCCTTGGCGTTGAGGTCATAAGAACACGAGTTCAAAGAAAAAGCTTGAAGTCTCAAAGGCCATGGATTTTCTAAGATGTGATGTGGCCATAAGAGGTTTGTAAAAACACAATAGGACAGTGATATCACAATGGCAATACCACAATATCATGTCAAACTAATGCTTTGATACCACAATTAGTTGTTGATGCCATTCTCATGATGAGGTCACAATAAGTTTGTGATGTCACAATGGGTTCATGATGTCAGTGTGACATGGCAGATCTCAATTGTCATTAATTGGCAATGAATATATGAGTTCAAAAAGGGACTGTAAAGTCTCCAAAGGTATGTGTTGTCACAATGTGATGCCATTCAAACAGTTTTGTGATGTCACTATGTGACATAATGATCATGATATCTGGCCGAACAATGTCACAGGGGATTTATGATATCACATGTCATGCCAGAAATATGAGATTGAAAACAGATTATGGGCTCACAAAGGACCTAACATATGACAATGGTAGCATGTCACAAAATTTATAAGGACAGAACTGGTTTGTGATGGCACAGCAGGTTAATGATATAACAATGGCAATGTGATGTCACAAAGGATTGTGATATAACAATGGTTATATGGTCAAAATGAGTTTCTGAAATAGAATGAATTTACAGAATAGGCCATAACATTCTTACGTCTATGATGTAACAATGTCACTGTAATTTATAATGCTATGATGCCATTGTCGTTTGGTGATATCACAAATGAGCTGATGGTGTCATAATGACAATATGATGTCACTGCTGATTTATGGTGTTACAATGGTTATGAGGTCACATTATGTTTCTGATATCAACACACAGATCAAAATTGAAATAGAATGAAAAAACCGGGCATGGGTGACTCATGCCTGTAATCCTAGATACTCAGGGGCCTGAGATCTGAGGATAGCAGCTCAAATCCAGCTCAGGCAGGAAAGTCCATGAGATTTATCTCCGATACAACCACTAGAAAACCAGAAGTGGCACTGTGGCTCAAGTGATAGAGAGCTCATCTAGAGCTGAAGAGCACGGACAGCACCCAAGCCCAGAGTTCAAGCCCCATGACAGACAAAAAATTAAGATTAAAAACAGGCATTCACAATCTGTCTATAACATCACAATGACAACGTGATCTCATAATGTTATCTTGTCATTGTAGTTTTGTGATGTCAAAAGTTGTTGCTGCTGTCATAATGACAATGTTATGAAACACTGGTGATGTCACAAATGGCATGTTTGATATCTATTGTCAGTTCATAATAAGGGTATAGTTACACAAAGGGGCTGTGATGTCACAAAGGCCATGTGTTTTTTCAAAGGTGCTGAGGTCCTAATAGGTTTGGCATGTCGCAATGTGATAGTGATGTCAAATGGCAATGAAAGCTCACAATGGGTTTGTGATGTCACATTGGTGATGAAATCAAATAGTTTTATGAAGTCACATCTCATAATCACATGACCAATTTTAGTTGCTACTATATCACGATGAGGGTTTGAGTTCACAGAAGAAGACAAGGAAAAAAGGCCATGAATTTTCTAAAATGCTATGAAGATACACTAGGTTTTTGAAAACACAATGGAACAGTGATATAACAATGGCAATGTGATGTTGCAATATGATGAATTAATAATGTTGTGATATCACAATTGGTGATGTCACACTAGTGACGAGTTTTCAAGAGTTGTATGATGTTACAATGGGTTGGTGATATCAAAATGTGACATGTGATCTCAATCGTCATTAACTCACAATGAGTATATGAGCTCAGAAAGGGACTGTGATGTCTCCAAAGGCATGCTTGTCACAAAAGTGAAGTCCTAACAGGTGTGTGTTGTCAGAATGTGACAAATGCTCATAATATCTATCAGTGTGGTGTCACCATGATGTAGATGTCACACTGGATTCGGGTATCACATTTCATACCTGAATTGAGTATGAGAGGATTATCATTTCACAGTGGTTTAGTGATATCACTATGGAAATGTGGAATCAAAAGGGATTGTGCTACCACAATGGCTATTAGATCACAATGTGTTCTTATTATAGTAGGTTTGTGCTGTTACAATTGGTTGGAAATGTCACAATGGCATGCCGAATCTCAATTGTAATTAATTCACAATGAAGATATGAGTTCACAAAGGGACTGTGTTGACTCCAAAGACCTGTGTTGGCACAGATGTGATGAAGTCCTAACAGATTGGTGAGTTAACAATGTGACACCATGGTCTTAATGTTTATCAATGTGATATCACATTGGTCATGATGTCAGAGTCAATTTCTGATATGATATGTCATACCTGAATTATTATGAGTTTGAAGACAGATTCTAAGCTTACTAAAAGCATAAAATATACTAATGACAGCATATCACACAAGTTATGACTAAAAACTCATGCTCTTTGGAGCTTGATTCTTTCTTTGAAATTGTTTCCTCATTGTGAACTAGTAGAAATTGAAATTGGACATGTCATTGTAATATTAAAAACTCATAGTGACAATAGTGACATCACAAATTCATTGTGAACTCATCACTACTGTGACATCACAAACCCATTGTGACATCACATTGCTGTTGTGCCTTCACAATCACATTGTGACATCACAATGCTACTGTTAACTCAGCACCATTTAAAAGACACATGACCTCTGTGGCATCAAAGACCTTTTGTTTACCCATATCTTCATAGCAAACTAATGAAAATTGTGATCACACATAGCATTGTATCATTACAAATACTTTGAGCAAAAATTATGACTGTGAAGTCACATTGTCATCATGACACCATCATCTCATTGTGACATCACCAAATCCCAATGACACCATTCCATTTTTTCTTTTTTTTTCTTCTGAGCATTTTTTATTGTAAGTATAGTGTACAGAGGGATTACAGTTACATGAGCAAGGTAATGTTGTGAATGCCTATTCTTGGATTTCATTCTATTTCAAATGTGCCATGTGGGTTGATATCAGGAAACCATTGTGAACTCATAACCTTTGTCACATCAAAATCTCTTTGTCACAGCACATTGCCTTTGTTACATCACTAACCCACTGTGACATCAAACCTCTCCTGTCCTCATAACTTTTGTGACATGGCATAGTGATATCTTAGGCCTTTTGTGAGGTGAAAATCTGTGTTCGACCTCATATTTCAGATATGACATGAGATATCTAAAATCCAGTGTAACATCATGATATCACACCGCTGGATATCATAACCATTGTGTCATTTTGTGGCATCTCAGACCTGTTAGTTCTTCACCTTTTTAACTACATGTACTTTGGTGACATCAGAATCCCTTCCCAAACTCTTATACTAATGCTGAGTTAATAACAATTGAGATCCCACATGCCTTTGTGACATCATCAACCCCTTGGGACATCTCAAATCTATTGCAACCTCCTCATCAGTATGCTGTCACCAATTGTGACATCAAAACATTATTATAACATGATGTTGAGACATCACATTGTCATTGTGAAATCACTGTTCCATTGGGTTTTCACATAGTATGACCTCATACTGTAAAGCTTCTTCTATCAACTGGTATCCCCATATTGAATTATGAGTAATTGAAATTAGATGTATCATTCTGAAATTACAAACTGTGACATCACAAAACCATAGTGACCTCATCACCACTGTGACTTTAAAAACCCCATGGGACATCTCATTTCCATTGTGACATTACGGATCACATTGTGCCATCCCAAACCTGTTATGACCTCTTACCACATTTGAAAATACACATGGCCTCTGTGACATCACAGAACTTTTTTGTATTCATATCCTCATGGGGAACTAATGACAACTGACATCAGACATACTATTGAAATATAAAAAAATCCTTTCTGACATCATCATAATTGTGACATCATGTTGCCATTACACCATCAGCTCATTTTGACATGTAAAACTACAATGCCATCATAGCATTGTAACACCACATTGTCATTCTGATGTAATAGATACGTTGTGTTTGCCTATTATGTTATTTGATTCTACTACTAATGTGGCATGACAGTTGATATCTAAAACCCATTGTGAGTTTGTGACCATTGTGATATCATGATGCCTTATTAGCATCACATTGCCATTGTGATGTCACATTGCCAAATTGATGTCACAAAGGGATTTTGATATGACAATGGTTATGATATCAAAATGAGTCTCTGATATCAACCCACATGCCACATTTCAAATACAATGAAATCACAGATTAGGCATTCATAATGTGTCTATGTTATCACAATGACATAATGGCAAATGCTATAATGTCATTGTCATTTTGTGATGTCACCATAAGCTAAAAATATCATGACAACAATGTGATGTCACACTGGTTATGGGGTCACACAGGGTTTATAATGTTACAATAGTTATGAGGTCACAATGTGTTTCTGATAGCAAGTGATATGCCACATTTGAAATAGTATGAAATCACAGGATATACAATCACAATGTGTCTGTGACAGCTTTCTTTATTTGGGGGCGAGGTGTCTGGTCATGGGGCCTGAACTCTGGGCCTGGGCACTGTCCCTCAGCTCTTCAGCTCAAAGCTAGCACTCTACCACTTGAGCCACAGTGCCACTTCTGGCTTGTTTTCTTTTTGCTTATGTGGTGTTGAGGAATTGAACCCAGGGCCTCATGCATGCAAGGCAAGTGCTCTACCACTGAGCTACCTTCCCAACCCATATGACAGCAAAATGGCAATGCGATGTCATAATGCTATGATGTCACTGTAATTTTGTGATGTCACAATGAGCTGATGGTATCATAATGAGAGTCTGATGTCACACTGGTGATGATGTCACAAAGGATTTATGATGTCACAATTTCATGTCAGATCTTAATTGCCATTATTTTATAGTGCAGATAAGAGAATGAAGTCACGACATACACAAATGAACTGTGATGACACAAAGGCCATGATTTTTTGTCAAATGTGCTAAAATTCCTAACAAGTTTCGGTTGTAAAGTGTTAATTGAAGAGCTAAAGTAATTCATTTTAAGATCAAGCCCTCTGAGCTGTGCTGCCCTCAGAGTAACCAACAAAGAATGCTGTGCTGCCAAAGAAAAAAATAGCTCTCAGGAAAACCGTAGGTTGCCACCAACCCTGCCCACGCGTAAGGAACAGAACAGTTGCTAAGGTGTTCCATCAGAAAAAGGGAAGTGCAGTCAAGGTGGACTTAAACCCCCTGAACTTGTGAACTTGCTTGTGTGGAAAACCCCTAAACTTGCTTGTGTGGAAACCCCCTGAACTTGTAAAGTTGTTTGATAGTATAAAAGCTGTGCTAATTTTGTGCTTGGGACCTCTTAGCATCACCGGTTATCGAGTGTGCGGAGGACCAAGCTTGAGCTTGCAATAAACAACTCTTTGCTGTTTGCATTGAGGGCGGTCTCTTGTGGTCTAAGAGGAGGTATCCGAAAATTGGGTACTTTATTAATGATATAAAAATGGGTTAGTGATGTCAAAACTAGTTTGTAATATCACATCTTATTTCAAATTTCAATTGCTACAAGTTCACAATGATACAAGTTCACAGAAAGAGTTTGATGTCCCAAAGGCCTGAATTTTCTAAGATGTGATGAGGTCATAATAGGCTTGTGAAAGCATGATGGTACACTAATATCACAATTGCAATATGATGTCAAATTATAATGTCATAAAAGTGTTGTTATGTCACAATTAGCTGCTGATGCCATAATAGTGATGAGTTCAAAATAGTTTTGTGATGTCGCAGTAGATTGGTGATGTGACAATGTCATTCCAGACCTTAATTGTCATTAACTCCCAATGAGTGTATGAGTTTAGAATGGGATTGTGAGGATTCTAAAGGTATTTGTTGGCACAAATGTGATGAAGTCAGAACAGATTTGTGATGTGACAACAGAACAGATTTGTGATGTGACAGTGTGATAGTGTGATGTGTAGCAGTGTGATGTCACAATATTCATGCTGTCACAGTATATTTCTAATATTTCATGTCATACCTGAAATAATGAGGTAGAAAAGAGGTTGAGCTCTCAATGGACCTAACATTACACAGTGGCAACCTGTAATAAAACTTATGAGGACAGGACATGTTTGAGTTGTCACAGTTATTTAGAGATATCACAATGGCAATGTTATGTCACAAAGGGATTGTGATGTCACAATGGTTATAAAGTCAAAATATGTTTTTGATATGTAACCACATGCAACATTTGAAATATAATGAAATCAAATGATAGGCATTCATAATGTATATTTAATGTCACAATGACAATGTAATGTAATAGTGGTAAGATGTCATTACAGATTTGTGATGTCACAATGAGCTGCTGTTGTCATAATGACAATGTGCTTTCACACCGATGATTATATTATAAATGCTCTGTGATATTACAATGGCATATCTGATCTCAATTGATATTTCTCAACGAAGATATGGATACACAAAGGGAATGTGATGTCACAAAGGCCATGTGTTTTTTTCAAAAGTGCTAAAGATGTCATAATGGGTTTGGGAGGTCTCAAGGTGATTGTAATGTCACAACAGCAATGTGACATCACAATGGCTTTGTGATGTCACAGTGATAGTGAGGTCACAATGGACAGGACAGGTTTGTGATGTCACAACAGGTTAATGATATTACAATAGCAATGTGAGGACACAAAGGGAATTTTTATATCACAGTGGCTTTGAGGTCACAATGGATTTCTGATATCCACCAATATTGCTCCCTTGAAATAGAATGAAATCACAGAATAGGCATTCAAAATATGTCTATAATGCCACTATGACATATGATGTCATAATACTATGATATTTAAGTTTAGTGATGTGAAAATGGCATGTCTAATCTTATTGGTCATTAGATTACCATGAGGATTCCAAAGGTTGCTATGTGATGAGTCTTTAAAAAGCCAGATTGTGCTGATTCCATTATACAGGGTTCTTTGTGCTATTTTTTAAAGTGCGCTGTGTGCTGTCATCCCAAAGGATTCTATGTTCTGAGTCCTTGAGAGGTAGGTATTCCCAACAATCACACACACACGCACACACACACACACACACACACACACACACACACACACACACAAACAAACACGGAGGGTCATCGTGCACCTCCTTGGTGTGTGGGGTGGATGGAAAAGATTCTACCCCAGTGCTTGGACTGAGGGGAGATTCGATCACCCTGGGCAGCTGCTAGGGTTGGGGTAAGCCCTGAGATGAAGAGGTGGGGGACATGGCAGAGGGGGGAGGGGCATGACCAAGAGGAGGACAGGGAATGGCAGAGGAGGCACATAGCTGCTGCAGCCAGGGGCTGACACGGTTGCGCAGTGGAGCAGGGCAGCCACCGAGAGAAGTGGTGGCAGAGAGAGAGAGCAGAGAGATGAGCAGCCACATGCACCAGGGGAGGCTGCGTCAATGGCTGGCCTCTGCTGCTGTAGGAGCACAGGTCTGGACTAGGAGCACAGAGCACAAAGCCAACACAGCAGTCACATCCCTCCCACGGGCCCAGGGAGGCTCAGAGGCCAAGTAGGCCCTGAGTCCAAGGTCCCTGTTCCAGGAGCTCAGCTGGGGCTGGGGCACGTTTAGCCCTGTCACCTGCTTGGCCCTGTCCTGGCCCCTCTCCTGCCCTCTCCGCGACATCACGTTTCAAACATGTCGCTGCTGGCTCGGACCAGCAGTGCCTCTCGGAGTCATTCAGCCATGGTGTGCCCCAGGCCAGATGGTGGCCCTGACCACTTCCTGTCCACCCCCCCATCCTCTACTCTGGGCCTGAGCATCTGCCATGATGCTGCCATTGTTGCCCTCTGCACCTAGAACAGCAGCCTACAGCTTCTCCCAGAAGTACACATTAGTGGACATCCCAATGGCCCACACCTCGTGACCTCTCCCAACCCCCCTTGCCCCCAACTCAGACCCACGACTCCTGCCTCCCTTCTGGCATCCCAACCTTGCCTCACCAGCACCAGGTGCCAGCCCTGGCTCTGCCACAAATGCGCCCCAGGAGTGGGAGATGGGGGAGTGGGTGTGGACCCAGGAATCCTACTCCCATCCCTAGTGTCAGTGTCCCAGGAAATGGGGAGATGCAGGGTTGGTTTAGAAGGACGCATCACCGAGCCCCACATGTTCACCCCTCCTCTCCAAGATTGGAACCTGGTGGCTTTATTCTGAGGTGGGGAGCAACTCCACACCTGCCTTCCTGGGTCTTTTCTATTTTCTGGGGGTGTGGGGTATTGGATGCAGAAGATAGGGCCCCCTTGCTGTGTGAGTCCTTGTCCTCTGTTCTCAGTCACCTTCTCACCTAAGGAGGATCCCAGAAAAGCCAACTAGGGAGGTGAGGCCACTGGGGGTCAGATGGAAGGTGAATATCTGGGAGTAACACACTCCTTCTGACACACATACACATGGCCTGTTCCCCCCAACCCCACCTGTCAACAGTACTCACAGGGTGATCACATTTCCCAGCTCTGCCAGAATCTGCTGGTGCTCCCGCTCCATCTGGTCTCTTTGTCCTCCCCAAGAATCCACCCAGCCACCCAGAAGCATCTAGGCTGAAATTAGGGAGTCTGTCCATGTATGTAGACTTTAGAACCCCACCTATTTCCTCAGCACCACCCCCACCCTGGGTCAGACACCCCCTGGGTGTCTGCTTGTTTTCAGTCCTGGCTCTGAGGAGCCACCTGTCTGGGGATTTTTTCACCCAGCGTCCTGTCTTAGGGTTTTGGTGAATGGGAAGTTAAGGCTGATTGTTCCAAAGGGAAAGTGTCTCGCCCTGGAGAATGGGAGAGGCGGGGTGGTGCTGTGTCATTAGAGTGGTGCTTCCCTTGGGTGGGAGATCTTGGTTCTGACAATGGAATGGGGAATGGGAACCTGCGTTCTCCAGCTTGTACATTGTCCCAGATGAGGAACCAACAAACTTAGGAGAGACACTACTCTGATTCTGTGTGTGTGTGTGTGTGTGTGAGAGAGAGAGAGAGAGAGAGAGAGAGAGAGAGAGAGAGAGACATAGGGAGAGACAGAGAGAGAGAGAGACACAGAGAGAGACACAGAGAGAGAGAGAGAGAGAGAGAGAGAGAGAGAGAGAGAGAGAGAGAGAGAGAGAGAGAGAGAGAGAGAGAGAGAGAGAGAGAGAGAGAGAGAGAGAGAGAATCTTTCTCCTTGTACAACCTGACTGTGCTCAGGTAAGTGATCAGTTGGCAAATTGCAGGTGCTGCATGGAAGCATCTTCTGTCACCATTCTGGATGTGTGTGTGTGTGTGTGTGTGTGTGTGTGTGTGTGTGTGTGTGTGTGTGTGTGTGTGTTTTAAGAAAGCAAGAAGATGAGAGCAATGAAAATATAATTAAGTCACCATGTCTAAAAACAGCAAAAGCATTTTATTTCTCTCTCTGTGTGTATATTTGTTGTTGTTTTTTCATCAGTACTTAGTATGAGCCCAGTCACAACTTTTGTTTTCTCCTTCACAGTTTCATGGCTCATTTATGGAAGATTTCAGTAGCTCATGGTTGTCATCCTAGGTACTCAGGAGCTGAGATCTGAGGATCATGCTTCAAAGCCAGCCTGGGCAGGAAAGACCCTGAGACTCTTGTCTCCAAAAAGCCACCAGAAAACCGGAAGTGGTGCTGTGCCTCAAGTAGTAGAGTGCTCACCTTGAGCTGAAGAGCTCAGGGACAGCACCCAGGCCCAGAGTTCAAGCCCCACAATTGAAAAGTAAAACATTTTTGCCTGCAGAGATGTGGAGCTCTGTGTGGGTGCTGTGTTTGAGAGACCAGGTCCTGGCCTCACTGTACAGACATTTCTAAGAACTCCCCAAGTTTGCCCCCGTTTGAAGCCACAGTAGGATGGGTGGTACCTTATCAAGAACTCAAGAGGATGAGGCCTGTGTCAGGCAGGGAGTGGGCGAATGGGTGCTGGGGTGGGGTTGTTGTGTCTGCATTCTCTCCATTGAAGGATGGATTTGGATGCTGGGGGTTAAAGTCTAAAGTCAAGGATTGCAAGAAGTTTGTGGCCTAACAAATTGGTTTTCCTCTGGGTATTTGAAGGTGGCTGAAGCCGGCTGCTGCTGGTGGCTCACAACTGTCATCCTAGCTACTCAGAAGGTTGAGATGTGAAGACCATGGTTCCAAGACAGCTTGGGCAGAAAAGTCTGTGATACTTGATATCCAATGAACCACCAGAAAACAGGAAGTAGCTGTGTGGCTCAAGTGGGAGGGTGCTCATCTTCAGCTGAAGAGCTGAGGGACAGTGCTCTGGCCCAGAGTTCAAATCCCATGACCAACAATAAACAAAGAGGTGGCCTTAGTTTTCCAAATAGCAGTGTGTACGGTAGGAAATTCCATGCTGGGTTATGAGATATTCCAGATATAAGAGAGGCTTAATTTTGTGTCTATAGTTAGTCTGAGTATGATAGTGCCATCTTCTCACGAATCCGATATGATCCTATTAGAGAGAGTTCATGGTTCTCAGGAACTGCTGAGGCCTTGGAATGTCCATATGTGTGTGTGTGTGTGTGTGTGTGTGTGTGTGTGTGTGTGTGTGTGTGTGTGTTTGTGTGTGTGTGTGTGTGTGTGTGTGTGTGTAACTTTTCCTCATCTTTCTCTGTCCCCTTCCTGGGTGCCTGTCTGTATCTTTCTGACCTCAGATGGTGCCCCTCCTCCACACCGACCTTGCCTTTGATCCCCTATCAGGGTCTACAATGAGTCCTAAATTGCCAGAGGCCTGGGTTCCAGATTTTCTCTGGGGCACAATTCTGACTGTCCAAATATTTGGCTGACTCCAGGGAATTCTGAGACAGCAGTGCCAGCTGGCAGAGGATCTCCACTGCCTCTGAGGGAAGGCCTCAGTCATGTGATATCCTGTCCTTTACCTCAGCTGCGCCTCTGACTGCACATCCCTCTCCCAGACTTGCAGTGGAGTGGGGAATGGGGGGTTGCTGGTGGCTCTGGGCAACTCGAGCTTGACAGCTGACTGAAGACCACCCAAGCAAGGAGGCTCCAGGACTACATGAGAGGTGAGGCCAATGTGGCTTGAAAGTATTGATCAATGTCTAGGAAATGTAAACGTATTTTATCATAGGAAGGTCTATCTTCCTGCCCCAGCTGGGCCTCTCAGGTCCTTCTAGACAATTCTGGATGCCCAGAATACAGAGGCACAGATTTTAGATTCCAGGGCCAGGGAACTGGGGTATAAGAGACTGGTATGGCCAATATCTCAATGTTCTGGGGCATTAGTCTTGACCTGGCTATGTCCCCCCTTTTGTACATTCACTTCTTAAGCCAGTGTTGGCCACACACCGGCCACTTGTGGGAGTACTGTGGAAGTGGAAAGAGGGGAAGTGAGATTTAGGATGAGCAAAACTGGATTTATGGCCTGTGGGAGTGGCAAAGATGTCTTTTAAAAAATCTTAGATCTTGCCGGGCACTGGTGGCTCATGCCTGTAATCCTAGCTACTCAGGAGGCTGAGATCTGAGGATTGCGGTTCAAAGCCAGCCCAGGCAGGAAAGACCATGAGACTCCTATCTCCAATAAACCACCAGAAAACTGGAAGTGGCGCTGTAGCTCAAGTGGTAGAGCGCTCGTCTTGAGCTGAAGAGCTGAGGGACAGCGCTCAGGCCCAGAGTTCAAGGCCCATGACCGACAAAAAAAAATCTTAGATCTGTAACTCAGGGCCTAGGCATTGTCCCTGAGCTTCCGTTGCTCAAAGCTAACTTTCTACCATTTGAACCACAGCTCACCTTTCATCTTTTTTACTAGTTTAGTGGAGAAAAGAGTTTCATGGTTTTCTTGCCTGGGCTGGCTTCAAGCTGCCATTCCTAAGATCTCAGCCTCTTGAGTAGCTAGGATTGCTGGTATGAGCCACTGGCACCTGCTAATGATGTTAGTGTGTGTGTGTGTGTGTGTGTGTGTGTGTGTGTGTGTGTGTGTGTGTGTGTGTGTGTGTGTGTGTGTATGTGTTCACTGGGACTTGAACTCAGAGCATAGACATAGATGCCTATAGCTTGTTTGAAAAAGTTGGTGCTGTACCACTTGAACTACAGTAGTTCTGCTTCCCAGTTCTTTGATGATTCATTGGAGATAAAAGTCTGCCCAGGCTAGCTTTGAATCTTGATTGATTCTCAGGTCTCAGCCTTGAGTAGCTAGGATGACAGGAATGAGCCAACTGTGCCCAACTAATAATGGCCTTTCTCCACAATGGACTAGGAGCTCCTGAAAGGTTTTCTTTATTTTTTCTGTGCCAGTACGGGGCTTGAACTCAGGGTCTGGGCTCTGGTCTCTTAACTTTTTCCCTCAAGCTGGCACTGTACCACTTGAGCCACAGCTCCATTTCTGGCTTTTGGTAGCTCATTGGCAAGAAGAGTTTCATTAACTTTCCTGAGCTGGCTTTGACCCACGATCTCTGATCTCAGTCTCCTGAGTAGCTAGGATTTACAGGGGTTGAGCCACTGGTGCGATTGGGTTAGAAGATTTTCGTAAGCAAGAGTTTTTCCCTGTGTTTGCCCTGACTCCTCAATGCAAATGAAGCCTGAGGGTCAGGAGCTGTGAAAAATAGGCTTCCAGCCACAGGAAATGGCTAGGGTCCATGGTAAAACCCAAGCTAATCTTCCCCCTGAGCCCCATACTGGGATCCCACGCTCTGGCCTACCTGTGACTCAAGTACAAACCTTGATCCAGCCTTGAAGGATCTGCCAGACTTTTCTGAAGCCACCCAACCTTCATTCCACTCATACCACCTGCTCTACACCACACCTCAGGACCTTTGCTCATGCTGTAACTTATGCCTGAGGCTCTCTGTCATTTATCCACATCTCGATACTCCTGTGGAATTTTGGCACTGGTTATATCACCTCCTGGAGCAAGTCTTTCCTTCCCTCCTCCCTCTATTTTTTATATTGAGTTGCTAGAGATGGAACTTGTGCAGGCTGACTGTCAAATGCTCTATATTGGTATTTGTGTGTGTGTGTGTGTGTGTGTGTGTGTGTGTGTGTGTGTGTGTGTGTGTGTGTGTGTGTGTGTGTGTGTGTGTGTATGTGTGTATGTGCCAGTTCTGGTGTTTGAATTCAAGGCCTGGACGGTATCCCTGAATTTTTATGCACAACGCTAGCATTCTACTACTTGAACCACAGCCCTGGCCTTTTGGGTGCTTAATTGGAGAAAAGAGTCTCATATAGACTTTCCTGCCTGCACTGGCTAAGATTACAGGGATGAGCGACCAGTACCTGCCCTCTACCTCTTACGTATAACCTCGGTCCTCCTGAGTCCCAGAAGAGTATGTCTCACCAAGATCACATTTTTTTGCCAGTGTTGGGGCTTGAACTCAGAGTGTGGGCATGTTCTTGAGCTGCTTTTGCAAAAGGTTAAATTCTATCACTTAAGACACAGTGCCACTTTTGGCTTTTTCTGTTTATGTGGTACTAAGGAATCGAACCCAGGGCGTCATGCTTGCTAGGTAAGCACTCTACCACTAAGCCACAATCTCAGCTAAGGCTTACTTCTAACAGGAGCTATGAGGGTTTGATTTATTTGAGTACCCTTTTCAACAAAGAAATCACTGGCCATTTCATATCTTTGCCAGGATTTGGGACCAGTCTGAGGACTTGGCAATGAGAAATGATGAATGAGTGATAGCAACGAGGCCATAGAGATCTAGGCTTACATCCTACAGAGGGATAGGGAATATGGAGCCAGAACCTTTCACAACTCCTACATCCTAGGAACTGTGGTCTCTCTTGAGGCAGTGGCTGACTGCTAGATATCCCAATGGGACATCTCAGCCAGAACATAATGCACCCTTTGCATAGACCAACCCAGGGAAGGCTTCGGGGCTTCATTTACTAAATGGCAGAGAAGGATGTTTTGTTTAAGCTGCCAGCTCAGACTTAGTATTCTGTAGGGCTTGTCCAAGCTTGCCCAGGTTGGGGGCTGGGCATGGGCCACATGATGAATGCTCACCATCCATACATACACAGAAACATGGAGTTACTGCCTTCTTTTTTTTCTTTGGCAGGTCCGACGTTGAAATATGAGCCCTATCCCTGATCTCCTTTTGCTCAAGGGTAGTGCTCTGCCCTTGAGCCATAGCCCTAACCCATGGGGTTATTTTCCTGTGATCTCTTAGAAATAAGATTGTCGCGGACGATCCTGCCCTGGCTGAATTCAAATTGGCATTCTCTACATCTCAGCCTCCTGAGGAGCTGGATTACAGACAGGAGCCACTGACACCTGGCTTTCTTTTGTTCTTCTTGTTCTTTTTTAAATCGTGACAATCTGAAATCGTCACAGTGTCATTCCAATGGTTTGCATTCGATGTAAACTATCCAGGCCTGGAGTTCGAATGCCAAGACTGTCACCCACAAATTGAAGGAGATCCTGGCAAACTCATTCCTATTTATGTGAATACTGATGGAATGTTATAAAAGTAATCATTAAATTTTCAGTTAATTCATGATTGCATTTTAGAATGCCACACAAAAATTATAGGATTTATATCTTCCATTCTAGCACCATGGTATCCCTAATGAAAGGATATTGACTAATTTTGAATTAATGTTTTTTATACATATTCAGCCATGATACTTCATTAAATGGAGACATAATTTAATAACTAATAATTGGTAACTTTCTATATAATTCAATGATATCCTCACATTCTCTCTCTAAGTATATATATATATATATATATATATATATATATATATACAGCAATCTACACATCTATTAATATACATATATATATATATATATATATATATATATATATATATATATATATATATATTGGGCACTACTGTGGCTTCATCACAAGTCCTCAGAACTTCCTAGCTGCTCAATTTGCCAGAGGCTGGTGTGCTGACTGTGACACCATTTATGGATTGGGCATTCTAGGCTGTGGGTTGAAATCTCAGCAGGGTCAAAAATTATTAATGAAGTAAGAGACCACTTTTGACACATTTTTTTCCTTAAAAAAACTCCTGGGTCTCAGTATGATGTATAATCCATATCAAATATATCCGGTGTGACAGGATGTAATAAATGAAATATTATATGTGTAATAATACTAAATAAATAAGGGTAATAAATATCATACTCACTAAACCCATTTATGTAAATAGATATCATATATGAATATTATTTTTTCCAGTGCTGGGGATTTAATTCAGGCCCTAGGAACTGGTCTGAATTTCTTGTCTTGAAGGACAGTGAGCTTCCCCTTCAGCCACAGTGTCACAGAGTTACCAGACCCTGAGTTCAAATCACAGGCCTGCCAGAAAAATGGTGCAAATTCCAAGCCAGGGCCTTTTATTTTGGCCAAGCACGGGGCTTGAAGTCAGGTCTTGGCATCTGTACCACTGCTGACCCTGGGATACTAGGACCCAAGTTCAAATCTCAGGGTTGACAAAAAAATAAAAATAACAAGGAGAAGGATAAAACAGAGATGTTCAAGAAGGTGGTTTTACATTGTTTTCTCTTTGCATTGTGACCATCCTTGGTCTAAATGACGAGGCCCAGAAAATGTACATGACCTTGCATGCTGATGTTTGGCTGACTATTAGGGAAACCATAGCCGAAACCTCAACTTAAGCCTGGAGGTTGAATCTGGGACTGCCACTAATGGTTGGCAGGAGATTCAAAGAAATGCATTCCAATATACATATATACAAATGGAATGTTATAAATATAACAATTAAATTAGTAGTTAGTGTATGAGTATACTATAAAATTATACACAACAATTATACTACACTGAATAATTTTCAATTAATACTTTATTATGTATTCAACAATGAAACTTAAAAATGGAGGGAATAATTTAATTGTCAGCAATTGGTAGTAATATAATATATGTAATTTCATAATATACAGACATCTTTCTCTTGTTTCATACATACACATGTATATATATATATGCCAATCTACACATTTATCTGTTTATACACTTTTCTCTCCTGGCGCTCACTGGTATAGTGATGGTTAGTTCATAGAAAGCCCTGGATTTGATTCCTTATTTCCACATGCACATAAAAATCCGGAATTTGTGCGTCCTGTCAGTGAAGCACTCGAGCACTAGCTTTAAGCATAAATGCTTAGGGACTGTGTCTAGACCCATACTCAAGCCCCAGGATGGACACCAAAAAGATTCAATATTGTGATTGCAACACTATAAAGATAAGACTTCAAATACCTCATCACAGAGCAAGCCGGGAGGCTGGTGCAGACAGCTGCCATCTAACCTGACTTAGCTAGAGGTATACTACTGCAACCCAGCTCCACGGAACCAGATGCTGCTGGCTCCCTCACCTCTGTCATCAAAGGTACTCAAGGGCTGAGATCTGACACTGGTGGGTTTAAAACCCAGCCATGGCAGGATGGCTTTGAAACTCTGAATTGTGTCTCAAAGTGGTGGAGCTCTAAACTTGAGCAAAAGATCTTAAGACAGTATCCCCATTTTAGTGCATTCCCGTGGCTGACTCTCCCCCCCAAAAAAAAATCACCACTGAATCATTAGATATGAACTTTGTGCAGTTTGTGATGTGTTTCTGAAAGAATGGTGATACTGATGAAAGCACCCTAATACTGATGACAGCTTGTGGGATACAGCTAGTTGATGAGTCCTTCCTGGGGTACTGGGTCTCTCCTGGAGTTCTGTGTGCTGATTCCTGCACAGGATGCTGTGTACTGAGTCCTTCACAGGGTGCAGTGTGCTGAGTGCTGCATTGCGTGCTGGGTGCTGAGCCTTTCATAGGATGCTGTGTGCTGAGGCCTGTAAAGAGTCTTATGTGGAGCCGGGAGTTGGTGGCTCAAGCCAGTAATCCTAGCTACTCAGGGTCTGAGATCTGAGGATCGTGGTTCAAAGCCAGCCCGGGCAGGAAAGGCCATGAAACACTTATCTCAATAAACCACCATAAAACCAAAAGTGGCCCTGTAGCTCAAGTGGTAGAGTGCTAACCTTGAGCTGAAGACCTGAGGGACAGAGCTCAGGCGCAGAGATTCAAGCCCCATGACCGACAAAAAAAAGAGTGTTGTGTGTTTTGTCCTTCAAAGAGTGCATTCTTTCATATTTTCCTTGTAAGAGCTCCACAACTGAGATGATTATGCAGACAAGAATATTGAGGCTCTGATATATCTCCATGGCAGGGACAAAATTATGTATTAGTGAAGACTAGTGAGTTGTCTATGGCAGACAATTGTTTTGTTTTGTTTTTTTCTCAGTCATGAACCTTGAACTCAGGGCCTAGGCACTGACCCTTACCTCTTGGGCGCATGGCTACCACTCCACCATGTGGAGCCAAGGACCCCCTTGCAGCAGAGTGCCATGGCCTATGGTTCTATAGTTGAGGTCTATCATCCTGCCTTCTCAGGAAGCTGAGATCTGAGTATCTGGGTTCCAAACTATCCCAGACACAAAAGGTCCCATGAGCCTATTATCTCCAATTCATCACTAAGAAACCTAAAGTGGAAGCTGGGTGCTTGTGGCTCATGCCTGCCATCTTAGCTATTCATGAGGATGAGATCTGAAGATCATGGTTCAAATCTAGCCTGGACAGGAAAGCTCTTGAGACACTTAGCTCCATTTAACCACCAGAAAACGGGAAGTGCCTCTGTGGTTCAAGTTGTATAGCACAAGATTTGAGCTTATTTGCTCAGGGACAGCCACCAGGCCAAGATTTCAACTCTTACAACAGACAAAAAAGACAGAAACAAACTAACAAACCTGAAGTACAGGGCAGGGAATGTGCCTTAGGGGTAGAGTGCTTTGCATCTGTGAAACCCTGGACTTCATTTATCAGGACCACATCACTAGGTAAAAACCTGAAGTGGCTCTGTGGTTCAAGTAGTAGAGGGCAATCCTTGTACAAGAGATACTAGGTACAGTGATCTGTACTGAGTACAAGCTCCAGGATTACTGAATGCATTCTCTCTCTCTCTCTCTCTCTCTCTCTCTCTCTCTCTCTCTCTCTCTCTCTCTCTCTCTCTCTCTCTCTCTCTCTCTCTCTCTCTCTCACACACACACACACACACACACACACACACACACTCACTCACACACACAGAAAGCAATAGTGAAGCTGTGAAAAAAAATTCTAAAGCACAAGACATCTCTGAGCTCATGATCAGCACCCAGGCCCTGTGTTCAACCACCAAATCTAGCCACCCAGGGCCCAACTGGGAGAGTTCAAAGGTTTCAAAACCTGATGAACTTCACCAGAATTAGATGATAGGAAAGTTTGTGATATCTGACATGTGCTTCGATTTCCCAAGTTTCTGGAATCCTAGGAGAGGAATCATAGGCCCATCATCAGCCTCAATGAAACATTTCTTTAAGTTCAGTGCCCTAGTTGTCTGTCAGAAGGACTCCTGAATTATATTGATCACTGTAACTGAACACCAGAATATGGTCTCACAAAGGCAGTATAATTGCACAGAACTTGGCCTGTCATGGGAGGTGGCACAAATGAATGCTTCCTGTCAAATCAGAGCACTGAGAAGAGAGATAGCTTGAGGTATAAAATGGTCTTTTTCTCCTGGCCTTCAGAGCCCACCCACACTCCTCCTCACTAATTGGCCCAGATGGAGTTGCCTGTTACACAGCTGTACCGGAGTGAGGCCTTTTGTCTGCCTGTCCAGACAATGAGAGAAACTTCTGGCCTGGGATGCAGAGAAACCCTTTGGGTACACTGGGAGCAGTGAGGGAAGCCCTGGAACATGCAATGTCATGAAAACAGTCTCTGTATTATGAACTCATTGAATTGAATACAAATTTCATATGTTGATGCCATTCATCATATCTACTTTGGAGCCTCTCCTATAAGAATACATCCAAACAAAATGAAAACAGCACCGAAAAATGCAACAAACCGCGGACAGTCAGCAGTTTCTGTTTTCCTTCCTTGTACGGTGACCATCTTGGGTCTGAATGACATAGCTGCAACCTGTAGGTCACCTGGCATTGCTGAAGGCTGGCGGGCTATCAGTGAAGCCATAGGCCAACCTGACACTAGGCCCTGAGTTCGAATCCTGGTCATGTCACGTATAAAGGGCTGGAGAGCCTAAGAAAATATTGCCTGTCCATAGGAACACCAGAGGAATGTAATCAATGTTATGGTTGGATGAGTAGTCCGTCAATGTGTCTAGCATAAAATTAGACCCAATAATCACAGGGCACGGATTGATTTTTAATTCAGATTATTATGCATTAAAAGAACTGTTGATTAAATGGAGTCCTCCCTAAATACATGAGAATTGGTAGGAACGTAGTAAATGTCATTGAATATTAGATACCTCTGGCAGTACCTAAATATCTAAATTTATATTTATTTAGATACCACCATCATCATAGAAAGTTACAGCTATTTTGGCCAAACCTGGGGCTTGATCTCAAGTCCTCAGATCCACTTGGCAGCTGAATGGGCTAGAGGCAGCGGTGCTAACACACACCCATTCATGAATTGGGCCCCTCAGGCCTTCAGATCAGGCCCCATCATTGCCAAAAATTTCTTCCTGGTGTAAGATTTCAAGTGTGACACCTGTTTTTCTTTTCTGTGCAAGTTCATAAAAGGTCTGCAGAGCTACATGCTATGGAATAGATGGGAAGAAATGTAATAAATGTTATTGTTGCACTCACAGTCCATAAAATAAATACTAAATAAGTAAATCAATAATAAAATATAATTAATCACTCCAACAAGCACGACATAGACTGAATATATAGAAGTAAGTATAAATCATATATTTAACATGTTTATAAATGTTATGAGATACTTGAATCAGGCCTAGGGAAGAGTTTAGTTCATGCATGATTCTCATAGGAAATAATAGACAAGACATATGGCACAATGATTATTTTTAATTAAGAGTTCATGAAGTGTGACAATAAGAATCACATTCAAGAATTGGAGGCATTGGGAAAGATACAAGAATCGGTACTCACATGGTACATAGGATTCCAACACAGCTCACCACAACTCCTACTCTATCCAAATAGGTATTTATTAGCATACTAGCTTCAGCTTATGAGTGGATGAATATTGTGCCCCACTCCCACCCAGGGGCTCTATCTCAGTTCCTGGGTATGGCCTAGCTGCTTAGTGGCTCACAAGATGGTAGGCTCATGTGGACCCATTGGGCTGTTGGGCCTGCTAGGCCCTGAATTTAAATCCCAGAACTACAAAAAGGTTCATCCTGATGTGAGAAGCCAATCCTTGCACCTGTTTTCCTGTACTGTGTAAGTGCTGGGTCTCAGCAAGAATAAAGAACCAAGAAAGCATAGGCAACTCCACACCAATGGGAATAGGGTGTCATCCATGTCAGCACAGTTACATATGTCATCCTATAATCAACAAAATACACAATACCTCCTTGAAAAAGACACAAAATAAAAAGAATAACTACACTGAATGCAAGATGCATACTACACCTGTATGTAAATAGAGATCTCATGTTTAAAAGAGGTGGGTTTCTTATTTTGTCCACAGTTGAGGCTTCAAATCAGGCCCTGGACCAGGCCTGATATTCTAGTCTTCAAGGATGGTGAGCCTCCCCACACTCCACAGTGCAACAGTTACCCAGACCTGAGTTCAAATCCCAGTACTGACAAAAGATTCATCCTGATGTCAGAAGCCAGTCATTGCACCTGTTTTCCTCTCCTGTTAAAGTCTTGGGTCTGAGCTAGGATGGAGAATGAATGCATAAGCAACCCTATACCCATGGGAACAGGTTGTCATCCATGTCATCACAGTTATACCTGTCACCATACTCAGTAAAACACACAATATCTCCATGAATTAGACACAAATTAAGGAGAAGTGAACCTAATGCAAGAGGCTGCCTGCACATGTATGTCAATATAGATCCTATGTTTCAAGGATGAATCTCTTCCTATCCTAGCCCTTCCTGGGGTTCGATATTTCAGGTCCTGGGAATGGCCTAGCTCCTTAGTTGCTCACAGGCCTGTATCCTCACCTAGACCCTTTCCCCAACTGGACCTGTCAGACTGTGTTCAAATTCCAATACTGCCAAAAGATGAATCCTGATGTGAGAAGCCCATTGATCCAACTGTTTCCCTGCCCTGTGAAAGTCCTAGGTTTCAGAGAGGATGAAAAATGCTATACAGGCAACTCTATAGCCATGGAAATAGGCTGTCATCCATGTCAGCACAGTTATGTCTGTCATCATACTCAATAAAACACAAAATGCATCCATGAATAAGACACACAATAAAAAGAATAACTACACTGAACATAAGACACATTCCACACATGTATGTAAATAGAGATCCTATGTATAAAATAGGTGGGTATATTAATTTTGCCCTTGCTAGGGCTTCAATTCAGGCCCTGCAACATAGACTGATATTGCAGTCTTCAAGGATGTTGAGCTTCCTTTTCTCCCACTGTGCTATAGATTCACCTTGAACTGAGATAACTCTACATTAGCTTCAATCATCTGAGGGTGGTGGGCTGCCATGGGTCCATAGCCGACCCTGGGATCCTAGGCCCTGATGTCTTGCCGAAAAAAAAACAACAACAAAGAGAGAGGGAGGGAGAGAGAGAGAGAGAGAGAGAGAGAGAGAGAGAGAGAGAGAGAGAGAGAGAGA
The DNA here is from genome assembly GCF_024711535.1 of Dipodomys merriami. Classification (NCBI taxonomy): domain Eukaryota; kingdom Metazoa; phylum Chordata; class Mammalia; order Rodentia; family Heteromyidae; genus Dipodomys; species Dipodomys merriami. The sequence goes on from NW_027204871.1 coordinate 779,409, forward strand.
GAGAGAGAGAGAGAGAGAGAGAAGAGAGAGAGAGAGAGAGAGAGAGAGAGAGAGAGAGAGAGAGAGAGAGAGAAAGCTGTGGGATGGATAATATATATTTTGTTCTTTTCATGGTGACCATCTTGGGTCTCAATGACACACCTACAAAAGGGTACTTCACTTTCCATTGGGGAAGGCTAGTGGGCTGTGCCATAGGACCATGCAGCCATATAGGCCCTAAAATCTTGTCCTGATCCTGACACCTACCAGTAGGGTGATTTCCCAAGAGACTCTTCTTATGCATGGGAATAGCAATAGAATGTGAGCAAACTCATAATTGAATGAAAAGTTTCTGCGTGCATTAGTCTAGTCTAAAATTAGACGCAATGATCCTAGGACGCTGATTGATCTTAATGAATATCTTACTAAGCATGAAAAGAATCGTATTCCTTCAATGGTGGCGTAATAACTACCTAAGAGTTTGTAGGAACATAGTTGATGTCATTGAATCCTAGGGAGATGTCGCTGGCACTCCATACAAATACATATTTTTTGGTATACTACCACCTGCCTATCCATGTATGGCTGTTTTGTCCACCCCTGCGGCATGATCTCAGGGTCTGGGAACTTCCTGGCAGCGTCCTGGGATAGAGGTTGCCATTTTGACACACCCATTCATGAATTGGGTTTGCTAAGCTCTGAGTTCATATCCCAGCATTGCCATCAATTGGATCATGTAGTAAGAAGCGTAGTGTGACACCTGTTTTCCCTTTCTCTGAGAGTCCTGGGTGTCAGACATGATGGAGAACATGTCAACAAATCTAGATACGATGTGATAGGATGCCATCAATATAATAAATGGAATGTGTGTTATCACAGTCAATAAAATAAATGGTAAATAAATGAATAAAACAAATAAAATAAACAACCACAACAAACAAGATATGGACTGAACATCTGTAGGTAATTACAAATCCTATCTTTACAATGTATATAAATAGTATGTTTCCCAGGGCTGGGGCTGGAATTCAGGCCTAGGGCCCAGGCCTGACTTTCTTGTCTTCAAGCATGGTGAGCTTCCCCTTGGTCCACAGTGCTACAGAGTTACCCAGATGCTGAGTTCAAATCCAAAGCCTGGCAGATAAAACGGCACCAATTGCAAGCCAGGGATATATATATATATATATATATATATATATATATATATATATATATATATATATATATATATATATATATTTTTTTTTTTTTTTTTTTTTTTTTTTTTTTTTTTTTTGCCAAGAAAGATCTTGAACTCAGGTCAGTGCAATTCTGCCTCAGCTTCCATCACCCTAGGCTGGGGTGCAGCCACTGGAACCACAGTCAATCCTGGAATCCTAGACCTCCAGGCCTTGGGGGGATGCCTAGAAAAGAAGAGGGGGGATGGTGCTTTTACATTTTGCACCATGACCATCTGTGTCTGAATGACAGGGCTCCAAATGGTACTTCACATTGCATTGCTGAATGCTGGTGGGCTATTGGGTAAGCCATAGTCCTGCAGGGTGAATCCCAGTCATGTCACTTCTGGCTGGCGGGAGATCCTAGGAGACTTGTTCCCATCCATAGGAATAACGATGGAATGTAACAAATGTCAAGGTTGAATGAGTTGCTTGTGAATGATTCACCTATAAAATTCGACATCATGATTTCAGTAGGCTGATTATTTTGATTTAATATGAAGCATTAAAAGAATATTATTTCCTACAGGGATGCAATAATTTCAGGACACTGATTTACTTAATAGTTTATTAAGGATGAAAACAATGACATTAATTACATGGAGGCATAATAAATACCCAAGAATTGGTATGAATGTAGTCTATATAACTGAATAATGGATAGACCTCTCTGGCACTCTATAAAGATATATATATATATATATATATTGCATATTATATATTATATATAATATACAGAATATATGATATTATATATATATTAACGTACTACTATCTGCATGTCAATCTGTTATTTTGTCAACCTCTGGGGCTCAATCTCGTGTCCTGGGAACAGCCTGTCAGTTCAATTTGCCCCAGGATGATGTGCTGACACTCTCCCATTCATGAATTGGGCCTTGTAGGCTATGAGTTCAGATGCCAGCACTCCCAAAAAATGAATTGTGGCATAAGAAGCTGATGGTGACAGAAGTTTTTCTTTTCTGTGAAAGTCCTGGTTGTCAGATATGAAGTAGAATACATATGCAAACATATGTCCTATGTAATCAATGTAATTACTGTTCTACGTGTCATAATAGTCAATAAAATATACAGTCAACACATGAATAAAACAAAAAATAAAATGAGTAACTACACTGAACACAATATGGAGTCAACATATGAATATAAATCATATATTTAAAATTTACACAAATAGGATGTTTTCTAGTAGTGGGCATCAATTTCAGGCCTAAGGAATGGACTTGAATTTTTTTTACTTCAAGGAGGCAAGCTTCCCCTTCCCACACAGAGCAACAGTGTTACCCAGACCATGCATTCAAATCCCAGTCCTGGCAGAAAAAATGGCACCTTTATAGTATGTGAAGTCCAATTCTTAGGTATTTCATTCTGCCTCCATTTAATGAATGTGATTGTTTAAATGCTTCATAAAGTGTTAGTTAAAATCTATCAGTGTCCCGTAATATTATTGTGTATAATTTTATCCTAGAATATTTCAAGAACTTCTCATTCAATCATGAAATACATCACATTTCATTGCTAATCATATGAATAGGAATGAGTTTCTTAAGATCTCCTGCCATTTGGAGGTGGCAGGACCAGGATTCAAACTGTGGGCTCCAGCTCCCACCACCTAGACCTTAGGGTAGGGAACTCACCGGTCTGTTCGACTACATCAGCAAGACCAATGATTAGGCAGGCACTAGTGGCTCTCAACAGTCCTCCTTGATACTTACAAGGATGTGATAAAAGGATCATGGTCAAAGTCAACCTAGGCAGGAAAGTCCTTGAGACCCCTGTCCAGAAGTAGAGCTCTGTGGCTCCAGTGGTTAGCTTTGAGCAAAAGCAGCTCACAGATTGTGCCTAGATCCTGAGTTCAAGGTCTGGGACTGGCAAAAAACAGACATACACAACAATCTGTGCAGCCATCCGGCTAAAGCAGGTCACCTTCTTGTCCCCAACTGGATTGGATAGAGATTCCTGGGAAAGGGGCTGCTGTCATCTTGACTCCACCCATTCTGCCTGCATCACAGTATTCGAGACACACCCCCATTCCTTCATGGTTCTTTCTGACCAATGGTATACAAGAATGGTGGCCATGCCCATATTCTATTCTGCCCTGTAGCACTGGGATTACCTCTGTGGATGACACAACTACCAGTAGTTGAGGAAGGTAGAGGTGGGTGAGTGGTGAGCAAGAGACTTGAGGCCTAGGAAGAGAGGCCTTGCTCAGCCCCACCATGTGCCAGCCCGTGCCCTGGCTCCCTCATCCCCTTCCAAGCTGTGCAACATTTCAAACCTGGTGTTGCTAGCTCAGACATGTGGTGCCTCTTGGAGTCTTCAGGCAATGGTGCAATGGTGCGCCACTGGCCGGCTTGTGGCCCTGACCTAGCCCTGGACCCCTGTCATCTGCTCCGGGCTTGAGTGTCTGCCATGCCTCTGTCATTGCTGCTGGCCTCACCTGGAGAAGCTGCCAACAGCTTCTCTCAGCAGCACATGTGAGTGGCCGCCCACCAGGATCACACCCCAGAAGCCCATATTCCCCACTCCTCCCCCCTCGTGACCAGGGCCTGCACTTCCCCCAAGCCCCACAGTCTGGCCCAGGCCCTGCCACAAATGCCACAGGGATGGCGGTGTGTGTTGACTTGAGGATCCCACCCCCATGCCTAACATCCAGTGTCGCAGGAAACGGGGAGGTGCAGGGTTGGGTGAGGAGTGGGTGCTACAGAGCCATTGGCCTGGAGCAGCGGGAACCACACAGCGGCGCATCTGCACCCTTCCTCTCCATGGTGGGAACCTGGTGGCTTTAGTTCAGAGGTGGGGAGCAGCATGTCCACACTTGCCTTCTGGGTACTTTTCGTTTTTTCTGGGGTGGAGGGTGTTGGATGCAGAAGATAGACCCCCTTGCTGTGTGAGCCCTTGTCTTCTGTGCTCGTCACCATTTCACTTGAAGAGGTTCCCAGAAAAGCCCAGTAGGGAGGTGAGTGTGTTGGGGGTCAGAACAGAAGGTGAATATCTGGGAGGAACACCCCACCCACACACATGCACCCCGGCTGTCCCCCCGCACCAGCTGTCAATAGTTCTCTCAGGGTGATCACATTTCCCAGCTCTGCCAACTTCTGCTGGTGCTCCTGGTCCATCTGGTCTCCAACAAACTCAGGAGAGGCACTGCTCTGAGTCTCTGTGTGTGTGTGTGTGCGTGTGTGCGACAGAGAGAGAGAGAGAGAGAGAGAGAGAGAGAGAGAGAGAGAGAGAGAGAGAGAGAGAGAGAGGGAGAGGGAGAGAGAGGGAGAGAGAGAGAGAGGGAGGAGAGACAGAGACAGAGACAGAGACAGAGAGAGACAGAGAGATAGGAGAGAAAGAGAGAGATACAGAGAGAGACACACAGAGACACACAGAGACATAATCTTTCTCCATGTACAGCCTGACTGTACTCAGGTGAGTGAACATTTGGCAAATTGCAGGTGCTGCATTGACAAGTCTTCTGTCACTGGTCTGGATGTGTGTGTGTGTGTGTGTGTGTGTGTGTGTGTGTGTGTGTGTGTGTGTGTGTGTGTGTAGATGTGGGTTGTAACAAGGAGACTGGCTATGGTAACTTCTACATGCTATCTTTTGGGGGGGTGCATGGGATTCACAGCTGAGCTCTGGGGACCTGGAAGGGAGGGACGCTTGAAGGGACTAAGCACTGTTAAAAAAACAAAAAAACAAAAAACAAGAGATCTGTGTGCTCTGGAGCTGAGTACTCCTTTGGGCCTGGTTAGTGGCAGTGGGAGTTTGGGAGAACCTGGGAGTGCGGCTCACATTGGGTGGCTTCCCAGGAGGACAGACAGCTTGGCCACCACTTAGTAAGGCTATGCGCCCTGCTATTATGGAGCACAACAACATAGGTCAGACTCCAGGTCTTCTCATCATGACGTCTGATAGGCAGGCCAACCCTATTTTAAATCTTGAGCTGTGATCTTCAGATCTAAGGCTCCTGACCAGCTAGGATTATAGATATGAGCTTGTGACACTGGGCCTCTCATTCTTTTTGATATATTATTGTTTGACCTCAAGGCCTTAGGCTTGCCAGTCAGGTCTTCTACCAGGAGAGTCAACCTTTTCTGTCTTGGGCATTTCCAAGATTGAGGCTTAATATATGCTCAGGCTGGGCTGAATTGTGGTCCTCCTATCTGTGACAGGCATGCACCACCAGGCCAAGTCCTCTGTAGTTGGGATGATAGACACATAGTCTCACACTCAGTAATTTATTTAGATGGATTTTTCCAAACTTAGTCCACGGCAGCCAATTCTTGACCACAGGAGAAGTTCTGGGTTGGGCCTTGACCATCGGACCTCAGTCTCCTCATGGGACAGTTGTGAGGAAACAAAGGATTAATACAGAGGGATATCTGGAGCAGGGCCAGACACAGAGGGAGAGGCAATCAGATACAGTTCTCAGCAATTCTGTGAGAATATGACAGGAAGATACCTGGAAAGAGCTCAGATTGTGTCTGTTATTAATGGTGCGACAGGTATAGGATTATGAAACAAAACATGGTGCTCTTTCATTATTACCCTATCCCCATGAGGACGGGGTTCCTTCACTTTGTTCAGTTTTGCAGCTGGGGAAACTGAGGAACAGAGAAGCTGGGTGACCTACTCATAAATCCTCTGCCATGCTCCCTAGGACAATGGGTGCTATTCAGTCCACTTCTTATGGTGGGAAGTCCACTGCTTGTCAGTCGTGGGGCTTGAACTCTGGGCCTGGGCACTGTCCCCAAGCTCCTCAGCTCAAGGCTAGTGCTCTACCACTTGAGTCACAGCGTCACTTATGATTTTCTGGTGGTTCTTTGGAGATAAGAGTCCCATAGATGTTCCTGCCCAGGCTGACTATGAACCATGATCGTCAGATTTAGCCTCTTCTGTAGTTAGGATTATGGACCTGAGCCACCGGCACCTGGCTTAAGTGTAATTCTGACCATCTTTCTTTCACTCTTTCTCTTTCAGGAACTGATTGAATGGGTGCTGGAATGGTGGCCCAGCATCCCCATGTGGCTGGAACCAAGGGGGGGACTCTCATTCTGTGAGCTGTGGTTCAGGAGCTGTCTCGCTCAGTCTGTTGTACCAGCTACAGGACGTAAGCCCCTCTGTGCCCTGGCTAGACTGTGACAGTTATTCGTTGTCCATCTAGCATTATTGGACTCAGTACTGAGTTCAACATCCTTCCCTAGCAAAAATTTCTGGCCAAAATTATGATAAATTGTTACAGAATGAAAATGTAAACCGTCTTAAGAAAGTATTTTAGGGCTCTGGGAATATGGCTTCATGGTATGGTGATTGCCTAGCATGCACGAAACCCTGTGTTCAATTCCTCAGTACACATAAACAGAAAAAGAAACACTGGAAGTGGTGCTGTGCCTCCAGTGGTACAGGGTTAACTTGAGCAAAAAAAAAAAAAAAAAAAAAAAGGTGAGAAATAATTTTTAGCCCTGAGTTTAAGCCCCAGGACTGGCAAAACAACAACAACAACAACAACAAATATTTAGTTAGTAAATGGTAAATAAAGAACCCATACTTGGAATATATAATTGCTCCATCCTTACTGATACCTGAGGATAGTGGCTAATTAAAGTACTTTGCCTATATTTGGATACTGTGTTGAAAAAAAAAGTTTTGTTCATTAGGTCACAGCAATTAATGCCAGGAATGTGCTTAAATGTCAGGTGAAGATTAATTCTGGAAATTCAAAGATTCCAGGCTTTTGAGTTGTCACTGCTAATCACAATGAGAAGGGTAGTCTAAGTGAGATTTAGAAACCTTTTGGCCAGTCCTGGCACCAAAAAGACAGGCTAATTAACAGTTGTGACAGAAGAGAAGGAATAACTCCAGATGAAAGGAATAAGTGATAGTCAATAAGGTATAGCAGAAACTGTTCTAAGGAAACATTTCTGGTTATTGAAGAACAAGTTATCAACTAGACTTATTCCTCATTGCCTATAACATTCTAAATCTCTTAGGATAGTTCTTAATCTCTGTGTGATAACTATATCTCTTTCTAGGGTGTTCTTTCATACCTGATCTCCTTTGATTTCTAAAAACCTGTCTTTCTTTATTTCTCTATGAACATTTCCTAATATTAAATACACCTACACAGAGGGAAGAGATGGTAATCTAAGGGTCCCATAGCTCATGAGGCATTAATGTAACAAAATGGAAAAGGAGGACATATTTATTGCTACCTCAATTGTTCTGAAAAGCTGCAATGTCATATCATTTGATTCAGATTTCCATTCTTTGTATACTTAGTGTCATTAAGTGCACTAAATGCAAATATGAGCCAGGTGCTGGTGGATTATGCCTGTAATCCTGGCTATTCAGGAGTTTGAGACGAGAGGATTGTGTTTCAAAGCCAGCCTAGTCAGCAAAGTCCATGAAAAATTTATCTTCAATTAACCACAAGAAACCTGGAAGTGGTGCTGTAGCTAAAGGGGTAGAGCACTCAACTTGAGCTGAAGAGCTGAGGGACAGTGCCAAGGATCATAGTTCAAGCCCCACGACCATGAAAAAAGTGCAAATATGACTTTAAGATTCCCCAAAAGGAATGATGAAGTCAATAGTAATCTTGACAAGCAAAGAAAATAATTCCAAAATGATTTAGTGCACCTATATTTACTGAGTTATTTAAGTTATGGATCCTTTGCTGAACATATTTTCTTCTTTTACAAATTGTCAAATATTAGCATAATAATAAGCTTCATCTAGTATTTCTTGGTTCAAAAGAGAAGTCCATAAAGTTGATGTCACTTAGCTTTCTTACTGTCTTAGTTCAAAGCCAAACCAGACAGGAAAGTGTGTCAAATTCTTATCTGTAATTAATAACCAAAAAATCCAGAAGTGCAGTTTTGGCTCAAACAGTAGAGTACAAGCTTTGGGGGCAGGTGGGCAGGGACACTGTACAGGGACAGGGTTCAGCCTCTGAGTTCAAGCCCCAGAACCAGCACAAACTAAACAAACAAAACAAACACCAGCAATTTCTTTGGGAGCTTCCTTAAAGGAGTACTGGTCTGAGAGGAGGCTGCTTTTGCTGATCATACTCACTGGTTCCAGCTTTTTTGGAATCCTTATTGCAATGGAAATCTCCGGACCAGATTAAGGAATTGATAACTGAGTCCTGCAACAAGAAAATCATCTCAGGAGTGAAACATCCATGCATAAGACACTTTAAAACATACACGTCTTTGTTTCTTTGCAGCAGAACACTTTTAAAACAAATATTTCCTTTTGTTCTATGCTGGCCTTCAAATGGCATATTGTTTCCTTTTGTAATACTCTCAATCAGAAGTTTCCAGACAAGTTTAATATGAGTAAAGAACACACTCCAAAAGACTTTAGCCAACTTATTAATTGGGCAGTTGTTTCTTTGAAGATTTGTTGTTGGGGAACTTAATTTTTTAAGTTCCAGTTATATTTTAGATATGAGACCCTTGTCCATTATATCGCTGGTAAAGATCTTCTCCCAATCCGTGGGCTAAATATTGATGTTGCTAGCTATGTCCTTTGTCATGCAGACTCTCTGCAATTTCATGCAATCCCATTTGTCCAAACGTTCACTGATTTGTTGTGTTTCTGGGTCTCTATTAAGAAAATTTCGGCTTGTGCCAAGAAGACCTAGAGTTTCTCCTATTCCATCCTGTGAAGTTTTCAGAGTGTCTGCTTTGACTCCGAGATCTTTGATGCATTTGGAGTTGATTCTGGTGCAGGGTAATATATAAGGATCTAGCTATAGTTTTCTACATGTAGTTAACCAATTTTGCCAGAACCATTTACTGAGGAGGCTGTCTTTCTTCCATTCTATTTTTTTAGCTCCCTTACCAAAAATTAGATGCTTATAGGACTTTAGGTTCATTTCTGGGTTTTCAATTCTATTACATTGGCCCTGGAGTCTGTTCTTGTGCTGGGACCAAGCTGTTTTTTTATTGTGAAAATACTGTAGAGAGGGGTTAAATTACATGTGCAAGATAATGAGTACATTTCTCATCAATCATTGTAGCCTACTATTTATTTCCCCTTCCCATCCCTTCCCATCCTCCGCAGATCCCCCCAGTGAATCCTCCTTATCCACCTGCACCCCCTCCCCACACACCAAAATCGTAAAGTTTGTTTTTCGACATAACGTCTTGTATATCTCATTGTTGCAATGGGTCCACCTGTATCCCTGATTTAACGATTTGTTTTTTCCCTTCCCCTTCTCAAATTACATAAACATCATATACAGTGAAAGCAGGGGTTAAATCATGGGGGAGGGACATATAAAGGAACCAATAAATAATCTTCTACATATTTTAGAAACAATCTCATGAAAGAAAAAAAAAACATTTGAATACAAATCTTAGGGTTCATTTCCCTAACATCAACTTATCTGACCTTTTCTGCTTGACTCAGATATATAGTAGTTGTTGCCAATAAGGAAAGCCATGGGACCTTTGTTTCTTTAGGCCTGCCTTACTTCACTTAATATAATTTTTCCAAGACTTTCGACTTCCTAACAAATGGGGCAATATCATTCTTTCTTATGGAGGCACAAATTCCATTGTGTACTTATACGACATTTTCTTGATCATTCATGTACTGTGGGGCATCTGGGTTGGTTCCATATCTAAGCTATAGTAAATAATGCTGAAATAAACATAGTTGTGCTGGTTGCTGTAGCGTGGTCTTGTTTGTGATCATTTGGGTAAATGCCCAAAAGTGGGATTGCTGGGTCATAGGGGAGCTCTATGTGGAGTCCTTGGAGGAACCTCCATAGTGCTTTCCAAAGTGGTTGAACAAGCTTATGCACCCACCAACAATGTCCACATCCCCTCCAACATCTGTTGTTATTAGAGTTCTTGATTATAGCCATTCTAAATGGGATGAGGTGGTATCTCAATGTTGTTTTGATTTGCATTTCTTTTATGGCAAGAGAGGTTGGGAATTTCTTCATGTGTCTATTGGCCATCCTTCTTTCCTCTTCAGAGGAGTTTCTCTGTAAGTTTTTAGCATACTTATTAATTGGGCAGTTGTTTCTTTGAAGATTTGTTGTTGGGGAATTTAATTTTTTGATTTCCAGGTATATTTTAGATATGAGACCCTTGTCCGTTATATGGCTAGTGAAGATCTTCTCCCAATCCGTGGGCTTTCTATTGCTCTTGCTAGCTATGTCCTTTGCCATGCAGAAGCTCTGCAATTTCACGCAATACCATTTGTCCAACCTTTCTTTGATTTTTTCGTGTTCTGGGTCTCTATTAACAAAATGTCATCCTATGCCAAGGTGACCTAGGGTTTCTTCTTTTCCTTCCAGTAATGTCTTCAGGGTGTATGGTTTGTCTCCGAGGTCTTTGATCCTTTTGGAGTTGATTCTGGTGCAGGGTGATATATAAGGATCTAGATTTAGTTTTCTACAAGTAGTTAACTACTTTTGCCAGAACCATTTACTGAAGAGGCTGTCTTTCTTCCATTCCATTTCTTTTAGCTCCCTTATCGAAGATTAGATGGCTACAGGTCTCTAGGTTCATTTCTGGGTTTTCAATCCTATTCCATTGGTCCTGAGGTCTGCTCTTGTGCCGGTACCAAGCTGTTTTGATTAATATGGCTTTGTAGTAGAGCTTGCAATTTGGTATTGATATGCCTCCAACACTATTATTTCTGTTAAGGATCGTTTTTGTTATTCGGGGTTTTTTATGTTCCACATGAATTTTTGGATTGCCTCTTCTATTTCCTTCAAGAAGGAGGTAGGAATATTGATAGGTATCACATTGAATTTGTAGATAGCCTTGGAAAATATTGCCATTTTCTCGATGTTGATATTTCCAATCCAGGAGCATGGGAATTTTTGCCACATTCTAAGTTCTGTTTTGATTTCCTTTTTTAGGTTTTTAAAGTTTCTTCATAAATACCCTTCACTTCTTTGTTTAAGTTAACCTTGTTATTTCATTTTTTGTGTGTGGGACTATTACAAATGGAGTTGCTTTCCTAATTTCAGCCACACTATTCTCATTGTTGACATACAGAACAGCCATTGATTTTTGAGGGTTAATTTTATACCCTGCTCCTTTGCCAAAAGTTTTGGATCACCTTGAGTAATTTGGGAGTGGAGTCTGTGGGATTTTTTAAATACAAGATCATGTCATCTGAAAAGAGGGAGAGTTTTACTGCTTCTTTCCCTATTTGAATCCCCTTTATGTTTGCATTTTGTCTTTTGATCTAGCTAGGCATTCTAATACTAGATTGAAGAGCAGTGGGGAGAGTAGACATCCTTGTCTCGATCCTGATTTTAGAGGATTTTAGAGTATTTTAGAGTATAATACTAGCTGTAGTTTTCGCATATATAGCCTTTATTGTATTGAGGAAGGTTCCATAGATTCCTAATTTTTCCAGAGCATTAATCATAAAGGGGTGTTAGATATTGTCAATTTTTTCTGCATCTATTGAGTTAACCATGTGGTTATTATACTTGCTCATGTTGATGTGATGAAATAAGTTAATTGATTTGCATATATTGAACCAGCTTTGCATCCCTGAAATGAACCCATTTTGATCGTGCTGTATGATTTTTTGGATGAATTGTTGAGGTCGATTGTCCAAAATTTTTTTGAGAAATTTTGCATCAATGTTCATCAAAGAAATGGGTCTATAGTTCTCTTTTTTGATGAATCCATGCATGGTTTTGGGATGAGGGTTAATATAGCTACATAGAATGAATTCTGTAGTGAATTTTCTCTTTCAATTTTATTGAAGAGTTGAAGTAATATTGGTGTGAGTTTTGATTTGAAGGCCTTGTAGAATTCTGCTGTAAAACCATCTGATCCTTTTCTTAGATGGGAGGCCACTTATTGCTGTTTCTATTTAAATGCTTGATATGGGCCTGTTAATATGGCTTAATTCATCTTGGTTTAGTTTCCCCATATTGATATTTGATAGAAAAAGGTCCATTTCTGCCAAGTTCTCAAACTTATGAGCCAAAAGGTTTGAGAAATATTCTGATATAATATTCTGAATCTTGGTTGTTTTGTGGTAATGTTTCCATTCTCATCTCTGAGAATTATTTATTTGGGTGTGTTCTCATGTTTTTCTGATAAGATTTGCTAAGGGTCTGTTTATTTTGTTAATTTTTTCCAAGAACCAACTCTTTGTTTTGTTGATTCTTTCTATGGTCTTTTTGGATTCTAATTAATTTAAATTCTGATTTTATTTTATTTATTTCAATTAATTTAATTTTAATTTTTTTATTGTATTTTATATCTTTCCAGTAGATTGGGGTTTATCTTGCTGCTCTCTTGCAAGGAGGCTCAGATGTCTCATTAAATTGTTGGTTTCAGATCTCTCCAATTCGTTGATGTAGGCACTCAGACATAAACCTTGCCTTTGCTATGTCGCAGTGTAGCTGGTAATTTGTGTGTACATTTTTGTTGAATATCATGAATACTTGAATTTCATGTCTAATCACTTCCATGACCAACTGCTGGTCCAACAGTGTTGTTCAGCCTCCATGTGTTACAGGACTTTCTTTGGTGGATTTTGTTGTTGAGTTCTAATTTTCTTCCCCTGTTGTCTGAGAGAATGCAAGGTATAATTTCAGTGTTTCTGAATTTGGACAAGTTGGCTTTGTGACCTAAAATGTGGTCTTTTTTGGGAAATGTTCCATGTGCTGCTGAGAAAAACCTGTATTCTGATGCTGCTAGGTGAAATATTCGGTAGGTGTCTGTTAAATCTAGTTTATCTCTACAGTTTTTTGGTCTGTGGTTTCTCTGTTGAGTTTTTGCCGAGGTGATCTATCTAGTGGGGAGAGTGGTGTGTTAAAGTCCCCAACAATTAATGTCTTTAGATCTATGTGGGATTTGAGGGAAAATAGTTTTTCTTGGATAAATTTGGGTGCTCCATTGTTTGGAAAATAGATATTTAGAATTGTAATATCCTCCTGAAGGAGGGATCATTTCATTAGTATATAGCGAGCTGCCTTATCTCTTCTCATTGCTTTTAATTTGAAGCCTATTTTATCTAATATGAGGCTTGCAACACCTGCCTGTTTATCGGGGCCGTTTGCTTGGTAGATTTTGTTCCAGCTTTTCACATTCAAAATGTGTTTGTTTTTATGGGCAAGATGTGATTCCTGAAAGCAGCAGGGAGAAGGATCTTGTTTTTTAATCACCTGGACAGTCTATTTTGCTTAATTGGAGAGTTCATTCCGTTAATGTTGAGAGATAGGACTGAGGGGTATTTGGGAGTTCCTGCCATTTCATCCACCTTCATGGGAGCTGTGCCAACTGGGTTCTTCCTATGGTTCTTGGATTCTCAGTTTGGGTGCACTTTCTTGGCCTTTATTGTGGTCTTGTTGGTTTTCTATGTGTAGGATATCTTTAAGTATCTTTTGTAGGCCTGACTTGGGAGAGATATATTGTTTCAATTTTACTTTGCTATGGAAGGTTTTTATTTGACATTCAGTTATGAAGTAGAGTGTAGCTGGTACAGTATTCTTGGTTGATAGTTGTTTCCCTTTACAGCATGGCATACACCATCCCAAGCTCTTCTTGCTTTAGTGTCTGTGCTGAGAAATCTGAGGTGATTCTATCTGGTTTCCCCTTATAGGTGATTGATATTTTCTCCTTGACAGCTTTAAGGATCTTTTCCTTGGTCTGAAAATTGATCTTTTGCAGATTATATTATTTTGGTGAGATGTCCTGTTCTGGTCTGGCCTACTTGGACTTCTAAAAGCTTCTTGTATCTGAATAGTCCTATCTTTTTGCATGTTTGGGAAGTTCTCTGCTAGTATCCAGTTAATCAAATTTCCTAGACCATTAACTTCTCTCTCTATGTGTTCCTCTATACCCATTATCCTCAGATTAGGCCTTCTGATGATGTCTTCCAAATGTTGAATAGATTTGTCTTGGATGGTTATATGTTCTTTCTCTATAATACCTGGGCTGTCTTCAAGCCCTGAGATGTGATCTTCTGCATGGTCTAACCTATTGTCAAGACTTTCTACTTTGTTTTTTATTTCTTTTCCTTCTAATTGGTCAGCTTTCATGGCTTCAAATTCTGTGTTGGAGCTTTTTTTAGATCTTCTATGAACTTCTTTACTTCCTTAATTTGGTGTTTAGTGTATATTCTCAAATCACTTAGTTGATTGGTTATGCTTTCCTTGGACTGCCATTCCTTCTGTTGGGCTCCATTCAGCATTCCCTTTGTGGTCTCCCTGATTTCTTTCAGCTCTCTGTTTATGGATTCCATGAATGCCTCTATTGATCTTAGTCTATTCTCATCCCGATCTCTCAGTTCCTATATTTGTCTTCGATTAGCTACCTCATGTTCACGCAATTCTTGTAGTTCTCTTTGAGTGTTCTCAGCCTGCTTATGTCGTTCCTTACTTTCTCTTCATCTGTTCTCAGCTAGCTCACACAATTCCTATCTATCTCTTTGTCTGATCTCAACCTTCTCACGCAATTCCTATCTATCTCTTTGATCTCAACCTGCTCAGGCAATTCCTTTTTTTCTCTTTAAGTGTTCTCAATCTGCTCACGAAATTCCTGTATCAATCTTTGAGTAGCTTCCTCACGCTCATGACACTCATGTATTGATCTTTTTTTGCCTTCTCTCTATCCTTATCATGCTCACACTGAGACCTTTGCATGTTTTCACTCTATTCATTTACCCTGTTTACCTGAATTGTTTGTAGAGCTTTTTGGGAACTCACCTCTGGATTATTTATTATCTGTTCTGTCCCCTGATTGTCATGAGTGGGAGTTGACATCCCCAGACTTGTCATTTTTCTTGTGTTTTTCTGTTTTGTGCTGCCCATTTGGCATGAGAGTAACACCAGTTTTGTGTTAGAACACTGTTGTAAGGTATGCATCAACCAAAATCCGTAGTTGCACAGTCAAAAGTCTGCAGATACAATCTAGTTCAAGAGATATAAGCTATTCAACATCAAACAACTATGTCTTAATTGCCTAAGAACACCAAAGAAGCATTTTGCAACCAGCAGTGATTAGGCTTAGCGAGAATGTGGGGGGGGAAAGGATTAGAGGGATGTGAGAAGGTGAGGGAGAGTGGACTTAACCAAGTCCTGATCTCAAAGAGGGAAATGGATTGGACAGAATGATAGCAGAGAGAGAAAAAAAGAAAAAAGAAAAAGAAAAGAATGAATAAATAAAAAAGAAGAAAAAGAAAAATAGGACAAGAAAAAATGGAAAACCCAAAATTTAAAATTAAAAAGTGAAACCCTTAAAAACTGCTAGTTTGAGGAAGCAGTATTCAGAGAAGAATGGTGAGGGGGTAAGAGGAGGAGAGGGATTGAAAGGAGACATGAAAAACTAGAAAAATAATTTTTTTTCTCCTTCACTCTAATCCTAATTATGGCTAGAATCCTAACCATATCCAAGACACTAATGATATCCCAATTCTAAAATTTATGTAAATTCTCTTTTTGTGTCATCCTTATTGAAATTCCACTTGTAATTCTTGAAATAAATTGCAGGTTTTCCTAAACACTACAGATTTTCTCACTCTTATCTCAGAATCTATCTTGTTCCATCAGAGGAATCATATACGCATTGATTTCAAATCCTGATATTATGAAATATATCGTACTTCTATTATCTTAGCTTTTTCTGAAATCTTAGAAACAGGAAATAAGTTCAGCTTTACTTAACATTTAACACATTTCTTTTTTTATCTTTTTGTCAGATATAAGGCTTGAACTCTGGGCCTGGCAAGATCCCTAAGCTCTAGGCATGGATATGATCCCTGTGTTATTTAGCTCAAGGTGTGCGCTTTACCACTTGCGCCACAGCACCACTTTTGGGTTTTCTGGTGTTTAATTAGAGATAAAATTCTCATGGACTTTCCTGCCCTGGCTGTCATTGAACTGCGATCCTCTGAAATCAGCTTCATGAGTAGCTAGGATAACAGGCACAAGTCACTAGTTTAACCAATTTCCTTATCCTATTCTCAACCTCCTTTAACCTGAAACTTAATCCTAATCACAATCTGATTTTTTTTGCTTCTGCTTCTTATTGGAAAGCTAAATTTTACCCTAAAACTTATCCTTCCCTAACCCTAACCAGAACAAAAAGGAACTCACACTTTAAGCCAAATTATATCTGAATGTTTAAAGTAACACAGACACTGGTTTTCATTCATTTTAACCTTGATGCCATTCATTCTTCAGTTTTACACCCTTTTATATCTTACATCTTATATACACCTTACTTATATACACCATTTTATATCTTACATCTTCTTCACATCCTAACCCCAGATCTAACTGGAACACTTTGCCTAATCCTAAGCCTACATATAAGCAAATCATAATGTTAATAGCAAGCCTCTATTGCACATTTATTCTCTTGCTCAGAGTGTAGGTCTAAATTTTACTTGCATTTTGAGCATAAATTTTATAAGTATTTTTCTATTTCCTGTGAGGTTTTCTTTTTCTTTTTTTTTTTTTTTGGTTGGTCGTGGGGCCTGAACTCTGGCTTTGGGCGCTGTCCCAGCGTTACTCAATTCAAGGCAAGCGCTCTACCACTAGAGCCACAATGCCACTTCCGGTTTTCTAGCGGTTTATGCGTGATAAGAGACTTAGGGACTTTCCTGCCCAGGCTGGCTTTCAACCGTTGTCCTCTCATATCAGCCTCCTGAGTAGCTAGGATTATGGGCGTGAGCCACCAGCACCCGTCTTCATTTTTTTTAAATTTTATTTTATATTAAAGATGCTTTAAATAAGGATTAGCTACATATGTAAGGTAATGAGTACATTTGTTGTTGAGCATTGTTACCCCCTTCTTTGTTGTTTTCCTACTACCTCACCTCCCTTAGTCCGCCCTCCCCATGGTGTAAAGTTCATTTTCAACATAGGGTCTTTGAGTATCATTGTTGCAATGGGTCATCCTGTGTTGAACCTAAATTTTCTATTTCTTTAACCCTAATTCTAATTCTGTCTGGGATCCTAACCCTAGTCATAATAATGATAATAGTTCAATTCCGAAGTTAACAAAAATATTCAAGTTTTTTCCATCCTGTTATTCCACTCTACATCTTGACTTAAGTTGCAGTTTAGCTTAAATCTATTTTATCCAAATTAGATTATATGTGCATATATAAAGATGTAATTTTATGTGAAAAACAGAAGATCTTTGGAAAAAAGGGTAATGAAAAGGAAATAGAGAGAGTATAATCAAATGATTTAAATATATTATGGAATTGCCACTTCTGACAATTAATAAATTTTAACAAAATAAATAAAAATTAATAAAGAATACACTGCCTTCTAGTGTTCTGTAAAAGAACCATGATATGTCTTTGAATAAAATATTTGTGTTACATAAACTTTGTTCATGAATATTTTATATTATCATTGGCCAGTTATTTAATGTAGTGAATAAAAATATATTAAATAAGATTCCATGATAAAAAAACAAAATTATTACTTAGTAATTGAAAAAAAGTTATAGTCATGAGTTTTAAGAAACTAAATTTCTATTTCTCTACAAAGCAGTGATTTAAGTTTACTAATTTAATATTTCTAGTAAGTTAGGGAACATAATTGGCAGAAAAAACAACTAACTGTACATCTTGTTTCCTGAATGAATGATATTTTAAATATTGTCTCTTATTCAAATGAATAATTAGGTTTAATTTTCAAAATAAATGCAATTTTATCTCCTTTCAGAACAAGTAATTACCCTGCAATTAAATGAATTAATATATTCAGATATTTAAAAGCTAAATTTTCTATGTTTGATACATAGCTTTACATATTCAGAATGCCACGATTTTTTTATTCATAAATGTCTAACCTCTGGGATTTTTGCTTCATCAATATAAATTATCTCATGAGGTTGTTGAGAAGGCTCCAGTAACCAGTGTGGTCAAAAACATTTCCTGAATTCTAAATATTAAATCTATTCATTTTTAGCCTTTGATTACATCATTTATTGTCTCCTCAGAGCAACTAAGCTAAAATAAATACTACTGTTTAAACATTTCGCTCACATTGTAAATAATATCAACACAGATCACAAAGAGACTAATTATTTCAGACTCATCATGTTTTGTAAACTTAGTGTGAAGAATGTAGACAGCAGAAGGTACTTATACTCAATAAATATTTTTGGTTAAATTAAGTTAAATCTTATATCTGGATATCTAATTTGAAGGTTAATCACATGGTAACAGGAAAATAATGTTTTTAAAATATAATTACTTTGAGGCCATTTTTCTTCTTAAAATTATGAAGCAAAAATATCTCTAAGAAATGTATCTGTGAAGAAAATATTTCAACCCTTAGTAAAGTGCTTTATACTTTAATATAAAGTTCATCTCAAAATAGAAATTCTGCAACTAATCTAATATATGTTTTCATGCACAAAATGCTGTGACTGCTAATCTTGTTATGTGATTTTAATTATTTTTTTAGTTGTGACATGATCCCTACTTACATTTATTACAAACTTCTGTAATTATACAAATCATGCCTGTACACACTAATTTATGTAAAATAATATTCAAACAAAATTATCTTTTTTCCTGTCTCCAACAGGGAAGGATGATGTGCTGAAGTACAATAAATGAAAACACTCTAAAAAAGAGTCTTTATGGAATGGAAATTGGCAACATGAGGATGGGAACATGAGCACTTTCTACTTGAATGAACAGAAATTTTTGTTTCTACAGTACTTTCTTTTCTTTTAATAACACAGGGAAAGCTATAAAATTTGAAGTTCATATGAAGGAATTGCTTCCTAAAAGATGTGGCAACCATTCTCAAAAGCTCGATCTTATCACTAGTTCATTGTGCTTGGTGGCTGATCTATTTCTCTATCATATGTTGCATATTAGTAATTCATCAATGAGTACATTACAGGAGACTCCAGAAAATCACAACTATTGCGGTGTAATAATCAGAAGAGTGGAAAAAGATTATATTAATCTCCAATTCCTCCCTTTGGCCTTCAATATGCCAATTAATTTTCAAAGCAATCATGTACAATGTTAGTTTATTTTCCCTTTTGAATTAGATATTAAGCAAGTGTTTTTGCAGTAAAAAGAGATGACAGTGGTATGAGAACTCTGGTATGAGCACATTCTCCCTAACATGTAATGCTCTTTGGACTGTAAATATGGAAGCCACATTAAAATTCTCTACACACTCCTCTCTCTCTCTCTCTCTCTCTCTCTCTCTCTCTCTCTCTCTCTCTCTCTCTCTCTCTCTCTCTCTCTCTCTCTCTCGCTCGCTCGCTCGCTCGCTCGCTCGCTCTCTCTCTCTCTTTCTCTCTATCTCTTACACACACACACACACACATACACACACACACACACACACACACATACACACACACACAGCTGCCATCCAGACACATCAGAGATCAGTTGCATTCATCTGTAATGATTATTGATTAATGTTTGCTCCATTGCTTTATTTCGGCTTAAGATCTTGCCTGGACCTTTATCTTTCCCCAAGATCAAGTCCCTAGTTCTTAGTTTACTGTGGGTCTGAGTATTCATAAGATGTTCCTGGCTGCTCCAGGCCAATTAACAATACCCTAAACACAGTATCCTCAAACTTGATATTCAAGTAAAACTCCATGAATTTATACTACTGTTCCAAAATACTAAAATTTATTGGATCTAGGAACCAAGAAAGCGCCCACCTTGACACTTTAGTAGCAATTGACATCATGAAAGTAGAAGAATAAAATGTAGAATACTGGATGTGTGTTACAGATACAATATCATCATCTATAGGCTCAGTTATTGGAAAATTGTCATCCTATATTTAAAGCACAATTTACATATTCAGTTTTCCACTTACTTTGCTTACCTATCACTTCTGATCACAAATCCTTTCATGCATTTTTTAAATTTAATTTAATTTTTTTGTGAACATACTGTACAGAGGGGTTACAATTACATGGGCAGGATAATGCGTACATTTCTTATCAAGCGTTGCAGCCTCCTCCTTTGTTTACCCTTCACATCCCTTCCCAACCTCCTCCCCAAGCCCCCACCCAATCCTTTCCCCACTCACCCCCAACCACACCCCCTTTCATGAATTTTTATAGTATCTGAATAAATCGCACGATATGCATGTACTTATCATCTGAAGGAAAGACAGTCTGCTTTTACATCTTTCATTCTATATGACAAACCCTTATTTTTTATTTCCCTGTTTGCTGAATAAATCTATTCCTGGAAACACGATATTCACATCATTTCCATTTTTTAAATTTGAAATATAATACACACTTTGTTGTGACTAGTCATTTTTTAAAAATGAGTGATATTCATGAACACCAATATTTTGGTGCCTTTATGTAAATTGAGACTTTATGTGGTATAATAGTGCTTGTGTCTAATTGACTTAACCATAAGATTATTCATGTATAGACATGTGAATTGCGCTTTTAATGCAAATCCTCAAGGATTGACATTAAAGTCATAAGGGGTGTTTTGTTCTCATGTTCCATATGTTATATTTATTTCAATAAAAGTACTAGAAATACATGTTTGCTGGAGCAATATAAAAGATGAGAATATTTCTAAAGAGATTAGATTTATTAATTAAAACATAGAAAAGAGTAAAATAGTCAGGTTTCTTGCTTGAGACTGCATAAATTTTATATGAATACAGCTCAAGATATGACTCAGATAAATTCATATAAATATTATGGAGATTTCTATCACAATATAAGCAATATAGGTATTTTAAGGAATTGATCATTCAAAGCCCTGGATACCTAATGGATGAAGAATGGTATTGAAAATAGCAGAGGAAAACAATTCAACATGCAGATATTATGATTTTATAATATTAATATGAAAGACATGGAGCTTTTGCCTTTCTGAAGACGAAAGTTTAGCCAGTAATTTCAATGTAAGACATCAGTTGCAATGAGTCTAAAGTCTTTTCCTCCAAGATATCCAAGAGTACTATACTCATCCTCTGAACAGTAAGTAATTATTTTAAATAGCTTTGTTTAATATTAATTTACTTGTAGCAAATAGGTTAAAATGTCTGCTCTCTTTCATTCAATGTACTAATATACATTTGTTGTAACTGCACTCGAGACCCCCTGAAGACCACCAGAGATCACGACCAATGCAAATAACAAAGAAGTCGTTTATTTGCAAATTCGATGTTGGTCCTCCACACACTCAGTAACCGGTGACACTAAGAGGCCCCAAGCATAAAATCAGCACAGTTTTTATACTATTGAATAAACAACTTTAAGGAAGTTTTACATGAGAAATTACATGATTGGTTAACATTTGAAGCAAACTAAGCTATACATATGTGATTGATTAATATCATTATTGACATGTTATTGACGGGAATTCTCTGGCCACTGGGTCACCATGTCCTGCATGGCCACCCAGTGATTGGTCAATGCATCTGGAGAAAATTTCTGTGGCTTTCCCAAGGATTATTTATATCTCAATTGTCCTAGAATTGTTTTTCTTTTTGTGTCATTTCTTGGTCAAACCCATGGTCATTTTAATAATTCATACCTCACAAAATGGTTGCTAGCTTGTACTGGAGTTACTTAGGCCTTCTTTGTGTCTCTTTAAGCTTTAGGCTCTTCATTTCCCCCTTTCTAATAGGCACCTTAAGGGCCAATCATGGTCCTTACGGACCTGCACTATGTCTTTTGTCAGAAATCAGTTGATATTGTGTTCTCAATACCATCATCTGCATGGTGTTACACGTTCCTTAACAAACGTCACTAGTCGATTTACAATGCAAGACCCTACTGTGAACACAAGTACCAGAATGATGATGGGGCCCAACAGAGTGGATATTAAGGTGGTTATCCAAGGGGAATAATTAACCATGATTCAAACCATTCTTCTTGTTATTCTCTTTCTCTTTTTCGTTTTGCTAGTGCCTCTCTTACTTTAGCTAAAGATTGTTTTACAACTCCGGAATGATTAGTGTAGAAGCAGCATTCTTCCCCGAGGGTAGGACATAGACCTCCTTTTTGTAAGAAAATTAAGTTCAGTCCCTATCTCTTTTGCAACACTACCTCGGCTAAGGAGTCCTGTGATTTTTGAAGGTAGCCTATAGAGCTTTCCAGGTTTTTGTTATCCTCATCTATAACAGCACGAAGGCTAGTGTAAGATGTTCTCTGAGTAATTAGGGATGCCACCCCAGTACCTAGTCCAGCTAAGCCTACTAGGGCCCCGTTGTTACTGCTGTTATTATTTCTCTTTTTAGGTTTTCTGGGCCAATAGCTTGCTGCAGACATCTTTATCATCATGTCTACATGGGAATGGTAGAGCAGTAGAGGGATATGTTGTACCATGACACAAACACTGTTAGTCCTAAAATACTTCTAAGTGGACACAGGAAGTTAGGTCAGTTGAACATGCCCACCAAGAATCTTGCGGAGGTAATAGATATCCTTCCTCTGGAATCCATTCTTGGGTCTGATTACATAAGTAAGTAAAGTTAGTTGGTACTTGTCCCACAAATAACCCTTGTCCTATAACTGCCTGTAGAGTAAGTTTTGCTTCCTTTTGTTCCCACGTACATGATTTAGTTGTTTTTAGCATTTGTTACATTCTGTACCAATGCAATACCCTCATAAAATGGAAGTCTCATATCATAACACATCCAAGAAGAACTTGTAATATCAGGACGGATCTGATTGATTACATTGTAAGTTTGAACCAACAGCTGCCATAGGGAATCCTCTGGCAAGGAGATGTTTTCCCTAAGGAGGTCTCCCTTTTTCGGAGGATATGGGGTCACTACAACCCAGGGCTCTTTCTTGTTGTCTACTTTGGGTTTTACAGCAGAGACTGGTTTTAAAACTGTGTTGGTCCCATCGCTGAAGGGGAATAACTGGCTGTGGCAAATGCTTGTAGGTTTATGAGAATGCCATCATGTGTCTCTCCCCTGTACAATCTTTGTCCCCAATTCTTTCCTAATTCCCATCCTAGGGCTTGTTTGCCCTTGTCTGTGAACCGAAATTCCAATCTGGCATCAGAACCTTGGAAGACCCTAATTTGTTTTGTACAGGCAGTCCATTAAACTGGATTTCTGCACATTCGGGTTTGGTAAATGTAACAAGGTCTCCTCCCATTCCTTTCCATTTTCCTGAGGTACTTGTTTTGCAGTCCCATCTCTTACAGTAAAAGTCCTCTAGTCCTCCAAATTTACTAGTCCTTTTTTTTCCCTGGGAATATATACCAGTGTCTCCATCTACATTTCATAAGCCTCGGTCCTTCCCATACTCCATCAGCAAACTGACACAAGTTAAATGTGAGCTTGTCTGGGAACCATAAGGATGATCCCTCTTTCATGGCCAAAGGGACACATTTACCCATTACCTGATTACTTACAATCGAAGTCCAATTTATGGGTGGGGGGATTGCCTGCACTTACTACGATGCTAATACAATTTCCAAGTAAGTTATACCAATTCGTGACTAAGTCTTTTTACAACTGAATTTGAGCTTTAAAGGATTGTCTTTGGAGCGTGAGACTTGCCAATCTGGGTCCTCAACGAGATCCGCTATGGGATTTTCAGGCTTTGCATGTGAATGGTGGATCCAGGTAGCAATGCTGTCGACTTTGAGGGCTGCTGTCGGTGTCGTGAAGATGAACACATAAGGTCCTTTCTACCTCGGCTCCAGGTTTTCTTCTCAGTGTCTTTTCACGAGGACCCAGTCACCGGGGCAGAAGTGATATGGGATTGGTGGAGGGCCCAACTTGTATAGCACCCTCAGTCTGGGCCAGACATCAAGGGAGAACAAAAGTTCAGAATCATCATCTTTTCTAAGCAACTGTGTGACAAGTTAGGAATTGTGAAAGGGGAACTCCAAATACAATTTCATAAGGGGAAAGACCAATTTTAAAAGGGGAGTTGCATACCCTGTATAAGGCAAAGGGAAGGAGAGTTACTCAGTCACCGCCAGTCTCCATGGTCAATTTGGTCAGGGATTCTTTTAGAGTTGTATGCAACATTTCCATCTTTCCTGAACTTTGGGGTCTATAAGCGCAATGCAATTTCCAATCTGTCCCAAGAGCACTTGCAATTCCCTGACTTACCTTGGACATGAAAGCTGGTTCATTATCTGATCCTATCATAATAAGGAAGCCAAACTTGGGAAAGATCACTTCTAGTAACTTCTTAGCCACTACCTGTGCTTTGTAGTAAAGTATTCTACCCATCTATGAAAACTAACAGATATTTATATCCATCCTTGACAAGTTAGAAGTACACCTCCCAGTAAGTTCCTGGTATATCTCCTCTGATTTGACTGCCTGTTTCTGTTTGGTTCTTCCTTGAATTTATCAGTTGACATGCCTTACAGTCCCTGACAATCTGTTCTATTTTAGCATGGTTATTTTTGATCCAAAGTCCAGTATTTCTCACCAGATCTTGCATCTTCCTTGCACTCATGTGGGTGCTTCAATGCAACTTAAGCAGTACTTTACTCCCTAACTGCTCTGGTAAGATAATGTTGCTCCTAAAATCTCTCCACCAACCATTTAGGCATTGTGCCATCGGCAGTTGATCAGTCCATTTCAAGTCCTCTGTGGTGTATATTGGAGTATCCTGAAGAGTTCTTGTACGAGGGTCTGGGTTTTAATCATCATTATAGAGTGGCTTTGTAATGCCACTTCCTGGGCTATTCTGTAGGCCAGAGTACTGCCTTTACTCACAGCATCTTTAGGTTTTTGATGTCTAGGGCAATGAACAATGGCTAACGTAGGCAGCCAAAGAGCAGTAATTAAAGCCAAGATTCCATCTTTATTTTTGATGTTTTTTCATTCAGTTGTCAGTAATCATCTTTCTTTGTAAATAGCTCTGTGTACATGAGCCGTTGCAAATGCATATGGACTGTCAGTGTACAAAGTTAGCCTTTTGTCCTTTCCCAGTGTTAGAGCTTGGGTCAGGGCAATTCACTTGGATCACTGGGTTGATATGGCTACTGGTAGAGGTTCAGCCCAGACCACATCAGTCTCAGTCCCTACTGCCACTCCTGCATAACTCTCCCTGATGAATAAAGCTGCTTTCATCTGTAAACCACACGAGTTCAGCGTCCAGCAATGGCTGGACCCTTAAGTCCTCTTGGATGTTATGGACTTGTGCCAGGATCTCTGAGCAGTTATGTAGTGGCATGTTTAGATCCTGATCTGGTAGTAGCATTTCCGGGTGGAGAGACGAGGGAGCCTGGAAATTGATTCTGAGAGGGTTGAGTAGCATTCCTTGGTAATGGGTTAGTTGGGTATTGCTGAGTCACTGATCTGGTGGTTGCTTTAACACACCCTCAATAGTCTTGGGGGTGGTCACATACAGTTCTTGTCCCATGGTTAATTTATCTGTGTATTTTACCATCAGAGCAGTAGCCTCTATCATTCTCAGACACGGTGTCCATCCTACTGTTACTGAGATTAATTTCTTTAACAAGTAGGTTACTGGTTTTCTTCACGGGCCCAAATATTGGGTTAGGACTCCTTTTGCTATTCCATTATGTTCATCCACATATATGTAAAAGGGTTTACTGGCATCAGAGAGTCCCAACACTGGGTCTTATAATAAGGCATTTTTTATCTGTTCAAAGGCTCATTCAGCTTCCTCTGTCCATTGAAACAGTTGCTTCTCCTCGTAAAGAGGTTTAGCCAGCGCTGCAAACCCTTGGATTCACAGATGGCAAAAGGTGGCAGAACCCAAAAACACCCTTACTTGGTGCTGTGACCCTGGTGTTGGAATTTTGAAGGACAGTTTCTTTTCTGTCTTTGGTGAGACATCGCTGTCCCCATTTCAATAAATAGCCCAGGTACATTACCTCTGATTTGCAGGTTTACGCTTTCTTGATCCATACTCATTAACCAAGGTTTCCCAATATCTTGGGTAAATCTTCTGTTCCGTGGATGCATTCTCTTTCAGTTGCACCAGCAGTTAATAAGTCACCCACATATTGCAACAAAGTCAGACCAGGGTGGCTTCCCCTAAACTCACCCAAGTCCTCATGCAGAGCTTCATCAAAGAGTGTTGGTGAGTTTTTGAATCCTTGAATGAGTCTTGTCCAGATCCATTTACACCTCCTTTGACATCTGTCCACTCAAAGGCAAAGGGAACTTGATTTTTGGGCACCAAGGGTAGGCTGAAACAGGCATCTTTCAAATCTAATACAATGTACCACTGCCTATATTGATGCAGGGTGCTCAGGAGAGTGTAGGTGTTCGGTATGGTAGGGTGACTGTCCATTACACTTTTATGGACTTCCCTGAAGTCCTGTACTGGCTTATATTCATTAGATTTGGGCTTGCAGACTGGTAGCAGGGGAGTGTTCCACTCTGACTGGCAGGGTCGCAATACACCCAGGTCTAGCAGACGCCTAATGTGGGGTGTAATTCCCCCTGTGCCTCCATGGACATAGCGTTCTGTCAAACTCTAACTGGGTCCACCCCTGATTTTACTTTGATGAAGAGAGCTGGTCTATGTTTCTCTAGTCCCACCCCGCCAGTCTCTGCCCAAGCTTCTGGATACCTTTCTTGCCAATAGGTGATTTCTTGGTCAGGAGTCTAGGGTGGTTGGAGCAACCGGTCCTCATCTTCCAGGCCCTGAGTCAATACTTGTATTGAGCTTCCTTGAGCATCCTCCACCTGGGGACCTTTTGTATATAAGTGACTCTGTGCCCTGACCTTGGTTAACATGTCTCTTCCCAATAAGGGATAAGGGCTTTCTGGAATAACGAAGAATGAGTGGGACACTCATCCCATCCCCAGGTCCACTGTTCTTTCGGTGGTCCATGAGTATTGTTTAATTCCCATTACTTCTTGCACCCAAGAGGTTTTTTGTTGTTATTTGGGTTTTTTAACTGTATTTTTTGTCTTTTCTTTTTGGTCCTGGGGATCGAACCCAGGACATTGTACTTGCTAGGCAAGCGCTTTGCCACTGAGCTACATCCTAGCCCAACACCCAAGAGATTTTATTTGAGACTTTTCCTTGGGGCTTTATTAAAGCAGAGTATTGGATCCCGGTATCCACTAGAAATTTTACCGGAGTCCCATCCACTCTCAGTGCTACCCTGGGTTCAGGGAGGGGAACTGAACCCTGACATCCCTATTTATTATTAGCAGTATTGTTAGTCATTAGTGTCGAGGTTCTATGGGGCTGCCACTGCTTTGTTCAGTTTCCCTTTCTTAGCACATTCTTTGACCTAATGCAATATTTCTTGGCAGTAAGTGCACTAATGTCTGTGTAGACCTCAACTATTTAGGCATCATAGGGTTTCCTTCCCTGTAAGCCCATGTATACTTTAGCCAAATTGGTATGTTTGCAGGCTACTTCCCTGAGATCCGCCATGAGAGTCTGGTGATAGACCCTTAATCTCCCCCTACGTTCTGCCGTGTTGTAGTCCCAACCATCATTTGGAGGCCGGGTTAATGGAAAAAATGCATTGGTGAAATCAGGGTTAGCAGTAGGCTACCCGTCATTCCCCAGAACCAGTTTCCTAGCCTCAGTTTGAATCCGTTCTCTTTCTTCCGTGTGGAACAAGATCCGAAGTAACTGCTGGCAATCATCCCTGGTTAGCTGGCACATGAACATTACACTATCTAGGAGATAAATCAAATCCTTGGGGTTATATGAAAAATTTGCATTTTGTGTTTTCCAATAATATAAGTCACTCGTGGAAAGGGCCAACACTGAAGTCGGGGGTCTCTCGTTTTTTCTGGTGGCCCAATTTCTCTGTACAGCAGCATCATGGTGGTGTCAGGGAGTCTCAGGCTGGCAGCTCTCTGAATGCTATCACGAGTTCTTCCTGCTGGCCTTTCCAAGTTGCTCCTGGCTCCTTGCTCCTCATCTCTTGCTGCCTCCCCTTCCTCCATGAGGGCTGGAGAAGGCAGCAGTGAAGTGTATGGGAGGAGATCAGAGTCTAATGAGAGAAGATCTTCACTCCCTTCCTGTAAAATGGTATATAAGGAGGCTGAGGGAGTAGTTGACACAACCTTTTCTAATGCTAAAATCTTGTTTTTATCGACAGAAAGGGGTGGAAAGAGCAACAGACACTTTGGAGGTTCCTGCACCAAATTCTGCCATACTAAAATATAGGGAATCTGATCGGGGTGCCCTGCACTTCCTGGGAGAAAAGCCCTACATTTAACCTCCCAAATGATGTTTAGATTAAAAGTTCTTTGGGGGCGGGCATCCAACCTCAAAAGTAGGCCACTCTGACTTGCACAAAGTAATTTTTCTTTTTTAACTTCAACACCTAAATTGTTAGCTCTTTCCTTAACAGTTTTAAAAGTATCTGTCAGAAAGGTAAGAGGTGTTCTTTGGTTCTGACTCATTTCAGCGTATATCAGTCCACACACAAGACAAGAAAAAAGGAGGAAGGCAATTACAAATATCACAAAATTAAACAACTGGTGTTTTCAGGGATTTAGGATAAAATCACAACTCAGAGTGTCCCAAGGAGAAAAGTGTGGATTCGCTGGCCTGTTTAAGATCCCAAAGAGGTAGACGGAGACACTTGGTGATGTTTCAGCAATGTCATCGGGTAAAAGACTACTAGACTCTAGCTTTGCTTCAAATGGGCCAACTTTCTAAGCCAAATTTCACCCTTCGAGGCAGAAGACAAGAGAGTCTGAAAGAGAAAGTAATTATTGTTGGACAAGAAACTGAACAAACAATAACAATTTTTCATGGAGGCAAACAGGGTTTCCAGGCATCTGTGTCAGGATGAATATGAAAAAGGAAATGTTCCACGAAAGCCACAATACAGACAGACACACAGATTTTAAGAGAAGACACATTAACAGCCTGCGGGTGATAGACTGGGTGGTAGACTGTCAGACAGAAAGTGCCGGACTAAAGACAGGAAACATTCCAAATGTCCACACTAGTGGACAGTCTACCCTGTAAACTATCAAGCAGACAGTTCAGGACTACAGATGGTCACAAATGTCCGCACTAGTGAATAGTTTACCTTCCCCGGGCATCTGGGGGACATCTCCCACTGGTCCCGTTGGCTGGCTTATAGCACGTCTGCAAGGTTTTCTTGCCAACTCCAAGACCCAACCTGAAAACTACACAAATATCACAGTTACAAAACTTACCGGCTGTTCTTTGCTACTCCCTGATCAGGTGTCTGGGTGAGCTTATGAGGGAGATCCCAGATGAGCCCCTCTTTGTTGTACCTGGACTCGAGACCCCCTGAAGACCTCCAGAGACAATGACCAATGCAAATAACAAAGGAGTCGTTTATTTGCAAGCTCGAGGTTGATCCTCCACGCACTCTTTAACCGGTGATGCTAAGAAGCCCTGAGCATAGAATAAGCACAGTTATTTTTTATAGTATTGAACAAACAACTTTAAGGAAGTTTTACATGAGAAATTAAAGGATTGGTTAACATTTTAAGCAAACTACGCTATACATATGTGATTGGCTAATATTATTGTGGATGTGATATAGATGGGAATTGTCTGACCACTGGGTCACCATGTCCTGCATGGCCACCCAGTGTTTGGTCAATGCATCTGAAGAAAATTCCTTTGGCTTTCCCAATGATCACTTATGTCTCAATTGTCCAGGAATTGTTTTTATTTTTGTGTCATTTCTTGGTCAAACCCATGGTTATTTTTTTTTCTTTGTCGGTCGTGGGGCTTGAACTCTGGGCCTGGGCGCTGTCCCTCAGCTCTTCAGCTCACGGCGAGCGCTCTACCACTTGAGCTACAGCGCCACTTCCCCCATGGTTATTTTAATAAGATGGTTGTTAGCCTGTAATGGAGTTACTTAGGCCTTCATTGTACCTCTTTAAGCCTTAGGCTCTTCACATTTCATATTATTACTGTCTCTTCATACAAGCCTGGAATCACTATTTCAAAGTAACACAAATATAAAAACAAAAATAATCTGATACAACCATCACAAATCATAAATTATGTGAAAAAATCCACAATATAAATAAATAAACCTGAGGAAGAGGAAAAACAATAGCAGAATAACAACAGAAAATTACCCTAGCTCTCTCTAATGAAACAGATATTGAGAGTCCTAGAGTATACTCCAATTTTAGAGGTTCACACCAAGTTAGCTATAATTATATATAGATATAAAATTCAGAGGGAGATTTTATACTGTCTTCACAAGAAAACAGAAATCTATGAAAAGTTACCCAGCCAGGCAGGTGACTGCTGTGACTGTGTTGGCCAACATATTCAAAAGCACAACTACAGTGTGGAAACAAAGGGCCACATGGGAATTAAATCATGAACAGAGACAGTCACATCTAAACACAGACTCAATTCACCTTACCACTGGGCAGTCCGAACTGTCATTGTAACCACGAGTATTAACATGACAACATCTCACCACAACTGATCTCTTCTCCTATACTTAATGGTCTAGACAAATACCTAAATCCAGAAATAGAAATCACAACAGAAGATCAAATCCACACCTGGCAAAAGACGGATTATTTATAAAAGATATAGAGTCAGAATAAATACAGATTTCTTAGCTGATATGGTAAAAAGGAGAGCCTGGCATGATGTATGACAAACATTAAAGGGAAACAACTACCAACCGTGAATACGGTCCCAAGCCAAACTATCCTTTATATTTAAAGGATATATAAAAATATTTCATGACAAAGAAAACTTGAAACAATGTATCTCCACCAAATCAGCAGTATAGAAGTTAATCAAATACATCCTACATAGGGAAGATCAAGAAGAACAGGAACTGGTTACATAGAATGCTCCCTACCAGAGAACAAGGTAAGTATATTAAGAGTAGATGAGGCACAGCTCCTAACAACAGGTGCATAACACAGCAGGACTTATCAAATATTTCAAAGTCTTAACTCTCAATATCATTGGACTTAAATATCCAAATAGAAGACATAGATTAGATACTAATATCAAAAAAACAAGATGCATCCATCTAGAATCTACAAGAGACACATTTTATTTACAAAAACAAACACATACTCAAACTGAAAGGCTGAAAGTAAAATTTTCAAGCAAATGGACACCATAAACAGGCTACAGTAGAATTACTAACATAAGATAAACTAGAATTCAAGTTAAAAATAGGAGGAAGAGACATTATATATTGATAAAAGCAACTCTCCATTAGGAGGATATAAAAAGTCTAAACATCAATGCCCTGAATCCTGGAGCACCCCTACTTCATCAACCAAATGCTACTTAACCTAAAAACACATCTCAACACATCATTGTTATCCTTGGATAGGTTATCCAGGAAAAACTCAACCAAGAAACTGCAGGCTTAAATAACTAAATTGACTGCCTAGCCCTAACAGACATCTACAGAATATACATTCAGCATCAATAGAAACATTCTTCTCAGCAGCTCTTGGAAGAGTCTTGAAAATAGAACATATCCTATGTTACATAGAAATTCTATCCAAAATGAAAGAAAAATAAATTGACTTGCCAAATCATGTCAGACCACAACAGAATAAACTTAGAATTAAACAGCTAAAGCAAAAAAAAAAAAAAATCTCAAACACATGAAGACTGAACAACACATTACTGAATGACCATTGGGGCACTGAATGCATTATAATGAAAATCTGAAAGTTTCTGAAATTTAACAAATTGAATACACAAAATACCAATTCCTCTGGGACACAGTAATGCAGTACACAGAGGAAAATGTATACCTCTAAGTGCCTACATCAAGCAATTGGGGAAATCTCAAGTCTGTATTTTAATTATATACCTCAAACTTCTTGAAAACAGGAACAAGCCCAAACCCAAAACAGTAGACAGAAACAAAAAAAAGAAGTAAATCAGAGACGCACACAGGTGGTGGCTCACGCCTGTAATCCTAGCTACTCAGGAGGCTGAGATCTGAGGATCCAGGGTCAAATCCAGTCCTGGCAGGAAAGTCCGTGAGACTCTTATCTCCAATAAACCAATAGAAACCCGGAAGTGGCACTGTGGCTCAAACTGTAACGCTCTCGCCTTGAGGTGAAGAGCACAGGGACAGTGCCCAAGACCAGAGGTCAAGCCCTACGACCTACTAAAAAAATTAAATCAGAAATACCTAAATAAAGACAAAATAAAACATAAAAAGATCAACAAAACTGAGTTGGTTCTTTCAATAAATTAACAGAATTGACCTACCCTTATCAAATCCGACTAAGAAGAGAATTTATATAAATAGATAAATAGAAAGCCCACAGATTGGGAGAAGATCGTTACTTGCTCTGCAACAGACAATGGCCTCATATCTCAAATATATTTAGAGCCCAACAGTTAACCCCCCAAAAAAACAAATAATCAAAAACCAACAACATTCTTAATAAGTGGGCTAAAGATTGAAAGAGAGACCTCTCTGAAGAAGAAATATGAATGGCCAATAGACACATGAAGAAATATGCAACATTTCTGGTAATAGAAATGCAAATCAAAGCAACATTGAGATTCCACCTCACCCCAGTTAGAATGACCATTATGAAGAAAATTAATAATAACAGATGCTGGGCTGGTGGGGATATGGACAAAAAGGAACATTACTACATTATTGGTGGAAATGTAAACTTGCTCAAATATTCCATAAAGAAGTGTACAGTTTTCTCAGAAGAGCTCCCCTATGACCCAGCAATCCCACTCCTGATCATTTACCCAAATGACCACAAAGAAAGCCACACTAACGCTACTATCAAAACTATGTCCAATGTAGCATTATTTACCATAGCTAAGATAGGAAACCAAAACAGATGCCCCTCAGTAGATGAATCGGTCAAAAAAATGTCATATACATTCACAACAAAATTCTATGGTTCCGTTAGAAAGAATGACATTGCCCCATTTGTAAGTAAAAGGAAAGACTTGGAAAACATAGTAAGTCAAAAAAGCCAGACACAAAAAGTCATAGGTTACATGTTTTCACTCATTTGGAAAAACTAGAATATACCTAGGATATTCTTAGAAAAGAGCACAATAGCTCAATAGCTATATGCATATCACCAGAGAAAATGATACTTATTGAAATGAGCTCCAAGAAATGGATACAAGATAATTGTATAGTGAACTGTTTTTGTTATTTCTATTTACCTTTTCCACTTTGGTTTATTCCCTGTAGTCACTGTTTTTGATTTCCATAAACTTTGTCTTATACCTAACTTAATCTGATTTGGGGAAAGAAGGGAAATCACAGAAATGGTGGGACAAAGATTAACCAAAGCAACAGTGATATACACTAGGTGCTATGTTAGAAATGAACTTTATAACTTTGTGGGGATGGGATATCAAGGTTGGGGGTAATGTACTCATTGCTTATTTTAATGAACCCCCCCCCCGTGTAACACCTTCATAATAAAAAAAACCCTGAAAATACAATAAGAGAACTCACCCAAATAGAGAAATAGGGAAAAATTAGACATCACAACATAAATAAGCAAAATTGAGAATGCGATAAGAAAGTACTTTGGAAACCGTATGCCAGTCACCTGGAGAATTCTAGACAAATTTATGCTTTCCTAACTCAAACTGAACCAGGAAGTAATACATAAGAAGTAATGAAAATGAAATATCAATAAACAATTTCCCATACCAGAAAAATCTAGGACTCAATGGATTTACCGTGAAATTAAGGCCTGCAAAGAGCTTGCAATACTCAGATCTAACTCCTCAATGGAATAGAAAGGGAAATGAAATTATCAAACACATTCTATGAAGCTAGAATTAGACTCTTGCCCAAATTAGATAGGGACTCATCAAAGAAAGAGAACTATGAACTCAACTCTTGGTATGCATTGATACAGAACTTCTCAATAAAATTCTCCCCAACCAATTTTAGCAACTAAGAAAAAAATCGTATACTATAATCAAACAGTATTCATTCTAGGATCCAATTGGATCCAATATACTTGTCAATAAACATAACATAAACCATCAGCAGAAGCAGGGACAAGAACCACATTATCATATATACATAGATGTAAAAACAGCTTTTAACAAACACCAGTACCCCTTTATGATTAAAGGTCTGAGAAGCTAGGAATGCATGGAACATTCCTCAATATAATACAGAGTATGTATATGACAAAGAGATAATAAACATGTAACTAATGGTGGAAGCATGAAGACATTAAAATCAGGAATGATAAAAGGATGTCCACTCTCTCTACTAATGTTCAATATAGTAGTGGAGTTCCTAGCAAGAGCAATAGGCAAGATAAAAACATAATGGTGATCCAAATAGGGAAGAAGGAAAATTATCTCTTTTTACAGATGAAATGATCCTGTATTTAAAGGACCCTAGAGCTTCCTCCCTCAAGTTAGTAAAGGTGATGCTAACCTTCAGCAACGTAGCAGGGTATAAAATACACAAGAATCAGTAGTTGTTCTTTGTTATCAACACTGGGAAGATCCATGCTGGAATCCAAAAAACAACCTGATATATATTAGCTCAAAATCAAATCAAAACTAAACAGAACAAAACAACAACGAAACTAGGAATTAATTAATTTAGCTAAAAATGTGAAGGACCTCTACTGTAAAAACGTTAAAACTCTAAAATGGGTAATTGAAGGAGATTCAAGGAAATGGAAAGTCTTTCAATGCTCCTGGTTGGAAGAATTAACATTGTGAAAACTGCAATATTACCCCCAAACAATTGACAATGCAATACCCAGCAAAATCCCAACAATGTTCTTCAATGCAGTAGGGAAAGCAATCCAAATTTAATATGAAATTACAGATGAAACAGAAGGCTTAGAAATGAACTCATGGGCCTATAGTCATTTTACACAGACACACAGACACACAGACACACATACACAATGGAATTCTATTCACCCATCAGAAGGGATGACATTTCACTAGTCTTAAGGAAAATGAAAGGCTGGGGGAAATTATACTAAGAGATAGGAATGCACACTCAGAGCAATATAGGTTTCATGGATTCATTCATTTATGGTAGCTAGAAGGTGCCTAGAAATCTACAATACCAAGACAGATTCTACCTCGTCCCAGGTAGGAGGGCCATTATCAAGAAAATTCACTATAGAAAATGCTGAGGTGGATGTAGCCAAATGGGAACTCTATTACACTTTTCAGTGAAAACAGGGGTTATACCGTGGGGGAGGGACACACAAAGCAACAAAGAAATAACCTATAAATATCTTAGAAATGATAGCAAGAAAGAAAAAAATGAGTCCTTATCTTGAGGTTCATTTCACCTAACATCAACTTATCTGACCGTTATTTCTTGTCTCAGACATATGCTAGTTATTGTACATAAGGGAAGCCATGGGACGTATGTTTCTTTGGCCTGGCTTACTTCACTTAATATAATTTTTTCCAAGTCTGTCCATTTCCGGACAAATGGGGCAAAAGTCAGATATACTTAAAGAATTATGTTCAGCTTATCCATTACTGAAGGAAGAACAACTAAAAGAGCAATCCCCATTAGGAAGAAGAAATCCTATTTACTTATCTTCATTCCTTTGTAAGGCCAGTGTTGCCCCCTGTATCCTCATGTTGTACATTACAACTTTATACTTGATCATCAAGTATATCTACTGCCTTCTACATTGTGACCTAAATGCCCCAGGAATTCCACTTCGCTTTACTTTTTAAAAAGATTCTCTCTAGTGAAGATGTTCTCCCAATCTGAGGGCTTTCTATTGATCTTGCTAGCTATGTCCTTTGGCATGCAGAAGCTCTGCAATTTCATGCAATCCCATTTGTCCAACATTTCTTCGATTTGTTGTGTTTCTGGGTCTCTATTAATAAAATCTGGTCTATTCCAGGGAGACCCAGGGTTTCTCCTATTCCATCTTGTAATGTTTTTAGATTGTCTGCTTTGACTCAGAGGTCTTTGAAGTATTTGGAGTTGATTCTGGTGAAGAGTGATATCTAAGGATCTAGCTTTAATTTTCTACAAGTAGTTAACCAATTTTGCCAGCACCATTTTCTGCAGAGGCTGTCTTTCTTCCATTCTATGTTGTTTAGCTCCTTTATTGATGACTAGACATACAACGGAGAAGTGTCTCATATCTAAAATATACCTGGAACTCAAAAAATTAAATCCCTCAAAAACAAATCTTCAAAGAAACAACTGCTCAATAAGTAAGTGGGCTAAAGACTTGAAGAGAAACTTCTCTGGAGAGGAAAGAAGCAGGGCCAGTAGACATAGAAAGAAATGCTCAACCTCCCTAGCCATAAAAGAAATGCAAATCAAAACAACAATCGCATACCACCTCATCCCAGTTAGAATGGCTATAATGAAGAACTCTAATAACAACAGATGCTGGAAGGGATGTGGACAGAAGGGCACCTTACTGCATTGGGAGTGTAAACTTGTTCAACCACTTTGGAAAGCAGTATGGAGGTTCCTCAAAAGACTCAACAAAGAGCTCCCCTATCACCCAGCAACAAACAAGACCACACTAAAGCTACCAGGACGACTATGTTTATTGCAGCATTATTTACCATGGCTAAGATGCCCCGCAAGTGATGAATGGATCAAGTAAATGTGGTATATATACACAATAGAATTCTATGCCTCCATCAGAAAGAATGACATTGCCCCATTTGTTAGGAAGTGGAAAGACTTGGGAAAAATTATATTAAGTGAAGTAAGCCAGGCCCAAAAAACATAGGTCCCATGGTTTCCTTTATTTGCAATAACTAGTATATGTCTGAGTCAAGCAGAAAAGTTCAGATAAGTTGATGTTAGGGAAATGAACCCTAAGATATGTATTCAAATGTTTTTTCTTTCATGCAATTGTATTTAAAGTATTCATAAGATTTTTTTTGTTGCTTTGTATGTCCCTTCCCCATGGTATAACCCCCGCTTTCATGGTATTTGATGTTGGTATAATTTGTGGATGGTAAGGGAAAAAAACAAATCATTTAAATAGGGTTACAAGTGGACCCATTGCAACAATGAGATGTAAAACACGTTATGTTGAAAATGAACTTTACAACTTTGGGGGAAGAGGAGGATTTGGTGTGGGGGAGGATGGGAAGGAATGGGAATGGGAAATAAAGATGGAGGCTACAATGCTTGATAAGAATGAAGGGTTAAAGTAACTACATTTTTGAGGCAGTGGCCATTTGTTTCTTGTTTATCTCAGCTAGCAGAGCAACATGTGGTGGTAATCCAAACACCTGGTTGTTTGCCTTTATAAGCCCTGCAAATCTTTAGCTCAGGGCTCTCCTCCTAGGCTCCACTGTGTGGGAGTGTAGGATGAGGCCCAAGCTGCAGCCCGTCTAAATAAAACCTTGCTTTTGCATTTTGGAACGTCTGACTCTAGTTGGTCTTCTTTGTGGGGGTCCTGCAAAATGGTCACTACATGTTAGTGAGGGCTGGTCCTGGATACCTCAAGAGACCCACGAGACCTCAGACCCCGAAAGTAAAACAGTGCTGTCAAATTTGTCTTGTCCTGTCGTTCCTCTCTTTATCTGTTTTACTTTCATTTTTGTTTGTGAGGACGGCAGCTCCAATTCGTATTGTGTAAAGGGTTGTCATAGCGGACGCGCTTGCATGACAACCCTGGAGGATCTGGGAAACATCCCAGATCCTCTTGTGAGGGGGATGGTCCTTGGATCCCTGCCATGAAAATTGTGGTGCGTAGGTTGGTTTGGTGTTGGGCCAGAACTGACCAAGAGGGCCTCATAACTGAGGCCCAACTCACTCACTGTGGGTCTGCTCCTTCTGCTTCCCTATTACAGGGGTCAGCGGACCAATTCAGGAGATCTCCACTTCGTAACCTTTTTTTTAACTGTCAGGGCTGTGAATGTTTTGTTTGTACTGTGTATTGTTTTTTGGACTGTACGACTAATGGGACTGGAAATCATGGGCAACACTCCATCTAACCCCCTAGACTTAAAAAAAGAAAAAAACTAAGAAAGGGGAAAAGATATTGTACCCCCTGGTTTTTCAGGGAGATAACGTGGAAAAAATATTTCCTATCCCATACTCAGCTTCCCAGGTTACTTTGGCAGAGCCTGAGAATGATCAAGAGGAGGAGGTAGCTATAGAACCAGCAGCTGAACCCTCGGCACCTGCCCTTAAAATTTCTGAGGGGCCAGTCACTAGAGGAAGCCATGGGATCAGCCCCTCTCCCCCTTCTAATGCAGCTGTTTTTTCCTTAAGCACATTAGGTCCTCTGGATGCAAATGGTCAACAGTAATTCTCATATTGGCCATTTTCTACAAGTGATCTATACAATTGGTGCACCCAAAATGCCACCTTTTCTGAGAAACCCCAGGATTTAATTCGTTTGCTTGAAACCATTCTCTTTACTTATCACCCACTTGAGATGATTGAAGTCAGCTTTTACAGGTCCTTTTTACCACCGAAGAGAGAGACTGTATCTGAGAGGCGGCCCAGAAACAAATCCCTGGCCACACAGGAGTGCCCATCACAGATCCTGCCATGATTGCTTCCTATTTTCCTGAGATCTGACCAACATGGGACTACAATATGGTTGAAGGTAGGGAGCGACTCATCATCTATCACCAGGCTCTGTTTGTAGGTCTCAAGGTGGTGGCTCACCGACCTACTAATATGGCCAGAGTCTATGATGTTAGATAGGGAGGAAGTGAAAGTCCGGCAAGGTAACTTGAACAGCTCATGGAAGCTTTTAGTCAATATACCCTGTATGATCTTGAGACCCTGGAGTCAGCTCACATGATTATGTTTTCCTATATAAATCAGTCTGCCTCAGACAGAAAGCAAAAGTTGCAGGCTCTAGAAAGACTTGGTGAAAAGTCCATTATGGATCTAATAGCCATGGTGGAAAAGGTTTACAGTAAGAGAGAGACAGAGGAGCAAAGAAAGGAAAGGAAGGGCAAAGAATGTGAAATTGAGCATGAAAAGAGGGACTAGGCCAAGGAAAAGAGGCCAGACTTGTTTGACTTGTCACTATCACATTCCGTGCATACCTGGTTCACAGATGGCAGCAGTTTCATTCGAGATGGAAAAAGGTACGTGGGCTCAGCAGTCACCATGGACACTGAGATAGTGTAGGCTGAAGCACTCCCCCAGGGAACATCTGCACAAAGAGCAGAACTAGTGGCACTAACAAAAGCCCTATGGATGGGAAAAGGGAAGGCATTAAACATTTACATGGACAATCGGTATGCTTTTGCTACCATGCTTGTCCAGGGAGCCAGTTACCAAGAGAGGGGGCTGCTGACAGCTGAGGGAAAGGCTATTAAAAACAAACAAGAAATTTTAAGACTTGTCCAGGCCTTATGGGAACCAGCAAATATTGCCATTATGCACTGCCTTGGCCATCAAAAGGGAACTGAATCAACAACCAAAGGAAATAACTTGTACGATCAGGCAGCTAAGGAGGCGGCCCTCCATCCCAGAGGGGGAGTACTTACTCTAGTAGACGCCAGGCCTCTAGCTTTGCCTCTTGAGCCTCAGTACTCCCAAGAAGACTTGGAGTGGATAAAGAAAATTCCCATGGCCTATAAACCCCCAGGCAGAGAAGAAAATAAAGACGGGTGTAAAACTGGTGAGGGGAAACTTATCTTGTCACAAAGATTGGACAAGGGGATTCTTAAGAGAATCCATCAGGCCTCTCACATGGGAACCCGAAGAATGCAGGACTTGCTCCAACACTCAGAAATAAAAATTAAGCAAGGAAATCAACTCATTGAGGACATTGTTAAAAATTGTAAAGCCTGTCAGCTCACCAATGCCCCCAATCAACTGGTTACAAAAGGAGCTAGCCTCTGTGGAGATAGGCCAGATGTGTATTGGGAATTAGACTTCACAGAAATTTAAAGTGGAAAAGTTGGAAATAAATATTTGCTAGTTTTTGTAGACACCTTTTCAGGATGGGTTGAAGCCTACCCAAAAAAGCATGAGATCGTGAACTTCGCGGCTAAGAAGATCCTGGAAGAAATCCTACCCATCTATGGCTTCCCATCCACCATCAGTTCGGAAAATGGACCGGCCTTGGTCTCAAAAGTAAGTCAGGGGATAGCTGTGGCACTGGGGACGGATTGGAAATTGCACCTTGCTTATAGACTCCAGAGTTCAGGGCAGGTAGAAAGAATGAATCAGACTCTAAAAGAGACCTTACCTAAATTGGCTTTGGAGACTTGCACAGAGTGGGTACCACTCCTTCTTTTTGACCTCTTTAGAATAAGAAATTCACCCTATCACCTTGGCTGTACGCCTTTAGAAATAATGTATGGACATCCTCCACCTATTATCCATAGCTTTCAGACTGGATTACTTGCTGATTTGAGTGACACTGAATTTCTATGTAAACTTGACTATCTATAGCTTGTCCACAAAAGTGGGTGGACCCAGCTTAGATCATTATATGATTCTGCTTCTATTCCTACCCCCCATTTGTTTAAACCAGGGGACTGTGTGTTTGTTCGAAGGTACAACTTGAGATTTTTGGAACCACAGTAGAAGGGACCTTACATGGTACCTCTGGCTACACACACTGCCCTTAAGGTGGACAGCATTGCTGCTCAGATCCACTGCACCCATGAAAGACCGGCTGACCCCATTGCCCAGGATGACCATGGGGAAACATGGGAAGTCTCTAAGCATCCTACCCAACCACTCCATATATAACTCAAGAAAAGAAAAATGGACTGAGTGTTATTGTTATTGTTTCAATTATCATTTGCATAACTCCTGGGAGTCGCTCAGTACAACAAGGGGAACTTTGTGCTGTCCTAGGAGAAGACTGTTGTTTTCACATTGACTATTCAGGAATAGCAAAAGAAAACATGGCTATGGTCATAGAGGGACTAGTCAAGATCGAGAGCTGTTGGAGTGAAGTTTTGGGCTGGAGCCACAATATTGTGTCTCAGGACCATAAGTCAAGGGGGGAGGAAGGGTTAAAGTAACTCCATTTTTGAGGCAGTGATCATTTGTTGCTTGTTTATCTCAGCTAGCAGAGCAACACGTGGTGGTAATCCAAACACCTGGTTGTTTGCCTTTATAAGCCCTGCAAATCTTTATTTAGCTCAGGGCTCTCCTCCTAGGCTCCACTGTGTGGGAGTGTAGGACGAGGCCCGAGCTTTAACCCGTCTAAATGAAACCATGCTTTTGCATTTCAGAACATCTGACTCTTGTTAGTCTTCTTGGTGGGGGTCCAGCAACGTGGGCACTACAAGAAATGTACTCATTATGTTGTCCATGTAATTGTAACCCCTCTGTACAGTATTTTCACAATAAAAACATTCTTGGGAATAAAAAAAATCATTTTTCTCTAAATCGTTGATGTTGGTGTGTGTGTATGTGTGTGTTTGTGTGTGTGTGTGTATGTGTGTGTGTTTGTGTGTGTGTTTGTGCGTGTGTGGTTTTACAAAGATCAGAAGACATTTTTCTTCATTTAGAATACATCTTTCAGGTTATTGTAAATTGTGGCTACTGGGAGAAGACTCTTGCTATATTAAAGATGAAACAAAAATATATTGTGCATGCAACACAGTGCTTTATTAGTCTGTAGTTCTACCCTTAACTTCGATTTATATATCTTGGCCGTTATTGTGAATAATGTGAATAGCAATGAACTATAGATATATTTATCAGTTACCCAAAGAGAAATAAATACATGATCGGTGGGTCAGATGATATTTCAACTTTACATTTCTCTAGAAAACTGCATACTACTTTCTACAACGAGAATATTAACCTGTATTTTGACTAAGAGTGTAGAAAATTTCTTCTTTTTGCTTATGTGGTGCTTAGGAATCAAACCCAGGGCCTCAGGCATGCAAGGCAAGCGCTATACCACTGAGCCACCTTCCCAGCCCTAGAAAATTTCTTTTATCCACATTCTCACCAACATTATTACCTTTTTTTTAAGGGCAGGTTTGTACTATGTGCAGTAACCCAGACTGGCCTTAGAATAAAATCCTATTACTCCAACCTGCTAAATGCTTGGAATTACAAGCCTTTACCACCACACCAGGTTCGCTTGATTTTTGGATAAGTGTTATAATAGTTATGAAGTAGTATCATAGTAACTT
Source organism: Dipodomys merriami (assembly GCF_024711535.1). NCBI lineage: Eukaryota > Metazoa > Chordata > Mammalia > Rodentia > Heteromyidae > Dipodomys > Dipodomys merriami. The sequence goes on from NW_027204871.1 coordinate 821,581, forward strand.
TGAATTGCATTTCTCTAATGACTTCTGTTCCAAAAGCATTAAGCCAACATAGAAGTTGTATTAAACACGACTTTGTAAACCCACTGGCTACTTTCATGGCTATTAGGAAAAGAGGTCTATTCCGAACTTTTTTCCAATTTTAATCATTTCTCTTTTTTAATTTGAAAATACTGTACAGAGGGGTTACAATTACAAGTGAAAGATAAGTACATTCCTTATCAAGCATTGTAGCCTCCTCCTTTGTTTACCATTCCCATCCCTTCCCATTCTCCCCGCGCCGCCCAGCCAATCTTCTTCCCCTTCTTCTCCCCTCATAAAAGTTTAAAGTTAGTTTTTCAAAATAATAACTTGTACCTCCCATTGTTTCAGTGGGTCCACCTGTATTCCTATTTAAACGATTTGTTTCTTCCTTCCCATCCACAAATTATACCAACATCAAATACAATGAAAGCAGGGGTTATACCGTGGAGGAGGAACACAGAAAGCAACAAAAAAATCTTATATATACTTTAGGAACAATTGCATGAAACAAAAAAATTTTTGAATACATATCTTAGGGTTCATTTCCTTAACATCACCTGATCTGACATTTTCTGCTTGACTCAGACATATACTAGTTATTGCTAATAAGGGAAACCATGGGACCTATGTTTCTTTGGGCCTGGCTTACTTCACTTAAAATTTTTTTCCAAGTCTTTCCAATTCTTAACAAATGGGGCAATGTCATTCCTTCTGATGGAGGCATAGAATTCCATTGTGTATATATACCATATTTTCTTGATCCATTCATCACTTGAGGGGCATCTGGGTTGGTTCCATATCTTTGCTAAGGTAAATAATGCTTCAATAAACATAGTTGTGCTGGTAGTTTTAGTGTGGTCTTGTTTGGGGTCATCTGAGTAAATGCACAAAAGTAGGATTGCTGGGTCATAGGGGAGCTCAATATGGTGCTTTTGGAGGAATATCCATACTGCTTTTTAAAGTGGTTGAACAAAATTACACTCACACCAACAATGCAGTAAGCTTCCCTTCTGTCCACATCCCCTCCAGCATCTGTTGCTATTAGAGTTCTTGATTATCGCCATTCTAATTGGGATGAGGTGGTATCTGAATGTTGTTTTGATTTGCATTTTTGTTATGGCTAGGGAGGTTGAGCATTTCTTCATGTGTCTATTGGCCATGCTTCTTTCCTCTTCAGAGAAGTTTCTCCTTTTCTTTAGCCACTGACTTATTGGGCTGTTGTTTCTTTGAAGATTTGTTTTTGGGGGATTTAATTTTTTTGAGTTGCAGGTATATTTTAGATATGAGACCCTTGTCTGCTGTATGGCTAGTGAAGATCTTCTCCCAATCAGTGGGCTTTCGATTGATGTTGCTAGCTATGTCCTTTGCCATGCACAAGCCCTACAATTTCATGCAATCCCATTTATGCAACCTTTCTTTGATTTGTTTTGTTTCTGGGTCTCTATTAAGAAAATTTAGGCCTCTGCCAAGGAGTCTTAGGGTTTCTCCTATTCCATTCTGTAATGTTTTCAGAATGTCTGCTTTGACTCCAAGGTCTTTCATCCATTTGGAGTTGATTCTGGTGCAGAGTGATATCTAATGATCTACCCTTAGTTCTCTTCAAGTAGTTAACCAATTTTGCCAGCACCATTTACATAAAAGGTTGTCTTTCGTCCATTCTATATTTTAGCTCCCTTATCGAAAATTAGATGGCTATAGGTCTGTAAGTTTATTTCTGGGTTTTCAATTCTATTCCATTGGTCCTGAGGTCTGTTCTTGTGCCAGTTCCAAGCTGTTTTGATTATTATGGCTTTGTAGTAGAGTTTGAAATTTGGTATTGACATTCCTCTAGCCCTGCGCTTTCTGTTAGGGATCATTTTCGCTATTTGGCATCTTTTATTGTTTCATATGAAATTTTCAATTGCCGCTTCTATTTTCGTGAAGAATGAGTTTGGAATATTGATAAATATCGCATTGAATTTGTAGATAGTCTTGGGAAGTATTGCTATTTTCACGATGTTGATCTTTCCAATGCAAGACCATGGGAGTTTTTGCCACTTTCTAAGTTCTGTTTTGATTTCGTTTTTCACGTTTTTAAATTTTTCATCATAGAGGTCCTTCACTTTTTGGTTAATTTAATTCCTAGTTATTTTTTGGAGGCCTATTATGAATGGAGTTGCTTTCCTAATTTCAGCCACACTTTTCTCATTGTTGGTAAACAGAAAAGCCATTGATTTTTGAGGGTTAATTTTATACCCTGCTACTTTGCCAAAGTTTTGAATCAACTTGAGAAATTTGGGAGTGGACTCTGTGAGATTCTTTAAGTACAATAACATATTATCTGCAAAGAGGGAGAGTTTTACTTTTTCATTCCCTATTTAGATCCCATTTATGTTTATATCTTATGGCTGTAGCTAGGCATTCTAATACTAGATTGAAGAGAAGTGGAGAGAGTGAACATCCTTGTCTCATTCCTGAGTTAAGAGGGAATGGCTTCAGTTTTTGACCATTAAGTATAGTGCTGGCTGTAGGTTTGTCATATACAGCCTTTATTCTATTGAGGAATGTTCCATGGATTCCTAATTTTTTCAGAACCTTCATTATAAAGGGGTTTTGGATCTTGTCAAATGCTTTTTCCACATCTATTGAGATAACCATGCGGTTCTTATCCGTGCTTCAGTTGATGTTATGAATTATATTAATTGATTTTTATATATTGGGCCAGCTTTGCATTCCTGAAATGAATCCTGTTTGATCATGGTGCATGATTTTTTGGATAAATTGTTGAAATCGTTTAGCCAAAATTTTGTTGAAAAGTTTTGCATCAATGTTCACCAAACAAATGGGTCTATAGTACTCTTTCTTTGATGAGTCCCTACCTGGTTTTGGGATGAGGGTTATGATGGCTTTATAGAATGAGCTCGGTAGTGAACTTTCTTTTCAAATTTCATTGAAGAGCTAAAGGATAATTGGTGTTAGCTCTGCTTTGAAGGACTTGTAGAATTCCACTGTAAAACCATCTGGTCATTGACTTTTCTTAGATGGGAGGTCTCTTATTGCTCTTTCTATTTCAATGCTTGAAATGGGCCTGTTCAGATGGTTTAACTCATCTTGGTTTAGTTACAACATGTCAATATTTGGTAGGAAAAGTTCTGTCTCTGCCAAGTTCTCAAACTTACTAGCAAAACGTTTTGAGGATTATTCCCTTATTAAGTTGTGAATCTTGGTTGTTCCTGTGGTGATGTTACAATTCTCATCTCTGAGTTTATTTATTTGTATGTATTCTCTTCTTTTTTCTGATAAGATTTGCTAAGGGGCTATCAATTTTTTTTCATTTTTTCGAATAACCCACTCTTTGTTTTGTTGAATCTTTCCATGTTTTTTTTTGGATTCTAATTCTGATTTAATTTTGTCATTTCTTTCCATCTACTGTATTGGGGTTTATCTTGCTGCTCTTTTTCAAGGAGGCTCAGATGTCTCGTTAAATTGTTGGTTTCAGATCTCTCCAATTTGTTGATATAGCATCTCAGAGCAATAAACTTGCCTCTGAGTACTGCCTTTGCTGTGTCCCAGAGGACCTGGTAATACGTGTGTTCTTTTTTGTTGAATAACATGAACATTTGAATTTCCTTTCTAATTCCTTCCAACACCCACTCGAGAGTCGGCAGTGTGTTGTTCAGCCTCCATGAGTTACAGGACTTTCTTTGGTGGCTTTTGGTTTTGTGTTCTAATTTCATTCCCTTGTGGTCTGAGAGAATGCAAGGTATAACTTCAATGTTTCTGAATTTGGACGTTTGCTTTGTGACCTAAAATGTGGTCTTTTTTGGAAAATGTTCCATGTGCTGATGAGAAGAACGTGTATTCTGATGCTGCTGAGTGAAATATTCGGTAGATGTCTGTGAAATCTTGTTGATCTATGCAGTTGTTTAGATCTGCGGTTTCTCTGTTGAATTTTTGCCGAGTTCATCTATCTAGTGGGGAGAGTGGTGTGTCAAGTTCCCAACAATCAATGTCATTGTATCTATGTGGCATTTGAGGGAAAGTAGTTTTTCTTGGATAAATTTGGGTGCTCCGTTGTTTGGAAAATAGATCTTTAGAATTGTAATATCCTCCTGAAGGAGGGATCCCTTCATTAGTATGTAGTGAGCTTCCTTATCTCTTCTCATTGATTTTAATTTGAAGTCTATTTTATCTGATATGAGGCTTGCAACACCTGCCTGTTTATGGGGGCTGTTTGCTTGGTAGATTTTGTTCCAGCTTTTCACATTCAAAATGTGTTTGTTTTTATTGGCAAGATGTGACTCATGAAGGCAGCAGATAGAAGGATCTTGCTTTTTCATCCAACTAGGCACTCTATGTTGCTTAATTGGAGAGTTCATTCCGTTAATGTTGAGAGATAGGACTGAGAGGTATTTGGGAGTTCCTGCCATTTTATCCACCTTCATGGGAGCTGTACCAACTGGGTTCTTCCTATGGTTCTTGGATTCTCAGTTTGGGAGCAGTTTCTTGGCTTTATTGTGGTCTTGTTGGTTTTCTATGTGTAGGATATCTTTAAGAATCTTTTCTAGGCCTGATTTGGCAGAGATATATTGTTTCAATTTTTCTTTGCTATGGTAGGTTTATATTTGACCTTCAGTAATGAAAGAAAGTTTAGCTGCGTATAATATTCTTGGATTATAATTGTTTGCCTTTAGGGCATGGCATACCTTATCCTGGGCTCTTCTTGCTTTGGTTATCTCTACTGAGAAATCTGAGGTGATTCTAATTGGTTTCCCTTTATAGGTGATTGATCTTTTCTCCTTGACAGCTTTAAGGATCTTTTTCTTGGTCTGAATTGATCCTGTGTGGATTATAATATGACTGTGGGATGTCCTGTTCTGGTCTGGTCTAGTTGGAGTTCCTAAAGCTTATTGTATCTGAATAGTCCTTTCTTTTTGCATGTTTGGGAAGTTCTTTGCTAGGATCCTGTTAAACACATTTCCTAAAAAAGAGCGGTTCCCGAGAAGATGGTGGAGGAGAAGCTGGAATCTAAACAAGCTCTTGCATAGAAAGCAGTTTTACAGTTCCAGTGAACAGTCCTAAGCAAGAGAATCACACCAAGTGTGCCGTCACAGGACAGAGGGTTAGGCAGGAGAGGGGAAGTCAAGGCAAGGAGACACATCTGAGCACTTCACAGCAGCTGCCATGGCGGCGGCAGCAGTCGTGGCGGCAATTGCAGGGCACCATAACTGAGCCACAGAGAGTCCGGGACAAAGGAGCCAGATGTAACTGGTGAGCGGATTCTACTCAACACCAGGAAGAACTGAAAAGTAGCGGACATCTTCATCCTGCAGTTTGCAGACCAGAAACGACCCAGGAACCAAGACTTGACGTGAGTAGAAGCCCAACGTCCTCACTCCTTCTCAGGGAGAAGAGGAGGGAAGGCCACCCCTCACCCCCCCAGCACCGGAGATCTCCATCTTGGATACCGACAAAGCTCGGAGGAGCTGCTAGCTCCAACTCAGGCTTTGGAATTAAACGAGGCATTTAGCAGGTCACAAGAACTTAACAGCGGCATGACCTGCCAGACTCAGCTCCATCCAGAGAAAAGTCACCCAGCTCGAGCTCTAGCCATAGGAGTGGCTTTCCTCACTGGGTAATCAGAGCCAGATGCTGCCCCTCCTTCTAGCTGCCTCGACAATCAATTGAAAATCAGTAAACCTAAATCCTGAGAATTGCTCCAGGCTTGGCTCTGTGAGGTTTTCACAAAATAGCCCCAGGGAAAAGCTACTGTTTGTTGAAAGGCCTCAACTCTACTCAGAACCTAGCCTCATCACTGCATCCCCCTCTTTTGTGATTCTCAAAGCAGATCACCCTCCCATTAAACTAACCTGGGAGGGGGATCTCAAAATCCTGGGTAAAGCAGAGCATTTTTCTGCCTGTTGGAACAAACTGACTTAAGAAACCAATCAAGCCACAGGACCTCAAGCAGACCAGAGACTGCAACAAGAGGCTGGTTACAGACACAAGGGAGATACAGGATTTTTCCAACACCTCCCCAAAAAAAATCAAAGAACTTTTTTTTTTCTTCTTCTTCTTTTTTTGTTACTTTATATATAAAAGAATTTTTTTTCTTTTCTAAAACTTTTATTAATCTTTAATTTTTGCCTTTTTTGAAAAAAAATTGCTGTCCAGTAACTTTTTTTTTCCTCTTATAATTTTTATTTTAGGGATACATGAATGTGCATTTTTCTTTCTTTTCTTGTCTTCTTTCTCTTTTTTCTTTTTTAATTATCTTTTTGTTTTTTGTTTAGCTCTACTGAACTTCTGATCTTTTATTCTCCCTTTCTTATCCTTTTCACCTTTTCCTCTCCTTTGTTCTTCTTTAAATGACTTAACTCTTGTCCTGCACATCCTCAGACAAACCCGTAGCTAACTAGTAGAACCTATCCCCCGTTGTGTACATACTTAATCCACAAATTTATTACTCAATTCAATCTGAGACTTAAATTCCTTAATAGCAGTACTACCTCTTTATACCTATATAACATTTTAAGCATTTTTTAAGTTTTTCACATCTTCTCTACGTCCCTCCCCTTCTCTCAGTATATTCACGTTCCTCTCTAAATAGATTGTTTTTGTTTCTCCTTAATATCATTAATTTTTACTCGTCTATTTTTCCTTGTCTCTTTTCGTTTCCCTTTCCCATTCTTCTTTTTTTCTCTCTCTGTACTTGCATCCTACCCAACCTATTTCCTGCTTTGAGATTAGGACATAGTTAACACTCCCTGTGCCTCCTCACACTAATCTATTCCTATTTTTTACTCACATCTCTCCCTAACCCTAATAATTTCAGGTTTTCCAAATTCTTCTCTGTGGTTTGAAGCCCATTAACATATAGTTGTTTGATGTTGAATAGATGTATCTGTTGAACTACATTGTACCTGTAGACTATTGACTGTACAAATTCACACTTTGGTTGATGGTTGCCTTAAGATAGTGTTCTAGCACAAAACTGGTGCTATTTTCATCTCAAATGGGCAGAGTAAGCCAGGTATCTCAATTACCAATCTTGATAATCAGGGGACAGAACAGATAACGAATAATCCAGAGGAGAGTTCCCAAACACCTCTACAAACACTGCTGGCAAACATGATAAATGAAAAGATAGAAAACATACAAAGGATACTGTATGAGGGGGATAGGGAGAGAGAGGAGGCAATCCAAAGGTTTATACAGGAAAATCATGAGCGTGAGGAAGCTACTCAAAAACTGATACAGGATTTGCGTGAACATCTTGAGAATAATCAAAGAGAAAGGCAGGAATGGCCTAAAGAGCATGGGAACACTCAAAGAGAACTATAAGCATGGCATGAACGGGAGGAAGCTAAGCAAGAGTAATACAGGAATTGAGAGAGCAAGATGAGAATACACAAAGATCACTAAAGGCATTCATGGAATCCATTAACAAAGAACTGAAGGAAGTCAGGGAAACCACAAAGGGAATCCTGAATGGAAACCAACAGAAGGAATGGGAGTCCAAGGGAACCATAACCAATCAACTAAATGAATTGAGAATAAACACTGAACACCAAATTAAGGAAGTAAAGAAGTCCATACAATATCTAAAACAAAGCTTCAACAAAGAATTTGAAGCCATCAAAGGTGACCAATTAAAAGGAAAATAAATAAAAAAACAAAGTTGAAAGTCTTGACAGCAGGTTATACCATGCAGAAGATCAAATCTCGGGGATTAAAGATAGCCTAGATATTATACAGAAAGAACATACAACCATCCAAGACAAGTCCCAGAAATATAATAGATCTATCCAACACTTGCAAGCCACCATCAGAAAACGTAATCAAAGGATAATGGGTGTAGAGGAGGACCTAGAAACAGAAGACAATGGTCTAGGAAATTTGTTAAACCGGATCCTAGCAGAGAACTCCCAAAACATACAAAAAGATAGTCCAGTAACACATATAGGCTGAACAACACACGGCTGAATCACGAGTGGGTCATGGAAGAGATTAGAAAGGAAATTCAAATCTTCATGCTATTCAACAAAAATGAGCACACAAATTACCAGCTCCTCTGGGACACAGAAAAGGCAGTACTCAGAGGCAAGTTTATAGCACTGGGCTCCTAAATAAACAAATTGGATAGATCTGAAACCAACAATTTAATAAGATATCTGAACCTCCTTGAAAAAGAGCAGCAAGATAAACCCCAATCCAGTAGACAGAAAAAAATAATTAAAATTAAATCAGAATTAAATGAATTAGAATCCAAAAAGCTATAGAAAGAATCAACAAAACAAAGAGTTGGTTCTTCGAAAAACTTTACAAAATTGACAGACACTTAGCAAATCTTACCAGATAAAGAAGAGAACGCACCCAAATAAATAAACTCAGAGATGAGAATGGAAACATCACCACAGAAACAACCATGATTCAGAACATTGTGAGGGAATATTTCTCAAAACTTTATGATAATAAGTTTGAGAACTTGACAGAAATGGACCTTTTCCTAGCAAATATTGACATTCCAAAAATAAATCAAGATGAGTTTAACCAGCTTAACAGGCCCATATCAAGCATTGAAATAGAAAGAGCAATAAGAGCTCTCCCAGCTAAGAAAAGTCAAGGACCGGATGGTTTTACAGCGGAATTTTACAAGGCCTTTAATGCAGAGCTCACACCAATACTCCTCCAACTTTTCAATGAAATTGAAAGAGAAAGTTCACTACGGAAGACATTCTGTGAAGCCATCATAACTCTCATCCCAAAACCAGGCAGGGACTCATCAAAGAAAGAACTATTGACCCATTATTTGATGAACATTGATGCAAAACTTCTCAACAAAATTTTGGCCAATCGACTTCAACAATTCATCCAAAAAATCATACACCACGATCAAACAGGATTCATTTCAGGGACGTAAACCTGGTACAATATACACAAATCAATTAATATTATTCATCACATCAACCTGAGCAAGGATAAGAACCATATGGTTATCTCAATAGATGCAGAAAAAGCATTCGACAAGATCCAACACCCCTTTATGATGAGGGTTCTGGAAAAATTAGGAATCCATGGAACATTCCTCAATACAATAAAGGCTGTATATGACAAACCTACAGCCAACATTATACTTAATGGTCAAAAACTAAAGCCATTTCCTCTTAACTCAGGAACAAGACAAGGATGTGCACTCTCTCCACTTCTCTTCAATCTAGTATTAGAATGCCGAGCAACAACAATAAGACAAGATGCAAACATAAAGGGGATCCAAATAGGGAAAGAAGAAATAAAACTCTCCCTCTTTGCAGATGACATGATCTTGTATTTAAAGAATCCCATAGTCTCCACTCCCAAATTACTCTAGCTGATTCAAAACTTTGGCAAAATAGCAGAGTATAAAATTAACCCCCCTAAATCAATGGCATTTCTTTATGCCAACAATGAGAAAAGTGTGGCTGAAATTAGGAAAGTAACTCCATTTGAAATAGCACCACAAAAAATAAAATACCTATGAATCAACTTAACCAAAGAAGTGAAGGACCTCTGTGATGAAAACTTCATAATCTTGAAATAGGAAATCCAAACAGAACTTAAAAAATGGCAAAATCTTCCATGCTCCTGGATTGGGAAGATTAACATCCTGAAAATGGCAATACTTTCCATGGCTATCTACAAATTCAATGCGATACCTATCAAAATTCCAACTTCATTCTTGAAGGAAATAGAAGAGTCAATCCAAAAATTCATATGGAACAATAAAAACCCCGAATAGCAAAAACCCTCCTCAATGGAAAAAAACACTGCTGGTGGAATATCAATACCAAATTTCAAAATCTACTATAAAGCCAGAGTCATTAAACGGCTTCGTACTGGCATAAGAACAAACCTCAGGACCAATGCAATATTATTGAAAACCCAGAAATGAACCTACAGACCTATACCTAACTAATATTCGATAAGGGAGGTGAAATAATAGAATGGAAGAAAGACAGCCTCTTCAGTAAATAGTGCTGGCAAAATTGGTTAATTACTTGCAGAAAACTAAAACTAGATCCTTATATATCGCCCTGCAACAGAATCAACTCCAAATGGATCAATAACCTCGAAGTCAAAGCTGACACTCTGAAAACATTACAGGATGGAATAGGAGAAACCCTATGCCTCCTTGGTTCAAGCCGAAATTTTCTGAGTAGAGACCCGGAAACACAACAAATCAAAGAAAGGTTGGACAAATGGGATTGCATGAAGTTGCAGAGCTTCTGCATGGCAAAGGACATAGCTAGCAAGATCAATAGAAAGCCCACAGATTGGGAAAAGATCTTCAGTAGCCATACAATGGACAGGGGTCTCATATCTAAAATATACTTAGAGCTCAAAAAATAAAATCCCCCAACAACAAATCCTCAAAGAAACAACTGCCCAATAAATAAGTGGGCTAAAGACTTGAAGAGAAAATTCTCTGAAGAAGAAAGAAGAATGGCCAACAGACACATGAAGAATGCTCAACATTCATAGCCATAAAATAAATTCAAATCAAAACAATACTGAGATACCACCTCACCCCAGCTAGAATGTCTATAATCAAGAACTGTAACAACAACAGATGCTGGAGGGGATGTGGACAGAAGGGAATCTTTCTTCATTGTTGGTGGGAGTGTAAACTTGTTCAAACACTTTGGAAAGCGGTATGGAGGTTCCTTAAAAGACTTCACATAGAGCTCCCCTATGACCCAGCAATCCCACATTTGGGCATTTACCCAAATATTTACAAACAAGACCACACTAAAGCTAATAGCACAACTATGTTTTTTGCAGCATTATTTGCCATAGCTTAGATATGGAACCAATCCTGATGCTCCTCAGTAGATGAATGGATCAAGAAAATGTGGTATATATACACAATGAAATTCTATGCCTCCATCAGAAAGAATGGCATTGCCCCATTTGTAAGGAAATGGAAAGACTTGGAAAAAATTATATTAAGTGAAGTAAGCCAGGCCCAAAGAAACATAGGTCCCACGGTTTTCCTTATTTGCAATATCTAGTATATGTCTGAGTCAAGCAGAAAAGGTCAGATCAGGTGATGTTAGGGAAATGAACCCTAAAATATGTATTCAAATGATTTTTTTCTTTCGTGTGACTGTTTCTAACATATATATATATATATATATATATATATATATATATATATATATATATATATATATATAAGGTTATTTCTTTGTTGCTTTGCATGTCCTTCCCCAAGAGTACAACCCCTGCTTTCACTATATTTGATGTCTGTATAATTTGTGGAGGAGATGGGGATAAACAAGTCGTTTAAGGATACAGGTGGACCTGATGCAACTATGAGAAGTACAAGTCGTCATGTCAAAAACGAACTTTACAACTTTGGAGGGGTTGGGTTTGTGTGTGGGGCGAAATGAGGCTGGGAAGGGATGTGAAGTATAAACAAAGGAGGAGGCTGCAATTCTTGATAAGAAATGTACTCATTATCTTGCCCATGTAATTGTAACCCCTCTGTACAGTATGTTCACAAAAAATAAAAATTTAAATTAAAAAAAAATTCGTTTAAGGATACAGGTGGACCGGATGCAACTATGAGAAGTACAAGTTGTCATGTCAAAAACGAACTTTACAACTTTGGTGCGGGGGGGTGGTGGTGGGGGGGCGGGGGGATGCTGGGAAGCGATGTGAAGGGTAAACAAAGGAGGAGCCTTCAATGATTGATAAGAAATGTATTCTTTGTCTTGCCCATGTGATTGTAACCCCTCTGTACAGTAGGTTCACAAAAAATAAAATTAAAATTAGAAAAAGAGAAAATTTTGATGGAGTGTTTATATGCAGAAAACCTGGGAAAGCTAAATTTTTCCAATTAGGATAGTCAGTATTCTATGATCCCGCAGGGAGAAAACTAGGTAAGCATCCATTTACAACCATCTGAATAATTCTGATTCTGCCCATATTAGTTATCTATCTATACATGTGCCCACGTGAGAGGATTTTAAATGACTTTAGTGCTTTAAAATTTAAATTTAAATTTGGAATGAAATTAGTTAAAATGCATTACCTTAAGATATTTAGAAACAACTAAAGGTCTATAAGATTTTTTTATTTGAAGAGAAGCGATATTGGAATTTGGTTCTCTAGTTTAAGCAATTTGCAAAAAGAATTGGCAAAGTAAAATTTACATTTACAGCAGACTTGACACTTATTAAATTTTGTATATTGAAAAGAGCATAAGCCTCAACAATATGTCAATGCTATCCTGTTATTTATCTCTAAAGGTTTATGCTTCTGGTCTCTTAATATTAAAACCAATTTTTTTTAATCTTTAGCTAGTTGTGCAAAGGGGTTTCACTCCATCATGTCAGTGTGGAATAGAGTGTATGTACATTTCATTGTACAACACATCTGGATCATTGTAAATCTTTCCACTTTTCTTCCTTCCCTTTCCCCAACCCCACCTATCCCTTCAAGTTTCCTAATTATATTCTCCGAGTTGAGTGATCTGACTGTATTAGTCCAACATTTCCCCCTCCATTCTTCTGTCCTACTCCCTTTAAGCCCAGCTCCTTATTTAAGGCTTATTTCATCTTCATGGTATTTTGTAAAATATCTCTTCCTTTGGCATTTGGCTTTGGGATTGCCACATCCTCACTTCCATATTTGACCTACATAAATGAGGCTATTTCTCCACATTTTCAATCTGTGAATGCCTGAGATAGGTCTCCTTTATTATTCACCTTCTGTCCTAAATTTAGAATTGGACTTTCAGGGCCATCAAACAGAGCTTTCTCACTTTCTACACACTGAAGATGGAAGGAAAATAATTTCCATGCTCTCAATATTATGCTTTCCATCATGAATGTCCATCACTCATCACTTCAACAGTATAAATTTAAAGTTATGTTTTCTGCATTATATTCGCACATTTTAAGTGAATATTCAGGACAATTTACCTAGTATTGGAAGTTTAAGGACGATTTTCAATTTCTGATGATAGAAACAGGAGTCAGTTTTAATTATGCACAATCCACTATGTAGTGAGTGCTGTAGTCTTCTAAATTTTCAATAAATTTTGAATTACTTTTTATTAATAATTAAAAAAGCTTTATTTCAATATTTGAAATGCTGTCCCAATTATTTTAGAACTTTCACATTAAGTTAGAATGAAATCCCCCCCCATTTTCCCCTACTAGTTCAGGTTAAGTCTCCTTTGGCTTTATTGTTTGAGGGGATGAGAGTAAACAGATGAGGGTAAACAGAAAGATGATCATTGCTCAGATATCTCCTTCCTCTTCTGTTTCTGCTAATTTTTATTTATTTTTATTGTGAAAATACTCTACAGAGGGGTTACAGTTACATGGGCAAGATATTGAGTACATTTCTTATCAAGCATTGTAGCCTCCTTCTTTGTTTCCCCTTCCCATCCCTTCCCAGCCTCCCTGTTTCTGCTATCCTTTTAGAAAGGAATACTGGAGCAGGGAACAAGAGTAATACTTGGGCAAGGGAGCATTCCTGGCATATCAATTATTGTTTCTCAGAATCACTTAAACTGCTTACTCTTGCCTTGTCTCTAACAGTAACCTAACTGTGGCTTCCTTCCTGCAAGAATAAGCACACTAACAGGTTTTACACGTAAATTTGTATTTTATATCTCAGCTTACTACTACCAAAAATAGAAAGCTTTGGTTACATAAATGCAAAGGCACTGATTGTTCAACAAAACCTTGGTGAGGAATAGACAACTATACTCAGCTCCCCCTCCTCTTCCATCCTTCCTTCCCCTCCCCTCCTATCACTTACCCTCGCTTCCCTTCTTCTTTCTTTATGTCTCTCTCCTCCATATTCATTTCTAACTTCTCTCTTTTTCTCTTCCAGTAGCAAGTGATTTGGTTTATCTGGCAATACATACGTTATTGAACAAATATGTTTTCTCCTCTTTTTGTGAATATTTATTATTAAGAAGTGAGTTCTAGCAGAGCACCAGTGGCTTACAGCTCCATACAAGGTGGGTTCAAATTTGACAATTGTAATTCAAAGCTATTCCAAGTAGATAAACCTAAGAGATTCTTTTATCCACTTGTGGTAAAAGGAAGAAGTGAAAGTGTGTTTCAGGAAGTATAGAGTAACATTGAGAATTAAAGCCCAGATTGTTAGGTTTTTAAAGAGTGGTCGAGTAAGAACCACACAAACACGAGGTATTCAGGAAAGGGGTAAGTTTATTCATCATTCTCTCTGGCACCAGGCCATGTTGGCCCTCCATGCGGCTGGGAAAGTCCTGGGAAAAACCTGGAAAAGACCTGAGAAAGAGAGCATCTAGGGCTGGGCTAGGCCTTATCTAGGGTATGTGTGGAGAAAGGTGTGGCCACATCACTTTCAGATACAGAAGTGATATTTTCCAGGAGTGCCAGTTGCCTAGGTAACGCAGGTACTGGGAGGAAACTTTGCTTGGAGGAGGGTGGAATCTGCTCGCTATCCAGAAGCAGACATTATATTCCAGCCTTTTAATAATCATGAAATAAGGTGTGGATCCTCTCTGGCTAATTCCTGCTGACAAGGTGTGTCGAAATTAGGGGTAAAAGGCTTGAATTTGGTCCTATCCTAGAGAAGGCAGTGAGCTGCAGCTGTCCCTTGGTGAGTGTGAGTCCTTTGATAAAGTCTGGTGGAGGCAAGTCTCTTGGATGAAGTCTAGAGAAAGTCTCATGAGGCATTGAGGGCCTGGAAAAAATTATTAGAGAGAAAATAAATGGCAAGTGGAAGGACTTGGGGGTGAAAAATGTTGGTAGAAATGTCCCTGTCTGGTGATTAGGTAGAGGAGAATTCAGGTAACAAAGGCAAGAATGTGAATTCCCATCCAGTTAAAAGGTAGACAGGTATGAACATTAGATGGTAGGCTTCTTACTTATATTCCTCCTGGCTCTGGTTAATTTTGAAAGGGCAGGCACTAAATGGCTGATATGACATCATCTCCTCTTACTCCTCTCCATGGTCCCTTGTTCCCCAGTCTGGCTGAGTCTAGGTACTCGTTTCTGGGATGACTTGTCTCAGTGAGAATTCATGGAGATTTGAACTCAAGGCCTGGGCACTGTGCCTGAACACTTCTACTCAAGGCTAGTGCCCTACCATTTTGAGTTATAGTACCGCTTCCAGTGTTTGGCTGGTTAGAGTTAAGAATTTTCAGCCATACTTCCAGTCTGGCTCTTTGCAACTGGGAGATGGAGTCTTAGGGATTTTTTTAGCCCCTATTGGCTTTGAATTGCAATTTTTTCACGAAAATTCTTTATTATTTCCAATTAAATAACATGGAGATCAAAAAGAATAAGTAGAGTTTATCTGGTCCTTACCAAGAATTGACCAAGTAATATCCTGCAATGACAAAACTCGTTAGATGTGAGAATCTTAGCACAGATATGCGCAATATTTTAGAGTCACGTAGTCGGTACTAGAATACATAACACAAAACCAAAAAGGCAAAACTCAAAGTCTAAATTTTTTTACATTAATATTTAGACATCTTTGCTAACAAATCACATCAGATAGTTGGGCCTCAGTTACCAGGGTCTGAGAAAAGAGCAACTTGTTAACAAGATACAATAGAATAGATGGATGGAGGAGTAGTAAACTTGGTGGAAAGTTATGGGTCAGATAGGACCAAAACCTGAAACCACCATATGGCCAAGATGACAAACTCACGATGGTGAATTTCTGAAAAAATGCTAAGAAAGCCTGAACAAATAGATGAAGCCTAGATTGGCTAGTCTTTGATAGGGAAGCTAGAGGAGGTCCCCGGGACCCAACTCTCATTACACTTTTCAGGGCACAATCCAAAACGTTGTAGAAAAGAAAGGGAGAGATACACGAAGTTGGACATGATTAGCAGAGAGCAAAGAGATCCTGAAAATGAACAGACTTCTGACCGTTTACCATTGCAGAGGCAAAAATTGTCTAAATCTGAGAAGAGACTAAAAAATTAGGTGCTCTGGCTATCCAGGGAGTACAGGAGGCATTTCAGAGGGGTTTCAAGGCACTGGAGTTACACACAGCTCCCCATTAAGGGTGTAGGAGAGAAAAATAATCAGTGAGTGAAGGTGGGCTTATTGGATGGAAGTGGGCCCACAACTTACCACTGAGCCCTCTAGGAGGGAGTGGCCAAGCAACCAGAGTCAAGTGCCCTCAGCTCCAGACGTGACTGGGCTTTCAATTAAAGGCCTAGCAGGTTCTTTGACGTGGAATCACATTTGGAGAGAGACTGAGGGACAGAGAACCCTTAGAGAGTAGTTCACTCACCAAAATGTACAAGCATGGAGGTAGATGCAGAGGCCAGCAAGGAATTGATTCACTTTGTCCACAGCAGACAGACCGGTTCCCAAAAGGCCTTCAGAACTGTAGTATTCCTCAGAGCAAAAAAAGGAAAAACAAACAAAAGAAAGAAAAAAAAAAGGAGAGGAATCCCACCTCCTATCCTGACTTTAAACCTTTCCGTTGTTCAAATGGCACCATTTATGTTAGGTTTTTAAAAAGATGTTGCTGAGTAAGAACCACACCACACATATGGTATTAAGGTAAGGAGTAGGTTTATTCATCAATCCCGCTGGCACAAGGCCATGTTGGTCCACCACGCTGCTGGGAAAGGCCTGGGAAAAACTTGGGAAAGACCTGGGAAAGAGCACGTCTGGGCATGGGCTAGGCCTTGTTTAGGGGATGGGTGAAGATAGGTGTAGCCACATCAAATTCAGATGTGACCTCAGCAGATGCAGATGTGACATCTTCCAGGTGTGCCAGTTGCCTAGGTAACACAGTTATTGCGTGGAGACTTCACTGCAAGGAGGATATAGTCTGCTCTCCATCCAGGAGCAGACCTTCCACAGGTAGAGTGCAAGGCCGGGAGTTCAAACCCGAGTACCAGCACAATATAAAAAAATGAGTACTTTTTTTTTTTTTTTGTCGGTCATGGGGCTTGAACTCTGGGCCTGGGCGCTGTCCCTCAGCTCTTCAGCTCAAGGCGAGTGCTCTACCACTTGAGCTACAGCGACACTTCCGGTTTTCTGGTGGTTTATTGGAGATAGGAGTCTCATGGTCTCTCTTGCCCGGGCTGGCTTTGAACCGCGATCCTCAGATCTCAGCCTCCTGAGTAGCTAGGATTACAGGCGTGAGCCACCAGCGCCCCGCAGTACTTTATTTTTGAAAAGAGATTTTTCTCAAAAAATTCATACCCAGGAAAATTTTCAAGGTCAAAGACTGTTTGAAAGGCTCTTTCACATCTTAAAATGATTTCTCTGTTTGATTCACATTATGGAAAATAGGAATCACACTTCACATTAAAAAGTATGCACATTGTTGAACATTTTTAATGTTCAACAAAATGTAAAAATTGTTTGTATTTTTAATGTAAAGGAAGCATGGGAAAGGAATTCACCTCATTGGGTGAATTAGTTTTGACTCACTGACAGACTTTTGCAAGTAAATGAGGGCCTGTTTACATGTAAAGAAGTCTACACAGATGGATTTCTAGGAGGGAGAACAAGCTAGCTGCTGTCCAGGTTTGAATCAAAGTAAGTTTATTCCTATGAAATGACAAAGAGTAGCTCATCTCATTGAATTCTATGCGAGCAGCAATTTCAAAAGGTTTAAAAGACTCATGTCTATGTTGTGAACAACCAAGTTTTCACAAACAAAAAAGAGTTTCCTGAGCGAAAAAAATATGTTAGAGCAAAAGAAACTATGTTAAATATAGTTAATGGCTGAGGGACAGGTGTAAAAGAGTTCTGTAATAACAACTAAACTATAAATTTTTCATCAAGTTTCTAACAAGAATCTCCAAGATAGGCCTTGCTACATCTGTCATAGAGGACTGGGTTTATGCAATTGTCAGTTTTGTTTAGGGTCCAACATCTTCTACGGTCGCTTTGTTTGCAAATCGCTCACATCACAAACATGCCGTGTCTGGAAAAATGTGCTGTCTTGCTAGGCACCTAAGGGATTTTTGTGCCACTGTGAATATTTATCGTTTTACTTCTTGTAATTATACCTGTCAATGTGAAGTCCTTTCTTGATAAGAATAATAGCTTCTGGAAGTGGTACCTTGGCTCAAGTGGTAGAGCACTAGCCTTGAGCTGTGGAGCTGAGGGACAGTGCCCAGGCCCAGAGTTCAAGCCCCACGACCGACACACACACACACACACACACACACACACACACACACACACATTCACATACATATTTACCACTTTGACTCATGTTAGGTTCCTGATATTGGATATCACACAATGATCTAATAATCAAACTTTCCTCCCCAGACATAAAATTCATTCATACTTCCACACAAACAAAAACACCAGATCATTCAAAATAATGAGAATAATGAGCCATCTACTCCGTGATTTTATTCATTCATGACGATGCATTTTTCATATCATAATTAAAAATCTTTTTGAGTCTCTCTGATTAGTAGACAAAAGTATGTTATCATATAAGAGAAATTGTAGGTAAAATTACTTCTCCCTAGTTAATCTTTAATATATCATATCAAAGACTTCTCTTTCCTCCTTGCAGAGTCTGTTTCTGGCATTTTGCCCTAATGTCTAATATTAAATTACAAAGGACATGCCATATTCCTTAATTCATTTTTCCTAAAGGTTATGCTATAGAGTTTAATCTGATTTGTTTACTGATTCTAAATTAACTTTTCTCAACAACTTGTATTATTGTTTATATTGCTCCTAAACCATTGGAAATGTCAAAAAGAACTGGTTATTCACCTTAGCAATGATTGTGAATGGCAGCAATGTTTGTGGGGAGATGAAGGACTTGAATTACCTGGAGTCCCTAAAAGATGGCAATGCTTTTTAAAGGGCTGATCATTTAGTAATCTTTAAAAGTGTGGTCTTCTGGTTTCATCTAAGAAGATAAAAGTATGCTTTTCATCACATTCTGGCCTATAAAACACTGGAATCATTTCCTTTGTACATCATATGTCCTGCTGCTACTGTAGTGAAACCCACAAACAACTGCAGAGCTGTGTTAGCTGCTCTAGATATGAAATTTTCTTCCAGTAGCCCTCCCTAGTGATTCAAGCCCAGACTCATGAGATAGTCATATAATCCACAATTACAAAGCACCACAATATAAAAGACCACGTGCAAAATGAGGTTCATTTTTTTTCTTTGTTGTTTCATTTTTTTATTGATTGTCTTTTAAGGAGAGTGGGGCTGTTTATTTCTCATTATTGTTGGTATGACTTAAATAAATTTACCAGATTTTTGAAATAAAATACATATAAAAAGGCATATTTAGTCACAAAATAAAAGTAAACATTTGAGTGATTCTTTTCATTCTACTCCTGTTAACAGTTATTTTAAAATAACTTTGAGATGAGACAAGCATATGTGTAAATTGCCACGCATCAAGCACACAGGACTCTGGAATCTTTGGGCTTTGATTTCTATATCAACTTCACCTAGAAAAGAAAATTATCACTTGCTTCATGTCTTAAGTAATCTACTTAAAACAAGTTTTATTAATTTTATCAATAAATCTCATAATCTATGGAATTGATGCATTGCATAAGTATTTGATTTCTTATTTCCACTACATTAATATTACACTTATTTTAGTTTTTGCACATGAAATAATGACATTCTTGAGTATAAAACATTCCTGTTATTCATTTTGGTTGCCGAAATGGAACTATTAGAATTTTTGAAAATATAACTTTAAATCAAAACCTTCAAATTTCATAGGACTTCAATTGTGTTACTTACATCTTTAATGTTAGAATAAAAAGTATTATTAAATAGAAAGCAAAATTACGTTATCACTCTTCAATCCCTGAATTGATTTTATGATAAAAATAATTATATTTATATAATATATATACTGAAACAAAGTTTGTGATATGGAAACAAAAAAACTCCTTTTTTGTTTTGTGTTCGTTGTTGTTGTTTATAATTTGTGATGATTCTATAGTCTTTATCCCATGCCTGGTATATTCATTGTATGTCTTCAGGAAGGTATGGGGTGGGCACAGAGCTTTAGTGAAAAATTGTAGCAGTGGAGTTCATTGAACATTGATAAAAGTGAACTATTTAACAAACGGGTAGGGACAGGAGGGTAGGACTGGGAACAAGTGAGGGAACTGAAGACATTTTATGAAAGGAAATGTACCTGAAGCATGTAATTGTAATCCCTCTATAAATCACCTTAATAATAACAGACTAAATTTATTTAAAGGCAAACAAAATGTTGTTTCATAGAATCCTAATAGTTTGCTTTGTTCACTGGTTTGGGCTGGTTGAGTCTATCTTTGAAAATAGATACACTGACATTCATTGGGAGAAGTTGTGAGCTCATTGGGAGAAGTTGTCAGCTACTAGAAGATAAGTCAATTATGATTGTCTGTATGGTTTTTGAGACTCTGATTCATTTATTTCTTTATTCTAATTTGTATTATTTCTGTCTACTGGATTTGGTTTGGCTTGTTCCTGTTTTTCAAGTACCTAATGCTGATTCAAGATTGTTCTAATTTGTTGATATACACACTCAAAGATATAAATTTTCCTTGAGTATTGCCTGTGCTGTTGTATCCCAGAGGAGGTAGCATTTTGTCTATTTCACTTCCATTGAATTCTATAAACGTTGGAACTTCCCTCCATATCTCATCAGTAACTCACTGATGACTTAGCAATGTGTTATTCAGTCTCTGTGTTTCAGAATTTTCTGTGATGCCTTTTGATGTCGAGATCTCATTTGGTCCAATCATGGGCTGACAGATTACAAGGAGTAATTTCATTTTTTTTTAATTTTCACAGATTTTCCTTGTGATCTGAGATATGATCTATTTTGGAGAACGTTCTGTGGGCTGCTGAGAGAAATATATATTGTGACACTGCTAGATGAAAAATTCTGTAGATATCTGTTAGGTATGGTTTGTCAATACAGTTATTTAGCACTGAAGGTTTTTTGCTAAGTTTTTACCTGGCTGGCCTGTCCAGAGGTAAGAATGATGTGTTCAAGCAACCAACAATGTGTTTGGATGTATACATGTTTTTAGGGTAAGTAGTATTTGTCTGATAAATTTGGGAGCTCTAGGATTCAGGGCATTGATAGTTAGAATTGTTATATCCTCCTAATGGATAGTTTTCTTTACCAATATGTAATGTCTTTCTTTGTCTCTTTTTACCTTCATACCACTTTTAATTTAAAGCCTATTTTATACCTTCATACCACTTTTAATTTAAAGCCTATTTTATCTAATATTAGTATAGCTACTCTGGCCTGTTTATGAGGTCCATTTTTAATTTTTAAAGATGATGTACCGAAGGGTTACAATTACTTAAGTCAGATAATGAGCACATTTCTTTTTGAAGTGTCACCTCTTCCTTAATGTTCTCCCAGTTTTTCCCTTTCAACCTCCTTCCCCTATAAGTTGTATAGTTCATTTTTAATGCAGTGTCTATTGAGTAGGACTGCTGCATTTGTTCACCCTTTGTCCCACCATTTCTGCTCCCCCTTGCCCTTTGAAAACTTACATATAAGACCAAAGGTGCAGAAAAAAAACCCAGCATCAGAAGAAAGAAGGAAAAAGCAAACAAATAAAAAATCTTTCATTATCATTTATTGGAGATCATTTTGATGAACTTTATTTTATATGATGATATTCATATAACTATTGAGCTTTTGTGATCCTCTCAAAGGGCATCCTGCTTTGATCTCACTGTATACATGTTTAAAATCCCAAATAATTTATCGTGTCCAATTGTAATGTTTTCTCTTTTACCATCCAAGAGTGTTTACTTGTAGAATTAGAGGCACATTATAATAAAACAAATGAGGGAAATCAGGCAACCTATATTTCTTTGAGTGTGTCTTTCTTCACTTAATATGTTTGTTCTAAGTCTTTCCATTTCCTTATAAATGGCGTAATAGTATTCTATCTGGATCAATAGAATTGCATCAAACTGAAGAGTTATTTCATGGCAAAGGAAAAGTTAGCAGGATATATAGAAAGAGAACAGAATGGAAGAAGAATTTTACTAGCTAATCATCAGACAAGGGTTTTCATAACTAACCCATATTTAGAAATGAAAAAGTTAAACCCAACAACAATAAACCCTCAAATAAAAAAGAACCCAATTAAAATATGGTTAAATACTTAAAGATAACTTCTAAGAAGAAGTAAGAATAACAAATAGACACATCTCTCTCCATAAAAGAAATGCAAATCCAAACAACACTGAGACTCATCTCAACCCTGTTACAATTTCATTATGAAAAAAACGAACCATCACAGATACTGATATGGCTGTGGCCCAAAGGAAACTCTATTTCATTGTTGGTGAGACTGTAATCTTGTTCAATCACTTTGGAAAAAACTATGGAAGTTGCTCACAAAACTGAATAGAGAGCTACCTATTATCCAGCAATCCACTTACGGGATGCAAGGCGATACAAATGAATTTTCTGAAATGTCATAGTCCGTGGAGAGTGAACATACTATAATTCTCTTAAAAGACTGTCAAAGCCCAGCAAAATAAATAACAGTAAATGTGTACTGCAAGAGAGGACAGTGGGGGGCAATGTGAGAGGGGTAGGAAATTGAAGGGGAAAACGATAGAATACAGACAACAATCCATTGTATAATTCCCAGAATTGAAATATACAAAGGAAGGGGTAGTGTGAAATGGGGGTGGAGGTGTTGAAGTGGTAACACAATTCCAGGTGCATTGTACACATAAACTGCTTTGTTAAATGGCAAGTAATTCCATAACAAAATATTGAGACACTTAAGGATTGGGCTTGATTGGGAGGGGTGGATGAGAATGTTGAAAGGGGTGATATTGATCAAGATACACTGTATCCTATATACTGTTTCAGTGAATGTCAATTCCTTTGTACAACTACTTAAAGATAAAAACTTTTTGAAAATTAATTATGATAGTTGAATAGAGTTGAACCTCAATTCAATTCCAATTTAAAAATATTTCTAACCTGGAGACTTGGAGAATACAATTCAAATAATAAAATACTATAAATATTTTTATCAAAATTTGTGATATTTAACTCCATACTACTTTGCTCTTTGTTAGCCATTGGGCTTTTATGAGAGAATACTTCAAAGTAAGTGGCATAAAATCAAAAGCAGTATATTAGCCATACTCTAGAAGCTTGAACATTGATTATAAAAATGGTTGTTCCAAGCAATTATTTTTCTCATGGGGGTCCATTTTCTGGTTCATTATAATTATTTGCTGGACATTCATAAGGCAGAGTAATTTATATTGGGCTTACTTAATCAGGATCATTATTGCAGCGTCATCTCTAAAAGGTTGATTCTAATGTCACCTGACAGGGGAATATATATTCAACATGTGTATCTGAAAGGAGTTACATTGTCCAATACACTTTGCAACTTTTGCTTTAACTTAGGGTAGTATATCATTTGGATATTATTTCATAGAAGATAATAACTTAAGGACAAGCTTATATCATTTGACTTATGTGGATGATTCTTCTTAAAATAGGAATAATTATAGTGATGGCAAAGTGAAGTATGATAGGTTAATGGCTCTTGAATCACATCATAGGTAACCATGTAAACATTGTACAGTCTTTCTAAGGCCTTTCTGATATATTTGAAGAATCTCTGATGACTTAATTACTTTCATAAATATTCGTTTGAGCCAGCAAATACAGATATCATTTGATTTTAATTACTTTCTGCTATTAGGACTTTCACAGACACCAAAATCAGAGGATATTAATTTCTCTGATAAAATACATAATAAATTTTTGTAATTAATATAACATGAAGAATGTAACGTTAATAGCACTAAAATAGTAATATTCACATTATATAATACATTGACATTCGTTGGTTACATCAATTTTTAGATTGTTTATATTTTTTAGAATATTTATAAGTGTAAATTGTTTGCAATGTATAGACAATGAGAGAAAGATTTGCATGCATATTACTACACATGCAAACACATATACCTGGTTATTCATGATCCTCTATTCGTTACTTTCATTCATGCTTGGAGAACATGCAAAGAAGTGAAAATTGCAAACTTGAATTTACTAAAGGGTTAATTACATCGAGTTTCTGTTGGACTAATAGATTTTAGAAATTAGATTTGTCTCTTCCTTTCACCCTCCTTTCCTTCCTTTGTTCCTTCATTTCTTCCTTCCTTCCTTTTTTTCTTCCTTCCTTCTTTACTTCTTTCCTTTCTTCCTCCTTCCTTCCATCCCTACTCTCTCTTTTTCTTTCTTTCCTTCCTTCCTTCCTTTCTTCCTTTCTATCTTTCTTCCTTCCTTCCTTCCTTTCTTTCTTTCTATCTTTCTATCTTCCTTTCTTTCTTTTACTGAGAATCTTTCTTATGGCAATAGAAAATATACCAACTGTTGTACTACAAGGTATTATGAGTAATTATAAATATAACTACATTAATATGAATTTAAATATCCTGTTATATTTTGACAAATTATACTAAAAACAATTTCACAACCATTGCAAGATATGTAACAAATCATACTTTTCATGATATTATTTCTTCAAACTAAAATAAGAATTGAGACATAATATTGTGTATGTGTGTGTGGTTCTTGTGATTTTAACTCAAGACCTAAAACTTAGTTTCATTTTTCCCTCAAAGGTATTTCTCTATCATTTGAGCCAGAATTCCGTTTTTGGCTTTGTGTGTGTGTGTGTGTGTGTGTGTGTGTGTGTGTGTGTGTGTGTGTGTGTGTGTGTGTTTGTGTGTGTGTGTGTTATGATTTGTGTGTGATATGTGTGTGTGTTGTGATGTGTTTGGGCTTTGAACCGCAGCTTTCTGAGTAGTGAGGATTACAAACTTGAGACACCTACACTTAGCACAGATTTAATATGTGTAAGAATAAATTAAATTTCATATTATTTGGATTTTAGAGGCTCCATTTAACAAATTAACGTTTAGATATTTATTTAGTTATTAAACTTGAACATGCAGTGTGAAAACTAGTTTTCATTTTTATTTAAAACATATACACTCAAAGGTTTAGATGACAGAATCTTTGGACAAATTGAAATATTCTATTATTCAAAAGCGAAAAAGAATCATTAATCAAATTTCTCATGTAAACTAAAAGCAACAGGCTCTGTCAGGCTGAATTAAGCAATTTTACTTTTCATTAAATATTATATACTTTGGTCACATAATTTTCTCTTCCTTTAAACATAAGCTATATTTGACAGAAAAAAGTAGATTCATAAATTTTGGGGTATATAAAAATCTCAGTTATTTGTCATGTATTTCTAAGGTTTGAATAACAAGTCATTTCAGAGAAACACTGAATTTCATGTATTATATGTCACTAGTGATTTTAGAAGTAAATCAATCTCAATATGAGATAACTAAAGCACGATATTCCATCAGTTATCCAATTATTCCAACAGCCTTTAATAGAACTTATTTTTGAATAGCTACTCTCTATAGAATAACTAAAAAATAAATGATCATGATAGTATTTATTGTTACTTCAACTAGAAAGAAAGAACCTCACTATAGATGACACATACTTGAATGAAAATGCCATATAATTATGAAAAATTCAAGTTATTATGAGTTCGATGAAATAGTCATTTTTGAAGGTCAAAGATGAAATCTCTTGAAGCTTCCTTATCTGCCAAATTAAAAGCATTTGTACTCTAAATATTTCATTCATTTCTCCAGCAATGGTATAACCAAACCACCTTTATGCCAAATAGCTTCTCTGATTAAGTCATGTAAATATTTAGGAATAGAAGTTATCACAATTGTATAGATGTATCTATCCACCACGCAATAAATGAAATCTGAAATCAAAAAGGATTGGGATTAATAATGAGCTTTCACTATGTTGCCATAAAGAGGTGAACCCTTTCAAGTGGGCATAGTCATAAAGATTTGGTCACTGAAAACTTGTGATCAAAGAGGATGTTAACATAAAAGTCCTTTCTTCCTCTTCCTTCTTTTAATTCTCTTTCTCCTTCTCCTTTTCCTTCTCCTTCTCCCTCTTCCCCTCCTCCTATTTCTCCCTTCCCCCACTCCTATTCCACCTCTTCTTTACTTCCTCGCTTTCATGAATACAAATAATCCATCACATATTCCTGACATGGGGTACAGTGCCACCAGCAATCCAAAGCAATGAGGATAAGAAACATACAATGAAATGTATAAAATCAGAAGTCAAGATTTATCTTTCCTCCTTTTAAGTTAATTTTATAATGTATTTTGTTATATTAATAGGATACTGAAACAACATGTTCTCATTTATTGTAAGCGATAAGATTTACTGGAAAAAAATCAGACCAACAAATCTATTTTAAAATATTAGATATAATTGAATAAGAGGCAAAAAATCACCTCTATGATTTCTTATGAAAAGACAGCAGAATGTGATCTGTTAACAAAAATGGGTCCCATGGAACAATGGGAAAAATAAATCTACACCTACAGATTGTGATATGTCTTTGACATTTTAGGTTTGTTTACACAGCTACTGTCATCTCTTAGGAAATGACTTTATTAATACTCAAGGGTTTGCAGCTTATAACCCAGCAACAAATAATGCTTCTAAATGTAAAAAGGCAGGGGGGGTCTAGTTCAAAGCCTTGGCTTGGTGCCAGCTTAGTAAGGTATAGCTGAACCAGGGAAGAGGGGTAAAACAGGAGTGGTTATAAAAATAAAGCACTGGTCTGAAGCCTCAAAATAAGGACCCCATTCTGTGTGGACCAAACAGTCTCTAACATGAGGTTCTTCTTAAATTAACAAGCACGATTTTAGATTTTTGCAGAGTGAGATGATGCATAGTTACAGACGAAGTCTGATATGTCAGGTAATCCAGTCTGCTCTTTTACATGTTACCCAATAGCCATGTTTCAACACATATGACTACAATGAGATTGTCCAAATTATACTGTGACTTTTCCCTCTCATGAATCAAAATTCTGTCTAATAATTTCTGTCTTCCAGATGTTTTCCCAACATTTCTCATGATCTTTTCTACTATTTTGTCTTCATTATTGATGCTCATACAACTTTTTTGTTGTCTTTTGTGTATATGCCATTTTTAGTGCTTGAACACAATGTTTAATGGTCTCCCTTGTATTTTTTGCTCATGGCTAATGACACGCTATTCCTTGAACCACTCCTCACCTTCTGCCTCCTGCTGGATAATTGGAGATAAATTTTCATATTTTTGTCTGTTTGTACTGATATTGAGCTAAAATATTCAGGTATTAGCTTCCTGAGTTTCTATGATTCTACACATGAACAACTAACACCAAGCTTTGCTATACTATTCTTTTAATTATGTTTCAGAAGAAAGTAAAGTATATTTGTGTTAAGTGTGCAATTTTCAAATACAAGTTTGAATCTACTTGATATAATGTAACTGTTATCAATTTTAACAGTTAAATCAATGAATGCTACACATTCCCAAAGAAATATAATTGAAAAAATGCATAATTATTTTCTTTAAACAAGTAAAGGAACTAGGCATTTCTTTCACTTTACAATTCAAGTTTTATATAACTTTAATTAGCAAACTTCCATGACTAAAAGTAAATATATTAATTTTATACTACAAGAAGCAAAGTGATTATACTTAAGAATAGATATTTCATCACAGTCAGAAGATAAGTTTTTGAGCATTCTCCCCATAAAGAAATGTTACAAGCAGAAATTAATGGATATGATGTGGCTTGATCATTAAACAACATATAAATGAATGGGAATATCACTCCATATTTCATGCCTACTAAAAGCAAACAGCAAATTACTACATATTTTAAATTTTTTAATTGTTAAAAGTATTATTTATTAAAAAACAATATTTTTAAAAAAATAGCCAAGGAAAACTGTTTAGAGTCGTGTTCACTCTCTATTGTTGAAGCCAGAAAGAGAAAAATCATACTTTTCTTCTTCCTTGAGCCACTCTGATTTATTTCATCTATTTCTGAAAGAATAAAATTCTGGCTTTGAAGCCTTTTGCTTGATATCCACAATGTGTCATTCTTTCTTTATTAATAGGAGAATTTGGAGAAAGGCTGAGAATTCTCACTAGAAAAAGGAGAAGAGGAAAAGAGAAGCGAGAAATCTAGGTATTTCTTTCTCATCTCAATCACAAGTTCTTGATAATGATTGTGGATGTTAGATACAGTACTCTAGAGTGATTGAAAACATTTATAGAAAGAGTTAACCCCTCAAGTGATCACATAGAGAATGCTTATTTATTTAAAAAATGTAATAGCATCAAACAGGAAGTGTTATCTATTTGTTTAGTACTTGTTTAGTATTTCTTAAATTCTGATGTGCTATAGTCATACAAGAATGGTAAGGAACTAACATACTAATATCACATACTAATATTCGCTTAATTCTTGCTGTGTTTGAGTTTTGCTTCAATTTTACATGCTATATTCTTCCAGTATATAAGTTGAAAAAAGATTCCCTCTGGAAATATGCTATTTTTATCGGTAAGAGTAAAGAAGTTAGCTCTTAGACACAGACCATAGGATAGAAATTTTCCCCTAGAAATAGCCTTTGACCACTTCTGGGTCATTTTTGTAAGCCGAAGTAAGTGACATGACCCATCTTGACATTGCAGAGTAGAGGTAAATCTCACCTACAGTAAGCTGATGCAGGACAGACTAATATGCCAAGATATGCAGTACTTGAGATAAAGAAGAAAAAGAAGAGAACTATAATACAATCAGTCATACTTGCCATCACATGTCTCTGCAGGAAGGAAACTATTATGTACTTTTGTTTCTCAAACTACTGAGATCTTCAAATCATGTCTTTTATGCTTCCATGTTACTGGAATTAGAGAACATCTTAATACTGAGACAGCATAAAATCTCAAAGAAAGCTGGACTAATTTCAAGACTACATTTTGTTCTAGTAGGACATGAAACAATTTTATAGACAAGACTTTATAATGGTAACTTTTTTATCCAGAACTGTATTTTGTTAATATATGTGACTATCCACCAGAATAAATGTCTTCATTTTCTGCATTTTGTGCAGACAGCATATTAAAGTAGATGTGGAGTTCATCAGTAGCACTTTTTAAAAGTGCAAAAATGTGGACTAGGAGCCAATATACATATTTTTCCAACATCACCTTCTACATTCTCCTTCTTCCTTCCTAGGAAATACAATAAATAAAATCAATCAATAAAAAGGTTTAGATTTTTGGCTCTTGAATTTGAATGTGTAAGTATAATGTTGTGGATGTCAGGGATGAATTTTTATGTTTTTTTATATAATAATGTAACATGCAACATCCCTATGAGTCCTGCAGGTCTTAACACTGTACTACTTTAGGGATGTGATAGGAATGTTAGCCTTACTGGACTTAGTATTGTTTTCCACTTCCTTTTCTACCACCTAGCCTAAATTATACTACATAGTAATCTAATGAAAAAGTAATGCCATATTAAGAAAGTCATTTAGGGCTCTGGGAATGTGGCTTCATGGTACAGTGATTGCTTAGAATGCAAGAATCCTGGGTTCAATTCCTCAGTACCACATAAACAGTAAAGGAAGTGGTGCTGTGCCTCAAGTGGTAGAGTGCAAGCCTTAAGCAAAAAAGAAAAGAAAAGAAAAGAAAAATCTCAGGAAGAGTTCCCTGGCCCTGAGTTCAATCCCCAGGACTGGCAAAAAATTCTTTAGCTAATAAATGCCAAATAAAGAACCTATATTTTAATATAAAATTGCTCCTTCCAATAATAACTTAAGAATATTTCTTAATTCATGTACTTTACCTATATTAGAAGGCAGTGTTGAGAAAAAAAACATTTTGTTAGTAAGTCACTGCAATTAATGTCAGGAATGTGCTTAGATATCAACTAAAGATTAATCCTGGAAATTCAAAGATTCCAGGTTTTTGAGTGGTCACTGCTAATCACAATGAGAAGGGTCATCTCAGTGAGAATTGGAAATCTTTTTGCTCAGTATGGCACTAAAAAGGCACCAGCTAATTAATAGTTGTGATAGAAGTGAAGGAATAAATCCAGATGGAAGAAATAAATGAGAATTGTTAGTTTTTTTAAAAAAGAGATACCCGAGTAAAAACAGCACCATGCACGTGGTATTCAGGTAAGGAGTAGGTTTATTCTTAGTTCCAGCTGGCACCAGGCCATCTTGGTCCTCCACGTGGTGGGGAAAGGCCTGAGAAAGATTGCTGGGAGATCTGGGAAGGAGAAACAGCTGGGAAAGAGAGAGCTGGTAAAGAGAAAAGAGCTAGCAAAGAGAGAAAAGAGCTAGAAAAGAGAGCATCTGGGAAAGAGGTGGGAAAGGGAGAGCTAGGAAAGAGAAGAGAGCTGGGAAAGAGAAGAGAAGGAAAGACCTGAGAAAGAGCTAGAAAAGAGCAGAGAGAGGGCGTCTGGGCCTGGGCTAGGCCTTATCTAGGGTATGGGTGCAGAAAAGTGTGGCCACATCAAATTCAGATTGACCTCAGCGGATGCAGATGTGACCTCTTCCAGGTGTCCTAGTTGCCTAGGTAACACAGGTACTGGGTGGAGACTTTGCTGAGAGGAACCATCCAGGAGCAGACCTCACAATAATAATAACTAAATTATACCAGAAATTCTTCTAGGGAACCATATTTGATTATTGAAGAACTAGTTATAAACCAAGCTTATTCTTCATTATCTTTAGCATTCTATATCACTTAGGCTAGTTCTTAATCTCTGTGTGATAAATTGAATGCCATTCTATGTTATTCTTTCCTATCTGATTTCCATTGCTTTCTAAAAATCTGTCTTTCTATATTTCTCTACTAATAATTATTTATACTAAGTCCACCGCCACAGACATCAGAGGATGCTAAAGTAAGAGTCCAATAGCTTGACTCATTAATGTAACAACATGGAAAAGGAGGACATATTTATTGCTACCTCAAATTTTCTGAAAAGCTGAAATGTCATCATTTGATTCAAATTTCCATTATTTGTCTACAGTGTCATTAAGTGCACATAACTACAAATATGAGCCGGGTGCTGGTGGCTCACACCTGTCATCCTAGCTACTCAAAGAGGTTGAGACCAGAGGATTGTGGTTCAAAGTTAGCATGGTCAAGAAGGTACATGAGACACTTATTTTCAATTAACCATCAGAAATCAGGAAGTGGTGCAGTATCTAAACTGGTAGAGCACTCAATTTGAGCTCAAGAGCTGAGGAAGAGTGCCAGGATCAGAGTTCAAGCCCCACAACAAACAAAAAATGTCAAATATACTTTAAGCTTCCCCAAAAGGAACTATGAAGTGAATAGTAATCTTCCCAAGCAGAAAAAATTTTCCAATATGATTCAGTGAACCTACTTTTGCTAAATTATTTAAGTTATGGCTTCTTTGCTGGATGTATTCTCTTCTTTTAAAAATGGTCAAATATTACCTTTATAATAATCTTCATCTAATATTTCTTGGTTCCAAAGAGAAGTCCATATAGTTGATGTCACTTAGCTTTCTTACTATCTCAGTTCAAAGCCAATCCAGGCAGGAGAATCTGTCAAATTCTTATCTCTAATTAAACACCAAAACATCCGGAAATGGGCTTTTGGCTCAAGCAGTAGTGTACTAGCTGTGGGGGCAGTTGGGCAGGAAAGACAATTGTTCGGGGACAGGGTCCAGGCTCTGAGTTCAAGCCCCAGAAGCAGCACAAACTACAGAAACAAACAAGCAAACAAAAAAACCCCACATATTTCTTTGGAACCATCCTTAAAGCACTGGTTTGAAAAGAGGCTCCTTTTGCTGATCATACTCACTGGATCCTGCTTTTTGATATGGCAAACTCAGGACCAGAAGAAAGGAATGGATATCTGACTTTTACAACAAAGAGAATCGTCTCAGGAGTTAAATATCCATGCATAAGACATTTTAAAACCTCAGTATCCTTGTTTCTTTGCAGTAGAACATTGTACAACAATGTTATTTCCATTTTTTTCTATGCTGGCCTTCAAATGGCATATTGTTTCCTTTTGTAATACTCTCAACTAGAAGTCTACAGAAAGTTTTATGAATAAAGAGCAAACTCGAAAAAGTCAGGGACAGAGTTTCCTTCAAGCCTTGGATTATTTTCTTGTACAGTAAAAGGACAGCACAAATTAACTTGAACTTTGTCATTTCTCTATGTTCAATTTCTCTCCTGGATTCAGTTTCTACTTCCTGTAAAAGTTCCTTCCAATTACTTCAGTAACAATCTACGGTGCTGCTCCAGGCAAAGTGAATATTTTCTGGCTTCATTGAAATAGCACAAAGACATCTTTGGGCATGAGGTAACACGTGTTTCAGAGACAACTTAGTAACGAGAAAATATGGAATTTACATGGCTTATAAAACATTATCCATGTACAAATGGCCATATAAGATTATGTTAAGTGAAATGAGCCCCAAAATAGGGGCATAACTTGTTTTTTTTCTTTCTTACTATTGTTTTTAATGTATCTAATATATATTATGTGGTTTTTTTTTCTCTTCCATTTTCTTCCTCCATGGTATAACCCATTTCCACTGTTTGATATCAGTGACCTTGCACATACATTTTTCTAATGTGGGGAGGGGAAGGGAAATAAAATGGTGAAACAAGGATACAGTATGACCTGTTGTAACAATGAGACGAACAAAACACTATGTTCAAAACGAACTTTACAACTTGGGGATAGGAGGGGAGAGTTGGGGTTGTGGGGAGAAAAGGCATGGCGGGGGAAAGACAAAATAGGAGGTAACAATGCTCGTTAGATAATGTAGTCATTAACTTACTTATGTAACTCTAACCCTTCTGTCCACCATTTTCACAATAAAAAACATGAAAAAGTAAAACAATATCCTGGAGTACATTAAGTTCAAATTTCCTAAGTGCTCTGTAAATTCAGACCTATTTTAAGTGGGAAGAAGGTACTCAGAAACATTTTTTGTCAGTGTTTGTGTTGTGCATTATTATCCAAGTGTACATAAGTTAACAGAAGGAGAAACAATAGGAATAGGAGAAAGAGAAGTTCTGTATTTAAGTATAATGGTTCAATACTCTATACAAGACTCTGCAAAAAAGACAACTTTCAAATAATAAAGCCAAGGCCAGTATGTAGATCTATGGGAGTGACATAGAGAAAGCATTACTACTAAGTGGAACATGAAGGATGAGAACAGTCTCTTTCTTCTACTACCTCTAAATCATGATAGCTAATCATTCAAATTTGTAAAAAGTAGAATGGAAGAATAATTCTGGTTCCAAGCAATTCAGATATAAGACCATGGACTTAACTGGAAAAAAGGCCATGTCGAGAGTAGGAATTATACTAGCAATGAACTAGTGGCTAAGATTACATTTCTTTTACTTTTTCTTTTCTTTCTTTTTTTTGATGGTAGTGGGGCCTGAACTCCGGGCCTGGGCACTGTCCCTCTATTCTTCAGCTCAAAACTTTTTCTCTACCTTTGAACCCCACACCACTTCCAGTTTTCTGGTGGTTAATTAGAGATAAATGCCTCAGAAACTTTCCTACTCATGCTGGATTTGAACTGCAATCCTCAGATCTCAGCCTCCTAATTAGCTAGGATTACAGGTGTGAAACACTTGAACCCTGCTTATGATCACATTTCTAACAGTGTATACTCAGCATATGTAATGTGTATGTTCATCTATCTTTATATGAACTCGAGTTAAGACTCTGGAAAACAGATTTTACACTCACTAAAATGGGTGCAGTTCAAAAGTTGATACCCCTGGAGAAATAAAACTTAAGAATGTAAAGCAGTCTGGGAAGTTCAGATTGTATCGAGCTTGGGCAAAATACTATAATTAACCAGGCAAAAGATGCATTAGAATAATGTCTCAAGTGATGGAATACTAGTTATGGGCAAGATTGCTGAAGAAGGGCTTCAGGTTTTTGCATACATATATACATACAAATACACACATACACACAGATGCACTTATATGTTCAAACACACATATGGAACAACTCTCAGATTCTGTAGAAAAGTTAGAAAATATGTCTTGAGTAAAAATAAAATCAAGTGATAATTTTTAATAGTAGAAAGTCCTCAAGTGAAATTTCCCCAAAAAGCTTGAGAATATTACATAGGTGGGAACAGAGATAGTAAGAAATTCAAGTCATCATTAATAAAGGGATCGGATCCAGAGAGGAATGAATCAGAGACCCGTTCAGTGCACCTGAAAATGTTCATATCCTGTGTCAAATGTTAGAACATCTTTGAAAATAGTACATAAACAGCCTGAGCCATCACTCTAGTGAAAAATATTATTGGAGAAGTTCAGAATTGCTAGTCTGTATCTAGATTAAATAAATCAAAAAACTATGGTAGGACAATGTGATACAAGCCAGGAATTCTAGCACTCAGACTAACTCAGCTGATTAGAGAGTGGAATGACATAGTGATACTTTCAGTGCAATAGGTAGTATAATTTTGTGTCAATAAAACAAACCCAGAAAGGAATAAAAAATAAGCCAGAAAGGAATACACATTTGGAAGTTTGGGCTAATTTTTTCAATATGTTTTGAGAAGTCAAGTTTCCTATTGAAATGCAACTCATATATAATCCTCAGTTGTGTTTAAATGTCGTCTTCATTACAGAACATTACTAGATGCAAAAGAGCTCATGATTCCCAACCAAGAATTTGAAAAAGCAACCATCATTCTGTTAGATTCTAAAGAAATGATGAAGAATTTCAAAAGCTTAAGCCTAGAGAAATAGGAAAGTTCATTTAAAGTAGGACTTTGTAGACCTGGCTAAATAAGAATTTAGATTTAAAGTAAATATTTTTGTTTGTAATTTAATATTCTATACTTTACTATCAAATTCTTTTTAAGTAGAAGATTTAATTTACAAATTCACAAATGATTCTGGCATTCTATTTGCCTAAAATATTCTTTCATGTAAGGTATAATTAGAACTTAGTTAACAGTTAATTTCAACAGTTCATAAGTAACATGATAATGTGAATAATCTAGATAAAGTTGACAACAAATTGATGCTATTAATTTATAAATTTACCAAAAGAGCAACTTTTTGAGACTTTGGTGTAACATG
This sequence comes from Dipodomys merriami, assembly GCF_024711535.1. NCBI lineage: Eukaryota > Metazoa > Chordata > Mammalia > Rodentia > Heteromyidae > Dipodomys > Dipodomys merriami. The sequence goes on from NW_027204871.1 coordinate 856,665, forward strand.
GTATGAAGAGAGTAATTGTGTGAAATCTTAACTTCTAGGTCTGGGCACTGTCCCTGAGCCTGTTTTTGCTCTAGGCTACTGCTCTACCACTTGAACCTCAGTGCCACTTGTGTCAGGTTTTACGTGAGCAGTTTATTGGAGGTAAGAATCTAAGGAACCGTCCTTCCTGGGTGGGATTTGAACCAGAGTCTTCAGATCTTAATATTCAGACATTCAGATCTCCTGAATATCTATGGTAGATAAAATATATAACTATAAATAATATTTGCAAGTGTTCTGATCTCAAGGATAACACTGGGTGGAAAATGATGCAGCAAAGTTTAGTGTAGTGTTCTTTCCACAATACGAAGGGCATCACATTAGCAGAAGTGTAGTATTTTTTCACAATAGTTATATGCTTGTCATGTTGTGAATTTAAGGAATCTTAAGGTGCACATTACAAGTTGGAAATTTTGGGGCTAGGATGACTTTATGGCATAAAAACTTGGGATTGATGATTATAGAAATGATGGCTTACTTTGATGAACAAATGTTTACTCTTGAGGAATTAATATAGACACTTCATAGTTTTACCTTCTACCCGACTGTGGCTATTTTTTCTGTTGAATTTAAATATGTAACGCCCCATTGAAAACAGTACTTATTGCAGAATTAAATAAAATGCAAACAGGTACTGTTTTGAATGTCTCTAGTGTTGCATGTTCAGAATTTGAAAATGAGTAATTAGTTGTCATAGGAATGTTGAAGAACATATATACTCTGTCCTCTTAACAATTATTCCGTTTTAAAAGTTAGGAGTTCCAACAGAATTGAACTATTTTTGTTTTAGTATGAGACAATACTAAAACAATGTTTTTTTCAAAATAATGACAATTATATTCTGAAAATATTGAATAGTTTGATGATATTCAAGTTGATGACCCTCTGATGAAGGGGTAATTAATTCAAATTAGCAGCCAAAAATCTTCATTTCTTAAAAAGTTAATACACATAGAATAATATTTACTATACCAATACAGTAATATTATATTTTATACAGCTCATTTTTATTTTAATTATATCATCAAGGTGATATATAGAAGGGGTTGTAGTAATTATAAGGTACTGAATACATAACATGTGTAACTTTTTACCCCCTCCCCCATTTTTCTCACAGTTTTCCTTCAGCCCAATTGACCCCTCATAAATTGTAATGTAAATTTCCAACATGTTGTTTTGTGAGTATTGCTATTGCATTGGTTTGCCGTTTGTTCTTTGTCTTGCCATTTCGTTGTTCCTCTTCCCTTGCCAAATTAATATGAATGTATATACAATACACGGGATATTGAAATCAAATATAACAAGGATAAACCAAAGGGAAAACACAAAAGAAAAAAGAAATCACATAGTACATTAAAAACAACAACCACCAACAGAAAACTCTGTTCCCATATCCAGGAGTCCATTTTGCTCATCATCATCTTATATGGTCATACATACATAGTTATTGAGCAATTCTGCTCAACTGCTAGGAATATCCTAGACATTTCCTACTTATTACAAATGAGGAAACCACGGAATCTCTTTCTTTATGTCTTTTTTTTTTAATTTTATTTGAGAACATACTGTAAAGAGGGGGTACAATTTCATGGGCAGGATAATGCATACATTTCTTACCAAGGATTGCAGCCTCCTCCTTTGTTTACCCTTCACCTCCCTTCCCAGCCTCCCCCCTCCCCCCCACCCAATCATACCCCCTCCCCCCCACACACCGACATTGTAAAGCTGGTTTTGACATGACATTCTGTACTTCTCATTGTTGCAACAGGTTTTAGTGGGATTTTTCCTAGACTTTCCAGCCCCGTATGAATTTGAAGTATAGAATTCCACCGTGCATACATAAACCCATTTTGTCAATTCGTTCATCTACTGAGTGGCATATTGGTTTAAAATATGACTCCATGTAAGTATCACTTAGGGTCATTCAAAAATGAGAGATGCCACTTCCCCAGACATTCTAAAAGCATGATTTCTATGTAAGATAGGATTTTATGGTGGTACGAGTTTTGAGAAATCTGGATGAGTTTCATGTATATCTTGCACTGAATTAGGCAGGAAGCTATCCAATATCATGGAGGATAAAAATGGTAGTGTCAAAAATATTTCCCTTGAGAAAGATATAGGAGGCTGCCAGAAGTATAAAGTAGTTCAGATAATTTTGAAGAATTTATAAATGCAAGCTTAAGTTTGTCTCTTTAACTAATAATTATGTAAGTGGAAGGGCAAAAGAAGGGGACGAGAAGAAAATAACTGGCAGCAGATCACTGTCCCAAGATAGAGTAAATAAGACATAATCTATAACTTTCAAGTTAAAGAGAGACCAGTAGAATACATCCCATTTAATTTAGGTACATGCAAAATAATTATTTGGCTTTTTCCTACTTTAATGCTCCAAAACAATTGAAAACTTATAAGAAAAGTTATGTGATTGCCATTGCTTCAACCCGAATACTAACTGTGATGAGCCTTTTTTTTTCTCACTTTGCAGTTGGAAAATATCCCTAGTTGATGATGTGGCTGATTAGAGTCAGAGTTATAGGCTTGTTCTTGTACATTTATCCCAGAAGAGGTTAAAGTAGTTCCCCCACCCCAAGATATCCAAGTACATTGTCTGAATCTGTACTTTGAACACACCCTCACACCTGAGCACATTATTTGAAAATATACTTCAGCATGTCATGGCACATTCTACATTGTGCCCTTGTCTTCTTTGCACAATCCTTTTGAGTTCATAGGTGCTCTATTTCCATTTCATCTGTAAAAACTGCTAAGAAAATTGTTCAACTACCACTTCTTCTTTGACATGCCCAGTATATGTATGAAGGTATATTGTCCATGTTAAGCAATAGGGTAGTGCTCACACTCTGAAGAGAAAAGTTCCATAATATGACCCTGTGTCCACATTAGAGTGTGTAGAATTTAAAGCATTTTAAGACAAACCGTGATATTAGAATTGAAAGGCTCCTTATGGACATTTTCTGGGAGCTCATTAGTTTTCCCAAGAGAAATATAAATATGCACAAAATCTGGATTAATATTTTTAATGTTACCACTGTGCATGCATCCATATTAAAGATTTGCACAAATAAAGAAACAAAAAAACTAAACCATAACAGGTAGATTGACTATGTGCTTATAACAAATTATGGAATAGATTTTGGAAGTATTGCAAATTTCTTACCACTATGAATGAACTTGCTCTCTCCACACCACTACACACAAATATTTAAGAGTGTGAACAGAATAATTTCAAGTAACATACTGTAAATGTTACTGCAATATCATGTGTATATCTAAAATTCCCTTGAAAGTAATAGATTCTACATTCTATTGAAATATTAGTTATTTTATTCTAGGAAACATTTGGAACAATAGACTGTATATCTTTGAAATGAAAAAGATCAAAAAATAGTAGCATAAAAATTTTAGAGGAAGTCTGTCTTCAGAAATATATATATATATATATATTATATGAAGAAAGACATACATTTTAGAGATTATTTGTCATCAGAAATATATACATATATCTGAATTTATGTGTAGAATGATGTACATTATAGTGAAACAAAAATCTTAAAACATAATTAAAATTAAAAAAATACATCAAACCAAGTGCCAGTGACTCATGCCTATAATTTGAGCTATTCTGGTTAATGAGATCTTAGAATTGTGTTCGAAACTAGCTCAGAGAGGAAAATACTTTTTAGGGGGCTGGGAAGGTGGCTTAGTGGTAGAGCGCTTGCCTTGCATGCATGAGGCCCTGGGTTCGATTCCTCAGCACCACATAAGCAAAAAGAAAAAAGCTGGAAGTGGCGCTGTGGATCAAGTGGTAGAGCTCTAGCCTTGAGCTGAAGAGCTGAGGGACAGCGCCCAGGCCAGAGTTCAGGCCCCATGACTGGACCCTCCCCCCCCAGCAAAAAAGTATTTGTTAGATTCTTATCTCCATTTAACCACTAAAAACAGGAGTTACCTCTGTGCCTCAAGTTTTAGAATGCTGGCTTTTAGCATAAAAAATCTTAGGGATAATGCCCAGGGCTTGCAAACAACAACAATATATATCATATTAATTTCAAAAAAGCACCTTTTAACTGCTGTGAACATTTCTTAGAAACAAGAATACAAGCCTCTGGAAAATGTTAAGTAAAAACTATAGAATATTTACATTTATGTTAAAGACATGACTATTTAGTTTAAGATATTTAGGTAATGATTAGGAATTAAGAATAATGATAGTATATTAGGACTGGTCTTTTATTCTATTTTACTATAGCAATAAAATGATATTTGTAATGATTGTATAAAAATAATCTTGTTTGGTATTTGAGCTATAATACGTAATAAACATTTTAAATTGATTTCCATAGGAAAAATCATTATCTTAATTGTATCAATTCTTTTGATTTTTTTCTTTTCTTTTCTTTTTTTCCTTTTTTTCCTTTTCCTCACTTTTTTATAAATTTTATTTTTTATTGTGAACATACTGCACAGAGGAGTTACAATTACATGGACAAGAAAATGAGTACATTTCTTATCAAGCATTGCAGCTTCCTCCTTTTTTTACCCTTCACATACCTTCCCAGGGGATCAATTATTTTGTAATGTCAAAACAATTTAAAAAATTAGTCCAAGGCTGGTTTGCTCTAAGACTATATTTGTTTTCTTGTTCTAGTTTTTATATGTTGGTAGAAATTAAAATTCCAAAAATTCAATGGATATTGGTATTCTGGAGCATCTTCATAGGTACTAATATTGGAATTGTTTTATTTCATTTGTTATTTTCACAAATATATTAAGATGATTATGTATTTTGTTTCTTTTCGCTGCTATTGGCTCTTACCTTAAGAATATTTTATTTTCCTAGCGAAGTAGAGAATACAATTGGATTGAGGAAGTAACATATGACTTTCACAGAATGCAGATGCATAGATTTGGGTCATCTGTGATTTGCTAAAAGTTTCTTCCAGAAAAGGTTATCAATTAGTTATAAGTGATGCATAATTCTTAGATATTACAGTTATCACATACACTTTTTGATTGAGTTATCTCTGTATAAACTCAAAAAAACAACGGACCAAAAAAACTCAAAGTACACAGAAATCACATCTTTGTTTTAAACGCTGTAGTTTACAAGGAATTTTTAGCCAACACTGAACACATCTTTTTAGGTATTCTGCAATTTGTGTGAAGTGTTTTTAACAATAGTTTACTTTTTTGCTGACATGAAATTCACATCAATATATAATCTCCTTTTATTGTATACATTTTAGTGCTTTGGAATTAAATTGTACAATAATAGGTTTTCCAAGCCTAATTTTCACAAACTTGCATTTCCTCAAATAGAAATGCTGCAAATTTTAGAACAGACATTAAAAAAGATATAAAATTCACTTATAGGAGTTTGTCCAGCATACATCCTCTATAGTGTGTCTTTTCACATTTGTTTTCGGGATTATTTCCAGGGTCTCACACATATTATTCAAGTGCACTGTCAATGAACTACATTCCCTGTCCAAACAAGTTTTTTACTTCTCTTTAATACATACATAGAAGTTTAATGGCTGGATCATATAAAATTCTCTCTGACCTTTTGAAGACTTGCAATCTTGCTTGCTAAAATGATCGCAGTATTATACAAATCATTCTCCTATGTAGAGTTTATCATTTTCTCCACAAATGCATTACTATATTTTCTGTCATCTTTTTATATTAGGGTCAAACTAGTGAGTTTTCTTTGTCTTTTTTCTTAGAAACTAAAGAAGAACTTATTTCATATGCTCCTCCTATTGACTATTAATTTATATATGTTCTTCAAAGAAATATCCTATTCAGGTAAAAATTTATATAGAATTAGAAGATATAAAAATACTTAAGATTCAGAAATATTGTAACATTAACATTGTAGCATTAACAAATATGTTCCCTCTATCTGTTGGATATGTTTTCACTTCGGTTATAGTATCCTTTGAATTATGAAAAGCTATCACTTGATATAATCCAGTTTATTCTTGCTTTTCTTTAGCCACTAATGCTTTCCATGTCAACTTTTTAGAAACCCTTAGTGATGCAATGTCATGAAATTTTACATTTATGTTTTATAGGTTTTCACATGTCACATTTAGTTTGATAATCATTTTTATTTTAAATTTTTGTATAAGGATGGAGGTAGGACGGGTGTCTGAGGCTCATATCTGTAACCCTAGTTACTGAGGAGTCTGAGAATTGAGGATCACGGTTTAAAGCCATCCCAGGCAGAAACGTCCATGAGAATCTTATATCCAATAAACCTCTAGAAAACCAGATCTGGTGCTGTGACTCAAGCAGTAGGGCACTCACATTGAGCGGAAGAGCACACAGACAGCGCCTAAGCCCAGAGTTCAAGCCCCATGAATGACAAAAATACAAAACAAAACAAAAAAGGATTGAGGTAGTATTCTAAGATCATTCTTTAAATCTCAAGAGACAATAGTGTCAATACACCCATTTAAGATTTTATTTTTATTTCATAAAGTCATAGGATAGTTTTCAAAATCTATTGTTCATAAAACTAAGAATTGATTTTTGACAAATCTGTTACATTCTTCTATGTATCTGCTCTTATAGTAGAACTATTTTATCTTCACTACTAAACATGGTAATAAGATTCAAAGCTAGTATGAAGGCTGAAGCTACACCATTTTACAAGATTGTTCTGACTGACCTGTATTCCTTGAATTTACATACGAATTTATTGAGCAGGTGGACCAATATTCTACAGAGATATCTAGATGTTTGATAGTCACTCATATTTTGTACCTTGGAAAAACACAAGACCCCAGATAGTATACATAGAGAAATGCCTTTAGAGAATACTGGAAACAAATAAAATTAATTTAGGAATGAGTTAAGATTTAGATAATGCTGTAGCATACTAAATCTGAATGATAACAACTTGAGCTTTACAACAGAGGAGAGTGAGAGGGGAAAGAATGATGGACCACATAGGAGCTATATGTCATTGCTATTGTGTTTCAAAAAACAGAAAGACTTCAGAGAAGAGAAGGAGAAAAGTAAAGTGTCCTGAGTCAAGTTTCTTTTTAATCCATCTAATAGTTTGGACCAAAAGTCAGTAAAAATGGGAAAAAATAAAATAGGAAATAAAGCATTGTATATACCTGTTACAATGTAAGGAAATTTAATAGGAATATGATAATTAATTCCCAAAGAAATAGAAGAAAGAATAGCTAAACTATAAAGGGAGAAAGAATGAAGAGAGAAGCAAAGTAAAACCTTTATCAATAACAAACACAAGAGTTTGGAAGTGGAAAGGCAGTGGGAATATTCTAAATAACAATAAAAATTGCTAGCGTGGATAGAATATGTATCACATTTTATCATATATAATTTTGAAAAAACATACTAGGAATGAAAGTTTCAAAGTCATGATTTAAAACACTATTTGGATTATAACAAGGCAGTATTGCCCAGTGGTAAAACATTGGCCTAGCATGTGTGAAGCAATGGTGTGATCTCCCAAACTTTACAAAGTACACACAAAGCACACAAACACACAAACCACTTAAACACACACATACACACCACATAAACACATTTGGAATATTGATATTATCATACTAAATGGAGGAAATTATCACAAATAGTAAAAGTATGATAATATATGAAATCTTAATATTGCTCGTACAATTTAAAAGTTTAGTAGAAATAAAACAATCACAATATACTTGGATTTTAATAGATTAAGTAAATTGAAAATTATTAGAAGACATGAGAATCTTGGCAAATAAGTTTAAATAATAAACATTTTTAAACATGTGTCCTTTTATTTTGACAAAAGATTGATGTTACTGGTATTTTAACTCAAGATTTAGAATATGATAGCGAGGTGCCCTATATAACACTAGCGATGGCTATATCTCTAATCATTTCATTCTGAATAGTTTTATAATAAGGTCACAGAGTTTCTCAGTATCTCTCGAATTACAAACCCTATTTGCACTTCCCACCATAGCTAGAAAATGGATGCCACAAATCACAATGCGGAGATCAAACTTTTTTTTTTAATTCAAGTAAAAATATTTCCAAAGAGTGACCAAGACTTTCTTAATAAAGTATGTGCTTCTTGAAAATACAGTAAGTATTTGTTACCTGGACAAATATGTTTATAACTATAAGAAAATAAATTTATTTAAAATCAATAGCCATATAAAAATTAAGAAAATAATTTTTAAATAGTCATATGTTAAATATTAAGTTAACTAATCGTACAACTCTGAAAAAAATGAATTGCCCTAAAGAAACAAAAGAAATAATTTAAGCCCAAAATTTGAAATTTAGAAAATAAAATGAAGTGTACTCTTTAGTTGACTTAATTAAGTATAAACCCTCTGTATATTGATTTTATAATAAAAATGCATTAACAAAGAAAGCAAAATTACCCATGTATCAATAGCAACTACAAAAGCATCAGTAGTTCTTCTTTTGAGTGTACAAAAAAAATCGATGGAAGAGATAACAATGTTCCTTCCCTATGAAATGTACTCATTACTTTACCTTATTTATGTAACTGTAACCCCTGTGTACACTACCATTAAAATAAAATTAAATTGAAATTTAAAATAAACCAAATGATATACCAATTAAGAATTCTTAGAATCCATTGGTTAAAAACTTCGTAAAAAACTGCCCTAAATACCCAAGGAATATACTTTGATGATACTATTTAAATATTTCAACTTCAGCAAAAAAGCAAAAAGTTTAAAAACTGTTACAAAGTAAAGTAATAAATCAGAATATATTACTATTAATGATAATCATAAGATGAATTTATAGTGGTAGTCAAATATGTAAGAAATGATGAAATTTGCCATTAATTTGCACTTAATAAGTGAGAAAGAATTTTTTTAGGTCTTTTTAAATTATCATAAGATTAATGAAGAAACTGTTCTGTCACATCATACGATAATCAGATGAAGCTGATATTAGAGCAAAGAACAGATTGTACTAAGTTTTTGAATGTTCATGTATATACTTATTTTGGTTGTGGGAAATTGTGGGTATTTCAACTTGGGGTATATTTTTCCTGCTAGGCCGGCGTCGTATCAGTGGTTAATTTTAGGATAGGTGTTTCCTTTCCACAAGAACATGCACCTGATCTGTCCTTTTAGCTTTCTCATCATCAGTGGCATCCGAGATGAACACCAACTTGTCCAGCCTGCTACCTTGACTGGCCTGGATCCACAGTCCTTCCAATCGTAGTAACTAGATAGTGAAGGATGGTGGAAATGATCCAATGCAGCCAGCTATAGATTGAGAAGGAATTCCACTAAACTTTTGGCCTGGGTTCTGTTCTCAAGCCTCCTAAGTAGTTAAGAGTACAGATAGGAGCCCCTGGTGCCAAGCAGTAACAGTATTTTTAAAGCAATTAGACATATATATGACTTAGGCTTGTGATTACCTCAGGAAATGAATAAAAGAGCAGTGAAGCAAAGAGGACAGCCAGAATTTTAACTAGGTACTCAGAGGCTGAATAAGCTTAACTAGCTAATAGGGAGTCTGAAATCTCATGACCATTTCAAAGCCAGTCCAATCATGAAAATACAAGCGATTATCTAAAAAAAAAAAAAAAAAAAAAACAAAAACAAAACAAAAACAAAAACAAAAAAACCCCACAGAAGTGGCTGAAGTTGTAGACCACTATCCTTGGGCACAGAAGCTGAGGAATAGTTCCCAGGCACTATCAAGCCTCAAGAATTATGAGTGCATGCATGAGCACATGCACCGCACACACACACACACAAATGAGTATTTCAATGTGAAGTTCTTTATTTTTTTACCTTGCTGTACTTTATTTCCCTGTATTAGCTCACAAATTAACAAAATCAGCTAAGGACCTATTTACATAAAATTCATCATGTTTCTCTAAAATCTACACTCTTTTTGGATGCCTGCATTTATTTGACCCAAAAGTAAATTATTAAGGAAGTCAATTCATCACTCTCAAGTCTATAGTATTAGAGGATTGCTTAGGATCTTCCTAGCAATATGATTTTGTGAAATCCTACATAAAGCAATATATTTCTTTCACTAGAAGGGAAGCCTCTGTCACACCATTAATAATAGGTTTTTCTCCTCCGGGCATGCATCTGTAGTTATATTATCCTCATATATTTCATGATCTGTGTATGACAAAGTCTACCGTGAAAGTACAAACACCCTTCTCAGCGCTTAGCATTTGTATACCATTCATAGATATGAAGGTGTTTAATTGTTACTGAAATTGCTTTAAAATAAATAATGTTCACCCTGACAATCTTGAGAAAGAAAAATTGGTTTCTCAGCAGTTTAGGTAAGAACATCAGGGAAAGAAACAAGGAAAAGTGAGGAACAACTCAACACATACATTCAAATGAAACAAAACAAGACAAGAAAACACAATTAATTCAGTACTCAAGAACCTGCAGGAAATGCAAAGATTTTTTTAAAACTCAGCTATGACAAGCTTATGAAAATCCTGACTACATGGGAGTGCACTGATGTGAGAACAGTGGCTAACGCCCAGACTAGACAGAAAAAAACTTTACCTAATACCATGCACTTGTTAATCTAAATTCCAGGAAGAATAACATAAAGTGGACTGAGGCTAAGATCTTACACATGTAGGAAGCCAGTGTCTATCTGCAAAATTGTCAGGATAATTTAGGTCTGGACACATGACAAAGTGGAAAGAACACCCATTTAGGGGGCACAAGACACTGAATTCAAACTGTAATATTAGGGGTATTAAAGAAAAAAGGTATGATTTTAAATAATTGGAATAATTGTAACACTTGAGTATTTTAGTGGAGAAAAATCCATTAGAGATATAGAATGAACCCACGTTCCAATGCTACTTTAGTGATAATGTTTAGTGGTACTTCAGACAAAACAGATTTACCTTGCAAATGAGCATGGATGTGCATTTGGGTGATGGAAATACTCTACTTACACAGATGTAAATTAGATAGATTTTTTGGGGTAGATTGTAGTTATTGAACTAAGAGCCTGGGTGATGTCCCTGAGCTTTTTCTCTCAAGGCTACCACTCTATTACTTTGAGCCACAGTTCCTATTCTTATTTTCGGTTGGTTGTTTGGAGATAAGAGGCTCATGGACTTTCCTGCCGAGGATGGCTTTAAACCATGTTCATCAGATCTCGGCCTCCTGAGTAACCAGGATTCAAGGCATGAACCATCGATGTTTTTAATAATTTAGTAAATTGTATAGTTACAGAAGTTATAAATTATCATTGTAACCTGTGTAATATATGTATGTATGTATATATCAATACATAGGGGTAGAAATAGTTTAACATATTTTTGTATCTACAGTACATATATGAAATCATCCTTCATTATAAAATAAAATGGAAACAAAAGTTAATGAAGAGCAAAACAAAGGGAATTTTTACAAGTTTCTTTTTGTTGAATGAAATATGTATCAGTTTGGAAAAAAACCATCTCTACTTTAACAAAATGGGTAATTGCTATTAATTCCAATCCATCTATTTGCCCATATTGTGCATCCTCACACATGAGTGTCAAAATCAAACCACAATTTTTTGTCTGTATTTAACTCACCTGTTATAATTTAGGGGATAGATGAAGTAATCAAATAAAGATTAAAATAATAGTGAGTGAGTCTGTGAGTTAGAGCTGAAAAAGTTTTAAATATAATAATAGCTAATTAAAATGTATATTTCATACTTTTACTCTGTTGTCATGTCTCTCATTCCCACATTAGGAAAGCACATAGAAGGTTCTCACTAAATTTATGTAAGTATTAAAAATATATTTTAAGAATATGGGCATAGTGTGGTTTTAGCTTATTGAGACATGTATGGTAGAGTGTGTATTTGAGGACTTGCAATATCTTGTGATGGAGATGAAAGGAAGAATGTGCTTATTCTAGAAAACTGGCTAGAGGATTGCTCCCAGAAAGAGAGTGATGAATTCTTCCAAAAGGTTACAGTAAAATCACTTTCACAACCTTGTTCATTATTGCACTATTCACCACAGCCAAGTTATGGAAACAGCCAAGATGCCTTTTGACAGAGGGATGGTTGTAGAAAGTATGTCATATATACAAAATTGGATTACATCTATCCATTATGAGGACTGTTACATTATTTGCAAAGAAAGGGATAGATATAAAAATATGTTAAGTAAATGAAGTCAGAGCCATACACACAAAGGACCCATGTTCTGTCGCATATTTGGAAGCCAGAATTTTATGCAAGTTAAACAACAGTATTAACCAAAGTTTTCATTTTTCAGAGCAGTATTTAAAAGGTGTCATTTCTTATAAAATTGAACTTTTAATCCAACAAAATGAATACCAGGAAACTATCACTTGGAAGATGTGAGGGGAAGTCAAAGGGAAGAAATAAAGAGAGTTATGGAGTAAGAGTGAAGACATTTTATTCAATGCAAATAATATGAAACTAGAAAAAATTAAAGTGGGGTGAGGTTTGGAAGGGTAGGGAAAAGTTATATAAAGATCCATTATACTTAAAAAACTCATTTATTGAAAGGAAATTCCCATGTACACCTAGTTAAGATAATAAAAATATGATTTAAAAAATGGAGACATTTGATCTTTAACTGTGTTCTCTTAAACCATGAGTCAATATAATAGTTTCCTCCTCAGACATTTTCTTTGCAGGTATTTTCCTCATAGTGACAGAAAAGTGATCAATGCAATGCATATCAATACATCACATTGCACATACAATGAGAAGTACAAAATGTCATGTCAAAACCAGCTTTACAATGTCGGTGGGGGGGAGGGGGGTATAATTGGGTGGGGGGAGGGGGGAGGCTGGGAAGGTAGGTGAAGGGTAAACAAAGGAGGAGGCTGCAATGCTTGGTAAGAAATGTATGCATTATCCTGCCCATGTAATTGTAGCCCCTCTGTACAGTATGTTCTCAAATAAAATAAAATAATATTAAAAAAAACTAAACAAGCAAATATATTACTTATACATCAAAAAAAAAATCACGGTAAAAATGTTAGAATTCATCACATGATAACAAACAGGTAGAATGTGCCAAATACTAATTGATTGTTTTTCCAAGTACTTTACCTATGGTATATAATTTAATCCTCACAATAATTGCATAAAGTGGAACTCCTTACATTTTTAATTCTCAGATGATGATATTGAAGTCTTCAGAGTTGGAATTATTAGTACAACATTGCACTCATGGTAAGTGTTACCCTGAGGATCATCTCTCACTCTATCAATTAACCTCATTCTATTTTATGACTAAAATACTTGCACTTAGTTTACAAATTCTAGGAAAATTTCCCAGAATTATTGTTTTCACTTTCACAATATTTCACTTTATCTTTGTTAGAAAATAGGGAACTATAATATAAAAACTCAAAGTTCATAATCAATGCATAGCTCCCTGGTGAAAACAACTGCTAAAGTATAATATTCTTGATTTCTAGCTCAAAATAGTAGAAATCATATTTTATCCCTTCACTCAACACTGAACACCCTGGGGACCCTATCTCTGTTTAACACTGTCTTACTGAAATAATGACCTCCCCAATTCCTGATGGAAACAGACTGCAGGTCTCATTTCCACATTGAAGCTCAACTAAGTTGTTTACCATTCGAAGTATTTTGATTGCTTTTTACACCTAACATTTTGAGAGAAAGGTACTACTTTAAAATGCTATTAAATCAAGACTGATATAAAAATCACCTTTGACCCCAGATAAATATTTTACCTTTCCTATACTCAAAAATGCACTCTGACCTATCACTAATATTAGGAATGAGAGGATAAAAAATCATAGACACCAAGACCTAAGTATGAATTAAAGACTCTCCAACTTGTGAATACTATTGGTTTAAAAAGACATGAAGGGCTGGGAAGGTGGCTTAGTGGTAGAGTGCTTGCCTTGCATGCATGAAGCCCTGGGTTCGATTCCTTAGCAACACACAAGCATAAAGAAAAAAGCTGGAAGTGACGCTGTGGCTCAAGTGGTAGAGCGCTAGCCTTGAGCTGAAGAGCTGAGTGACAGCGCCCAGAGTTCAGCCCCCACTACCGGACCCTTCCCCCCGAAAATAAAGACATCAATACTACCAATTTTTTTCAAAATTTACTATGATACTGAAGATTCAATAATAAACTATTAACACTTGAAAATAACTCATTTTCATGGGACTAGAACACAAAACACAAGATTAATCCTAATCATATTAAAAGACATTTATTTTTACTGCAAATTCACTCTTATAACTACAAAGATTCTAAAAATAACTGAAGCACAGTGACACAAAAATAATTTAACTGCATCATCTACATTCAAAGGACTGTGCTAATAGAAAACAAAATTATACTAATTAAGTTACATAATTCACTTACATTCTTTTATTCTATTTCTTTTAGTTTCATAAAAACTGGCTTTTCATAAAATGATCCATAAAAAAGCCTATATACCCACTTACATTTTCAGATCTTAACAATATTTATTTCAGAAATGTCTTTAGCTGTATAATCAATGAACTAAAATATTACTAAAATATTTAGATGGTTTTCAGAGATTGCAAGACTCGGTCTGAGATGTTATTTATATTGGAAAACATATTCGAAAAGCCTTATTTGTTAAAGTTGTGATAGTTACTCCCACAAAAGAACTATTATTGAAGAAACCTTTGTACGTACAAAACAACTTCAAATGCATCCACAATCTGGAGATGATGCATGTTTTTTTTTTTAAATATATATCTAACAAGCATAGCCACAATACTGATTTTCAGTCAATATGATGCGATATTCAAACCTTAACAATACGGGGTTTATTATCTTAGTGTGAATAGATACGATCTTACAAAGAAAGTTATTTTCGAAAGAAATCTGGAAAGAGTTTATCCACCTTGAGTTTCACAGAAATAACCAGAGAGTAATACCTATTTGGTCAAGTCGGTCAAAATCACTCCATGAATATTTCTTTTTTTTTTTTTTTTTTTTTTTTTTTGGGTCCAGTTGTGGGGCCTGAACTCTGGGCCTGGGCGCTGTCCCTCAGCTCTTCAGCTCAAGGCTAGCGCTCTATCACTTGAGCCACAGCGCCACTTCCGGCTTTTTTCTTTTTGCTTATGTGGTGCTGGGGAATCGAACCCAGGGCCTCAGGCATTGCAAGGCAAGCGCTCTGCCACTGAGCCATCTTCCCAGCCCCTTCATGAATATTTCTTAAAAAATATAACCAATTTAAACCGGGTGCTGGTGGCTCACGCCTGTAATCTTAGCTACTCAGGAGGCTGAGATCTGAGTATCGCGGTTCAAAGCCAGCCTGGGCAGGAGAGACCGTGAGACACCTATTTCCAATAAACCACCAGAAAACTGGAAGTCGCGCTGTAGCTCAAGTGGTAGAGCACTCGCCTTGAGCTGAAGAGCTGAAGGACAGAGACCAGGCCCAGAGTTCAAGCCCCACGACTGACAAAAAGAAAAAAAAATTATATATATATATATATATATATATATATATATATAAACAATTTAAGAAGTCAAATACATATTTTGTAGTGACAGTCATCTTACAGCAATAACTTACTACCTAATTATATGTGTATCTTTTTACCTAACATAAATTAAGAACTGAAAATGATCTCTTTTATATAACTTATGTTGTAAATGCTTTGATTATGATGATGTTATTAACAAATAAAATGTACAGAAGGGTGGTTTCACTGAAATGACAGGACATAACACTGATAAAAAGAAAAACATTGCAACACAGTTCTTTTCAGCCTCACCCTGTTCATATTGGCAAGCAACATTGCAACAGCACACACACATACACACACACACACACACATAAACACACATGTGTGCACACGTACACAAGCATGCACACGCATGCCAAATTCAGGGTTTATTGTACAAAAAAGCTCAAATAAAATATTAGTGATTAGGACAAATGATAATTTCCTTATTACAAAATAATACATAATTCAGTCACCATGGTAGTTACATTTTATCTGCCCCTCCACATGTGACCACTACATTTATTTTAGGTAATTCTTTAACTAATTCATTCCTTCATTAGTTAAATACTAATACTAGAGCTTGAACTCAGGGCCTAGATCTGTCCCAAAATTTGTTATTGTTTTGTTTTAGTTTTCTCAAGGTTAGCATTTTATTGCTTGTAACACAGCTCCATTTCTAGCTTTTGCTGGTTACTTTCAAACCAGAATCTAATAGATTTTTTTCTTCGTCTGGTTTCAAACCACAATCATCAGATTTGGTCTTTCTGATTATCTAGGAATAAAGACATGAGCCACCAGTGTGGCTCCAGCTTTTTCCTATACTTATCTATTGCACATACTTAGCAATTTAATATTGAGAGTATAGAAGCAAGATGTATAGTGATTATATTGTTCTGTCAGAAATTCAAGTTAGTAATGTAAATTTCTTCTTAAGACCATACACAAAAAATACTTAAGAAGAAATCTGATGGTGATGATGATGATGATGTGTGTGTGTGTGTGTTTGTGTGTGTGTGTGTGTGTGTGTGTGTGGTGTGTGTACTGTTGCAATATGTTTCACATATAAGCACTGTGCAAGGGTGTCCAGACATTCACAGTAATTGCGTGAATATCTGCCTTGAGCTACCAACTCATGGACATTGTCTAAGTGTCCACTCTAGGCTTCCCGATGAAGAGGGGTATACTCATCCTCATCCCTAGTATTCATAGGAGTGGCCTTTTTGGAAAGAAGTCTCCTCACTGTAGTAAGCGGCAAGAAAAGCATTCTACCACTGAGCCACTTTCCCAGCCCAAGGATTAAGATTCTTGTTTGTAATTTGTTCAAAGCTATGTCTCTTTATGCAGGCTACTAAAAATGTATTTACTAATTTCAAGTAAATATATAAATTCTATTTCCATCTCTTTTAACAAATAAAAAATAAAATTGTTTGCTTTGTAAATGGATCAGAAGCATGGATTTTTTGGCTAGCTAGGTCATTGCACATCTGTATCTCTCTTCCTCTCTCTCTTTCATGAGTCTCATAGACAATATGGTTGTTCCATAATTATCCTAATTTATTTTGCTTTTATATTTTTGGTTGCATCATTTCACTTTCTGCTCTGCCATTTCCCAAATCAGCACCACATAAACAGAACCACAGAAGTGGTTCTGTGGCTCAAGTGGTAGAGCGCTTGCCTTGATTTGAAGAGCTCAAGGACGGTGCCCAAGCCCAGAGTTGAGGCCCCACAACTAATTTTTTTTTAAAAAAGAATCAAAATCCTTGATGATTCTAGGAACCGATCTGACTGAAATCAGTTGACTCACACTTTTCCTGCACAATGAAAGAAAAGGTCCAGGCTAGGAAAGCAGCTAGAGAAGGCAGGCAGATTGTATCTGTAACAAAACTTTGTGGAAAATGGTATAGAGGATTACTTACTGGAGATCCATTTGCACTGGAAGCATGATGGTGAAATATTGCTTGCTGATTCTGAACTATTGCTTTGATCATTATATTCTCCAAGAAGAAAAATGAAATTTAATTGATATCAAAGGACGACTAATACATTTTGAATTCTCATTAAGCATCTTCAATCATCAAAATTCAAAATCACCTGAAGACAATAGATAGGCCTACTTTTTTTATTTTTTTGGTCCTGTTGTGGGGCCTGAATTCTGGCCTAGGCACTGTCCCTCAGCTCTTCAGCTCAAGGCTAGCGCTCTACCACTTGAGCCACAGCGCCACTTCCGGCTTTTTTCTTTTTGCTTATATCGTGCTGAGGAATCGAACCCAGGGCCTCAGGCATGCAAGGCAAGCGCTCTACCACTGAGCCACCTTCCCAGCCCAGGCCTACTTTTTTAGATGAAAACAAGTTTTTTTTAAAAAAAAACAAGAATTTAGGTAGTCATACATAGGACTTCTATTTTACTACTACATTATACATTTTTTTCTAATGTTGGTTACCAATAAATAATGGATCTATTAGAAAGCTCTTAAAGCTAATATATTGAATAGTATGTTCTCTTACACTATATCTTGGTATTTCCCAAATTATTTACGTAGAAGGCATTGTTTCCTATTTTCTCCTTCCTAGAATAAGCTGCACATGAATCATGAATACACCACTGGTCCTCATTTTCAGTCTGTGCTTTTTTATACGGAGGAAAATCTTTCCTCTGCTCTCTATCAATTCACTACTGTCCAGTCTGAATAATTTAAAATAGTAAAAATGGAAAAAGAGAAAATAAATCATGGTGAAAAAACATATGCAGAAAATTCACCGGATTTTGCTGACCATTTCAACCAACGTGAACTATTGGGGAAATACATGGACACCTCATTCCCACTGGTACTCAAAGTCTCTGGTTAGGCAATTCTGATGAAGACACGGAACAAGATGAAAACATTAGGAAGGTATCAATTGCAAGAAAATAATGGAGAAGAATACCATACAAATTTCTTCTTTGGGATGCCAAAATTAATTGGCTTACTACACTGCCGAGACTACTTTCCAAAAAGGCCCCTCATGTATACTAGAAATGAGGTAAGTATACCCCTCTTCATCAGGAAGCCTAGAATGGACATTTAGACATTGTCCATGAGTTGGTAGCTCAAGGGAAAAATGTCTTCCTGACCCTTTACCCTTCTTCCATGTAGGAACAGACCAACCAGAATATCTTACCCTGACAGCATAGATTGTCTTACTGGAACAAAACTAATCTTAGTTACAAGGGTTCATAGAGAGAGGAAAACTTCAGACAGAATTGTTCAGAATAGAAGGTATTTTATCAAAATATAATTATTTATTATACCTATCATTTCAAAAGTAGCTAAAGCCAAGAAGGTGAAAAAAGTGTTCATATTCATGTTACCTAATATCCTGACCTGTCTACCATCCAAACAGGCAGGAACTTACACTACTGACTTTCTATCACCAAATATTTCCATAGCTCCTGGAGAAGTCCATAAATTTCTCCTCGATATTAGGCCTTAAATTGGTAATGTTTTAATCAAAGTGTTTCCTCTTGCCTCCAGGTTGTAAATTTACAAATGGTAAAGTTTTAGGTCTAACTCTACCAAAAACTGAGGTAGAGATAATGGAATAATACTTTAAAACAGAGTTGCATTTGATAACCTAACCTCAACAGAATAATGCATAACAATTTCTTATATTATATATACTTATATATTTTATATATGCTTATCTTAAATTTCACACAGTGAATCTTACTAGAATTAATTGATAATTTGGCAAATAAATTGAAAATTATTCCCATAAATAGATTGGAACATAAATAATTAGGCTTAGAATATATATTAGAATATAAGAAGTATCATTGCAATGTCTTCGGTATAAACTTGTGATACCTTCTAAGTGTTCTTGGTCTTCTGAATTCACATTGTAAAAAAAATATTGTTTTCCTCTAATCTAGAAGAGATTTTACACTGCTTATGCGTTTATTGTGTTAACTCGCTAGTCCCAGTGTTTTTTTTTCCATATTTCTGAAGCATTCTTACTGATTATACACAAATTTTGCTGATATGATTCCTAAAATCTATTATTCTTCTGAAGTACCCATGGGTCTGAGGATATCAGATCCCAGTTACCTGCATCATCATATAACATGGGCAAGACTTCTCACCTTGGCCCATGCAACATGCTAAGAGAAAGTAATTGAAGACCCACCTCAATTCCTTGCAGGAATTAGCCGTAAGCAATTGTGAAATGTAAGGCAAATTAAAATGAAAGATGAGATCACAAAATATGAGAGAAAGTACTGCAGTTCAAACTTTTAATTTATAGATGACCAGCCCATATGAGTAAACAAAATCACAAATGTCACAAGATTATTTTTAATACCCCTCTCCTAATGATGAGTGGAAGATTTCAGTACAGCATAAGTAGGCCAAAAATAATTTCTGGAATATTAGATCCATAATTGTTCTACCAAGGCTAGGAAAACTTGACTTAGAGTTCAAATATAACAAAAACACACAAAAATCACAACCAAACAGCAATCTTTAGAGAGTATGTATATGGGCTCACAAAATTTTAAGCAGTTAATGAAGGACAGTCATGGGAAAAGCAAACAAACTATTCAAAGAGTGCAGTTGTGGTAGGGGAGAATTTTGAACAGATTTAAATAGATTGTCAAAGGTTATAAATTACCTACATCTACTGCAAATATTTTCTTCTGTGAGTATTCTTTTTCTTGGGGGGGTGGGGGCCAGTCGTGGGGCCTGAACTCTGGGCCTGGCACTGTCCCTCAGCTCTTCAGCTCAAGGCTAGCGCTCTACCACTTGAGCCACAGCTCCACTTCCAGCTTTTTTTTTGCTTATGTGGTGCTGAGGAATCGAACCCAGGGCCTCAGGCATGCAAGGCAAGCGCTCTACCACTGAGCCACTTTCCAAGCCCCCATTCTTTGAGTATTCTTTGTCTGAACTGGTTACTCCAGTCTTGAGATACACTTTATAACTTGTGAAGATAGAAGGGAAGAAACAAGGTCAAGAACCCATTACACCACTGGGGAGAAAACAGTTCTCTAAGGTTTCTTTCTTCACTACTCTTTTCTCATACTTTTAATAAAGTCAAGTGATTTTGAGTTACATCTTTCCTTCTTTTTCAGAGAATTACTGTTTGGTAATTAAATGTCAATTCACAAATTTTGATGTCTTTTTTTAAAGAACTTTGAATTTTAATTCCACTGCTACCTTGTTTCACACAGTGAGAGTATATTTCCTGGATAAGGACAATTCTCAAGGGAACCTACAAGATTTACAGCAAGGTTTGTGAGGCTTGTTAGTTTACTGTGAAAATGAACCATATTCACCCACATTGCTACCTCTCAGCTAAGTCTCCAAGGATTTCTTTGCATGAAAGCCTATTTTCCCAGACAATATTAAATTTTCTTAATAGGCTAAGTTGTTAAAAAGTTTGAACAATTAAAATTTACCTGTCATAAATTTTAAAGGTCTTTTGAAATTCCTTTATCAGAATCGTGAAATCACCAGTCATAATCCCGCCTTTACCATCAAAAACAGTTAACATGTTGTTTCATGATATAGTATCCATGAAACTACTATTTTCCAGTGCCTTTGTTATGCGTATATATGACCATATAAGCTGATGCTGAGCAAAATGTACTCCAAGATATGGAAAGAGAAATATTTATTTGTGGTTGTTGTTTTTGATGTACTATGTGATTTCTATTTTCTTTGAGATTTTCCCGTATGGTTTATCCCCTGCTGTGTTTGATTTTGGTATCCTGTGTATTGTGTATACATTTACCTTAATTAGGGAAGGGAACACGAACAAAAATAATGGTGAGGCAAAGGACAAAGACCAAACCAATGCAATAGCAATTCTCACAAGACAAGAAGTTGGAAATGTACATTACAACTTTTGAAGCATATTGGGGTGAAGGAAAAACTGTGAGAAAAATGAGAGAGGGAATAACAAGTTTGAAAAGTTATGTATTCAGTACCTTACAATGGCTGTAACCCCAGTGCACATCACTTTCACATTGAAATTACATTTAAAAAATAAGCTGGTGAAATAAAATTTCACTGTTTTGGTATAGTAAATATTATTCTTTATGTAGTACCTTTTCAAAAATCAGTATTATTTGGCATCTAATTTGAATTAATTACCTCTTCTTTATTAGACGGTCATCAACTTGAATGATATCCAACTAGACAATTTTTTCACAATATACTTGCCAATATTTCGAAAATAGAATAAATTTAGAACTTTCTTATACTAAAACAGAAAACAGTTTAATTCAATGGAAACCCATAACTTTTAAAAGTAAATAAGTTGTTAAGAGGACAGAATGTATGTGTTCTTCAAAATTCCTATGACTAATAACTACTCATTTTCAAATTCTGAACATTCCATACCTGACAGATTCAAAATATACCTGTTTGCATGTTATGTAATTCGGCAATAGATGAATTTTCCAATGGTGTGTTACAGACCGAGAAGTGAACAGAAAAAGTGCTACATTCTGATATAGGATATAACTATGAAGCATGTTTTAATTAATTCTTCGGGAGTAAGCAGTTGTTTGTCAGATTAAGCTATTATTTAATTACCATCAATCACAAGATTTATGCCATAAAGTCATCCTAGCCTACCAGTTTCCAACTTGTACGGTGCACCTCAAAATTTCCTTAATTCACATCAAGAATAGCTTATCTCCATTGTGAAAATACACTGCACCTCTGCTAATGTGATGCCCTCCGTGTTCTGGAAAGAAGATCACTATATACTGGGTTGCATCATTTTTCCCCTACTGGTATTCTTGGAAAAATTATTTATATTTATACTTTTTTAACTATCATAGATAATCAGGATGCTAAGATTTTAAGGTTACAGTTCAAAGCCTGTGAAGACTCAAGGACTATGTTGAAGGGGCAGAATGATGCAGACTCCGGGCTCAGGATTATCTGAAAATTGTGTTTGAGTATTAGGAAAGCTCTTGGTATGTCAGGCTAGAGAGGGAAAACGTTCTCTCCCTCTATCTCAAAATAAATGTCACAGACTCCTAGGAGCTGAGGAAGTAGCTCTTCTGTTGCTTAAGCATAGTTGAACAGCTGGTCAAGCATTTTCCTGAAATTGGAGAAGTGGTTTAAGTTTGCTCTAAAATAGTTTAGATAATAATATATCAAGACAGGGCTGGGAAGGTGGCTCAGTGGTAGAGCACTTGCCTTGCATGCATGAGGCCCTGAGTTCAATTCCTCAGCACCACATAAGCCAAAAGAAAAAAGCCGGAAGTGGTGATGTCGCTCAAGTGGTAGAGATCTAGCCTTGTGCTGAAGAGCTGAGGGACAGCGCCCTGGCCCAGAGTTCAGGCCCCACAAACGGACCCCCCCCAAAAAATAATAATATACCAAGGCATTGTGTCATAGCTCAAGTAAAAATGTATGTGTTGAAATTTTTGTGTCAATGTCTTCTGACCAAATCTTGGCAAAGATCATGCTTGCTTGTCTTTAAACACCCACTAAGAATAAAGCATAGCATGCAGTGGCAATTGCTGTTTGCACTCTGCATCCCCAGTGTCCTGGTGATTTCGTTACCCTTACCCAGGGACCCCAAGGCACTAGACGATACAATTGGCACCCAAACAGGGACCCTTCATTGTTGAATTCAGGATGGGATATTCAGGTAAGTACTTTTAATTACAGGGTGATGGGACAAGTTAAATCTACTCCGTACTTACATATGCTTAAACATTTACTTGCTGCTTCTGGTCTAAATATTTGTTCTTCTGACATAGAAATGTGTATTAATGTAGTTAGGGAATGGAATCCTTGGTTCCCAGATGAAGGAACATTAGATGTTGATAATTTGAAATGAGTAAAGAATAAAGTAGAAAGAGATGTTCGAGAAGAGGAAAAGATTCCTATTAGAGAGTTCCGGGAAGATGGCAGAGGAGAAGCTGGAATCTGAACAAGCTCTCACATAGAAAGCAGTTTTAGAGTTCCAGTGAACAGTCCTAAGCCAGAGAATCACACCAAGTGTGCCATCACAGGACAGAGAGTTAGACAAGAGAGGGAAAGCCAAGACAAGGAGACACATCTGAGCGCCTGCCAGCAGCTGCTGCGGAGGTGGCAGGGTCACAGCGGAAACCGCCACCACGGCCATACCTGAGCGCTCACACAGAGTCTCCGGGACGAAGGAGCCAGACACAGAGGGAGAGAGGATTCTACTCAACAGGAGCAAGAACCAACAAGGAGCGGACATCTTCATCCTGAAGTTTGCAGACCAGAGACGACCCAGGACCCAAGACTCGGCGTGAGTACAAGCCCGATGTCCTAACTCCTTCTCAGGGAGCAGAGGAGGGAAGGCCACCCCTCCCCCCCCAACACGGGTGATCTCCACCTCGGATACCGACAAAGCTCGGAGGAGATGCCAGCTCCAACTCATGCCTTGGAATAAAACGAGTCATTTAGCAGGTCACAAGAACTTAACGGCAAAGTGACCTACAGACTCAGCTCCATCCAGGGAAAAGTCACCCAGCTCAGGCACCAGCCATTGGAGTGGGTTTCCTCACTGGGTAATCAGAGCCAGAGGCTGCTCCTCCCTCTAGCATCCTCAACAATCAATTGAAAAACAGAAACCCTGAGAATGGCTCCAGGCTGGGCTCTGTGAGTTTTTCACAAAATAGACCCAGGGAAAAGCTACTGTTTGTTGAAAGGCCTCAACTCTACCAGAACCTAGCCTCATCACCCCCCTTTTGTGATTCTCAAAGCAGATCACCCTCCCATTAAACTAACCTGGGAGGGGGATCTCAAAATCCTGGGTAAAGTAGAGCATTTTTCTGCCTGTTGGAACAAACTGACTTAAGAAACCAATCAAGCCACAGGACCTCAAGCTGACCAGAGACTCCAACAAGAGGCTGGTTACAGACAAAAGGGAGAGGAAGAACTTTTTTTTCTTCTTCTTTTCTTTTTTCTTTTTTTTTCTTTCTTTTCTTGGTACCTTATATATATATAAAATTTTTTTTCCTTTTCTAAAACTTTTATTAATATTTAATTTTTGCCTTTTTTGAAAAAATAATTGTTTTCCAGTTACTTTTTTTCCCTCTTATAATTTTTAATTTAGGAATACGTGAATGTGTGTTTTCCTTTTTTTCTTGTCTTCTTTCTCTTTTTCTTTCTTCCTTAATTATCTTTTTGTTTTTTGTCTAGCTCTACTGAACTTCTGATATTTTATTTTCTGCCTTTCTTATCCTTTTCAACTTTTCCTCTCTTTTTTTCTTCTGTATGTGACTTAACTCTTGTCCTGCACATCCTCAGATAAACCCATAGTTAACTAGTAGACCCTATCCCCCATTGAGTACACACTTAATCCACAAATTTATTACTCAATCCAAAACCTCTGAGACTTAAATTCCGTAATAGCAGTACTAACTCTTTATACCCATATATTATTTTAAGCATTTTTTTAAGTTTTTCACATCTCCTCTATCTCCCTCCTGTTTTCTCAATATATTCACATTCCTCTCTAAATAGATGGTCTTTCAATCTCTATAACTATATTAATTTTTATGTTTCTATTTTTTTTTGGTCTCTTTTCATTTCCATTTCCCTTTCTTCTTTGTCTCTCTCTTAACTTGCATCCTACCAAACCTATTTCCTGCACTGAGATTAGGACATAGTTAACTCTCCCTGTACCTCCCCACACCAATCTATTCCTATTTTTAACCCACAACACTCACTAACCCTACAAATTTCTGGTTTTCCAAATTCTTCTCTGCGGTTCGAAGCCCATTAACATATAGTTGTTTGATGTTGAATAGATGTATCTGTTGAACTAGATTGTATCTGTAGACTATTGACTGAATAAATGCAAACGTTGGTTGTTGTTTGCCTTAAGATAGTGTTCTAACACAAAACTGATGCTATTTTCATCTCAAATGGGCAGAGTAAGCCGGAAAAACACAAGAAAAATGGCAAATCCGGGTATCTCAATTCCCAATCTTGATAATCAGGGGTCAGATCAGATAACAAACAATCCAGAGGAGAGTTCCCAAATAGCTCTACAAACACTGGTGGCAAACATT
This sequence comes from Dipodomys merriami, assembly GCF_024711535.1. Taxonomy (NCBI): domain Eukaryota; kingdom Metazoa; phylum Chordata; class Mammalia; order Rodentia; family Heteromyidae; genus Dipodomys; species Dipodomys merriami. The sequence continues at coordinate 882,283 of NW_027204871.1, forward strand.
ATAAATGAGAAGTTTGACAACTTACAAAGGACTCACTATGAGCGTGATAGGGAGAGAGAGGAGGCATCCCAAAAGTATATACAGGAATATCATAAGCGTGAGGAAGCTACACAAAAACTGATACAGGATTTGCGTGAACAACTTGAAAATACTCAAAGAGAAAGAGAGGAATGGCGTGAGCAGGCTGAGAACACTCAAAAAGAACAGCAGGAATCCCACGAACGGGAGGAAAGAGAACTGCAGGAATCCCACAAACCAGAGGAAGCTAATCAAAGAGTAATTCAGGAATTGAGAGACCAGGTAGTGATAACACAAAGATCAATAAAGGCATTGATGGAACCCATTAACAAAGGGCTGAAGGAAGTCAGGGAGACCACAAAGGAAATGCTGAATGGAACCCAACAGAAGGAATGGGAGTCCAAGGAAACCATAACCAATCAACTAAGTGATTTGAGAATAAACACTGAACACCAAATTAAGGAAGTAAAGAAATTCATCCGAGACCTAAAACAGAGCTTCAACAAAGAACTTGAAGCCATCAAAGCTGACCAATTAGAAGGAAAAGAGATAAAAAACAAAGTAGAAAGTCTTGATAGCAGGTTAGACCATGCAGAAGATCGAATCTCAGGGATTAAAGACAGCCTAGATATTATAGAGAAAGAACATACAACCATCCAAGACAAGTCCAGGAAATATGATAGATCTACACAACACCTGGAAGACACCATCAGAAGGCCTAATCTAAGGATAATGGCTGTAGAGGAGCACGTAGAAACAGAAGTTTATGGTCTAGGAAATTTGTTTAACAGGATCCTAGCAGAGAACTTCCCAAACATACAAAAAGATTGGCCTATTCAGATACAAGAAGCTTTTAGAATCCCAAATAGAACAGACCAGAATAGGACATCCCACCGTCACATTTTAATCCACACGGGATCAACTCAGACAAAGGAAAAGATCCTTAAAGCTGTCAAGGAGAAAAGGTTAATCACCTATAAAGGGAAACCAATTAGAATCACCTCAGATTTCTCAGCAGAGACAATCAAAGCAAGAAGAGCATGGAATTATGTATGCCGTGACATAAAAACAAACAACTATCAACCAAGAATACTGTACCCAGCTAAACTCTCCTTCATAACTATAGGCCAAATAAAAACCTTCCATAGCAAAGAAAAATTGAAACAGTACATCTCCACCAATCCAGCCCTACAAAGGATTCTTAAAGATGTCCTACACATAGAAAACCAACAAGACCCCAACAAAGGCCAAGAAACTGCACCCAAACTGAGAATCCAAGAACCATAGGAAGAACTCAGTTTTCACAGCCCCCAAGAAGGTGGATAACATGGCAGGAACTCACAAATATGTCTCAGTCCTATCTCTTAACGTTAACAGACTGAACTCTCCAATTAAGCCACATAGACTCTCTAGTTGGATTAAAAAACAAGACACTTCTATCTTCTGCTGCAGGAGTCACATCTCGCCCAAAAAAACAAACATATTTTCAATGTTAAAGGCTGGAACAAAATCTGCCAAGCAAACGGCCCCCATAAACAGGCGGGAATTGCAATCCTAATATCAGATAAAATAGACTTCAAATTAAAATTCGTGAGAAGAGGTAAAGAATTTCGCTACATACTAATTAAAGTATCTCTCCTTCAGGAGGATAATACAGTTCTAAATATCTATTCACCAAACAATGGAGCACCCAAATTTATCAAAGAAACACTACTTTCCCTCAAAACCCATATAGATCCAAAAACATTAATTGTTGGGGATTTTAACACACCACTCTCCCCACTAGATAGATCAACTCGGCAAAAACTCAACAGAGAAACCGCAGATCTAAACAGCTGCATAGATCAACTAGACTTAACAGACATCTACCGAACATTTCACTCAGCAGCATCAGAATACAGGTTTTTCTCAGCAGCACATGGAACGTTTTCTAAAATAGACCACATTTTAGGCCACAGAGCAAACTTGTCTAAATTCAGAAACATTGAAGTTATACCTTGCAAATTCTCTAACCACAAGGGAATAAAATTAGAACTCAACACCAAAAGCCACCAAAGAAAGTCTGGTATCACATGGAGGCTGAAAAACACACTGCCGAATCAAGAGTGGGTCATGGAAGAGATTAGAAAGGAAATTCAAATGTTCATGCTATTCAACAAAAATGAGCACACAAATTCCCAGCTCCTCTGGGACACAGCAAAGGCAGTACTGAGAGGCAAGTTTATAGCTCTGAGTTCCTATATCAACAAATTGGAGAGATCTGAAACTAGCAATTTAATGACACATCTAAAAATCCTTGAAAAAGAGCAGCAAGATAAACCCCAATCCAGTAGACGGAAAGAAATAATCAAAATGAAATCAGAATTAAATGAATTAGAATCCAAAAAAACTATAGAAAGAATCAACAAAACAAAGAGTTGGTTCTTCGAAAAACTTAACAAAATTGACAGTCCCTTAGCAAATCTTACCAGAAAAAGAAGAGAACGCACCCAAATAAATAAACTCAGAGATGAGAATGGAAACATCACCACGGAAACAACCAAGATTCAGAACATTATAAGGGAATACTTCTCAAAACTTTATGCTAATTAGTTCGAGAACTTGACAGAAATGGACCTTTTCCTAGCAAATATTGACATGCCAAATCTAAACAAAGATGAGTTAAATCAGCTTAAGAGGCCCATCTCAAGCATTGAAACAGAAACAGCAATAAGAGACCTCCCAGCTAAGAAAAGTCCAGGACCAGATGGTTTTACAGCGGAATTTTACAAGGTCTTCAAAGCAGAGATCACACCAATACTCCTCCAACTCCTTAATGAAATTGAAAGAGAAAGCTCACTACCGAACACATTCTATGAAGCCATCATAACCCTCATCCCAAAACCAGGCAGGGACTCATCAACGAAAGAGAACTATAGACCCATTTCTTTGATGAACATTGATGCAAAACTTCTCAACAAAATTTTGGCCAATCGACTTCAACAATTCATCCAAAAAATCATAAACCATGATCAAACAGGATTCATTTAAGGGATGCAAAGCTGGTTCAATATACGCAAATCAATTAATATTATTCATCACACCAACAGGAGCAAGAATAAGAACCACATGGTTATCTCAATAGATGCAGAAATAGCATTCGACAAGATCCAACACCCCTTTATGATGAAGGTTTTGGAAAAATTAGAAATCCATGGAACATTCCTCAATACAATAAAGGCTGTATATGACAAAATTACAGCCAGCAACTCCATTTGTAATAGTCCCACAAAAAATAAAATATCTAGGAATTAACTTAACTAAAGAAGTAATGGACCTCTATGATGAAAACTTTAAAATCTTGAAAAAGGAAATCAACACAGAACTTAAAAAATGGCAAAAAGTCCCATGCACCTGGATTGGAAAGATTAACATTGTGAAAATGGCAATACTTCCCAAGGCTATCTGCAAATTCAACGCAATACCTATCAAAATTCCAACCTCATTCTTCAAGGAAATAGAAGAGGCAATCCAAAAATTCATATGGAACAATAAAAGACCCCGAATAGCAAAAACGCTCCACAATGGAAAGAACACTGCTGGAGGAATATCAATACCAAACTTCAAACTCTACTATAAAGCCATAGTAATCAAAACAGCTTGGTATTGGCATGAGAACAGACCTCAGGACCAATTGAATAGAATTGATAACTCAGAAATGAACCTACAGACCTATAGTCATCTAATCTTCGATAAGGGAGCTAAAACAATAGAATGGAAGAAAGGCAACCTCTTCAGTAAATGGTGCTGGCAAAATTGGTTAACTACATGTAGAAACCTTAAGTTAGATCGTTATATATCACCCTGCACCAGAATCAACTCCAAATGGATCAAAGACCTTGAACTCAAAGCAGACACTCTGAAAACATTACAGGATGGAATAGGAGAAACCCTACGTATCCTTGGCTCAGGCCGAAATTTTCTGAATAGAGACCCGGAAACCCAACAAATCAAAGAAAGGTTGGACAAATGGGATTGCATGAAGTTGCAGAGCTTCTGCAGGGCAAATGACATAGCTAGCAAGATCAATAGAAAGCCCACGGATGGGGAGAAGATCTTTACTAGCCATGCAACGGACAAGGGTCTCATATCTAAAATATACTTGGAACTCAAAAAATTAAACCCCCCACCAACAAATCCTCAAAGAAACAACTGCCCAATAAATAAGTGGGCAAAAGGCTTAAAGAGAAACTTCTCTGAAGAAGAAAGAAGGATGGCCAATAGACACATGAAGAAATGCTCAACATTCCTATCCATAAAATAAATGCAAATCAAAACAACATTGAGGTATCACCTCAGTCCAGTTAGAATGGCAAAAATCAAGAACTCTAACAAAAACAGATGCTGGAGGGGATGTGGACAGAAGAGAACCTTTAGTTCATTGTTGGTGGGAGTGTAAACTTGTTCAACCACTTTAGAAAGCAGTATGGAGGTTCCTCAAAAGACTTCATATAGAACTCCCCTATGACCCAGACATCCCACTTTTGGGCATTTACATAAATGTTTATAAACAAGACCACACTAAAGCTACCAGCACAACTATGTTTATTACAGCATTATTTACCATAGCTAAGATATGGAACCAACCCAGATGCCCCTCAGTAGATGAATGGATCAAGAAAATGTGGTATATATACACAATGGATTTCTATGCCTCCATCAGAAAGAATGACATTGCCCCATTTGTTAGGAAATGGAAAATCTTGGAAAAAAATATATTAAGTGAAGTAAGCCAGGCCCAAAGAAACATAGGTCCCATGGTTTCCCTTATTTGTAATATCTTGTATATGTATGAGTCAAGCGAAAAAGGTCAGATAATGTGATGTCAGGAACATGAACCCTTAGATGTGTATTTTATTGTTTTTTTCTTTCATGCATGTGTTTCTCACGCATTTATAAGATTATCTCTTTGTTCCTTTGTATATCCCTTCCCCACATTATAACCCCTGCTTTCACTATATTTGATGTCAGTATAACTTGTGGAGGAGATGGGGAAAAACCTGTTGTTTAAGGATACAGGTGGACCTGTTGCAACAATGAGAAGTATAAGTTGTCATGTCCAAAACTACCTTTACAACGTCGGTGCGGGGGGGGGGGAGGGAGGAAGGGGGGAAGAGAAGGATTGGGATTTGGGGGGTGGGGGGAGGCTGGGAAGTGATGTGAAGGGTAAACAAAGGAGGAGGCTGCAATGCTTGGTAAGAAATGTACACATTATCCTGCCCACGTAATTGTAACTCCTCTGTACAGTATATTCACAAATAAAATTAAATTAAAAAAGATTCCTATTAGATTTTGATCCATTTGGGCTATTTTACATACCCTTTTAAAGCTTTGAATGAGGAAGGATTAATAGCAGACTTAAAGAAAGAGGCCACCCCTTCTATTCTATATTTACAATTGGACTCTGAGGTTAAGGACACAATAGATAAGGATGCATTGCAATTAACAGAGAAAAAAACAAGAGGTAAAAAAGCGTGAAAAGGAACAAATTGAAAGTGTAAATAAAATATCTGAGCAAATGAAATTTTTGTTATCAAAATTACAACATATGGAGTTGGAAATTAGCAGAGTGAAAAGAGAACCTGAGAAAGTGAAAATAAAGCAGCCTTAGGCTCCTTCACTGGCCGATGGAATTTTTATAGCATCAATCCCTCACAAAACAGAGGGCTCAGACAGTGAGTTTGATGATGAAATGCCTATTTTTTTCTTATCCTTTAATTCGACCACCCCCTATGAATGGTATATCTCAACCAGCCAGATATGAATGTGCTGCTGTTGATGATATTGGTAAACTTAAGAAGGCAGTGATGGTGTATGGTCCTTGTAAGGTCTGCTCCAGCATTGAGAGCAGACTCCACCCTCCTTGCAGCAAAGTCTCCACCCAGCACCTGCGTTACCTAGGCAACTGGGCACCTGGAAGTGGTCACATCTGCATCCCCTGAGGTCACATCTGAATTTGATGTGGCCACACCTTTCTCTGCCCATACCCTAGATAAGGCATAGCCCACGCCCAGAGGCACTCTCTTGCTGCTCTTTTCTAGTTCTCTCTGCTCTCTGCTCTTTTCTATCTCTCTCACAGTTCCTTTCTAGCTCTCTGCTCTCTCCCTGTTCTCACTGTTCTTTTCTAGCTCTCTGTTCTCGCTCTCTGCTCTCACACTGTCCTTTTCTAGCTCTGCTCTCTCACTGTACTTTTCTAGCTCTCTCTGCTCTCTTGCTGCTCATTTCTAGTTCTCTGTTCTCTCACAGCTTTTTTCTAGCTCTCTGCTCTCTTGCTGCTCTTTTCTAGCTCTCTCTGCTCTCTCTTTCTTTCCTCTCTCTTTCCCAGATCTCTCTTTCCTAGGCCTTTCCCAGCCGCGTGGATTTCCAACCTTGCCTGGTCCCAGCAGGTCTACTGAATAAACCTACCCCTTACCTGAATATCACGTGCATGGTGCTTTTCTTACTCGGCTACCTCTTTTTAAAAACCTAACATGAATGGTGGCATGACTCGGATAAAGGGCTTAAAGTCAGGATAGCTGGGACTTCTCTCTGGTATTTTTTCCCTCTTTTTTCGTTTTCTGTTTGTTTTCCCCTTTTTGTTCTGAGGAATACCCACAGTTCTAATGACCTTTTGCGAACCCATCTGTCTGCTGTGGAAACAGCGCATCGATACCATTGCTGGCCTTCACATCCATGTCCACACCACTTCTCTACTCCGTTGAGTGAAGCTACTCTAAGGTTCTCTGTTGCTCTCTCTAGAGGGCTCTGGGGGAAGTCGGGAAGCCCCTTCTGCATGCTCAGCTATCCTTCACTCACCAGACTGACTCTCCTACTCATTTAATGGGGTGCTGCAAATCATGCCTGAGCCGTGAAACCCCTTTGAAATGTCTCCTGCGCTCCCTGGAAAGCCAGAGCACCTCATGTTTATGCCATTCTCAGATGTAGACAGTTTTTCTACTGCAATGGTAAATGGTCAGAATTCTGTTTATTTCCAGGCTCTCTTTGCTCTCTCTCTGCCATTCATGTCCAACTTTCCCTATCTCTCCCTTTCTTTTTTCTACATTTTGGCTTGTGCCCTGAAGAGTGCGACGCAGGCTGGGTCCCAGGGACCCCCTCTAGGTTCTATCTCAAAGGCTAGCCAATTGTAGTCTTGGTCTATTTGTTCAGGGTGTCTTTGCATTTTTTTTCAGAAATTCGTCATCTTGAGTTTGCCATCTTGGCCACATGGTGGCTTAAGGGTTTGGCCCCATCTGGCCCTTAACCTTCCACCAAACTTACTACTCCATCTGGCTATTCTAAGATGCCTTGCTAACAATTTGCTTTTTTCACAGGCCCTGGTAACTGAGGCCCAACCATGTGATGTGCTTTGTTAGCAAAGATGTCTAAACACTGTTGCCAAAATTTTAGGTTTTGAGTTTTGCCTTTTTTGTTTTGTGTTGTGTATTCTACTGACTACATGGTTTTAAAATACTGGGCATATCTGTACTGAAATTCTCATCACATCTAATGAGTTTTGTCATTTCAGAATATTTGTCAGTCAATTCTTGTTAAGAACCAGGTAAGCTCTACTTATTCTACTTGATCTCCCTGTTGCTTTAGTAAGGTGCTAGTCTTTTTTTTTTTTGTCGGTCATGGGGCTTGAACTCTGGGCCTAAGAGCTGTCCCTCAGCTCTTCAGCTCAAGGCGAGCGCTCTACCACTTGAGCTACAGCGCCACTTCCTCCCTGTTGCTTTAATTTGAAATAATAAAGGTCTTTTGTGGCAAAGATTGCAGGTCAAAGCCAGCCCAGGCTGAAAAATCCCTAAGACTCCATCTTCCAACTAACCTGCAAAGAGCCCGGCCTGAAGCATGGCTCAAGACTCTTACCTGTAAGCAGCCAAACACTGGAAGTGTTATTGTAACTCAAAGTGGTAGAGCACTAGCCTTGAGCAGAAGTGCTCAGGGACAGTGCCCAGGCCTTGAGTTCAAACCTCCTTGAATACCAACTGGGACAAGCCATCCCAGAAATGAGCACCTAGACACAGCCAGTCTGGGGAACAAGGGAACATGGAAAGGAGTAAGAGGAGATGACACATCAGCTACTTTGTGCCTGCCCTTTCAAAATTAACCAGAGTCTGGAGGTCAGGGGAAGTAAGAAGCGTGCCCATCCAATGTCTATACCTATCTATCTATTAACTGAACAGGAATTTATAATTCTTGCCTTTGTCACCTGACTTCTCTACCTAGTCGGCAGATGTCAGAAGTAGCTAGGGACATTTCTACAACATTTTAAGCCACAAGTCCTTCCTCTTACCATTTATTTGCTCACTAGTATTTTTTTTCCAGCCCCTCAATGCTCATGAGACTTCTCCAGACTTCATCTAAGGATTCACGCCACCAAGAGACCACTGCTGCTCACTGCCTTCTCTGGGAGTGGACCGAATTCCAGCCTTTTACCCCTATTGTCGAAGCCCCCTTGTCAGCAGCAAGTAGCCAGAGAGAATCCACACACTATTTTATGATTATTAAAAGGCTGGAATATAAGGTCTGCTCCAGGATGGCGAGCAGACTCCACCCTTCTCACAGCAAAGTCTCCACCCAGTACCTGTATTACCTAGGCAACTGGGACACCTGGAAGAGGTCACATCTGCATCCGCTGAGGTCACATCTGAATTTGATGTGGCAACACCTATCTCTGCCCATACCCTAGATAAGGCCTAGCCCAGGCCCAGAGGCTCTCTCCCGCTGCTCTTTTCTAACTCTCAGTGTCGTATGTTACTATAACATCAGAAGACAGACAGACAGCTGTCCTTAAACCTTATATTATGGAAGTTCCAGTTAACATAATTGATAGAGATATACTGGAACAATGGGGAGCTCATATTCAATTTTAACATTTTTAGTTGGGGCCCATAAAGATATTATGGAAATCTGAGGAACTTCTTTGGATTCAACAATGTCCTTTATCTAAAGAAAAATTAGAAGCAGCTCATCAATTAGTTGAAGAACAGTTAACCAAAGGACATATTGAGCCATCTATGTCACCAGGGAATTCTACAATATATGTTATTAAAAAGAAGTCAGGGAAATGAAGATTGCGGACTGATTTACAAGGAGGTAAGGCATCCACGTACCCTATGGGGCTTTACAACCTGGTATACTGTCGCCTGTCATCCTTCCTAAAAATTGGCCAATAATAGTAATAGATTTACAAGACTGCTTTTTTACCATTCCTGTACATGTAAAAGATTATAAAATATTTGCCTTTTCTTTACCACAAATAAATCATCAAACCCCTCATCAGAACTTCCAATGGAAGGTGTTGCCCCAAGGAATGATGAATTCTCCAACTATGTGACAGGTATATGTTGATAAGGCCTTAAAACCTGTTAGACAAAAATGGCCTCACATTTATATTTCTCATTATATGGATGATATTTTATTTGGAGGACCAAATATGACAGAATTAGAAATGGTGTCACAGTGTTTACCCTCCATATTTAAAGATTTTTGGATTAATAATAGCACCTGGAAAAATACAAAAAAATATCGTGGTAAAATGTTTAGGATATGTTTTTTTTTTGTTTCTTGTTTTTTTTTATTGTGAAAATATGGTACAGAGGTGTTACAATTACATGGGCAAGATAGTGAGTACATTTCTTATCAAGCATTGTAGCCTCCTCCTTTATTTACCCTTCTCATTCCTTCCCATCTGCCCTCCCACAAACCCAATCCCCCCCACAAGTTGTAAAGTTTGTTTTCGACATGACAACTTGTAATTCTCATTGTTGCAACAGGTCCACCTGTATCCTTATTTAAATGACTTGTTTTTCCCCTTCCCCTCCACAAATTATACCGACATCAAATACAGTGAAAGCAGGGGTTATACTGTGGGGGAGGGACATACAAAGCAACAAAGAAATAATCTTATAATTGCGTTAGAAACAAATGCATGAAAGAAAAAAAAGCACTTAAATACATATCTTAGGGTTTTCTGCTTGACTCATACATATACTAGATATTGCAAATAAGGGAAATCATGGGAACTATGTTTCTTTGGGCTTGGCTTACTTCAATTAATATAATTTTTTCCACTTCTTTCCATTTCCTAACAAATGCGGCAATGTCATCCTCCATGCTCCAGGATTGGAAAGATTAACATCGTGAAAATGGCAATACTTCCCAAGGCTATCTGGAAATTCAATGCGATACCTATCAAAATTCCAACTTCATTCATCAAGGAAATAGAACAGGCAATCCAAAAATTCATATGGAACAATAAAAGACCCCGAATAGCAAAAACCCTCCTCAATGGAAAGAACACTGCTAGAGGAATATCAATACCAAATTTCAAACTCTACTATAAAGCCATAGTAATCGAAACAGCTTGGTACTGGCACAAGAACAGAACTCAGGCCCAATGGAATAGAATTGAAAACTCAGAAATGAACCTGCAGACCTATAGCCATCTATTCTTTTATAAGGTAGCTAAAATAATAGAATGGAAGAAAGAAAGCCTCTTCAGTAAACGGTGCTGGCAAAATTGGTTAACTACTTGTAGAAAACAAAAGCTAGATCCTTTTATACCACCCTGAACCAGAATCAACTCCAAATGGAACAAAGACCTTGGAGTCAAAGCAGACACTCTGAAAACATTACAGGATGGAATAAGAGAAACCCTAGGCCTCCTTGGCACAGGCCGAAATTTTCTTATTAGAGACCCGGAAACACAACAAATCAAAGAAAGGTTGGACAAATGGGATTGCATGAAGTTGCAGAGCTTCTGCATGGCAAAGGACATAGCTCGCAAGATCAATAGAAAGCCCACGGATTGGGAGAAGATCTTCATTAGCCATACAACGGACAAGGTTCCCATATCTCAAATATACTTGGAACTCAAAAAATTAAATCCACCAACAACAAAACCTCAAAGAAATAACTGCCCAATAAATAAGTGGGCTAATTACTTAAAGAAAAACTTCTCTGAAGAAGAAAGAAGGATGGCCAATAGACACATGAAGAAATGCTCAACCTCCCTAGCCATAAAAGAAATGCAAATCCATACAACATTGAGATAGCACCTCACCCCAGTTAGAATGGCTAAAATCAAGAACTCTAACAAAAACAGATGCTGGAGGGGATGTGGACAGAAGGGAACCTTACTTCATTGTTGGTGGGAGTGTAAACTTGTTCAACCACTTTGGAAAGCAGTATGGAGGTTCCTCAAAAGACTTTACATAGAGCCCCCCTATGACCCAGCACTCCCACTTTTGGCCATTTACCCAAATGTTTAGAAACAAGACCACACTAAAGCTACCAGCACAACTATGTTTATTGCAGCATTATTTACCATAGCTAAGATCTGGAACCAACCCAGATGCCCCTCAGTAGATGAATGGATCAAGAAAATATGGTATATATACACAATGGAATTCTATGCCTCCATCAGGATATGTTGTTTGTAGACAAACAGTGACACCTCAAAAATATCTTTACGACGTGATCAATTACATAAGTTAAATGATTTTCAATAGTTACTAGGAGATATTATTTCCATGCGACCATCCTTAGAAATTCCTACTTATCAATTATATAATTTTTTTCATTATTACAAGGGAACCTGATTTACATAGCAAAAGAACTTTAACTAAGGAAGCTGAAAGAGAAGTACAATTTGTAGAACAGAGAATAAAAAAATGTTTTTACATCGAGTAACGCTAAATCAACTCATAAATTTATATATTTTAGATACATGGAAATACCCAACAGGAATTATACGACAAAATGAGGTACCATTAGAATGGATTTATACAAGGCATAGATTTACAAAATATATTATGCCTTATAAACAACAGTTGTCAATAATTATTCAACAGGCCAGGCAACGGGTATTTACCCTATCGGTGTATGATTTATTTGAAATTATCTTTCCTTTGTCAAATGTCCAAGTAAAATATTTATTATACCTGTCTGAAACGCTACAAATAGCATTAGTAAATTTTCCTGGGCAATTTTCCTATCATTTTCCCAAAGTTAGATTGTGGGATTGCTTGCATAAACAACAACTTGTCATTATCAATATAATTACCACGGCCCCTATTTCCACTGCTCTTACCATTTCTACAGATGGCTCCAAAACAAAAAGTGCTATTGGACAACAAATAAATATTGGGTACAAACAACTACTTAAGCATCAGTTCAATAAAATGAACATTTTGCTATTAATAAGATGTTACAAGATTTTGTGGGAGATGTTAATATTGTTACTGATTCTGCCTATGCTGTAGGAGTTGTGACTAATATAGTCACTGCAGTTACATATTCATCCAAACCCCAGCTAAACCAACTATTTAAAAAATTACAAGCATTACTGCAACAACGTAATGCCAAAGTTTTGTTACTCACATTAGAACTCACTCTTCGTTACTTGGGTACCTTGTATATGGCAATAATCAGTTTGATAAATTAGTTAGTTTTGCTTCTGCTAAACAGGATCATGCTCATTTACATACAAATGCTAGCCATTTACATATGCATTATAAAATACCTTATTCTCAAACTAAACAAATTATAAAAAGGTATCCTATATGCAGACCAATGCATTTGAGAATTGTACCTGCTGGCGAAAATCCTCGTGGATTACAACAGAACGAGCTCTGGCAAAAGGATATAATCCATGTATAAGCCTTTGGCCGTTTTTCCTTTCTACATGTTACAATAGATATGTATTCCAAATTTGTTTGGGCTTCTGCCCTTATGGGAGAAACTGTTAACCATGTAATAGAACACTTATTGGAAGCTTTTGCCATTATGGGAGTGCCTGCTAAAATAAAGACTGGCAATGGACCAGCCTATAAAATATCAGATTTAAAAGATTTTGTAAACTTTATGATGTGGTACATATTACAGGAATAGAATATAACCCCCAAGGACAAGCCATTATTGAACGAGTTCATGGCACACTACAACAACAAATTAAAAAATTAAAAAGGAGGAAAAGGTTGGATGAGGGTATGGAAATTTTGTGGTTTTCCATGCAAAATCTTAAAATAATTTTACATCTAGCTCTTTATATTCTTAATTTTTTAAACTTACCACAAGGAGATATTTTAACTAGAGCTGAGCACCATTTTGAACATATATCAGAGAAACCTTATTTAAATTCTTCGGTATGGATTAAGATTGCATTGGATGCAGAATGGCAACTAGGAACATTATTACATAAGGGGAGAGGATAAGATTTTGTGTCTACACAGGATGGCAAACAATACTAGCTTCCTGCCTGATGGATACAGATGAGGCCCAGTGAGGACAGCCCTGTATCCTTCAAGGAATCAGCCACCAATTGAGGAAAAAGAAATCCCCCTGCCCACCTAGGGACAGGTTAAAAAGTTGCCTGGAGAAAGACAAAAGATGTTACAATGCAATGGTAAACCTGTCCCAGCTGAGAATTTGTTCCTGGCCATGTGTGCCCTGCTTACTGTAAACTCTGTCCATGCTAATGCTAATGTAAGTTTTGGGGCCTTTATTCCTAACCCTCCTTTATTGGAACCTGTTGTTTGGGTAGACATGGATATAACCATCTATACTGTTCCTGCTGTTTTATCTCCTCCTTGGAATAATTTCACATTTTGCAATAAGGATGATGGTAGCTTTTAAAATTTTACTTACTATACTCATTCCTTGCCTGTTTGTCTGGGGCCTCCTCCATGTTTAGTAATGAATTGGCAACATTGGGTTTTACCTGGGAAATGCACTTCCAATTCTAAAACACAGCTGCAGCGATTAACTACTTGGCCATTAATAGCAGCTGGGAAAATGTCACTGATGGAGAGTTATCCTTACCTATGTGCAATGATTTACTTATATTGATTTAAAATATCAGCCTTTTGTGTGGCAAGAGTGTAGAGGAACATTTGGAAAAATGTTCAATAATTTTATTAATTGAGGACCTTTTGGACAGTTTATTAACACATGTTCAGAATGGAATATTACCATATATGATTTATCAAATGTTACTAGGATGCCGGAAGCCATTAATGGATCGCTTACTGGAGCTCGATTGATGGCCTGCAGAGATGGAAGCATTGCCAATGCTCTATGGGTTTTCATGCCTGCACCCACTGCTGTTCAGACTCATCTTTGGAAGGTCGCAGCGGCGCTGAAACCTGTGATGCTATCAAATGGATCGTTTTCAAGGACGGTGAACTCTGCATCCACTTATAATTTTACTTTGTACAAATCTTATGATGCAACAGCTTGTGTACCTCTGCCTTATGCATTTTTAGTGGGAAATTTTACATTTTCTCCTACTATTTATTTTTTTAATTGTCACCTGTGTTCTTGCATAATTCCTCTCTTAATTTTAATGACAGTGATCGTACTATGATATTACAAGAAAGAACTCATATTGGCCTGATAAATTAGGAAGAGAATAGTCCCAAAATTCTGTGGATAGTGTTGTTATTGAATTTTTTTACCAAACTACTAAAACGTGCAAAGCGTATGATTGGAGCCATTGTAGCTGTGATCTTAAGCTTAATTGCTATTACCACTGTTGCTGCGGTGTCTGGAATTGCCCTACACACTTCCTTACAAATTAGCACTTTGTGGAAGAATGGCACCGGGATTCACATGAATTGTGGGTCTCACAGGTAGAAATTGATGCTCTATTACAAACACATTAATATTCTTAAACAGACAGTGGAATGGTTAGGAAACAAGTTATTGGTTGTAGAAAAACAGTTATTGTTAAAATGTAATTGGAATTTTACTACCTTTTGCATTACTAATGTAAAATATAAGAAATCTATACATGATTAGAATGTAATACAGCAGTATTTTTCTGGAAATTCTACTGCTGCTCAATTGATTGCTCAGTTACAATTTAATGTACATGAGATTTTTGGTAAACAATTTACAAATGATGATGCTTCTAATATTGCTAATGCATTCATTAAACATTTGGAAGGGTTGGATCTGAAAGAAATACTACAAAGCATTTCACATACTGCTAGTGGTATGGGAATTATGATTGTTATTATTTTGTTTGCACTTGTACTGTTATATTTGATTTTTATGAAACCAATGCAAGCATCTATGATAACTCTGTGGAAAGCTTTACTTTTAAAACAAAAGAAAAAAGAAGGAAATTGTGAAGACTCAGGGTCTATGTTTAGGGGGCAGAATGATGCAGGCTTCGCCTCAGGATTATCTGAAGACTGTATTTGAGTATTAGGAAAGCTCTTGGTATGCCGGGCTAGAGAGGGAAAATGTTCTCTCTCCCTATCTCAAAAGACATGTCACAGACTCCTGAAGGCTGAGGAAGTAGCCCTTCTTCTTGCTTAATCATAGATGAACAGCTGGTCAAGCATTTTCCTGATTGGTTTGAGCTTGCTCTAAAATAGTTTAGATAATAATATACCAAGACATTGTCTCACAGGTCAAGTAAAAATGTATCTTTTGAAATTTTTGTGTCAATGTCTTCTGACCAAATCTTGGCAAAGATCATGCTTGCTTGTCATTAAATACCACTAACAATAAAGCACAGCATGCAGTGACAATTGCTGTTTGCACTCTGCATCCACAGTGTCCTTGTGATTTCGTTACCCTTACCCAGGGACCCCAACGCACTAGACGTTGAGAAAAACCCACCCAGGCAGGAAGGTTCTCTAGATTCTTATCTCCAATAAACTTCTTAGCAAAAGCCAGACACAAGTGAGCTGAGGTTGGAAATGGTAGGACACGGGCCTTGAGCATAAACAGGCTCAGAGACAGTGTCCAGTCTCGAAGTTCAAGACTAGGACAAACCAATAAATCAAAAACGAAAATAAAACAAATCCCAAACTTAGCATTTTTCTCACTGTATACAGAGGCACGTAATTAAGGAAATTGCTTCCTGTGTTACATACAGGTAGAAGAAAGAAGATTTCACACAATTATTCTCTTCATACGATGTTATACCAAAGCCTCAAAAAATTGCCCTTTTTCTAAATGTATAAATTAATATCATCCATTTGTTGCCAACTCTGTCTTCATTATTCACATTATCATTTTATACATGAAGTGTTGGTATTATCTATTAACTGAGTTCTAATTATTACTCTCATGAAAGAAAATTCTAGGCAAATAGAATGCAAGAAACATTTGTAAATTTTTCAATTAAACCTCTACTTAAAAAGAATTTTGTAGTATCCTATAGAATATGAAATTACAAACAAAACCAAAATATTTATTTTAAATATAAACTCTAATTTAGCAAGATCTACATAGTGCTACATTAGATTAACTTTGCTGTTTTTCCAGGCTTAAGCTTTTGTAATCCTTCATCCTTTCCTTGGAATATATCAAAATGATGATTACTTAGTTTTTCCAGGCTTAAGCTTTTGTAATCCTTCATCCTTTCCTTGGAATATATCAAAATGATGATTACTTAGTTTTTCAAATTTTGGATGGGAATCATGAGCCATTTTGCATCTAAGAATGTTCTGTAATGAAGAGAACATTTCAAACACAACTGAGGATTACATGTGAGTTGCATTTCAATAGGAAACTTGACTTCTCAAAACATAATGGCAAAATTAGCCCAAACTTCCAACTTTGTATTCCTTTCTTGTTTGGTTTGTTTTATTAAGACAAAATTATACTACCTGGTCCAGGGAAGGTATCACTGTATAATTCCACTATCTAATCTCCTGTCTTAGTCTGAGTGCTAGAATTCTAGCCTTGTATCACATTGCCCCTCCATAGTTTCTTGGTTTATTTAATCTAGATACAGACTAGCAATTCTGAATTTCTCCAGTAATATTATCCACAATACTGCTCAAAGTGTTCATGTACTCTTTTCAAAGATGTTCTAACATTTGACACAGGATATGAACATTTTCAGATGCACCCGCAGGAGTCTCTGATTAATTCCTCCATGGACCCGTTCTCATGAATAATAATTACTTGACTCTCTTACTATCTCTGGTCCCTATCTATGTAATATTCATAAACTTTTTTGAAGAAGGTTCTCTTGAGGAGTTTCTAACATTAAAAATTATCACTTGGTTCTAGTCTTACTCAGGACATATTTTCTATTGTTTTCCAACTTTTCCACATATTCTGAGAGTTGCTTCATATGTGTATTTGTGTGTGCATATAAGTGTCTCTGTATATATGTGTATGGTTGTATGCATGTATACAACAGGGTTAAGTTCTTATTCAGCAATCTTGCTCATGAGTGGTATTCCAATACTTGAGCCATGCTTCCAATCCAGCTTTTTGTTGGTTAATTATAGCTTCTCAAAGACTGTCCTGCCCTGGCTGGATGCAAACTGAACTTCCCATACACCTTTACATTGTTAGGTTTTATTTCTCCAGTAGTATCAACTTTTAAATTACAAACATTTTTGTTAGTGTAAAGGCTAAGCTGTAGCCTAGATTTTTAACTTACGAATTCATATAAAGATAGATGAACATGCACATTATATATGCTGTGTGTACACTGTTAGAAGTGTGATCCTAAGCTGGGTGGTGGTGAGATATTCGGATAGGGTTCAAAGCCAGGCCGGGCAGGAAAGTCCCGGAGACTCTTTTTCCAATTAACTACAAGAAAACTGAAAGTGGCACTGTGGCTCAAGTATAGAGCATTAGACTTGAGCTGAATAACAGAGGGAAAGCTCCCAGGCCCAGTGTTCAAGTGCCAAGACCACCAACAACAAAAAATACATAAGTAAAAGAAAGAAAATAAATGTGATCTTTTCTACCAGTTCACGGCTAGTATAATCCCTGCTCTCTCAGGATGGAATTTTTTTCCAATTAAGTCCATGCTCTTATATCTGAATTGCATTGGAAAGAGAATTATGCTTCCATTCTACTGTCTACAAAGTTGCGTGATTAGCAAGCGTGATTTAGAAAGGGAGTGGCCTCATACTTCCTGTTCCACGTAGGAGTAGTGCTTTCTCTATATCACTCTCAAATTTACATACTGGACTTGGTTTTATTGTTTCAATGTGGTCTTATTTGTAGAATCTTCTATAGTGTATTGAACCCTTATACTTAAACACAAAACTTCTCTTTCTCCTATTATTGCTATTGTTTTCTTACTGTTAACTCATGAACAGTTGGGAAATAATGCGCAGCACATACACTTACAAAAAAATGATCTGAGAACCTTCTTCCCGTTTAAAATTCGCCTTAATTTATAGAGAACTTACAAAGTTTGAACTCAAAATACTCATGGAAAATGTATTTAAGAGCAATATAAATTTCATATTTTCTCTTTACTAAGTTGTCTCTGAAACACGTGTAACCTCAGATCAGGGTGTCTTTGTGTTATTTCGGTAAAGCAAGAAAACATTCATTATATCTCAGGCAGCACCGTAGATTGTTCCTGGAAATAACTGCTACTGGATGTGGAAACTGATCCCAGGAGATGAATGGAATATAGAGGATTGACAAAGTTCAAGTTAACTTGTGCTTTCCTTTTTACTGTACAAGAAAGTCCCAAGGCTTGAAGCAAACTCTGTCCCCGACTTTTTCGTGTGTGTTTTTACTCATATATAACTTTTCTGTAAACTTCTAATTGAGAGAATTACAAAAAGATATAATGTGCCATTTGAAGGCCAGCATAGAACAAAAAGAAATAAAATTGTTTTAAACATATTCTAATGCAGGGACTGGGAAGTTGCCTCAGTGGTAGAGCGCTTGCCTTGCATGCATGAGGCCCAGGTTCGATTCATCAGCACTATATAAGCAAAACTTAAGCCAGAAGTGGTGCTGTGGCTGAAGTTGTAGAGCGCTAGCCTTGAGTTGAAGAGCTGAGGGACAGCGCTCAGGCCCAGAGTTCAGGCCCACGACTGGACCCCCCAAAACAGTTCAACTGCCAAGAAACAATGACATGGAAGTTTTAAAGTGTCTTACCGCTGGTATTTTCACTCCTGAGATGATTCTCTTGTTTCAGGAGTCAGTTTTCAATTCCTTTAGTTTGGTCTTGAATTCTCCAGAGCAATAAGGATTCCAAAAAAGCATCCAGTGAGTATGATCAGTACTCCTTTAAGGAGGGTCCCAATGAAATATCTGGGTTTTTTGTGTTTGCTTGTTTTTTTTAGTTTGTGTTGGTTATGGGGCTTGAACTCATAGGCTGGATCCTGTCCCTGAACAGTTTTTTTTCCTGCTAATCTGCCCCCAAAGCTAGTACTCTACTGCTTGAACCAAAACTCCACTTGTGGCTTGTTTGCTGTATAATTACAGATAAGAGTTTGACAGACTCTCCTCCCAGGGTTGGATTCGAACTAAGATAGTAAGAAAGCCAAGTGACATCAACTGTATAGACGTCTCTCTTCAAAGAAGAAATATTAGATGTTTATTGTGAAGCTAATATTTGACATTTTTTCTTTTTTTATTGTGGGAATACCATAGAGAGGAGTAACAATTACACGGGCAAGATAACGTGTACATTTCTTATCAAGCATTGTTGCCTCTTCGTTGTTTCCCCTTCCCATTCCTTCCCATACTCCCCCTCTCCATAGTTGTAAAGTTCGTTTTTTGACATAACGACTTGTACATCTCATTGTTGCAATGGGTCCACCTGAATCCCTAAACAATTTGTTTTTAGAGAATATGTCCAGCACAGATTCCATAACATAACTCACCAAAAGTAGGTGCACTGAATAATTTTGGAATTAATTTTTTTTGCTTGGGAAGATTATTGATCTTGCCGTTCCTTCTGGGGAACCTTAAAGTCATATTTCACCTGTTTTGTTGGTTGTGGGGTTTGAATTCTGATCCTGGGCACAGGATCCCGCTTTTCATTTCAAGTTGAGCGCACTACCACTTTAGTTACAGCACCACTTCCGGGTTTTTGGTGATTAATTGAAGATTAGGGTCTCATGGACTTTCCTGACAAGGCTAGCTTTGAACCACAATCCTCTCATCTTAACCTCCTGAGTAGCTAGGATTACAGTTGTAAACCAACAGCACCCATTTCATATTTGCATTTAGGTGGACTGAATGACACTGTGTAGACAAAGAATGGAATTTTAACCAAATGATGACATTGCAGCTTTTCAGAAAAATTGAGGTAGCAGTAAATATGTCCTGTTTTCCATTTTGTTACATTAATGACTCATGAGTTATGGGACCCTTATATTAGCATCCTGTGACATCTGTATAGGTGTATTTACTATCAGGAAATGTTCATAGAGAAATATAGAAAGACTGAGATTTTTAGAAAACAAAGGAAATAAGGTATGAAACAACAGCATAGAAGGAGGTATATTTCGGGAATTCTGGGAAGATGGCAGAGGAGAAGCTGGAGGGAAATAAAAAGCTCTTCCATAGAAAGCAGTTATAGAGTTCCAGTCGACAGTCCTAAGCCAGGAATCACACCAAGTGTGCCATCACAGGACAGAGAGGCCAGAGAGGGAAAATCCAGGCAAGGTGACAGATCTGCGCTCTTGCCAGCAACTGCTGCTGCTGTTGTGGCAGTGGTGGCAGTGGGGGAGGTACCGACATACCTGAAACAGAGAGAGTCTGGGGACAAAAGAGCCAGACACGGAGGGCAAGCAGATCCTACTCAACATCAGCAAGAACCGACAAGGAGCAGACATCTGCATTTCGCAGACCAGAGATGACCCAGGAACCAAGACTCAGTATGAGTAGAAGCCTGACTTGCTCACTCCTTCTCAGGGAGCAGAGGAGGGAAGGTCACCCCTCCCCCCCCCCAGTACCGGAGATCTGCATCTTGGATACCGACAAAGCTTGGTGGAGCTGCTAGCTCCAACTCAGGCCTTGGAATAAAACTAGGGTCATTTAGCAGGTCACAAGAACTTAATGGCGTGACCTGCCAGACTCAGCTCCACCCAGGGAAAAGTCACCCAGTTCGGGCGACAGCCCTAGGATTGGCTTTCTTCATTGGGTAATCAGAGCCACAGGCTGCCCCTCTCTTTAGTAGCCTCGACATCAGCAAACAGAAAACCTGAGAGTGGCTCCAGGCTGTCCTCTGTGAGTTTCTCACAAACTAGGCCCCGGGAAAAGCTACTCTTTGCTGAAAGGCCTGAACTCTACTCAGAACATCGCCTCATCACAGCATCTCCAAACTTGAGGAAAAAGCCATCTCCCTCTTTTGTGATACTCAAAGCACACCCCCCTCCTATTGAACTAACTTGGGGAGGATCGAAAAATCCTGGGTAAAGCAGAAAATTTTTCTGCCTGTCCAAACAAACTGACTTAAGAAACCAACCAAGCCACAAGACCACAAGCAGACCAGAGACTACAACCAGAGGCTGATTACAGACACAAGGAGGATACAGGAATTTTCCCAACCCTCCCCAAAAAATCAAAGAACTTTTTTTTCCTCTTCTTCTTTTTTATTATACCTTTAAAAAGTTTTTTTTCTTTTCTAAAACTTTTTTTAATCTTTAATTTTTACCTTTTTTGAAAAACAAATATTTTCTAGTAACTTTTTTCCCCCTTATAATCTTTATTTTAGGGACACATGTGTGTGTGCGTTTTTCTTTCTTTTTTTTTTCTTCTTTTAAAAATTTTTTTCTTTTTGTGTTTTGCTTAGCTCGACTGAATTTCTGATCTTTTTTTTTCTTTCTTCCTTACCCTTCTCATCTTTTCCTCTCTTTTGTTCCTCTTTATGGGACTTAATTGTTGTTATGCACATCCTCAGATAAACCCGTAGTTAACTATTAGGCTCTATCCCCCATTGTGTACACACTTAATCCAAATTTATTACTCAATTCAAAACTTCTGAGACTTAAATTCCTTAATAGCAGTACTATCTCTTTATACCTATATAACATTTTAAGTATTTTTATTTTTAAAATTTTCACATCTCCGTTATATCCCTCCCCTTCTCTGAATATATTCCCATTCTTTGAATAGTTTGTTCTCAAATCTGCATATTACTAATTTTTATTTTTCTATTTTTTTCTGGTCTCTTTTTTCCCTTTCAATTTCTTCTTGTTTTTTCTCTCTCTACTTCCATCCTATCCAACCTATTTCCTGCTTTGAGACGAGGACTTAGTTAACTCTCCCTGTATCTTCCCACATCACTCCATTAGTATTTTTTTACCCACATCTCTCCCTAACCCTAATAACTTCTGGTTTACTAAATTCTTCTTTGAGGTTCATAGCCCATTAATATATAGTTGTTTGAGGTTGAATAAAGGTATCTGTTGAACTAGATTGTGTCTGCAGACTATTGACTATGCAAACTCAGACTTTGGTTGATGCTTGCCTTAAGTTAGTGTTCTTGGACAAAACTGGTGTTACTTTCATTCCAAATGGGCAGAGTAAGGCGGAAAACCACAGGAAAAATGGCAGGTCCGGGTATCTCCATTCCCATTCATGATAATCAGAGGACAGAACAGATAATGAATAATTCAGAGGAGAGTTCCCAAATAGGTCTACAAACACTGCTGGCAAACATGATAAATGAAAAGGTTGAAACCATACAAAGAACTCTGTATGAGCATGATAGAAAGAGAGAGGACACAAACAAAAGGTCAATGCAGGAAAAGATTGAAAATTTACAAAGGATTCTGTATGAGCATTAGAGGGAAAGAGAGGAGACAATAAAAAGTTCTATACAGGAATATCATGAGGGTGAGGAAGATACTCAAAAACTGATACAGGATTTGCGTGTGCAGCTTCTTGAGAATACTCAAAGAGACAGGCAGGAATGGCATGAACAGGAAGAAGCTAAGCAAAAAGTAATACAGAAATTGAGAGAGAAGGATGAGAATACACAAAGATCACTAAAGGCATTCATGGGATCCATTAACAAAGAGCTGAAGGAAGTCAGGGAAACCACAAAGGGAATGCTGAATGGAACCCAACAGAAGGAATGGGAGTCCAAGGAAACCATAACCAATTAACTAAGTGATTTGAGAATAAACACTGAACACCAAATTAAGGAAGTAAAGAAGTCCATACAAGATCTAAAACAAGGCTTCAACAAAGAATGTGAAGACATCAAAGCTGACCAATTAGAAGGAAAAGAAATAAAAAACAAAGTAGAAAGTCTTAACAGCAGGTTAGACCATGCAGAAGATCGAAACTCGGGGATTGAAGATAGCCTAGATATTATAGAGAAAGAACATACAACCATCCAAGACAAGTCCAAAAAATATGATAGATCTATCCAACACTTGGAAGACACCATCAAAAGACCTAATCTAAGGATAATGGGTGTAGAGGAGTACCTAGAAACAGAAGTTAATGGTCTAGGAAATTTGTTTAACAGGATCCTAGCAGAGAACTTCCCAAACATGCAAAAAGATAGGCTTATTCAGATACAAGAACCTTTTAGAACTCCAAATAGACCAGATCAGAATAGAATATCACACTGTCACATTATAATCCACACAGGATCAACTCAGACAAAGGAAAAGATCCTTAAAGCTGTCAAGGAGAAAAGGTTAATCACCTATAAAGGGAAATCATTTAGAATCACCTCAGATTTCTCAGCAGAGACAATCAAAGCAAGAAGAGCCTGGAATGATGTATGCCAAGCCCTAAAAACAAACAAGTATCCACCAAGAATACTGTACCCAGCTAAACTCTCCTTCATAACTATAGGCCAAATAAAAACATTCCATAGCAAAGAAAAATTGAAACAATACATCTCCACCAAACCAGCCCTAGAAAAGATTCTTAAGGATGTCCTTCACAGAGAAAACCAACAAGACCACTATAAAGGCCAAAAAACTGCACCAAAAGTGAGAATCCAAGAACCATAGGAAGAACACAGTTTTCGCAACCCCAAGAAGGTGGATAACATGGCAGGAACTCCCAAATACCTCTTAGTCCTAACTCTTAACATTAACGGACTTAACTTTAAAATTAAGCGACATAGACTGTCTAGTTGGATTAAAAAATAAGATCCTTCTATCTGCTGCCTTCAGGAGTCACACCTTGCCCATAAAAACAAACACATTTTCAATGTTAAAGGCTGGAGCAAAATCTACCAAGCAAACGGCCCCCATAAACAGGCGGGAGTTGCAATCCTAATATCAGATAAAATAGATTTCAAATTAAAATTCGTGAGAAGAGTTAAAGAAGGTAGCTAAATACTAATTAAGGGATCTCTCTTTCAGGAGGATATTACAATTCTAAATATCTATTCGCCAAAAAATGTAGCACCCAAATATATCCAAGAAACACTACTTTCCCTCAAATCCCATATAGATCCAAAGACATTAATTGTTGGGGATTTTAACACACCACTCTCCACACTAGATAGATCAATTCGGCAAAACTCAACAGAGAAACATCAGAAATAAACAGCTGCATAGGTCAACTAGATTTAAAAGACATCTACCTAATATTTCACCCAGCAGCATCAGAATACACGTTTTTCTCAGCAGCACATGGAACATTTTCTAAAATAGACTACATTTTTGGCCACAAAGCAAACTTGTCCAAATTCAGAAACATTTAAGTTATACCTTGCATTCTCTCTGACCACAAGGGAATAAAATTAGAACTCAACACTAACAGCCACCAAAGAATTTCCGGTAACACATGGAGGCTGAACAACAGTGTTGGACACCCAGTGGGTCATGGAAGTGATTAGATGTGAAATTCAAGTATTCATGATATTCAACAAAGATGTACACACAAATTACCAGCTCCTCAGCGACATAGCAAAGGCAGTACTCAGAGGCAAGTTATAGGTCTGAGTTCCCAAGTCAACTAATTGGAGAGATCTGAAACCAACACATTAATGAGACGTCTGAACCTCCTTGAAAAAGAGCAGCAAGATAAACCCCAATCAGGTAGACGGAAAGAAATAATTAAAATTAAATCAGAATTAAATGAATAAGAATCCAAAAAAAAACTATACAAAGTATCAACAAAACAAAGAGTTGGATCTTCGAAAAAATCAACAAAATTGCCAGACCCTTAGCAAATCTTATCAGAAAAAGAAGAGAACACACCCAAATAAATAAACTCAGAGATGAGAATGGAAACATCACCACGGAAACAACCAAGATTCAGAACGTTATAAGGGAATATTTCTCAAAACTTTATGCTAATAAGTTTGAGAACTTGACAGAAATAGTCCTTTTCCTAGCAAATATTGGCATGCCAAAACTAAACCAAGATGAGTTAAATCAGCTTAACAGGCCCATATGAAGCATTGAAATAGAAACAACAATAAGAGACATCCCAGCTAAGAAAAGTCCAGGACCAGATGGTTTTACAGCAGAATTCTACAAGGCCTTCAAAGCAGAGCTCACACCAATACTCCTCCAACTCTTCAATGAAATTGAAAGAGAATGTTCACTACTGAACTCGTTCAATGAAGCCATCATATCCCTCATACCAAAACCAGGCAAGGACTCATCAAAGAAAGACAACTATAGACCCATTTCTTTGATGAACATTAATGCAAAATTTCTCAACAAAATTTTGGCCAAACGATTATAACAATTCATCCAAAAAATCATACACCAAGATCAAACAGGATTCATTTCAGGGATGCAAGCTGTTTCAATATACGCAAATCAAGTATTATTATTCATAACATAAACAGGAGCAAGGATAAGAACTATATGGTTATCTCAGTAGATGCAGAAAAAGCATTTGACAAGATCCAACACCCCTTTATGATGAAGGTTTTGGAAAAATTAGGAATCCATGGAACATTCCTCAATACAATAAAGGCTGTATATGACAAACCTACAGCCAGCATTATACTTAATGGTCAAAAACTAAAGCCATTTCCTCTTAACTCAGGAACAAGACAAGGATGTCCACTCTCTCCACATCTCTTCAATCTAGTATTAAAATGCCTAGCTACAGCAATAAGACAAGATAAAAAACATAAAGGGGATCCAAATAACGAAAGAAGAAATAAAACTCTCCCTCTTTGCAGATGACATGATCTTGTATTTAAAGAATCCCATGGACTCCACTCCCAAATTACTCAAGCTGATTCAAAACTTTGACTAAGTAGTAGGGTATAAAATTAACCCCAAAAGTCAATGGCTTTTCTGTATGCCAACAATGAGAAAAGTGTGGATGAAATTAGGAAAGGAACTCCATTTGTAATCCCACCTCAAAAAATAAAATACCTAGGAATTAACTTAACCAAAGAAGTGAAGGACCTCTATGATGAAAATTTTAAAATCTTGAAAAAGGAAATCAAAACAACTTACAAAATGGCAAAATCTCACATGCTCCTGGATTGGAAAGATTAACATTGTGAAAATGGTAATACTTCCCAAGGCTATCTACAAATTCAATGCGATACCTATCAAAATTCCAAACTCATTCCTCAAGGAAATAGAAGAGGCAATCCAAAAATTCATATGGAACAATAAAAGACCCCAAGTAGCAAAAATGCTCCTCAACGGAAAGAACACTGCTGGTATAATATCAATACCAAATTTCGAACTCTAATATAAAGCTATGGTAATCAAAACTTCTTGGTACTGACATAAGAACATGCCTCAGGACTAATGGAATAGAATTGAAAACCCAGAAATGAACCTATAGACCCATACCCAATTAATGTTTGATAAGGGAGCTAAAATAATAGAATGGAAGAAAGACAGCCTCTACAGTAAACGGTGCTGGCAAAATTGGTTAACTACTTATAGAAAACTATAACTAGATCCTTATATAACACACTACACCGGAATAAACTCCAAATGGATCAAAGACCTCGGAGACAAAGCAGACACTCTGAAAACGTTACAGGATGGAATAGGAGAAACCCTAGGTCTCCTTGGCTCTGGTCCAAATTTTCTTAATAGAGACCCGGAAACACAACAAATTAAAGAAAGGTTGGACAAATGGGATTGCATGAAGTTGCAGAGCTTCTGCATGGCAAAGGACATAGCTAGCAAGATCAGTAGAAAGCCCACGGATTGGGAGAAGATCTTCACTAGCAATATAAGGGATAAGGGTCTCATATCTCAAATATACTTGGAACTCAAAAAAATCAAATCCCCCAACAACATATCCTCAAAGAAACAACTGCCCAATAAATAAGTGGCCTAAAGACTTAAAGAGAAACTTCTCTGAAGAAGAAACAAGGATGGCCAATAGACACATGAGCAAATGTTCAACCTCCCTAGCCATAAAAGAAACGCAAATCAAAACAGCATTGAGATACCACCTCACACCAGTTAGAATGGCTATAACCAAGAACTCTATCAACAACAGATGCTGGAGGGGATGTGGACAGAAGGGAACCTTACTTCATTGTTGGTGGGAATGTAAACTTTTTCAACCACTTTGGAAAGCAGTATGGAGGTTCCTCAAGACTTCACATAGAGCTCCCCCATGACCCAGCAATCCCACATTTGAGCATTTACCCAAATTTTCACAAACATGACCACACTAAAGCTACCTGTACAACTATGTTTATTGCAGCCTTATTTACCATAGCTAAAATCTGGAACCAACCCAGATGCCCCTCAGTAGATGAATGGATCATGAAAATGTGGTATATATACACAATGGAATTCTATGCCTCCATCAGAAAGAATGACATTTCCCCATTTGTTAGGAAATGGAAAGGCTTGGAAAAAATTATATTAAGTGAAGTAAGCCAAGCCCAAAGAAACATAGGTTCCATGGTTTCCCTTATTTGCAATATTTAGTATATGTTTGAGTAAAGCAGGAAAGGTCAGATAATGTGATGTTAGGAAAATGAACCCTTGATATGTTTTTAAATGTTTTATTCTTTCATGCCTTTGTTTCTAACTCATTTATAAGATTATATTTTTGTTGCTTTGTATGTCCCACCCCCAGAGTACAACCCCTGCTTTCACTATATTTGATGTTGGTATAATTTGTGGAGGAGATGTGGAAAAACAAGTCGTTTAAGGATACAGGTGGACCCGATGCAACTATGAGAAGTACAAATTGTCATGTCAAAAACGAACTTTACAACTTTGGTGCGGGGTGTGGCCTTTGGGGTTGGGGCGTTGGGAGAGGCTGGGAAGGGATATGAAGGGTAAACAAAGGAGGAGGCTGCAATGATTGATAAATGTACTCATTATCTTGTCCATGTAATTGTAACGCATCTGTACAGTGTGTTCACAAAAAATAAAAATTAAAAATTAAAAAAAATTTAAAAAGAAAAAAGGAAAAAATGCACACAAGTTAAAAAAAAAAAAGAAACTTTTATCACGCAGAGATTAAGAAGTAGCCTAAGAGATTTAGAATGATAAAGGCAATGAGCAAAAGCCTAGTTTACAACTATTTCTTCAATAACCAAAAATGGTTCTCTAGACCAGTTTCTGGTATACCTTATTTACTATCATTTTTTTCCTTCCATCTGGAGTTACTCCTTATTTTCTGTCACAACTATTAATTAGCCTCTGCCTTTTTGATGCCAAAACTGATCAAAAGGAATTCAAAATCACACTTAGACTACTTTTCACTTTGTGATGAGCAGTGATGACACAAAATCCTTGAATCCTTGAATTTGCAGAATTAATCTTCAGCTCACATCTAAGCACATTCCTGGCATTAATTGCGGTGACTTAATGAACAAAACTTTTTTCAACACAGTATCCTAACATAAGTAAAATACATGAATTACGGGCTATTATTAGGTGTCAGTATGGAAGTAGCAATTATGTATTTCAAATATGGGTTCTTTATTTTCCATTTACTAATTTTTTTGCCAGTCTTGGGGCTTAAACTCAGGGGTAGGGAATTATTCCTGAGCTTTTTTTTCTCAAGGCTAGCACTCTACCACTTGAGGCACAGCATTCCTTCTAGTGTTTTTCTTTTTTCTGTGTTACCGAGGAATTGAACCCAGGGCTTCATGCATGCTAGGCAATCACCGTACCATGAAGCCACATTCCCAGAGCCCTAAATGACTTTCTTAAGAAGGCATTACATTTTCACTCCGTAACTATGTATCATAAGTTTGGCCAGGTGCTAGAAAATGATGTAGAAAGCAATACAATTCAATAAGTCCAGTAAGGCTGGATGGACAATGAATTTCATGGTCTAGCCAGGGAACAGTGGGGCTTACCTCAGGGAGCTGTTTCAACAGGCTGAGCAAGACAGCTCCTGTCCCACAGCCCACCTCCAGAATGAGAGGGTCACCTTGGATTCCAACCACATGGGGATGCTGGACCCCCTCCTCCAGCACCTATTCAACCAGTTTTTGTAAAAGAGAGAGAGAGAAGTCAGAATTAAAATTAAGTTGAGTGCCGGTGGCTCAGAACTCTAATCCTAACTACACTGGAGGCTGACATATGAGGATCATGGTTCATAGCCAGCCCCCGCAGGAAGGTCTTTGAGACTTTTATTTCCAAAGAACCACCAGAAAACCACAAGTGGTGCTGTGGGCTCAAGTGATAGAGCACTAGCCTTTTGCTGAGGAGCTCAGGAACAGTGCCCATGCCTAGGGTTCAAACCCCACAAGTGACAAGAAGTGGACTTCCTACCACAAGAAGTGAATTGAATTGCACCCATTGTCTTAGGGAGCATGGTAGTGAAGTCAGGCCGAGCTTCCTGTGAAGTTGAAGTCATAAGGACGTCACCTGACTTCTCTGTGCCTCGGTTTCCCCAGATGCAAAATTCAACACAGTAAAGGATCCCCTTCCTCATGGGGATAGGGTAATGATGAAAGAGAGCCATGGTTTGTTTCAAAATCCCCAGCTGTTGCATGATTAATAACTGCTCCACCTGAGTCCTTTGTGGGTATCTTCCTGTCATTTGCTCACAGAATTGCAGAGAACCTTCTCTGTATGCCACTCACTCCATGCCAAGCCATGCTCCAGAGATTCCCTCTCTATAAATCCCTTGTTTCCTCAAAACCGTCCTGTGAGGAGAATGAGGTCTGATGGTTGTGGCCCTACCCAGAGCTTCACCTGTGGTCAAGAATCGGGTGCTGTGAACTAAAAGTTTGGGATAATCCATCTAAATCGCTGACTGAGCATGGCGCTACATGTTTACAACTACAGAGGACCAGGCCTGGTGGGGCATACCTGTCCCAGATAGGAGAACCTCAATCCAATCCAACTAGAGCATATATTGAGTTTCTGTTTCAGAAATGCCCAAGACAGAAAGGTGGCTCCTCAGATCCAAGAAAGGGGTCATGGTGCCCCCAGAGGCGTGTCTGATCCCAGGTAGTGGTCATTTGGGAGCAGCCACTCACCTGTGCTGCTGGGAAAAGCTGCTGGAGGCTGCTCCAGGTGGGGCAAGCAGCAATGGCAGCGGCATTGCAAACACATGGGCCAAGAGCAGAGAACCAGGGCCAGGGACCAGGTCAGGTCTTTAGGCGGGCTGGCAGTGTACCATTGCCTGAGGTTTGAAATCCTGCAACTTGGAAAGGTGAGGAGGGAGCGAGGGTGTGGGCAGGTATCTCAATTTTCTACTATATTCCAAAGTTGCTTGAGTCTCTTCCTCACCACTCAGCCACCTCTACCTTCCTCAACTGCTGGTAGTGTTGTAAACTAACAGAGGGAATCCCGGGTACTACTAGGCAGCATGGAATGTGGGCGTGGTCACCATTCTTATATCCCATTGGTCAGAAATAATCATGAAAGAATGGGGGTGTGGCCAGAATTCTGTGATGCAAGCAGCATTTGCGGAGTCAAGAAGATAGCAGCTCCCCCAGCCCTTTTCCCACTGAACAATGTCCAATTCAGTTGGAGATGAGATGGTGACCTGCTTTAGCTGGATGACTACACAGATTGTTCTGTATGTCTGTTTGTTGCCAGACCCGGACCTTGAACTCAGGATCTGGGCACAGTCTGAGCACTGCTTTTGTTCAAGGCTCGCCCTCCACACTGGAGCCCTGGGCTTCTGGCTTTGTTGGCACTGAAGTTGGACAGAGGTGTCAAGGACTTTCCTGACTAGGATGACTTTGACCATGATCCTCCCATCACAGCCTTGTAAGTATCAAGGAGGACTGCTGAGAGCCACTGGTGCCTGTCTAATCATTGGTCTTGCTGATATTCTTGGACAGCCCGGTGAGTACCCTATCTCCAGGTTGAAGTGGTGGGAGCTGGAGCTCACAGTTGGAATCCTGGTTCTGCCACCTCCAAATGGCTGGAGATCCTAAGGAACTCATTCCTATCCATATTAATACCAATGGAATGTGATGTATGTCATGGTTGGGCAGTTCTTGAATGATTCTAGGATATAATTATAAACAATTATATTATAGGACACTGATTGATTTTAGTTAATTCTTTATTAAGCAGTTAAACAATCACATTCATAAAATGGAGACATTATGAAATGCTTAAGAATTGGGCCTCACATACTGCAAAGGTACCATTTTTCTGCCAGCACTGGGATTGAAACTCAATGTCTTGGTAACTCTGTTGCACTGTGTGGGAATGGGAAGCTGGCCAACTTAAAGTCAAGAAATTCAGGTCTGTTCCTTATGCCTAAAATAGATCTCCATCACTAGAAAACATCCTATTCATGTACAATTTACATGTATGATTTTTATTTATATACATATGTTGACTCCATATTGCATTCAGTGTAGTTATTTTATTTTGTTGTTTTATTCATGTATTGACCATTTATTTTATTGACTATTATGGAACATAAAACATTGATTACATTGATTACACAGGATATAGGTCTGCATATGTATTCCACTTCATACCTGACACCCATGACTTTCACAGAAAAGGAAAACATGTATCACCATCATCTTCTTACTCCATGATTAATTTTGGGGAGTGCTGGCATCTGAACTCAAGACCTACAAGCCTTCAAGGCCCAATTCATGAATGGGTGAATGTTAGCATGCCATCCTGGGGCAAATTGAGCTGACAGGCTGTTTCCAGGTCCTCAGATCAAGGCCCAGGGGTGACCAAAATAAGAAAAGATTGACATGCAGATGGCAGTATGCTAATAAATATAAATCTTTATAGAGTGTCAGAGAAGTCTATACAGTATTCAGTTATATAGACTACATTCCTTCCAATTCCTGGGTATTAATTATACCTCCATGTAATTAATGTAATTAAGGTAATGTAATTAATTGTTTTCATCCTTAAACTGTTAATGAAATCAGTGTCCTTTAATTATTGCATTCCTTTAAGTAATAATATTCTTTCAATACTTCATAAATATTAAATAAAATGCATCAACCTCCTGAAATGATGCTGTCTAATTTTATAGGAGCATCATTCATGGTCAATTCATTCAACCGTGACATTGACAATATTCCATTGTTAATCCTATGGATGGGAACCATTTTCTTAGTAGCTCCTGCCATTGGTTGGTCTCAGGACAGGGATTCGAAATCAGGGCCTATGTTACCACGTGGGCCTATGGCATCCCTGATAGTCTGGCAGCCTTCAGCAATGCAAGATGAAGTACCCTTTGCAACAGTGTCATTCAGACCTATGAGGGTCACCATGCAAAGGAAGAAAACATAAAATGGCCATATTTTTTCTGTGCATTGCTTTCTTTGCAAGGCCTGAGGGTCTATGATCCCAGGAGGAGCTGTAGATCTAGTGGCTGCAACCCAGCCTAGGGTGATCAAAGCTGAGGCAGAGTTGCCTCGACCTGAGTTCAAGCGCCATATTGAGGAAAGTAAAATTTAAGAAAAATTTAGCTCCCTGGCTTGCAATTCACGCTGTTTATTCTTCCAGGCTTTGGCTTTGAACTCAGGATCTGGGTAAATCTGCAGCAATGTGGATGAAGGGAAAGATCACCGTATTTGAAGAAAAGAAAGTTAGGCCTGTTCACTAGTCCTGTATTCAAGCCCTAGCCCTGGAAACATACTATTTATATACATTGTAAAGATAGGATTTATACTTACCTATAGATGTTCAGTCCATACATGTTTGGTGTGGTTGTTCTTGTATTTTTTGTTTAATTCATTTATTTACCATTGACTGTACTAAGATGAAACACCTTAATTTTATTACATTGATGACATCCTATCACAGAGCATCTAGATTTATAGAAATGTTCTCCATCATGCCAGGATTCTCAGGATCACCCAGGATATTCAGAGAAAAGGAAAATAAGTTTCACACTTGGCTTCTTACTACAAGATCCACTTGTTGGTAGTGCTGGGATCTTAACTCAGGTCCTAGTAGGACCAATTGACGAATAAGTCAAGGTGAACACACTAACCTGTGAGCAACTAACGAGCTAGGCCATTCCCAGGATCTGAAATTGATTGCCAGGGTGGTCCACTATAGTCATGAATTCATAATTTAAACATAAGATCTATATTGACATACATGTTTGTACAGCATCTTGTGTGAACTTCTTCTTATTTTGTCTCTATTTCATGGAGGTATTCTGTATTTTACTAAATATGGTGACAGGTATAACTTTGCTGACATGGATGACAACCTGTTTCTATGGTTATAGGGTTGCTTATGAATTCCTCTTCTTGGTTGAGACTCAGGACTTTCACAGGAGAGGAGAAAACGTGTGCAACAACTGGCTTCTGACATCAGGAAGAATCTTTTGTGAGCTCTGGGATTTGAATTCAGGTTTGGATAGCTCTGTTGCACTGAGAGGGATGGGGAAGTTCACCATCCTTGAAGACTAGAATGTCAGGCCTGGTTTAGGGCCTGATTTGAAGCCCCAGCACTGGACAAAATAGCAAGCCCACCTTTTTTAAACATAAGATCTCTCTTTACCTACAGGTGTGGTATGCATCTTGCATTCAGTGTAGTTACACTTTTTATTCATTTTTATTTATCTTATTCATGGATGTATTGTGCATTTTATTGAATATGGTCACAGATAGAACTGTGCTTACATTGATGACCACCTATTCCCATGGCTATTGAGTTGCTTATATAGCATTTTCTATCCTCAATGAGACTCAGGACATTCACAGAACAGGAAAACATTAGCAACCCTGGGCATTTCACATTAGAATGAATCTTTTGGCAGTGCTGGAATTTGAACTCAAGGCCTAGCAGGCCCAACTGGTGAATGGGTCATGGTGAGCACACCAGCTTGTGAACCACTAAGGAGGTAGGCCATTCCTGGTACCTGTGATGGAGTCCTGGTGGGGGCCAATATAGTCATAAATTCATAATTAAACAAAGGATCTATATTTCCAAACATGAGTGGGCGACACCTTGCCTTTGGTGTAGTCATTCTCTTTATTTTGTGTCTTAGTCATTGATGTATTGTGTATTTTCTTAAGTATAGGTTGACAGATATAACTGTGGTGAACTGGATGACAACCTATTCCCATGAATATAGAGTTGCCTATACCGTCTCTATCCTAGCTGAGACCCAGAATTTGCACAGCATATGAAAACAGGTGCAATGACTGGCTTCTCACATCAGGGGGAATTTTAGGCTGTGCTGGGATTTGAAATCGAGGCCTAGGAAGCCCAACTGCCCATTGGGTCCAAGTGATCACACCAGACTGTGAGCCAGTAAGGAGCTGGGCTGTTCCCAGGAACTGAGATTGAGCCCCAGGGAGGCCAAAATAGTCCTCAATGCATCATTGAAACATGAGATATATATTCACATCCGTGTGTGGACTGCATGGTATGTTAAGTGTAGTTATTGTCTTTATTTTATATGCTATTCATGGATGTATTGTGTATTTTCTTGAGTATATGAAGACAGGTATAACTCGGCTGACATGTATAGCAACTTATTCCCATGACCACAGGATGGCCCATGCATTTTCCATCATAGCTGAAACCCAGGAGTTGCACAGGAAAGGAAAACAGGGCAACGATTTGCTTCTGACATCAAGATGAATCTTTTGGCAGGGCTGGAATCTGAACTCGGGGCATAGCAGGCATAATTGGTGAATGGGTCCACATGAGCACACCAGCCTGTGAACTATGAAGAAGCTAGGCATTCCCAGTACAAGGAAATAATCTTATAAATATGTTAGAAACAATTGCAAGCAAGAAAAAAATACATTTCAATACTTATTCTTGGGTTCATTTCACCTATCATATTGATCTGGTTTAATCAATTCTCTGCCTTCACTACAAGATTATTTGAAGAATACATAAGATAATTGCACTGAGAAGTGATTTAGAGAATTAATTCATATTGTTTATTTTTAATTTTTTGAGGTAAGTATTTGGATTCAAATTCAGAACCTTGCATTTGCCAGGCAAGCATCTGACCACTTGCACCATACCACATCCAGCAATGTTTGCTTTGTTTGTGTTTGAGATAGAATCTTGTATTTGTTTATTCCTAGGCTATCTGGATAGTGAACTTCATAGTTTTATGTCCAACATAGGTAGGAAGACAGCCACACATTGGCACACCCAGCTTTTATTGATTGAGCTGGAGGTCTCTTGTAGCTTGACCTTGAACTGCAACTATCGACATTTCCATTTTCAGAGTAGCTAGGATTATATGTATAAAACACCTCATTTGACTTATTATGTATGTTTAGGAAAATTCTGAAAGTATGAGAAAATCCTCTAGAGTTCCTAACCATATCCAGATTCTAGGTGATACACTAATGATTATTCTGTCAAAAACTTTTTGACATTATTCTGCCAAACGTTTTTAAACATTTTTTTTCCGCAAAATGCCGTACAGAGGGGTTACAATTACATGGGTAAGGTAATGAGTGCATTTTTTATCAAGCATTGTTGCCTCCTCCTGTTTCCACTTCTCATCTTTTCTGATCTCCTCTCTACAACCCCCTAACACCCCGCCCCTGGCAAAAGTTGTAAAGTTCGTTATTGGACATAATGAATTGTATAGCTCATTGTTGCAATGGGTCCGATGTATCCCTATTTAAAGGTTGGCTTTGCCCATTCCCTCCACAAATTATACCAATATCAAATAAAATGGAAGCAGGGGTTATACCATGGGGGAGGGACATCCAAAGCAACAAAGAAATAATCTTATAAATATGTTAGAAACAATTTCAAGAAAGAAAAAAATACATTTCAATACTTATCTTGGGGTTCATTTCACCTAACATGAACTTATCTTACCTTTTCTGCTTGTGTCAAAAATATACTAGTTATTGCAAATAAGGGAAACCATGAGACCTATATTTTTGGGCCTGGCTTACTTCACTTAATTTTTTCCAAGTCTTTCCATTTCCTAACAAATGGGGCAATTACATTCTTTCTGATAGAGGCATAGAATTCCATTGTGTAAATATACCACATTTTCTAGATCCATTCATCTAATGAGGGGCATTTGGATTGGTTCCATAACTTATCTATGGTAAATAATGTTGCAATAAAAATAGTTGTGCTGGTAGATTTCGTATGATCTTGTTTGTGATCATTTGGGTAAATGCCCAAAAGTGGGTGATAGGGGAGCTCTGTCTGGAGTCTTTTTGAGGAACCTCCCACCAACTATGCAGTAAGATTCCCTTCTGTCCCCATCTCCTCCAGTATCTGTTGTTATTAGAATTCTTGATTATAGCTATTCTAACTGGGCTGAGGTGGTATCTCAATGTTAGGTTGATTTGCATTTATTTTATAGCTAGAGAGGTTGAGCATTTCTTCATATGTCTACCGGCCAGCCTTTGTTCCTCTTCAGAGAAGTTTCCCTTTAAGTCTTTACAACTTATTTATTGGGCAGTTGTTTTTCTGAGGATTTGTTGTTGGGGGATTTAATTTTTTGAATTCCAGGTATATTTTAGATATGAGACCCTTGTCCATTGTATGGCTACTGAATGTCGTCTCCCAATCAGTGGGCTTTCTATCCATCTTGCTAGCTATGTTCCTTACCTTGCAGAAGTTGTGCAATTTCATGCAATCCCATTTGTCCAAATTTTCTTTGATTTGTTGTGTTTCTGGGCCTCTACAAAGAAAATTTTGGCCTGTGCTAAGAGACCTCTATTGTTTTCGGAGTGTCTGCTTTGACTCCGGAGGCTTTCATCCATTTGGAGTTGATTCTTGTGCAGGGTGATTTATAAGAATCTAGCTTGAATTTTCTACAAGTGATTAACCAATTTTGTCAGCACCATTTACTGAAGAGGCTATCTTTCTTCCATTCTAATTATTTAGCTTCCTTATCGAAGATTAGATGGCTATATATCTGTAGGTTCAATTCTATTCCATTGGTCCTGAGGTCTGTTCTTCTGCCATTACCAAGTTGTTTTGATTACTATGGTGTTGTAGTAGAGTTTGAAATTTGGTATTGATATTCCTCCAGCACTTTTCTTTCTGTTAATGATCTTTTATGCTATCCTGGGTCTATTATTGTTCCATATGAATTTTTGGATTGTCTCTTCTATTCCTTGAAGAATGAATTTGGGATATTGATAGGTAATGCACTGAATTTGTAGATAGCCTTGGGAAGTATTGCCATTTTCATGATGTTGATCTTTCCAATGCAGGAGCATGGGAGTTTTTGCCACTTTCTGTGTTCTGTTTTCATTTCCTTTTTCAGGTTTTTAAAGTTTTCATCATAGAGGTCCTTGACTTCTTTGGTTAAGTTAATTCCTAGGTATTTTATTTTATGTGGAGCTATTATGAATGGAGTTGCTTTCCTGATTTCAGCCACACTTTTCTCATTGTTGGCATACAGAAAAGCCATTGATTTTTGAGGGTTAACTTTATACCCAGTTACTTTGTCCAAGTTTGAATAAGCTTGAATAATTTGGGAGTGGAGTCTCTGGGATTCTTTAACTACAAGATCATGTCATCTGCAAAGAGGGAGAGTTTTGCATCATCTTTCCTTATTTGGATCAATTTTATGTTTGCATCATGTCTTATTGCTGTAGATAGGCATTCTAATACTAGATTAAAGAGGAGTGGCGAGAATGGACATCCTTGTCTCGTTCCTGATTTAAGAGGAGATGGCTTTAGTTTTTGACCATTAAGTATAATGCTGGCTGTAGGTTTGTCATATACAGCCTTTATTGTATTGAGGAATGTTCCCGGAATTCCTATTTTTTCCAGAGTTTTCATTATCAATGGGTGTTGAATCTTGCCAAATGCCTTTTCTGCATCTATTGAGATAACCATGTGGTTCTTATCCTTGCTCTTGTTGATGTGATGAATTATATTAATTGATTTGCATATATTGACCCAGCTTTGCATATCTGAAATGAATCCTGTTTGATCGTGGTGTTTGATTTTTTTGCATGAATTGTTCAAGTTGATTGGCCAAAATTTAGTATCGATGTTCATCAAAGAAAAGGGTCTATAGTTCTCTTTTTTTGATGAGTCCCTGACTGTTTTTGGGATAAGGGTTATGATGTCTTCATAGAATAAGTTCAGTAGTGAACTTTCTCTTTCAATTTCATTGAAGAGCTACTGGTGTGAGCTCTGCTTTAAAGGCCTTGTAGAATTCTGCTGCATATCTTTCTGGTCCTGGGCTTTTCTTAGATGGGACTTCTCTTATTGCTGTTTCTATCTCAATGTTTGATATGGTCCTGTTAAAATGTTTTAACTCATCTTGGTTTAGTTTTGGTATGTCAATATTTGCTATGAAAAGGTCCATTTCTGCCAAGTTCTCAATCTTATTAGCACAGTTTTGATAAGTATTCCCTTTTAATGTTCTGAATCTTGGTTGGTTCTCTGGTGATGTTTCCATTCTCATCTCTGAGTTTATTTATTTGGGTGAATTTTCTTCTTTTCAAGATTTGCTAAGAGTCTGTCAATTTTGTTTTCTTCTATCCTAATTAGTTTAATTCTGATTTAATTTTAATTATTTATTTCCATATCCTGGATTAGGGTTTATCTTGCTGCTCTTTTTCAGGGAGGTTCAGATGTCTCATTATATTGTTTGTTTAGATCTCTCCAATTAGGAACTCAAAGCTATAAACTCGCCTCTAAGTACTGCCTTTGCTCTGTCCCAGAAGAGCTGGTAATTTGTGTGCTCATTTTTGTTGAATATCATGAGCATTTGAATTTCCTTTCTAATCTCTTCCCTGACCCACTGGTGATTCAACAGTGTGTTGTTCAGCCTCCATGTGTTATAGGACTTTCTTTGGTGGTTTTTGGTGTTGAGTTCTAATTTTATTCCCTGTGGTGTGAGCAAATGTAAGGTATAACTTCAATGTTTCTGAATTTGGACAAGATTGCTTTGTGACCTAAAATGTGGTCTATTTTGGAAAATGTTCTATGTGCTGCCAAGAAAAACGTGTGTTCTAATGCTGCTGGGTGAAATATTCAATAGATGTCTGTTAAATCTAGTTGATATATGCAGCTGTTTAGATCAGCGGTTTTAGACTTGAGCTGAAGAGCTGAGGGACAATGCCCAGTCCCAGAGTTCAGGCCCCACAACTGACCAAAAAAATGCCTCTGCCACATCAGCCTTGCTTTCCTGACTCCCCTCATGTTGGCATACTAGGAGGCCAGCATAAGATTAAGCTCCATAAACCTTTTTGGATAGCAAAAGAAACCACTGCATGGGAAGTGAGTGGTGTTTTAGAAGAGATTTGGAGCTGAACACAGGCAGGAGAGCTCGTGGCTTCAGACTCAGCTGTCTTTTGAATCATTGCGCAGTTACCAGCTATAAGGTTTTGCTCCAAAATCAATGTGGCAAAGTCTGCAATTCTTATTGACTCATCCACATACACAGACCTAGTTAGGCATCCAGAATGACTTAAAATGTAGATTTCCTAAATCAGAGAAATCTGTACCAGAGTAAATGGGTAGAAAGAACTTCATTTAATCAGGTTCAATTGATTTTTACTTGCTTATAATTTAAATGAGACAACAATATCAAACTAACCAAGATTTCACAAAATCAAAATATCCAAACAACTGCATTTTACAGGAAGTAAATATTCACAGCACAAATCAGAATTTCTGAATAGGTGGTGCTTTCAGAAAATAAGGAATTAGGGTTCAAGACACATGTCCGATACATTTCACAACAGCATCAAAATTAAATTCATTACCACAGGTGGCAAAAGTTGCTTACTCTCACCAAGTAAGCACATTATCATTGTTTTCTGGTCATTAGTAAAAATGATGGAAGAGTTTGATTTCCCTTCTCAATTTCAATCCTCAAACTCACATTTTCTTCTAAGGAAGTCATTTATCTCACACACCTGACTA
Organism: Dipodomys merriami; assembly: GCF_024711535.1. Lineage (NCBI taxonomy): Eukaryota > Metazoa > Chordata > Mammalia > Rodentia > Heteromyidae > Dipodomys > Dipodomys merriami. Next base: position 922,236 of record NW_027204871.1, read on the forward strand.
TACAGAATATGTCTTCAAACCAAGGTCTCCCGGGCATCTGGGAGCAAAATAGGAAGAGTGAAACAGCCTACAGGAAGCTTGATTGCTCAGGAATAAATCATGTTTGTACTTCTGCTTTTTCTTTTTAATTGTGAAAATACCGTACAGAGAGGTTACAATTACCTGAGAAAGGTAATGAATACATTTCTTATCAAACATTGTTGCTATGGAAAAACTTGATGGCAGAGCTAAGCTAGTTTGGGAGTGCTTGTCCTTTCCAGCACCCAGGTGGGAAGATGGTTAGTTGGGAGAGGTGAAATGTCTTAGAGTTTCAGAAAAAGGCAAAAGAATTGTGCATATTTTTTCTTCTCAGAAAATAACCTTTTAATAAGATAAGTTTTCCTCTTCACAAAACAATTATACAGTAGTCCCCTTCACTGTAATTTCCCCTTCTGTAGTTAGTTACTGCAGAGCACATGGGCAGCAAAGATGGCGCTGAGAGGGAGTTGAGTTGGCAGAGCCGAATTTACCTTATGTTCAGTGCTTAACCAGCCCGTGAAAGCTTAGGTGCATGATAGGGTGTGACCTTGACAGTGATTGGTTCCTCTTCCCTGCCTGCCATGCCACCCGATTTTTTGGCTTTAAAAAGGGCTGCTCTCTGTTAATAAATGTGTTTTCTTCCTACTTGACTTGGCTCCTCGCTGTATCTGATTGTCTCCCGGGCTGAGGGAGGCTGGAGAATGGGCCAGCACCGCACTTACCTTTCCTCAGACCCCTCTGTCTTTCTTGTTTCCTGGGATGGACAAAGACCCAAAAAGTTACCTGTGCTCAACTGTGCTCTGAAAAGATTAATGGAAAATCATCTCATAATTTGAAAGAGACAACATTCACATAATACCTTTATTTTGTTTTTTTGGGTTCTTTTGGAGCTAAAGTTTCACTGTATATATCTTTGATTATTTTCCTCCCTAGGCTTCTGTTTCCTGGAATTACAGGTACGCACTTCCACATACATTTCACATTACTTTTTTTTTTTTACAGTATATTGTTATAATTTTTCTATTTTTATTAGTTACTGTTATAATTGTCTTACTGTACCTAATTTATACCTGGAGCTTTATTGTAATTATATTTGTTGGGTAAAAGCATAAAATGGTCATCTCGGTATTTACAGTGTTGCTTCCAGAACTGATTGAGTACACTAAAATCAGGATAGGTTCCAGTCCCATATAAAAAATAGCATAGTATATCATACAAAGTAAGTTACACATTAAATTACATCAAGGTTATGTAACAGTATGTAAATAGTTGCTATATTGAATCTTTGGGGATCATTTTTTTCCTGAATATTTTAAATTTCTGGTTGATTGAACACCTAGATGTGGAAATTCTGGATACTGAGGGTTAACTATATAAAGTACTTCATGGATTTCAGGTATCCACTTGAAATGTATATCCAAAGGCTAAATAGGAACTACTGTAAAGATCAAAATGAAACTTGAACCTGTTATTTTGCCATAAATATTCATTAAATAAAATGTGGATAAATTTGATTCTGTACCTCTTCCTCCTCCTTCTCCTCCTCCTCCTCCTCCTCCTCCTCCTCCTCCTCTTCTTCTTTTTCTTTTTTTCTTTTTTTTGGTCCGGTCATGGTCCTGAACTCTGGGCCTGGGTGCTGTTCCTCAGCTCTTCAGCTAAAGGCTAGTGCTCTACCACTTGAGCCACAGCACCACTTCCGGCTTTTTTATTTTTGCTTATGTGGTGCTGAGGAATCGAACCCAGGGCCTTGAGCATGCAAGGCAAGCACTTTACCACTGAGCCATCTTCCCAGACATCCTTCTTCTTCTCCTCCTCCTCCTCCTCCTCCTCCTCCTCCTCCTCCTCCTCCTCCTCCTCCTTCTTCTTCTTCTTCTCCTCCTCCTCCTTCTCCTCTTCCTCCTCCTCCTCCTCCTCCTCCTCCTCCTCCTCCTCCTCCTCCTCCTCCTCCTCCTCCTCCTCTTCCTCCTCCTCCTTCTGCTCTTCTTCTTCCTCCTCCTCTTTTCTCAGTGCTGAAGATCCAGCGCAGGGGGTTGAATATAAAAGGCTTGGTCTCTAACACAGTTCTACATCCCAACCCTCTACAGCTTCTAAAAAGCTAGTTTGAGAATTTCACAATGTTTAATAATCAACACAAATTTTCCTTTTCCTTTCTAGGCTCCAGAACAGGGAAAAGTGGGGTAGGGGAATAAATGGGACAGTCACCTAGGGAAAATTGTGCTGATTATCATATTTTTGGTTCATATGGCATTTAAAAATAATTACTATATAATTTAAATCCTATTTTTAAAATTTCTTCATAGGAACAATGACCAACTAAAAGTTTTTTCGTTTTTATGTATAAAGTTCACAATTCTGTCTCTATAAGAATCTTTTAAAACATTCTTTTGACAATCTCCATAGAGGCAAAACCGAAGTCTATATATTAAATATTCTAATCATCATATGAAATAATTAGGAAGGGCAAATCAATAGAAAAAATGAGAACTATGTCAAACACAATGAACAGGACAATTACCCATCGAACAGATGCTTATCATTTTGAGAACAGCAGTTGGAGAATTTGCAGATTTACTGACAGGACAATGTTTGAATTCAAAGGAAAGAAGACAACCCTTAAAATATTGAAAGACAAACATGCACCAATATGTTATGCCTGTAATCCAACATGCTCAGGACGCTCATTCGTGGCTAAAGAAAAGCAAGAATCAATCGGATAATATCAAATGATAAATTTTCATAATTCAAAGGACACTATAACAGAAGTGAAAATACATGCAACAGATAAAGGGCATATATTTGTTAATGCTACAATATTAATGCTACAATGATCCTGAGTCTTAAGTATTTTTATATCTTATAATTCTCTCTGATATATATTTTTTGGGGTCCTCTCATGGGGCTTGAACTCTGGGCCTGGGCGCTGTCCTTCAGCTCTTCAGCTCAAGGCTAGTGCTCTACCATTTGAGCCACAGCGCCACTTGCTGATTTTTTCTTTTTGCTTATGTGGTGCCGAGGAATTGGACCCAGGGCCTCAAGCATATGCAACACAAGTGCTCTACAACTGAGCCACCTTCCCAGCCCCTAATTCTATATATTTTTTCCTGAATAGTATATTTCTTTTTCAATTGTGAAAATACTGTACAGAGGGGTTTCAATTACATCAGCAAAATAATGAGTACATTTCTTATCAAGCATTGTTGCCTCCTCCTCTGTTTCCCTTTCACATCATTCTCATCCCCCCACCATGTGCTCCCTAACTCCCCCACCAAGGCCAAAGTTGTAAAGTTCATTTTTCAACATAACGACTTGTATAGCTCATTGTTGCAATGGGTCCATCTGTATCCCTATTTAAACTATTTGTTTTTTTCCCTTCCCCTCCACAAATTATACCAACATCAAATACACTGAAAACAGGGGTTATACTGTGTGGGAGGGACATACAAAGCAACAAAGAAATCATCTTATAAACATTAGAAACAATCACAAGAAAGAAAAAAATTTGAATACTTATGTTTGGGTTCATTTCACCTCATATCAACTTATCTGACCGTTTCTGCTTCTCACACATATATACATAATTGCAAATAAGGGAAAGCATGGGGCCTGTGTTTCATTGGGCCTGGCTTACTTCACTTAATTAATTTTTTTCCAAGTCTTTCTATTTCCTAAGAAATGGGGCAATGTCATTCTTTCTGATAGAGGCATAGAATTCCATTGTGCATATATACCACAGTTCCTTAATCCATTCATCTACTGAAGGGCATCTGGGTTGGTTCTATATCTATATCTATGGTAAATAATGCTGCAATAAACACAGTCGTGTTGGCAGCTTTAAAATAATCATGTTTGTATCATTTGGATAAATGCTCAAAAGTGGGATTGCGGGGAAATAGGGCAGCTCTATGTATAATCTTTTGAGGAATCTCCATACTACATTCCAAAATGGTTGAACAAGTTTACAAGCCATACAACAATGAAGTAGGGTTCCCTTCTGTCCACATACCATCCAGAATCTGTGGTTAGGGTTCTTGATTATAGCCATATTAACAGGAGTGAGGTGGAATCTAAATGTTGTTTTGATTTGCATTTATTTTATAGCTAGGGAGGTTGAGCATTCCTTCATGTATCTACTGGCCATCTTTATTTCCTCTTCAGAAAAGTTTCTCTTTAAGGCTTTAGCCCACTTATTTATTGGGCAGTTGTTTGTGTGAAGATTTGTTGTTGGAGGATTTAATTTTTTGATTGCCAGGTATAATTTAGATATGAGACCCTTGTCCATTGTATGGCTAGTGAAGATCTTCTCCCAATCCGTGGGCTTTCTATTGTTCTTGCTAGCTATGTCCTTTGCCATGCAGAAGCTCTGCAACTTCATGCATTCCCATTTGTCCAACCTTTCTTTGATTTCTTTTATTTCTGGGTCTCTATTAAGAAAATTTCGGCCTGCGCCAAGGAGACCTAGGGTTTCTCCTATTCCATCCTGTAATGTTTTCAGAGTGTCTGCTTTGACTCCGGAGGCTTTCATCCATTTGGAGTTGATTCTGGTGCAGGGTGATATATAAGAATCTAGCTTTAGTTTTCTACAAGTGATTAACCAATTTTGCCAGCACCATTTACTGAAGAGGCTGACTTTCTTCCATTCTAATTTTTAGCTCCATTATCGAAGATTAGATGGCTATAGGTCTGTAGGTTCATTTTTGGATTTTCAATCTGTTCTTGTGTCAGTATCAAGGTGTTTTGATTACAATGGTGTTGTAATAGAGTTTGAAATTTGGTATGGATATTCCTCCAGCACTTTTCTTTCTGTTTTTGATCATTTTTCCTATTCGGGGTCTTTTATTGTTCTGTATGAATTTTTGGATTGCCTCTTCTACTTCCTTGAAGAATAAGGTTGGAATATTGATAGGTATCGCATTGAATTTGTAGATAGCTGTAGGGAGCCGAGGCGAGACTCCGCCCACTCCCTTGCAGCTTTGAGGTTTCCACCCCAGACGGTGCTTGGTGGGAGGCCTGGGCTGTGCGCGTGCACGAGCCAGGTAGAGCCCCCAGCCAATCCCATGACACCTGGTGATGGTGAAAGGCAGGCGACCAACAATAGAAAGACCCGCGTTCCGATTCTCCTATATAAGCGGCTGTGTTTCGGGTGCACGCTCTCTCGCGGCCAAGCTCTCCTACAACTAAAAGGCTCTCCAATAAAGTGTGATCTGAGAAGACTCCTGGTGTGGTGGTCGTTTTTCCTCGCTGGTCGAGTGGACGGTCACTACAGATAGCCTTGGCAAGTATTGCCATTTTCACAATGTGGATCCTTCCAATCCAGGAGCATGGGAGGTTTTTCCACTTTCTAAGTACTGTTTTGATTTTCTTTTTTATGTTTTTAAAGTTTTCATCAGCCGGGCACTGGTGGCTTATGCCTGTAATCCTAGCTACTCAGGAGGCTGAGATCTGACGATCATGGTTCAAAGCTAGCCAGGGAAGTTAAGTCTGTGAGACTCTAATCTCCAATAAACAACTAGAAAACCGGAAGTGGTGCTGTGCCTCAAGTGATAGAGAGCTCTCCTTGAGCTGAAGACCTGTGGGACAGCACCAGGGCCCAGAGTTCAAGACCCATGACTGACAAAAACAAAAATGTTTCCATCATAAGGGTCCTTCATTTTTGATTAATTCCTAGGTGTTTTATTTTGGGGGGGGGGCTATTATAAATGGAATTTTTTCCTGGTTTCAGCCACACTTTTGTCATTGTTGGATTAGAGAAAAGCCGTTGTCTTTGAGGTTTAATTTTATAACCGGCAACTTTGCCAATGTTTTGAATCACTATGACTAATTTGGGAGTGGATTCCATGGGATTCTTTAAATACACGATCATGCCATCTACAAAGAGGGCTAGTTTTACTTAATCTTTCCCTATTTGGATACATTTTATGTTTGCACCATGTCTTATTGTTGTAGCTTGGCATTCTAATACTAAATTGAAAAAAACTGGAGAGAGTGGACATCCTTGTCCCTTTCTTTTGTTTTTTATTGTAAAAATATTTACAGAGGGGTTACAATTACGTGGGCACGATAATGAATACATTCCTTATCAAGTTTTGTAATCTCCTCCTTTGTTTCCCCTTCCCATCCCTTCACATCCTCCCCAGGCCCCCACCCAATCCCCCCCTCACCAAAGTTGTAAAGTTCGTTTTCGACATAACGACTTGTACATCTCATTGTTGCAATGGGTCCACCTGTATCCGTATTTAAACGATGTGTTTTTCCCTTCCCCTCTACAAATTATACCGACATCAAATACAGTGAAAGCAGGGGTTATACTGTGAGGGAGGGACATACAAAGCAACAAAGAAATAATTTTACAATTGTGTTAGAAACAATCGCATGAAGGAAAAAATAACATTTGAATAAATATTTAGGGTTCATTTCCCTAACATCAAATTATCTGACCTTTTCCGCTTGACACAGTCATATACCAGATACTGGGACATATGTTTCTTTTGGCCTGGCTTACTTCACTTAATATAATTTTTTCCAAGCCTTTCCATTTCCTAACAAATGGGACAATGTCATTCTTTCCGATGGAGGCATAGAATTCCATTGTGTATATATACAACATTTTCTTGATCAATTCATCTACTGAGGGGCATCTGGGTTGTTTCCTTATCTTAGCTATAGTAAATAATGCTACAATAAACATAGTCTTGTTGGTAGCTTCAGTGTGTTCTTGTTTGTGAACATTTGGGTAAATGACGCACAGGCCAAAATTTTCTTAATGGAGACCCAGAAACACGACAAATCAAAGAAAGGTTGGACAAATGGGATTGCATGAAATTGCAGAGCTTGTGCATGGCAAAGGTCATAGTTAGCAAGATCCATAGAAAGCCCACGGATTGGGAGAAGATCTTCACTAGCCATACAATGGACAATGGTCTCATATTTAAAATATACCTGGAAATCAAAAAATTATATCCCCCAACAACAAATCTTCAAAGAAATAACGGCCCAATAAATAATTGGGCTAAAGCCTTAAAGAGAAACTTCTCTGAAGAGGAACGAAGGATGGCCAATAGTTACATTAATAAATGCTCAACCTCCCTAGCCATAAAAAAAATGCAAATCAAAACGACATTGAGATACCACCTCACTCCAGTTAGAATGGCTAAAATCAAGAACTCTAATAACAACAGATGTTGGATGGGGATGTGGAAAGAAGGGAACCTTACTGCATTGTTGGTGGGAGTGTAAATTTTTTCAACCACTTTGGAAAGTAGTATGCAGGTTCCTCAAAAGACTCCACATAGAGCTTCCCTATGACCCAGCAATCCGTTGTCCCCTTCTTGATTTAAGAGGAAATGACTTTAGTTTTTCTCCATTAAGTATAACTCTGGCTGTAGGTTTGTCATTTACAGCCTTTATTCTATTGGGGAATGTTCCCTGGATTCCTAATTTTTCGAGAGCCTTCATCATAAAGGGATTGTTGTATGTTGTCAAATGCTTTTTCTCAAGCAATGGAGATAACCATGTGGTTCTTATCCTTGCTCTTGTTGCAATGTATTATATTAATTAATTTGCATATATTGACCCAACTTTGCATCCCTGAAATGAATCTTGTTTGATCATGGTGTATTATTTTTTGGATGAATTGTTGAAGTCAATTGACCAAATTTTTTTTGAGAAGTTTTGCATCAATGTTCATCAAAGAAATGTGTTTAAACTTCTCTTTTTTGATGAGTCGCTGCCTGGTTTATGGATGAGGGTTTTGATGGCCTCATTGAGTAAGTTCTGTAGTGAACTTTCTCTTTCAATTTCATTGAAGAGTTGGAGTAGTATTGGTGTGAGCTCTGTGTTGAAGGCCTTGTAGAATTTTGATGTAAATCTATCTGGTCTTGGGCTTTTTTATATAGGACTTCTCTTATTGCTTTTCTATCTTAATGCTTGATATGGGCCTGTTAAAATCGTTTAACTCATCTTGGTTTAGTTTCAGCTGCATGTCGATATTTGCTATGAAAAGGTCCATTTTTGCCAAGTTCTCAAACTTATTAGCATAGTTTTGAGAAATATTCCCTTATAAAGTTCTGAATCTTGGTTGTTTCTCTGGTGATGTTTCCATTCTCATCTCTGAGTTTATTTATTTCTTTTTCTGATAAGATTTGTTAAGGATCTGTCAATTTTTTTTAATGTTTTCAAAGAACCAACTCCTTGTTTTGTTGATTCTTTCTATGTTTTTTTTGGAATCTAATTCATTTAATTCTTATTTAATTTTAATTATTTCTTTCCATCTACTGGGTTGGTGTTTATCTTCCTGCTCTTTTTCAAGGAGGTGCAGATATCTTATTAAATTGTTGGTTTCATATATCTCCAACTTGCCACGAGTACTGACTTTTCTGTGTCCCAGATGAACTGGTAATTTGTGTGCTCATTTTTGTTGAATATCATGAACACTTTAATTTCCTTTCTAATCTTTTACATGACTTACTCCTGATTCAACAGTGTGTTGTTCAGCATCCATGCCTTACAGGATTTCTTTGGTGGCTTTTGGCGCTGAATTCTAATTTTATTTCCTGTGGTCTGAGAGAATGCAAGGTATAACTTCAATGTTTCTGAATTTGGACTTTTGTTTTGTAACCTAAAATGTGGTCAGTTTTTGAAAATGTTCTATAGTCTGCTGAGACAAAGGTGTATTCTGATACTGCTGGGTGAAATATTCGTTAGATGTCTGTTAAATCTAGTTTATGATTGCAGTTGTTTAGATCTGCAGTTTATTGAGTTTTTGCCGAGTTGATCTATCTAGTGGGGATAGTGGTGTGTTAGAGTCCCCAACAATTAATGTCTTTGGATCTATGTGAGCTTTGAGGGAAAGTAGTGTTTCTAGGATAAATTTGCGTGCTCCATTGTTTGACAAATAGATATTTAGAATTGTAATATTTTCCTGAGGGCATGATCCCTTAATTAGTATGTAGCGACATTCTTTTTCTCTTCTCACGAATTTTAATTTGAAGTCTATTTTATCTGATATTAGGATTGCAACTCCCACCTGTTTATGGGGGTCATTTACTTGGTAGATTTTGTTCCAGTATTTCACTTTCAAAATGTGTTTGTTTTTATGGGCAAGATGTGACTCATGAAGGCAGCAGATAGAAGGATTTTGCTTTTTAATCCAACTAGACAATCTATGTCTCTTAACTGGAGAATTAAATCCTGTGATGTTGAGAGATAGGACTGAGAGGTATTTTTTTATTGTGAAAATGCAGTACAGTTGGTTTACAATTACATAGACAAGATAATGAGTACATTTCTTATCAAGCATTGTTGACTCCTCCTTTGTTTCCGCATCCCATCACTTCCCAGACTCCCTTTACCCAATCCTCTCCCCCCCCACCAAAGTTGTAAAGTTCATTTTTCAACATAACGACTTGTACATTTCATTGTTGCAGTGGTTCCACCTGTATTCGTATTTAAATGATTTGTTTTTTCCCTAACCCTCGACAAATTATACCAACATAAAACACAGTGAAAACTGGAGTTATTTTTTGTTATGTCTAAAAAACGAATGTTACAACTTTGGCCTGGGAATGGGGGAGGGAGGGCGTGGGGATCAGTGGGGGGGGGGAGTGAAAAGGATGGGAAGAGGAAACAAAGGAGGAGACAACAATGCTTGAAAAGAAATATACTCATTACCTTGCCCATGTAATCGTAACCCCTTGGTACAATATTTTCACAATAAAAAACTTCAGAAAATGTTTATCACTTATTATAATTCAAATACCAAGCAAGAGTAATTTTATATAATCATTACAGGTATCATTTTATCACTATCATAAAATAGAATAAAAGACCAGTCCCAATTATTACCTACCTATCATTATACTTAATTCCTAATCATTACCTAAATATCTTACACAATCTAAATAGTCATGTTTTTAACATAGACATAAATATTCTATACTTTTTACTTAAAAATTTCCAAGGGCGTATATTCATGTTTCTAAGAAATGATCACAGCAGTTAAAAAATGCTTTTGTGAAATTAATGTGAGACAGGTTGTTGTTGTTGTTGTTGTTGTTGTTGTTGTTGTTGTTTACAAGTCCTGGGCATTGTCCCTAAGCTTTTTTTGTGTTCAAGGCCAGCACTGCACAACTTGAAGCACAAGGCTAATTTCTGTTTTTGAATGGTTAATTGGAGAATAAGATTCTAACATGTACTTTTCTGTTTGGGCTAGATGTGAAAACAATTGTTAGATCTCAGCCACCAGAGGATCTAGAATTATAGGTGTGAGTTACCGGCACTTGGTTTGATGATTTTTTTTTTATTTTAATTACGTTTTAAGATGTTTGTTTCACTATAATGCACATAATTCTATGCATATATATATATATATGACGACAAATTCCCTCTAAAAATGTATGACTTCTACATATAAAATTTATACACACACATATATATATTTCTGAATATATACATTCCCTCTAAAACTTTTATGCTTTTCATTTCAAAGATATAGTCTATTTTTCCAAAAGTTTCCTAGAGTAAAATGACTAATATTTCAATTGAAAGTAGAATATATTATTTTCAAACGAATTTTAGATATACACATGATGTAGTAGTAATATTTATAGTATATTACTTGAAAAAATTCTGTTCAAACCCTTTAATATTTGTGTGTAATGACAGAGAGAGGGGAAGTTAATTCATACTGGTTAGAAATGGGCAATGCTTCAAAAATCTGTTCAATAGTTTGTTATAATCACATAATCAAGCTACCTGTTATGGTTTAGTTTTTTTGTTTATTTATTCAAAAATTTAACACGGATGCATGCACAGTCATAATATTAAAATTATTAATCAAAATACAAATAATACAAAATCATAGACACATACCAGACTTTCAATAATTAGCATTTATGATGCTAATAGTAATTTTTTGAAGATGATGATGACCAGAGTGACCTTGATAATGGCAATGTTAGGATTGAAAAAGAAAAATTTTTAGACATCTTTGAATTTAGATTTCCCACATTGAATACATAATAATAAACAGTGTTGGATTACATACAATAAGAATAACAAAAGGAGAGTTTCAATATCAAGAAATAACAATCACATAATCAGGTGAGACAGTAAATCCCTAATGTTCTTGCAGTCTCTCTAATGTATCCTCACTTTTCTTGGTGGTATTGTTTTCTTATAAATAAAATCGTTTATTTTCAAATGTTTATTATCCCACATAGATAAAATATAATAAGATTTGTGCTTTGTTATCAAATGATCTTGTTTGTTCTAGTCTTGGGAACTTAGGAGAAAGCCTTTCACCACCGACATAGCCAGTAGCTTAGTTATACATACCTAGAAGGTAACAACACAAGCCTCAAGCCTGCTTCACTCAGTAGGCAGAAATCCTTAATCAGTTTTAGTTTCTATCCAGTTCACTGAAGAAAATCTATGTATAAATTTATGAAGAACACTTGGCAGCACATAAAGCAATAAGAAAATTTTGATGGAAAAAGATTAGTTTTCAACTTAGTGTCATTAGTTCAAGTAACATTCTCATATAGATACTATTCAATAACCAATGTTTTCCAATGATATGTTGAGTATGTTCTTAAATACAAATGTGGACACATGACCCAATTTACATAATACCACTTACATATCTGTAGTTGCCTTAAAAGGACACAACCCTTAGAGCCAGGAGGTAAACTTTATTTTTATTTTTGCATGAAGCAATTTGTGACTTTATACCAACAATCTGAATTTGACTCTATCCTTATTTGTAAGCTAAGGTGGAAATGTAAGGACTCTGCACTTTTCTTTTTAATTGCTCTAGGAGTAAGCAAAGTATTCTTCAATATTTCTGGTAGATTACATCCATTTATAGATGAGAAATGTAAAGCCAAAAGTAAATGTAGTGAGTAAATAATGATACTAGAATTTGTGTCTGAGCTCTTCCCTCTGCACACTTACAAGGAACAGTAATTTGTTGATGGAGAGGACCAATATGAAAACACTATGGGGAAAAAACATACTTTGTAAAAAGGTATTTAAGACTAGGTGACCAGTGATGAGTACATGAAACAGACTTGTGTCAGGCGCATAAAAAGGAGTACACAGAAATCATATTAGTGCTGGGGGCCAGTGGCTCATACCTGTAATCCTATCTACTCGGGAGGCTGAGATCTGAGGATCACGGTTCAAAGCCAGCCCGGGCAGGGCTCGATCTTAGGTCCCGGGATGGACCTAACCCTCTTTTGGCTCACAGGCTGGTGTACTCACCACGAACTATTCATCACTTGGGTTTGCTAGGCCTTGAGTTCAAATCCCAGCACTGTTAAAAGATGAATACTGATGTGAGAAGCCAAGTGATGCTCCTCTTTTCCTGTACTGTGAAAGTCCTGCTTCTCAGCTAGGAATGGTACATGCTATATAGGCAACTCTATAGCCATGGGAACAGGTTGACATCCATGTCAGCACAGTTATACCTGTCACCATATTCAGTAAAATACACAATATTTCCATGAATTAGACACAAATTAAGGAGAAGTGTACTGAATGAAAGATGCTGTCCACACATGTATATCAATAGAGATCCTATGTTTAAATTATGAATTTATGCCCATCCTGGCCCTCCCTGGTGCTCAATGTCAGGTCCTGGAAATGGTCTAGCTCCTCAGTTGCTCACAGGCCAGTGTCCTCACCTTGACCCTTTAACCAATTGGCCCTGCTAGGTTCTGAATTCAAATCACAACACTGTCGAAACATGAATCCTCATGTGAGCAGTACATCAGTTCACCTGCTTTCCAGTCCCGTGAAAGTCCTGGGTCTCATCTAAGATGGACAAGGCATAGGGAACTCTATAGACATAGGAATAGGTTGTCATGCATGTCAGCACATTTATATCTATCATCATATTCAATAAAATACAAAATGCATCTCTGACTAAGACACAATAAAATAAATAACTAAACTGAAAGCGTGATGAATTCCACATATGTATGTAAATAGAGATCCTATGTGTAAAATAGGTGGGCATATGATTTTTGCCAGTGTTGGGCTTCAATTCAAGCACTGGGAGCAGGCCTGAACATGTAGTCTTCAAGTATGGTGATCTTCCCCTTCTCCCACAGTGCAACAGAGTTACCCAGACCTGAGTTCAAATCCCAGCTCTGGCAGTAATATGGAGCGTATTCGGAGCTAGGCAAATTCCTTCATATTTTTTTTTCAACAGAGTCAGAGGTTGAACTCAAGTCTTGGTAACTCTGCTTTAGTTCCGATAATCTTAGGCTGTAGCCTCTGGACCTACAATCCATCATCGGATCCTAGGACCCCAGGGCTTGCAGGAAAAAAGAAATAGCCGTGAAGGGGAAAAAAAGTTGCAGGAAGTTCCACCTATCGCTTTTATGTTCATTTTCCTTTGCCTGGTGACCATGCTGGGTCCGAACTTGGCGGCCTACAGAGTGAAGGTGACCTGGACTGACTTAAGGTCTGCTGGCTCTCGCTGAAGCCCAAGGGCCTCGGGATATCAGAGACCTCAAGGTCGAATCCAGGTCAGACACCATCCAATGAGGGAATGGCGGGCAATCCTGAGATACTCTTTTCCGGCACTTGGAAGGGTCGTGGAATTCGATCAATCTCATCTTTGAGTACATCCTGCAAGATGCACGTAGGAAATGATAGGCAAGACTCATTGTGTATCGATTATTTTCAATGACGAGTTGATGAAGCTTGACCATAATCATCACAGTCATGAAATGGAGGCATCGGGAAAGCTCCAAGAATCGGTAGTCATGGGGTAAATTGGATTCCATCACAGGTCGCCATCTCTCCTACTGTATACAAATATGCAGACTATCTTCAGCTTATGAATAGATGAGTATTGTGCTCTCCCCCTTTCACTTCCGGGGCTCAATCTCAGGTCCTGGGAACAGCTTAGTTCCTTATTAGCTCTCAGCATGGTATCCTCACCTTGACCCTTTCTCCTGTTGGGTTTGCTAAGATCTAAGTTCCAACCCCAACACTGCCAAAAGAGGAATGCAGATGTGAGAATCTAAGATGTCCACTTGTTTTACTGCCCTGTGAAAATTGAGTCTCAGCTAGGATGGAGAAGGCTCAAGCAATGCTATAGACATGGGATTTAGTTCTCATCCCTGCCAGCACAGTTATATCTGTCATCATAATCAATAAAATACAAAATGTATCCCTTACTAAGACACAATAAAAAGAATAACTACATTAAACACATGATGCATTCCACACATGTATTTAAATAGAGATCCTGTGTTTGAAATAGGTGGGCATATGATTTTTGCCAGTGTGGGGGCTTCCATTCAGGCCCTGGGAGCAGACCTGACCTTGTAGTTTTCAAGGACGGTGATCTTCCCCTTCACCCACAGTGCTATAGTGTTATCCAGATCTGAGTTGGAATCCCAGCTATGGCAGAAAAAATGGTGCAAATTCTGAGCTAGGGTGGTTTATTATTTTTTATTTTATTATATTTTTTTCCAACCAAGAGATTTGAGGCAGAAGCTGAGGCAGAGTTGCCATGGGCACATAGCCGATCCTGTGATCCTAGACCCTGAAGCCTTGCAGGAGAAAAAAAAAAACCCTCACTGAGAAATAGCCACCGTATGGATTTTTTACATTTTATTCCTTTGCATGGTGACCAACCTGGATCTGAATGACATGGATACAAGTTTACTTCACTTTGCATTGGCCAAGGCTAGAGGGCTATCGCAGAAGCCACAGGCCCATATGTCATCGAAGGTCCTGATACTGAATCCTGGTCCTGACACCTATCAGTGGGGAGACTTCCCAAGAGACTTGTTCCTATGCACGGGAATAATGATGGAATGTTTGGAAACTCATGACTGAATAAGTTTCTGCGGGCATCGGTCTAATCTAAAATGGGATGCAATGATCCTAGGACGCTGATTGATCTTAATGAATGGTTTATTAAGCATGAAAACAATACTATTCCTTCAATAGCAGCATAATAAATACCTAAGAGTTGGTAGGAATGTAGTTGATGTCATTGAATCCTAAGTAGATGTCTGTGGAATTCTATACAAATATATATTTATTGGTATACTACCACCTGCCTATCCATGTATGGTTATTTTGTCCACCCCTGTGGCTCAATGTCAGGGTCTGGGAACTGCCTGGCAGCTTCCTTGGCTAGAGGTTGCCGTGTTGACACATTCATTCATGAATTGGGTCTGCTAGGCCCTGAGTTCACTGCAAACAATTGGATTGTGGAATAAGAAGCCAAGTGTGACACCTGTTTTCCTTTTCTCTGAGAGTCCTGGGTGTCAGACATGATGGACATCATGTCTACAAATTTAGATACTATGTGATGGGATGTCATCAGTATAATAAATGGAATGCATATCATCACAGTCAATAAATGGTAAATAATTGAATAAAACAAAAATACAATCAATAACCACAACAAACAGGATATGGACTGAACATCTATAGGTAAATACAAATTCTATCTTTACAATGAATATAAATAGTATGGTTTCCAGGGCTGGGGCTTTTGAATTCAGGCCTAGTGACCAGGCGGGACTTTCTTGTCTTCAAGCATGGTGAGCTTCCCCTTCGTCCACAGTGCTACAGAGTTACCCAGACCCTGAGTTCAAATCCAAAGCCTGGTAGAAAAAAAAAAACAGCGTGAATTGCAAGCCAGGGAGCAATTTTTTTTTATTTTTTTTTTTTGCGAAGCAATTTCTTGAACTCAGGTCATGACAACTCTGCCTCAGCTTCCATTGTCTTAGGCTGGGGTGCAGCCACTGGAGCCACAGCCAATCCTGGGATCCTAGATCCCCAAGCCTTGCAAGTGGGAAAAATATGCACATAAAAAAAGTGGCAAAGCCAGGCACCTGTGGCTCACAACTGTAATCCAAGCTACACAGGAGGCTGAGATCTGAAGATCTCAGTTGAAAACCAGCCCAGGCAGGAAAGTCCGTGAGAATCTTATCTCCAATAAACCACTAGAAACCCGGAAGTAGCACTGTGACTCAAGCAGTAGTTTCATGAAATGTTAGTTAAAATTGATCAGAGTCCTAGGATATAATTGTGTATAATTTTATCCTAGAATCATTCAAGAAGTGCCCATTCAATCATGACATATATCACATTCCATTGGTATTCATATGGATAAGAATGAGTTTCTTAGAATCTCCTGCCATTTGGAGGTGGCAGGAACAGGATTCAAACTCTGGGCTCCAGCTTCCACCTTTTAATCCCCAGGATAGGGAACTCACAGGTCTGTCCAAAAACATCAGCAAGACCAATGATTAGGCAGGCACCCGTGGCTCTCAGCAGTCCTCCTTAATACTTACAAGTCTGTGATAGGAGGATCATGGTCAAAGTCACCTTAGGCAGGAAAATCCTTGAGACCTCTGTCCAACTTCAGTGCCAACAAAGCCAGAAGTAGAGCCGTGTGGCTCCAGAGGTTGAGGGCTAGCCTTGAGCAAAAGCAACTCACGGACTGTGCCCAGATCCTGAGTTAAAGGTCTGGGACTGGCAACAAACAGACATACAGAACAATCTGTGCAGCCATCCAGCTAAAGCAGGTCACCTTCTTGTCCCCAACTGGATTGGACAGTTTCCTGGGAAAGTGGCTGTTCTCATCTTGACTCCGCCCATTCTGCCTGCATCACAGTATTCTGGTCACACCTCCATTCTTTCACGGTTCTTTCTGACCAATGGGATACAAGAATGGCGGCCACACCCACATTCCATGCTGCCCGGAAGCACCAGGATTCCCTCTGTTGGTTGACACCACTACCAGCAGTTGAGGAAGGTAGTGGTGGCTAAGTGGTGATCAAGAGACTCCATGCGACTTTGGAATAGAGTACGAAATTGACGTTCTAATCAGTGAGTCGGAGAAGAGAGGATTTCCCAGAGCCTGGGAACATGGCCAGCCCATCTTTCCCATCTCAGCGCTCAGATGTCTGAAACAACAAGACTCCATGAGAAAGCTACGGGCATGAAACTGCCGCCAGAACACCGGTAGAAGAATCCTCCTGACAGACCTGTAGCATTCAAGAAAACAAAGAACATGAAAAAGGGAAGGATCCCCAAGACACACCACAGGGGAGCGTGATTCAATGGAGGGTCCGGCCAAAAGTGATGCCCTCCATGGGCTTCGAATGCCTTTGGACACAGTCACAGCCATGAGGTTCTAGATTGTCAATGGTCCTGATACCACCAAGGATCTGCAGAGGTGCTACCGACACGTGGTGCCCACCCTGGACCCCAGAAAAGAAGAAACCAGGCACTCTATGCCAAGATCCAATCACTGAAGCAGGAAAAGACAGACCTTCAGGATCAACGGGAGAAAGAGAGGGAGAAGATAGCACAGGTGCATGCAGCACTTAAAATAGAGCTAGAGAGCCACAAGGCACCTATACAGAGGTTGGTTTTGGCAGAAAGCAATTTACAATCCCGCCTGCATGCAGCAGGCGGCCGATGATACAGAAAGGGAGCACGAAGCTCTCACCAGTTGCCGGCAGGCCACAGAGCAGTGCATGGCCGAGCTGGAGATGTCAGCTTCTGTGGTCACTGATCACTGAATGCGACTGAAATGTTCTTTGAACAGCTGCATGATGTGACCCTTCTGCTCAAGGAAATGGCCAGAAGCTTCGATGACCTGGAGCAAGTGAACTCAAAGTTATAGGAGAAGCTTGAAGTGCTCTGGACAACAGGAAGAGAGGAATCTGCAAGTTCCAACAAGCACTGGTGGGGCATGAATTACTGAAGAGACTACTGGACAATGTGAGCTGACTAGTGAACACAGCGAATCTAGAGAGAGATACCTTCACAGAAGACCTGAGCATTGAGAGGTCCACAGGAAAGGAGGAGGCCCGGCAGCTGTCAGTTGGGTGAACCAACTGACAGAGGAGAAGGACCAAGGGGCAAGAGAACAGCCTAGAGAACAGGCTGGAGGAACCATGGCCCATCTCAGGCCAAGTGGCAGTTCCAGGCCCAGACGTACTGCACACAGATAGTGTTGAAAAACCGGAAGGAATAACTTCACATCCAGGTCCAGGAAAAAAAGAGGCTACATCTCCAGAACCCAGAGAAGCAGGAGCAATGTTGGAGACTGGAGGAGAAGGCCAAGGATTGGCAGGAGATCCCTGAGACCCCATGATGCGCATATGTGTGTGAAGGACAGCTGGAGGAGCATCTGGCCCTGCTTTGGGACGCGCTCCACATGGTGAGCGGTGAGAAGGAGGAGCTCTCCAGCATCCTAGACACAGAGCAGCAGGTGAAGAAACACCTGCGGGAACAGCTGGTCCACACAGAGGCGAAGATAGAGGAATGGAAAGAAGTGGCTGACATAGAAAGAAAGCCAAGCATCTCAAGACCAGCAGGAGCAGTCCCTGGCCCAGCCACAGGAGCTCAGAGCCACCTGTGAGCAGCACATCACCTCCAATTAGTGGCTGAGCTCCAAGAAGGAGGCCCTGCAGCAGCACCTGGAGAGGCAGACCCAACTCCTGGAGTAGCTGAAGCAAGTGCATGGCCCGACCAACTGGGGAGACCAGGTGGTGCTCCCAAAGTGGCAGGACACTCTCAAGTGCCTGAAAGCAATCAGACCACAGGAAGAGCGGCTGCAGGCCCAGCTGACCTTCCTGACTTTCCCTGGGGAAGGGGAAGTCGAAAACCCCGGAGAAGCAAAAGGTGAGGAGTCGACTCTCCCCCCTACACATGACCATTTCAGAGGATGGAGACATTCCCCAAACTGAGAAGGACGTGGATTTGTGAGCACTCTTAGTGGATGAAATCCACAGAGGGAAACTCCTGCAACAGGAGTGGCAGGCCTGATGCGGGCACCCAGTTCACCTGGCAGCTCAGTGCCAGAGAAAGCTTGAGTCAAAGGCCCTCCATCCCATGAGCTGGCACCACAGCCTGTGTGGGGATGGGAATCAGGACATGTGGGCGTCCGAGAAGAAAATATACTATGTCCATGAACTGCCTGATGAGATGGACTTCCATAGTACAGCGGGTGATCTTCAACATAGATGCACCCAGCTGTCGGCACACATCGCACTGTTGAGGATTCCCTCATGGCATGTAAAGAGCAGATGTTCATTCTGGCTGAGCTGTGTCAGAAGAAACCTGAGCGTGTGTACCAGCTGTCCTAGGAGAAGAGGGAGAAGAGGAGAGAGCTGCGGGAGCCGCTGTCACTCCTCACAGGGGAAGAAATGGACAACGGGCTCCAGATGCCAGCACAGGCTGAGCCTCCTGTCACTGCTGCCGCTTTGGATGCCTCCAGGCTCCAGGGAGGGAGCAATGAGGGAGGAGCAGAAAGGTTTTGAAGAATTGCCACTTCAACGCAGTGTGGAAACTGCCAGAGGAGAGATCGAGATTCCCAACCCCATAGAGGCCTCCCCCACAAAGCACATCCTGCCACAGCTGCCCTACATCCAGAGCCACCCACAACTCACGGGCTCAGGTGAGGAGCGCTCCTTTTCTTCTCTAGACTGATGCAGATGATGGCTTTGTGACATAATGACTCTCCAAAGCCTCAGCAGCCACCATAAGTAGGTGGCCAGGTGGCCTTCTCTCAGGCCTCCATCTGCTGGTCATGGGAAGGGTAAACTGCGGGTCGGTTAGGGCAAAGGTGGCCCATATTCAAGGGACATCTAATGGCCTATTGGTGGCCAGGGAAGAGACCCATGTTATGCTTATCACAAAGAATAAATTGTTTTCAAAGGGAAAATAAGCCCAATAAAGATTTGTTCTTCCAGTCCTGGGGCTCTTTCTTTCATGGCTAGCACTCTACCACAGGGCCACTTCTTGTTTGCTGATGGTTCATCAATGATAAGAGTCTCACACACTTTCCTTCCCAGGCTGGCTTTGAACCATGACCCTCCAGATCTCAGCTTCCAGAGTAGCTAGGATGACAGGCATGAGCCACCAGTGCCCAGCATTTGATACCTTTTGAAGGCATCTTGGCGAGTCTTTAAAATGAGACCTAAAGGGCCTGGATAGACCTTGAACCAATCAAGGAGCTGGTATGGGGAAAGGCTGACTTTCTAGCCATTCTGTTCCCCAAAATTAAAGATGCCAGGTGGTGTTGGATGCATCAAACATCTAGGCCAACAGCCACCAGACTCAGTGGGGAAAAGGTAAAGAATACCCAAAGATTGCAGTGTAGAATTCTTTGATTTTGCATGCATGTGGGGTGTGTGTGTGTGTGTGTGTGTGTGTGTGTGTGTGTGAGAGAGAGAGAGAGAGAGAGAGAGAGAGAGAGAGAGAGAGAGAGAGAGAGAGAGAGAGAGAGAGAGAGAGAGAGAGAGAGAGAGAACTCAGGGCCAAGGCTCTATCCCTGAGTTTTCTTGCTCAAGGCTAGTGTTCTGCCACTTGAACCACAGCCCCACTTGCTTTTCGATGGTTATTTGTAGGGAAGTCTCAAGGACTTTCCTGTCCATGGTGGCTTCAAAGCATGATGGGAGCCCCAGGAAAACAAGAGTAAACACAACTCAATACAATCCTTATGGTGGACAACTCCTGCCTCCTGGTGGCCAGAGGTGGAACATGCGTCCCTGTGCCATCATGGGGACTATAGTCCTCTAGAGTTCAATTTGGAGAAGTGACCGGGGCCAACCTGACTTTTGCTCACCCTGAGTGATGATTCCAGAGTAGATCTGTTCCACCCTAGGCCAAGAGAGCTCCAGGAGGCCCTGATCCCAGGGGCACAAGGAAGTGAGAAGTCAGCTCCAGGCCCAGCTAAGAGCCTTTGCCCATGGACACCCCAACTTGGCCTTCCTGATCACCATAAGGCCTGTCAAAAAACAACGCCAAAAAAACAAACCAAAATTGGAGCTGTGAATCAAAGTGGTAGCGTTCTAGCATTGAACCAAAGAGCTCAGGGACAGGGGCCACAAGCTTTGAGTTCAAGACCCCCAGCTGACCTTCCCCCATAAAACACACATTAGCTAAATGTGAACTAGTAGGATTTGTGAAGTGTTTCTGAAGAATGATGATACTGAACAAAGCACCCTAATTCTAATGACGCCTGAACTTGTGACATACAGGAATGTGCTGAGTCCTTCACAGGGTGCTGTTTTCTGGGTCCTTCCCACATAGGGTGTTTTTTCTGAGTCTTCACGAACCATGCTGTGGGCTGAGTCATGCCAAAGGGTGCCATGTTAAGAGTCCTTGAGAAGAGTAGGCTGTGCTGGGTTTTTCAAAGGGTGCTGTGTGCTGAGTCCATCACACAATGTACTTTATGCTGAGTCCTTCAAAAGTGTGGTATGCTAATTCATCCCAAATGGTGCTATGTGCTGACTCCTTGAGAAGGGAGGGACAGGTGAGTTTTTCAATGGGTGCTGTGGGCCCAGTCCTTTACACAGGGTACTTGTGCTGAGTGCTTCAAGAGGGCTGTGTGCTGAGTTATTCCAATGGGTGCAATGTGCTGCATCCTTGAGAAGAGAGGGATGAAGTGAGTTCTGTGTACAGAGTCCTGTAGACAATGTGCTCTGAACTGTCTTTCATATAGTGGTGTGTGCTGAGTTCTTCCTCAAGGTGGTATGTGCTGAGTCCTTCAAATCTGCTATGTGCTGAGTTTTTCAAAGGGTGCTGTGTTCTGAGTGTTTTACACAGGGTGCTACATACTCAGCCCTTCAAAGGGTGGTGTGTATGGAGTCTTAACACAGGGTGCTATGTGCTGAGTCCTGGAAAAGAGTACTACATGCTGAGTTTTTCAAAGCGTGCCATGCACTGAGTCCTATATACTGCATGCTGTGGACTCCCTCCTTCAAAGGGTGTTGTGTGCTGAGTCATCCCAAAGGCTATTATATGCTAAGTCCTTCAAAGGGCAGTGCTGAGTCTTTTACTCAGGGTGCTTTTTGCTGTTTTTTGAAGTATGCTTTGTGCTGAGTCATCCCAAAGGGTGCTACATTCTGAGTCCTTGAGAGGTAGTTTTCCCCAACAATTTCTCTCAGTCTGTCAGTCTGTCAGTCTGTCAGTCTCTCAGTATCTCAGTCTCTCAGTCTCTCTCTCTCTCTTTCTCTCTTTCTCTCTCTCTCTCTCTCTTTCTCTCACTGGGTCACTGTGCACGTGCTTGATATGTGGAGTGGAGAGGCTTGGAGGAGAGTCTCCTCTAGTGGTGAGGCTGAGGGGAGATTTGATCCCCTGAGCAAGGGCTAGGGTTGGCGGGGAGTGTTGAGCTGAGGTGAAGCTGTAATTCCCATGGCCTGGAAGCCTTAGGGCCCAGTCAGAGTTGTTCTTGTGGGCAAGGGTAGGGGTCGAGCCAAGGGGAAGAGGGGACTGGGCCGAGGGCTGGAGGAGGCAGGGCCCAGGGGCCTCACTGTGGAGGCAGCAGTGGCCAGGGTCTCAGAGGGGCATGTGTGCATGCACAGGGGGTGTGAGGCGGCCCGCGAGAGAAGTGGAGGTTGAGAGAGAGAGCAGAGAGGAGCGAGGACAGGCACTAGGGGAAGTGGCTTCACATGCTCTGTTCATGGATCAATAGAAAAACAGACAAAATGAGAATAAAGGCAACAAATGTACAGCCAAGAAGAATATAGTTAGAATAAAGGTAGAGGAAATAAAGGTGCACCAAAGTATATAGGAAGCCTTAAACCAACACCCCCTTCCTGCAGGCATACTTCCATGAAGCTTATGCTTTGTCTGGCGCGATCTCTTACGCAGATTCAGCAGGAGATGTCATGGAATTTCTTCCTTTTTTATTTTTTAATTGAAGCTCATGAATGTCTTGGTGCACAGAAGAGAAAAATCTAAAGATCATCTGGAAAATGACTGGAAATATAATAATAAGAATTGGGAGAATTGATCTGACAATGGCAATTATAATTATTGCATAAATCCAATCCAGAGGATTGAGGGCCTCCAATTTATGCTTAAATAATGCTGCCAAAGATTGTAATTGTTATACCTGAGACACAGAGAGTCCGGGACGAAGGAGCCAGACGCAGCGGACGAGCGGATTCTACTCAACACCAACAAGAACAGACAAGGAGCGAACATCTTCATCCTGCTGTTTGCAGACCAGAGACGACCCAGGATCCAAGACTCGGCGTGAGTACAAGCCCGACGTCCTCACTCCTCAGGGAGCAGAGGAGGGAAGGCCACCCCTCCCCCCCCAGCACCGGTGATCTCCATCTTGGATACCGACAAAGCTCGGAGGAGCTGCTAGCTCCAGCTCAGGCCTTGGAATAAAATGAGTCATTTAGCAGGTCACAAGAACTTAACGGTGAAGTGACCTGCCAGACTCAGCTCCATCCAGGGAAAAGTCACCCAGCTCAGGCGCCAGCCATCAGAATGCCTTGCCTCACTGGGTAACCAGAGCCAGAGGCTGCCCCTCCCTCTAGCAGCCACCACAATCAATTGAAAAACAGAAACCCTGAGAATGGCTCCAGGCTGGGCGCTGTGAGCTTTATCACAAAATAGCCCCAGGGAAAAGCTACTGTTTGTTGAAAGGCCTCAACTCTACCCAGAACCTAGCCTCATCACCACATCCCCCTCTTTTGTGACTCTCAAAGCAGACCACCCTCCCAGAAAACTAACCTGGGAGGGGGATCTCAAAATCTTGGGTAAAGCAGAGCATTTTTCTGCCTCTTCCAACCAACCGACTTAAGAAACCAATCAAGCCACAGGACCACAAGCTGACCAGAGACTCCAACAAGAGACTGGTTGCAGACAAAAGGGAGATACAGGATTCTTCCCACTCCTCCCCCCCAAAAAAAAAAATCAAAAGACTTTTTTTTTTCCTTCTTCTTCTTTTCTTTTTTTTTTGCTTGTTTTTTGTTTTTTGTTACCATATATATATATATATATATATAAATTTTTTCCCTTCTAAAACTTTTATTAATCTTTAATTTTTGCCTCTTCTGAAAAAATAATTGTTTTCCAGTAACTTTTTTTTTTCTCATCTTATAATTTTTATTTTAGGAATACGTGAATGAGAGTTTTCCTTTCTTTTCTTGTCTTCTTTCTCTTTTTCTTTCTTTCTTAATTATCTTTTTGTTTTTTATCTAGCTCTACTGAACTTCTGATCTTTTCTTCTCCCTTTCCCATCCTTAAAGTTTTTCACATCTCCTCTATGTCCCTCCCCTTCTCTGAACATATTCACATTCCTCTCTAAATAGACGGTCTTTTAACCTCTATAATAACATTAATTTTTACGTTTCTATTCTTTTTCTGGTCTCTCTTTATTCCCCTTTCCGTCTCTTCTTTTTCTCTCTCTCTCTACTTGCATCCTACCCAACCCATTTACTGCACTGTGATTAGGACATAGATAACTCTCCCTGTGCCTCCCCACACCAATCTATTCCTATTTTTTACCCACATCTCTCCCTAATCCTAATAATTTCTGGTTTTCCAAATTCTTTTCTGCGGTTCGAAGTCCTTTAACATATAGTCGTTTGATGTTGAATAGATGTATCTGTTGAACTAGATTGTATCTGTAGACTATTGACTGTATAAAGGCAAACTTTGGTTGATGGTTGCCTTAAGATAGTGTTCTAGCACAAAACTGGTGCAATCTTTATCTCAAATGGTCCGAGTAAGCCAGAAAAACACAAGAAAAATGGCAAATTCGGGTATCTCAATTTCCAACCTTGATAATCAGGGATTAGAACAGATAAAGAATAATCCAGAGGAGAGTTCCCAAATAGCTCTACAAACGCTAATAGCAAACATGATAAATGAGAAGTTTGACAATGTACAAAGGACTCTGTATGAGCGTGATAGGGAGAGAGAGGAGGCATCCCAGAAGTTTATACAAGAATATCATAAGCGTGAGGAAGCTTCTCAAAAACTGATACAGGATTTGCGTGAACAATTTTAGAATACTCAAAGAGAATGGGAGGAATGGCGTGAGCAGGCAGAGAACACTCAAAGAGAACTGCAGGAATCCCACAGAAGGGAGGAAACTAATCAAAGAGTAATTCACAAATTAAGAGACCAGGTAGAGAATACACAAAGATCACTAAAGGCATTCATGGAAGCCATTAACAAAGAGCTGAAGGAAGTCAGGGAGACCACAAAGGGAATGCTGAATGGAACCCAACAGAAGGAATGGGAGTCCAAAGAAACCATAACCAATCAACTAAGTGATTTGAGAACAAACACTGAACACCAAATTAAGGAAGTAAAGAAATTCATACAAGACCTAAAACAGAGCTTCAACAAAGAACTTGAAGCCATCAAAGCTGACCAATTAGAAGGAAAAGAGATAAAAAACAAAGTAGAGAGTCTTGACAGCAGGGTAGACCATGCAGAAGATCGAATCTCAGGGATTGAAGACAGCCTAGATATTATAGAGAAAGAACATACAACCATCCAAGACAAGTCCAAGAAATATGATAGGTCTATCCAACACCTGGAAGACACCATCAGAAGGCCCAATCTAAGGATAATGGGTGTAGAGGAGCACCTAGAAACAGAAGTTAATGGTCTAGGAAATTTGTTTAACAGGATCCTAGCAGAGAACTTCCCAAACATACAAAAAGATAGGCCTATATAGATACAAGAAGCTTTTAGAACCCCAAATAGACCAGACCAGAATAGGACATCCCACCGTCACATTATAATCCACACAGGATCAACCCAGACCAAGGGAAAGATCCTTAAAGCTGTCAAGGAGAAAAGGTTAATCACCTATAAAGGGAAATCAATAAGAATCACCTCAGATTTCTCAGCAGAGACAATCAAAGTAAGAAGAGCCTGGAATGACGTATGCCATGCCCTAAAAACAAACAACTATCAACCAAGAATACTGTACCCAGATAAACTCTCCTTCATAACTGAGGGCCAAATAAAAACCTTCCATAGCAAAGAAAAATTGAAACAATACATCTCCACCAAACCAGCCCTGCAAAAGATTCTTAAAGATGTCCTACACATAGAAAACCAACAAGAACGCAACAAAGGCCAAGAAACTGCACCCAAACTGAGAATCCAAGAACCTTAGGAAGAACCCAGTTTTCACAGCCCCCAAGAAGGTGGATAACATGGCAGGAACTCCCAAATACCTCTCAGTCCTATCTCTTAACGTTAACGGACTGAACTCTCCAATTAAGCGACATAGACTGTCAAGTTGGATTAAAAAACAAGACCCTTCTATCTGCTGCCTGCAGGAGTCACATCTTGCCCGTAAAAACAAACATATTTTCAAGGTTAAAGGCTGGAACAAAATCTACCAAGCAAACTGCCCTCATAAACAGGCGGGAGTTGCAATCCTAATATCAGATAAAATAGACTTCAAATTAAAATTCATGAGAAGAGATAAAGAAGGTCGCTACATACTGATTAAAGGATCTCTCCTTCAGGAGGATATTACAATTCTAAATATCTATTCGCCAAACAATGGAGCACCCAAATTTATCAAAGAAACACTACTTTCCCTCAAATCCCATATAGAGACGAAGACATTAATTGTTGGGGATTTTAACACACTACTCTCCACACTAGATAGATCAACTGGGCAAAAACTCAACAGAGAAACCGCAGATCTAAACAGCTGCATAGATCAACTAGACTTAACAGACATTTACCGAACATTTCACCCAGCAGCATCAGAATACACGTTCTTCTCAGCACCACATAGAACTTTTTCTAAAATAGACCACATTTTAGGCCACAGAGCAAACTTGTCTAAATTCAGAAACATTGAAGTTATACCTGGCATTCTCTCTGACCACAAGGGAATAAAATTAGAACTCAACACCAAAAGCCACCAAAGAAAGTCCGGTATCACATGGAGGCTGAAAAACACACTGCTGAATCATGAGTGGGTCATGGAAGAGATTAGAAAGGAAATTCAAATGTTCATGCTATTCAACAAAAATGAACACACAAATTACCAGCTCCTCTGGGACACAGCAAAGGCAGTACTCAGAGGCAAGTTTATAGCTCTGAGCTCCTACATCAACAAATTGGAGAGATCGGAAACTAACAATTTAATGACACATCTAAACCTCCTTGAAAAGGAGCAGCAAGATAAACCCCAATCCAGTAGACAGAAAGAAATAATCAAAATTAAATCAGAATTAAATTAATTAGAATCCAAAAAAACTATAGAAAGAATCAACAAAACAAAGAGTTGGTTCTTCGAAAAACTTAACAAAATTGACAGACCCTTAGCAAACCTTATCAGAAAAAGGAGAGAATACACCCAAATTAATAAACTCAGAGATGAGAATGAAAACATCACCACGGAAACAACCAAGATTCAGAACATTATAAGGGAATACTTCTCAAAACTTTACGCTAATAAGTTTGAGAACTTGACAGAAATGGACCTTTTCCTAGCAAATATTGACATGCCAAAACTAAACCAAGATGAGTTAAACCAGCTTAACAGGCCCATATCAAGCATTGAAATAGAAACAGCAATAAGAGACCTCCCAGCTAAGAAAAGTCCAGGACCAGATGGTTTTACAGCGGAATTTTACAAGGCCTTCAAAGCAGAGCTCACACCAATACTCCTCCAACTCTTCAATGAAATTGAAAGAGAAAGCTCACTACCGAACACATTCTATGAAGCCATCATAACCCTCATCCCAAAACCAGGCAAGGACTCATCAAAGAAAGACAACTATAGACCCATTTCTTTGATGAACATTGATGCAAAACTTCTCAACAAAATTTTGGCCAATCGACTTCAACAATTCATTCAAAAAATCATACACCATGATCAAACAGGATTCATTTCAGGGATGCAAAGCTGGTTCAATATACGCAAATCAATTAATATTATTCATCACATCAACAGGAGCAAGAATAAGAACCACATGTTTATCTCAATAGATGCAGAAAAAGCATTTGACAAGATCCAACACCCCTTTATGATGAAGGTTCTGGAAAAATTAGGAATCCATGGAACATTCCTCAATACAATAAAGGCTGTATATGACAAACCTACAGTCAGCATTATACTCAATGATGAAAAACTAAAGCCATTTCCTCTTAACTCAGGAACAAGACAAGGATGCCCACTCTCTCCACTTCTCTTCAATCTAGTATTAAAATGGCTAGCTACAGCAATAAGAAAAGATGCAGACATAAAGGGGATCCAAATAGGGAAAGAAGAAATAAAACTCTCCCTCTTTGCAGATGACATGATCTTGTATTTAAAGAATCCCATAGACTCCACTCCCAAATTACTCAAGCTGATTCAAAACTTTGGGAAAGTAGCAGGTTATAAAATTAACCCCCAAAAATCAATGGCTTTTCTATATGCCAACAATGAGAAAAGTGTGGCTGAAATTAGGAAAGCAACTCCATTTGTAATAGCCCCACAAAAAATAAAATACCTAGGAATTAACTTAACCAAAGAAGTGAAGGACCTCTATGATGAAAACTTTAAAATCTTGAAAAAGGAAATCAACACAGAACTTAAAAAATGGCAAAACCTCCCATGCTCCTGGATTGGCAAGATTAACATCGTGAAAATGGCAATACTTCCCAAGGCTATCTACAAACTCAACGCGATACCTATCAAAATTCCACCCTCATTCTTCAAGGAAATAGAGGAGGCAATCCAAAAATTCATATGGAACAATAAAAGACCTCGAATAGCAAAAACGCTCCTCAACGGAAAGAACACTGCTGGAGGAATATCAATACCAAATTTCAAACTCTACTATAAAGCCCTAGTAATCAAAACAGCTTGGTATTGGCATAAGAACAGACCTCAGGACCAATGGAATAGAATTGAAAACCCAGAAATGAACCTACAGACCTATAGCCATCTAATCTTCGATAAGGAAGCTAAAACAATAGAATGGAAGAAAGACAGCCTCTTCAGTAAATGGTGCTGGCAAAATTGGTTAACTACATGTAGAAAACTAAAGCTAGATCCTTATATATCACCCTGCACCAGAATCAACTCCAAATGGATCAAAGACCTTGAACTCAAAGCAGACACTCTGAAAACATTACAGGATGGAATAGGAGAAACCCTACGTCTCCTTGGCTCAGGCCGAAATTTTCTGAATAGAGACCCGGAAACCCAACAAATCAAAGAAAGGTTGGACAAATGGGATTACATGAAGTTGCAGAGCTTCTGCAGGGCAAATGACATAGCTGGCAAGATCAATAGAAAGCCCACCGATTGGGAGAAGATCTTTACTAGCCATACAACGGACAAGGGTCTCATATCTAAAATATAGTTGGAACTCAAAAAATTAAACCACCCAACAACAAATCCTCAAAGAAACAACTGCCCAATAAATAAGTGGGCAAAAGGCTTAAAGAGAAGCTTCTCTGAAGAAGAAAGAAGGATGGCCAATAGACACATGAAGAAATGTTCAACATCCCTAGCCATAAAAGAAATGCAAATCAAAACAACATTGAGATATCACCTCACTCCAGTTAGAACAGCAAAAATCAAGAACTCTAACAACAACAGATGCTGGAGGGGATGTGGACAGAAAGAACCTTACTTCATTGTTGGTGGGAATGTAAACTTGTTCAACCACTTTGGAAAGCAGTATGGAGGTTCCTCAAAAGACTTCACATAGATCTCCCCTATGATCCAGCAATCCCACTTTTGGGCATTTACCCAAATGTTTACAAACAAGACCACACTAAAGCTATCAGCACAACTATGTTTATTGCAGCATTATTTACCATAGCTAAGATATGGAACCAACCCAGATGCCCCTCAGTAGATGAATGGATCAAGAAAATGTGGTATATATACACAATGGAATTCTATGCCTCCATCAGAAAGAATGACATTTCCCCATTTGTTAGGAAATGGAAAGGTTTGGAAAAAATTATATTAAGTGAAGTAAGCCAGGCCCAAAGAAGCATAGGTCCCATGGTTTCCCTTATTTGCAATATCTAGTATAGGTATGAGTCAAGGGGAAAAGGTAAGATAATGTGATGTTAGGAAAATGAACCCTTAAATATGTATTTTAATGTTTTCGTTTCTTTCATGCATGTGTTTCTAACGCATTTATAAGATTATTTCTTTGTTGCTTTGTATGTCCCTCCCCCACAGTGTAACCCCCGCTTTCACTATATTTGATGTCAGTATAACATGTGGAGCAGATGGGGACAAACAAGTCGTTTAAGGATTCAGGTGGACCTGTGGCAACAATGAGAAGTACAAAATGTCATGTCAAAACCAGCTTTACAATGTCGGTGTGGGGGGGAGGGGGGTAAAATTGGGTGGGGGGAGGGGGGAGGCGGGGTAGGGAAGTGAAGGGTAAACAAAGGAGGAGGCTGCAATGCTTGGTAAGAAATGTATGCATTATCCTGCCCATGTAATTGTAGCCCCTCTATACAGTATGTTCTCAAATAAAATAAAATACAATTAAAAAAAAAGATTGTAATTGTTTTTTACATCTAAATGAGCTTTACTAACTGCTGTAATTCTTTCTTGTAAAACCTCCATAACATGAGAGATATCTTTATCTCTCCACACTCCTAACAAATGATTTCTGGTGGTATTCCAATTAAAAGAAAAGTTATATTTTAGAGCAGTAACACAGGTATATTTAAAATTAGCATGACATTTAACTGAGAATTGTGTTTTGAAATTTTGAACTTCCTGACCTATTATAGCCAGAACCACTTCCTCCAGGACATTTATTTTCATTTCTAACTTTTGATCTATTATTTATTTTTTTGCTAGGGCTAATGAAACATTTTTGCTTAAATCAGTAACAGAATGAGCAGTGTTTACTTCATTTACTAAGGCTGCTGTAGAGATCGCTAAATAGCTAATAATTGTTATTAAAGCACTTATTCCTAAAATCAAGGCCGCAACAAAGCGTTTTGGCTGCAACATAATATCCGGTGTTTTCAGCATTTGTAAAGCAGAATTTTTAAACCAAGGGTCATTTTATAGATCTACACATAACATTACATACGAAGGTCTTTTTAAAATTAAAATTACAGAATATGTTTTATCCAGAGAAGAAGTAAGACAATTAGTAAAAATACAATCCTTACCGCTAATATAATAAGATTTTCCTTGATTAATAAAGATTAAATTATCTAGTTTTCCAGCTAAAATTCCCATAGGATAACCCACACATGCTCTTACTCCAATTGCAGTACTCTTAGTTTCTTTGGGCTTTTTCAGTAAAATTATGTTTGTTGCTGCAAAAAGTCTGA
The DNA here is from genome assembly GCF_024711535.1 of Dipodomys merriami. Lineage (NCBI taxonomy): Eukaryota > Metazoa > Chordata > Mammalia > Rodentia > Heteromyidae > Dipodomys > Dipodomys merriami. The sequence continues at coordinate 953,340 of NW_027204871.1, forward strand.
ACAAATCCAGCTGAATGCCAGTTTTATTGTGAGAGGGAGAGTGACTCACCAAAATGGAAGCCACCCACCCTGGAGTGAGCCATCTTTTCAGGGGTTCCCCATGCGTATCAGGAGCATAGCCATTAAACTTTCATGAATTATGTTTTAAGTAGGAGGCATAATCATAATCAGGGTTAGCAATGGAAAACATCAAAAATACCATCTGGTGCCCCATAGGGTTGTAAAAAAGAGGCCTTTGGAAATCCACGTTCCCACCATTTTGGTGAGGTAATTAATGAATCCCCAAACTGATTCTTTTCATGATATTTTTGTAGACAGTTATCTAAATGTATATTCCTCTTGGGAATGAAAAACGGATTCATTATAAGTATGAAAGCCTAATGTCATCATGCCAATTTCCCACATCAATCTTTTTTTTAGAACTTTTTATCATTGGATTGATCAAGGGCATCAGTCAAAAAAGTTCTATAGTTTATAGGCAAACACCCAGGGAGATTTTCTCCTGATAGCGTTATGCAAATTAGAGTGGTATCTGTCATTCCTTCATAATTAATTGTTTGAGAAGTCATATGAGAATTAGAATAGTCCTCCAAATCCCCTAGCGGGTCACTATTGTTTGACATTAGTTGTATAATATCTTCATCCCACCCATCCCACGGGATGTAGAAGAGGAGTATTAGGAACATATTCCTGAAAGACCCTAGTCTCCTAGGATACTTTCGTCAACGGGAGGGCGCCCCAGAAAACTCAGACTCCAGGCCAGGAGATGCAATAAGCAAGAGGAGTTTATTTGACGTTTGTGCAAACGGACTCTCTGTCCTGAGCAGACAGGGAGCCCTGAGCAGCAGTTACAAGCCTTCTTTTAAAGGCAAAAACCACAAGATTAATGCATAACACAAAGCATCCCATGATTGGTCCATTTAAAGGTCACCATATACACCAACAATCACTTTGCCACGCAGGAAATTTTGTAACACTCTTTGTAAAATGACTGGCCCATGGTTGGTTTAAGGGGGGTTTACATGGTTACAGGCCTATGATTGGTTTACATTTGGCTTAGCTTGTGGTCTTGCCAGGTGGTCGTTATCTCAAGGTCCTGTCTGAGGAATTTCTCAATGGGAACTGAGGAACACGTATTGTCTGTTCTTTATCTACGACCACTGACCTTGTCCTTGGGACGACACCTGGGCTCTGAGACTTTACCCAATTCCTTATTTCCGGGGGGGGGGGGGTTGGTGTTAGCTCAAGCAAGCAAGTTTACAGAAGCTGAGTCAGCAGTTAGTAAATTGTAAAATGGACGCAGCCCTAATTTTTGTAATTCTTCATTCCCCACTTCTTCTCTGGAGTAATTTTAATCTTAAAATTTAGGGTGTCTCTGTATTATTTTGTGGGGTGTCAGTTGTTCTCAGTGCTTGGTATTGAGACCTCAGAACTAATAGATGGACTGCGCTGATTTTTGTTCTTTTACAAAAGACATCAGTCTGTTGAGTATACAAGGTCCGATTGTAACAAAAGTAACAGTACCAGAGCCCCTTACATTTTTTTACCAGTCCTGCCTCCGTGTATCACAGTTAACTGTACTTGTAAACTCCAATTTTAAGACATAGTTACACCATTTGCAACATACTCGTACCATTTGCGACATACTCATACCATTTGCAACATACTTAAACTTTCTGAGGTGTGTCTTCTTTTTCTTTTTTTTTTAAACAATTAAAGACAATCCTTACTTTTTAAATCCTTTCTTATCTAAAGGGGATACCAATTTTTCCCCAGTTCCCTTCCCAAGGCTTTCTTTATTATCCCCCTCTCCTGTACAATTCCTTTCCTAAGGCTTTCTTTACTACCCCCCTCTCCTTTACAATTTTTATTGATAACATACTCAGGTTATTAAAATACCAGAGCCAAATTAGGCTGTGACCATAGAGTGGATTTTCAGTCACTATGCACTGAGGTGCCTAAGCCAGTGAGATCCTTGTCTTCAATATCCACTGTGGGAAGAGAGGGTTTCTGGATATTAGCCAAAAGAATGTCCCACAAGATCTTAGATTTAGCAGCAGTCAACCAGGAATCAGACTCAGGTGATGGAATCAGACAAGAGTTTCTCCAGGTGGCTGTCAGGCCGTCTTTGAACTTTACCCATTAGGGTATGAAGCAGCAGCAGCAGCAGCAGCAGGATCTCTCAGTGGCTCCAAGGGACTGTCACACCTCATGCTGGGCTGTAAATTCCTACAAAGACTGGTTAAAGATACATTGCATAGGCTTGGCAGGCTTTGATCCTGCTGGATTTTAAGATCTTCAAACAATAGTCCGGGACAATTTACCAAAATCACAACGTTTTTTTACTAACCAGATATTTTTGTAAATAGACACAGAAGGCTCAGAAGGCTTAGTACAGATGCAGTCTCCACACCTTGCACACCGACAACTGTTAACACTGTTTTTTATGCCTTTTTGCCTCATTTTTCCAAAATTTCTGACTCTGGACCCTTGATCTTAAAAAAAGAGGTAGAAGGGCGAAGGTCCATCTTCTGTAATTTCTTCAAGCTGACTTCAGGGGCATTGATCTTACCTAGCCAGGAACCTATAACCTTAGCCTATTTTACAAAGAGGCTATCAGGGTTAGATGTCATTAAGAACAATATTTAACTTTTGACAACTGCACAGACCTTTTTTCCGGCTACAACAGTGTAGCTTGTTTAGCACTCTGGTTTGCAAAAGCATCTTTCTAGATGGCTTAGGAATGTGATCTCTAGTGATCCCAAATAATGCCTAAGTTACCTTTGCAGGCCTTTAGACAGATATCAATAGAAACACTCTCTCAGGTTTACAAACTTTTTCCTGAGCAGATGAATTTCATGTAACTGGTGTCAGCTCAATTAGAGCTGCCAATTAGAGCTTTTGACACATAAAGGGGTTGAGATTTAAACTATCCCCCACATTTTATAACATTAGCTTTTTATTATCAAAGAGGACTGGCAAGTTCCTGTCCCTTACAAGGTAGTCATGAACATTAGGCATGCTTTCAAATATCTTCCTATGACCTCCCGGCTCTGACCAGTTTTGAAAGGCCACACACAAATGACTCTAGGATCTGACATTTCTGCCATCCAAGCAGTGGCTTACTGCCTCTGGATGCTCCTCCATTGCTTTTGTCCCAGGAGTGTCTTCTCCACATTTGGATAAATGCCTCATTGTCATTTCCCTTTAGCTGGTCACTGGACTTGAACTCGGGGCCTGAGCACTCTCCCTCAGCTCTACAGCTCAAGGCTAGCACTCTGCCACTTTGAGTCCCAGACTCGGGGCTTGAATGCTGTCCCCTAACTCTTCAGTCCAGGGCTAGTACTCTGCCACTGTGAGTCTCGAGCGTGGGGCTTGAGTACTGTCCCCTGACTCTTTAGTCCAGGGCTAGTACTCTGCTGGCTGAAGAGAGGTGACAGTCTCAGAGGAACCTTTTTGTGCCCGGGCTGGCTTTGAACCAGTTTGTAGATCAATTAAAAGCAACAAGGCGGTCAACATAGAAGTAGCTTTTAAGCATGCTCTTACCTGAAACTTGCTAAGAGCCAAAGTTACATCTGACAAACTTTTAAGAATCCTCTGTGCTTTGCTCTGGGCTTGCTGGAAACTTAAAAAAACCTATAAGAGCAAACTAGAATAGCAATCATTTTGATAATCCTAATTTTTTTCTTTTGTGCACATTGAGGCCAATGTCAAGAACAATTTTACATTTAAACTTTATATCCAAAAATCCATTTTTAATTTTTTTTAAAACCTCTTATTTGCATTTTGAAAAGATCCCTTGAAATCTTGAGGCCAAGTGTCACTCATTGCCTCTTAGTTGCTTGTTTTAAAACAGACACACATTAAGATTTTTAAACTCAAATGAAAATTTTTTCTTAATGCGAAAATAACAATCATCATAACTGAACCAAAAAGCTAGACTTAGTGTCTTTATGACTTTTAAAAACATCCTAATTGTAAAACATTAAAAGCAAGTCACATTATATAATTAACTTTTAACCCTCTTTTTAAGGCCTTTTTAATTTTAATGTTAACACATCCAAGGGGAAGTTTTAGCAATACTAATCAGATCATTACATCACTCATTTTAACCATCATGTTTTTAGTGTCTATCTGCAGGGAAAAGAAAGAACAAAGATGGGCCACTCAGCAACTTCTATGGAATGGGTACACACCCAATCCGACTCTTTAGGGTTAGATGAACTGCGTTTGTGCCAGCTTGCCCTCTTTTACCCTGTGTGGACTCCTCCTAAGGCCTGTCCCACCATGCATGACCAGCTGAACTGCACTTCTGCTTGCTTACCCCTTATCCCTAAAGATAGTTCTTCTGTTGGCTTCTAAGTTTTCCCCTGTCTCTTTTCTTGGTTCTTGAATGAAATACACAGTTTTTAGACAGACAGAACAGGTAACATCTTTGACAGTGTTAAACTAACCTTTACATTTAAATTTTTAATATTTATCCCAAATTTTAGCCAAGGGAACCAGTTCCCAAACAGCCAATGCATTTTGTTAAGCCAGATAACTTGATTACAGTATAAACAGTCTTATGCATTTAAAATATTAGTTTTTTTAAAATACCAGATTTTCTAATTTGCAAGTTAAAAAATAATCTTTAAAAAGCCATTTAAAACAATGTGAAGATTTTTTTAGAATTTTTGGTAATGTGCAAACCTCATAACATTTTGAATTTTAAATTTAAACTCACCCAATTGTTACAGCATGCTGACAATTTTTATCTTTGAACTCGTTTACACACACACACACACAAAACACTCACACAGGTCTTAAAGCACCCAAAAATCAAAATCAGTCATACGTACATGTTTTAAAGTTTTTAAACAAAAATTTAAGACAGTATTTCTTTTAAACTAGGTACCTTTGTTGGGCTTTATTTTTCCAGACCTTGCTTATCTAGCAAGGCAATTCACTAATTAGTCTCTTTGAATCCCTTCTGTTGGAGGAGGGCTGGGGGATAGGGTCACCTAAAACTAAACTAGCCAGATTTTTTTAATTCAATTTTAGACAAGAGCACTTTACAAATTGTTACATTGTCAGGACTAGCTGAAAAAGTCCAAACTAGGCACACAACCTTCTACACCCTCCCTGCCGGCAGCCTCCACAGGAAGAAAATGCAACCTGAGGCTTGAAGGGAACCAAACTAGCCCAGTAACCTTCCATGCCTCACGGGGAGGGGGGGAATAGCAGGTCTGTGACCGAGCCCAGCTGGAACTTTTATTCCCCCAGAGATGTTCAAATAAATAACAAAAACACAGATAAACACAAAAACCAAGGATCCACATTTAAAACTGGTACCAATTCTAAAACAGAACTAGACAAGAACTGAAGGCTGAGTTGGGGACTAATGGGCCCCTGTTTATCCCTACCGGAACTCTGTGCTGTTCTCACTCAGCAAGCTGAATCCAGAGTCTGCTGAGTGAGCCTGCCACACTCACCCAGAACTTCCCTACCCCAGAAAACATAAAACAAACACACACACTAAAGTAAACAAGGCAAACAAGTGGCCACAAAGACAAAATCAAGTCTCAGTGAATGGGGCGACATCTCACCACCATTCACTTACCAGGGGACTCAACACCCCTACTCACCTCCGGAGGATTTTTCTCTTAGATTCCTGCAGACGTTGACCCAGGGGCCTTCCAAGGCAGAGGAGAATTTCCAGTCATCTTGGGGCAAGGGAAAGAAGTCCCTAGCTGCCGTCCCCTCAGACTGACAGGTTCTCCCCCACGCTCAGACCACCTGAGCCACGGCCCAATGCTGAGATCTAACTGGGGCCACTTGCAGATGGTCAGTGGCAGCTTCATAATTGAAAAACAAGCAAGTTATAAACGCAGAACCAGCGGTTTTTGTTTTTAAACTGACTAGGACAAGGTCTCAGGTGTCCTAGGAGTGGACTCACTTGTTGACCCATTTTCTTGAAAGTCACAAAACAAACACCAAAGACAATTAACGTCAGACAGACACAGACAAGAGTAGACAAATGCCGCGCGGTCCCCGAGTGAGCACAAATGAGGAGGGAAACTTCAGAAGGGAGAGGCCGGCCGTGCCTTAACTCCCCCGAACACAGAGACACTTGGATCTCGTCCCCCCGCCACACGACCCTGGATTAGGACTCCAGGGCGGGACTAGGGTAGTGGGCACGTCTGCTTTTCCCTCTAGTCCACCATGAATTCACACGACCCTGGGGTGGGACCCCTGGGCGGGACCAGGGTAGTGGGCACGTCTGCTTTTCCCTCTGGTCCACCACACATGTCCTTTATGTTTTGGATCTCCAAAACATAAAACGAACACAACAAACACAAAAGACAAAAGCTCTATCTTACCTCCTGCCGGTCCTGGAATCTGGGGTTTGGGGCGCCTGGTTCCCGGCCAATGCACCAAATGAAAGACCCTAGTCCCCTAGGATACTTTCGTCAATGGGAGGGCGCCCCAGAAAACTCAGACTCCAGGCCAGGAGATGCAATAAGCAAGAGGAGTTTATTTGACGTTTGCGCAAACAGACTCTCTGTCCCGAGCAGACAGGGAGCCCTGAGCAGCAGTTACAAGCCTTCTTTTAAAGGCAAAAACCACAAGATTAATGCATAACACAAAGCATCCCATGATTGGTCCATTTAAAGGTCATCATATACACCAACAATCACTTTGCCACACGGGAAATTTTATAACACTCTTTGTAAAATGACTGGCTCATGGTTGGTTTAAGGGGGTTTACATGGTTACAGGCCTATGATTGGTTTACATTTGGCTTAGCTTGTGGTCTTGCCAGGTGGTCATTATCTCAAGGTCCTGTCTGAGGAATTTCTCAATGGGAACTGAGGAACACGTACTGTCTGTTCTTTATCTACGACCACTGACCTTGTCCTTGGGACGACACCTGGGCTCTGAGACTTTACCCAATTCCTTATTTCCGGGGGGGGGGTTGGTGTTAGCTCAAGCAAGCAAGTTTACAGAAGCTGAGTCAGCAGTTAGTAAATTGTAAAATGGACGCAGCCCTAATTTCTCTAATTCTTCAATTCCCAATATTGTTCTCCTGAAACAGACACTGCCTGCACAGCAATAATGGCAAGCATAGCAAGAAACATATTTTCAACAGTGACAGTGTTTCCTGTAGAAACCACAACCTCCTCTGCAGAATGGGTGAGCTTCTTAATTTGTTCCCAAGTTGGTCGTTGGGCTTCTTTTGTTGTCTTCGCCTTTTGAGGAGAAAGGTGAAGACTTTTGTGCTTTTGCATTGCTTTCTTCATTTGCATCTTCTGTTTTTTTTTCCCCTGGGTTTCTCTTATTTTTGTAGGGGCACACGAGTCGGTTGAGATTCCAAATGGGTGACTCGGCATCCTGTGGAAACACACATGTGTACCCTCTTCCCGAGGTGATTAAATTCATCAGGCCCTTTCCATGTGCCTGTGAGCAAATCTTTCCTTTTAACTTTTGGCTGAACTTTAAATCCAATTTATCTCCAATGTTTTTGCATACGTGTAAGAATTTGTTCATTAGTATTAAGGTGATTAATTACAAATAAAGCATGATGGTTTCTCCTAGTTAATAAGTCAGCCATCATATTTCCAAATGAAAGAGGTGGGAAACCACCATCTATTCCTTATAATGTAAGCTGGACCAAACTTAGTCATAACTGTTGTGGGAATCTTTCTTTTCCTTTTATTATCAGAGGTACCTTTTTCTATAAGTCTCTGTGCTTTTGGGATAACTCCTTCTGGTTTAGTTTAATTCATTAATTCTGCCTATTGTAACATATCTGGAAATTTTAAATTTCTATATTTACTGTGAGGGAGCCACAAAACTGCTTTTGAAGTTGCAGGAGTTTCTGGAGGCAACGTCTCATCAGATGATATATTGATTGGGGAATTGTCCACATCTAAACTTTGGTCCTAGTCTTTATTATTTAGAGAAGCCGTCTCTATTGGACTGGAAAGAAACAACATGCTCTGTTCGTGGATCAATAGAAAAATAGCCAAAACAAGAATAAAGGCAACAAATGTACAGTCAAGAAGAATATAGTAAGAATAAAGGCAGAGGCAATAAAGGTGCAGCCAAGTGTATAGGAAGGCTTGAACCAACACCCCCTTCCTGCAGGCATGCTTCCATGAAGCTTATGCTTTGCCTGGCATGATCTCTCAGGCAGACTCAGCAGGAGGTGATGTGGCAGATGGAGTCTGCTCTTAATCATGCAATAAGTGTGGAATAATGAAACAAAACATGGTTCTTTTTCATCATTACCCTATCTCCATGATGAAGGGGATCCTTCACTCTATTCAGTTTTGCAGCTGGGGAAAATGAGGCATGGAGAAGCTAGGTGATCTACTCGTGACCCCCAGCACACTGGAAGCTCAGCCTGACTACTCTGCCATGCTCCCTAGGACAGTGGGTGCTATGCAGTCCACTTCTTATGGTGGGAAGTCCACTGCTTGTCAGTCATGGGGTTTGAACTCTGGGCCAGGGCAGTGTACCTAAGCTCCTCAGATCAAGGATAGCGCTCTACCACATGAGCCAAAGCATCACTTCCGGTTTTCTGGTGGTTCTTTGAGGATAAGAGTCTCACAGACATTCTTGCCTGGGCCAGCTATGAACCATGATCTTCATATCTCAACCTCCTGTGTAGTTAGGATTATAGGCCTGAGCCACTGGCACCTGGCATAAGTGTAATTTTGGCCTTCTTTCTCTCTCTGTCTTTCTCTCACACAGGAAAAGGTTGAAGGGTGCTGGAGGAGGTGGCCCAGCATCCCTATCTGGCTGGAACCCAAGCTGGCCTTCTCATTCTGGATGTGAGCTGTGGGTCAGCAGGTGTGTCGGTTAGCCTGTTGAACCGGCTTCATGAGGTCAGCCCCTCTGTTCCCTGGCTAGACCGTGATGGTTGTTCATTATCCATCCCATGAGTCCTTCCCCAAATCCCTCTGATAGACCATTGAAGGAAATTGGACTAGAAGGCATTGTCCCCCTGCCCAGCATGATCTCGGGCCTCTAACCCTCACCCTCACCTATCTGACCAGACCCTGGTATAAATCAATGAAAACATTCAGTGTCTAGTATCCTTTGCTAGGGTGTGTCATTTCGGTTAGGGAAACGGAGTGCAGAGGAAAGACCCTAGACCTGAAACCTCCCTGGGGATGTTTGTTCTTGTGACAGAGCCAAGTCATTGCTGTGGACAAGAAGGAAGCCTCCATCAGACTGACCCAGAACAATGCTCAGAGGTAGGTAGGCTGTTAAAGTATCAAAATCACTCATGTCTGCTTCCCACTCCCAATAATGGGGTGCAGTGTGGGTGGCTCAGCCCTGGGCCTACCGGATTATAAATGGATGGTGGTGGTCAGGAACTTGTGGCTCCTGACCATCATCCTGGCTATTGGGAAGCTGAGGTCTGATGGTCGTGACTCAGAGCCAGCCTGGGCAGGAGAGTCCATGAGATTCTTATCTCCCATGAACCACCTCCCCCTCAAAACCCACGCACAAAAAAGCCAGATTTGGTGCTGTGGCTCAAGTGGTAGAGCCTCAGACTTGAACAAAAGAAGCTCAGAGATAACCTGAATCCAAGCCCTAGGACTCACAAGCTAATAATAGAATAAATGAACAGTGTACACATTTTATCTGACGACCAAGAAAGATGGATTCAGTCTTCTCACTGGTACTTGTAGCCAAAGGTAAGGGGCTTAACTTGATGTTTCTCAAAACTTCTCTTTCTCTCCTTTATCAGTCCAGGTTCGGTTAGAGGACATAATTGGGATCATCCCCCTGGATGTGACCTTAGGTACCCTCCCCCATTCGCCTTCCTTGGGGTGAATATCCTGGATGCACTCCCTGCTGGAAAGATGAGGTACCAGAGAGATGGGGGTAGGTATCCCCGACACACTCCCACAAACCCACACCCCCCCCCCACACGACTAGGCCTACTCAGACTAGCCTTTTCCAAAGACACTTTATCTCCTTGGATTAACTGACCTAGGAGAGGATCTTGATCCCCTGTAACTGATTATTTTAACTTGGGCTTGCTAGTTGAAACTGGAGCACAAAAGAAAAGCCTTTGGTGCCCGTCACCTGGAGCTAAGGCTCACACCTGTCATACTAGCTACTCGGGAGGCTGAGATCGGAGGATCACAGTTTAAAGCCAGCCATAAGCTGGAAAGCTTGTGAGACTCTACTCTCCATGGAACCACCAAAAAGCCTGAAGTGGAGCTGTGGCTCAAGTGTTAGAGCACCAGCATTGAGCACGAAAAGTCAGAGACAGCTCCCGGATTTTGAGCTCAACCCCACACAAAGAAATGGCCCCGTCTTGTTGCCCACAGACTGCCCTGTGCTTGGAGGGCCCTATCTCAGAGTGTGGTACAACAGCTGTCTCTGGGTGGTGTATCAGTGCCTTCAGAAATCCGGTGGTGTAAGCCAGGACTTCCCCTTTGTGCATTCTCAACCCACACTGGATGGAAGGCAGGGCGTGATAAGGCCGGAAGCCTGCAGAGCAGAGAGGTTCCAGCTCTGCCAAGGTGATGAGAACGGGCTTCTTAGAGGCATCACTTGAAAAGGGGGACTTGCTTAACAAGGAGGAGCTGTCAGGAAGCAGAGAGAGCAAAGTTGCCGCAGATGATGGACAACATAGCATAGTGTGTTCATTTCCAGCCAGGACTGTTGGTGAGAAACTCGGTAGAGATGTGCAAGACTGTCTGGAGACAAGCCTGATGGGTCACAGAAGAACACCTATGTAGGGCTTGGATTGTGTTTTAGAGGTAGACGGCTTGCCTAGCATGCAGGACATCCCGGGTTCGATTCCTAGGTCCTGCATACACGGAAAATGTCAGAAGTGGCACCGTGGCTCAGGTGGAAGTGCTTACGTGGAGCCAAAGAAACTCGGGGATACCACCCAGGCCCAAGGCCATGCCCAAGGGCTGTCAATATAAAACAGCTCTCCAAGGGACCTTGGTGATTGGTGGATGGCTATGCCCTGTCGTTCTTAATAGATCATCCATGCTTTGTGTTTCCTTCTTTGACAGAAGGGAGATGGACACTCCTTCTGCCCTGGACACCCCTGGACCCATTATCAGCAACCCTCCAACGTCTTCCACTGGGACATGGAACAACTGGCCCCAGAAATTGTCAGGTACTGGTTGGGTTGGGCAGGGGGATAGAGGGAAGGCCCCAGAACTCCTAGTGGGTCTGATATGCCCTGGACGACCAGGCCATCCATAGGAGGCAAATGGGAGCTTAGAGAGTATTAGTGATGTGGAGGGGGCCCTTTAATGCCCATGGCCCCACCCAGATTCTGAGCTTCCCTTTGTTGTCACTGAGGGAGGTAGAGGGGTGTTTAGGTGGTAGCATCTAGAGGAGGACTAGCTGGAAATTCTGAAGAATGAGACACCTTAAGCCGTGTGCAGGTGGCTCACACCTGTCATCCCACGCCTGTCATCCTGGCCACTCAGAAGGCTGAGATCCAGAGGACCTCATTTCCCAGACCAGGCAGGAAAGTCCCAGGAAAGCCTCATCTCCAATCTGCAACTGGCAGTGGTACTGTGGTTCAAGTGGTAGACCACTGGCCTTAAGGAAAATTAGAATTCAAGGACAGTATCCAAGCCCTGAGTTCATGCCCCACAACCAAAAATCAAAGAAAGGAAGGAAGAAAGAAAGACACCCCTTCCTTGCTTGCAAGAGATGTTGAAGTAGTGGGGTTGCTGTGGTTGGGAGACCAGGTGCTGGCCCCACTGTACAGACATTTCTAAGAACTTCCCAGATTTGTCCCAGTGTGAAACCACAGTAGGGTGGGTAGTGTCTTACCAAGAACTCCATAGGTCGTGGCCTGTGGCAGGCAGGGAGTGGGTGAATGGGAGCAGGGTTGGGATGTTAGTGTCAATTATATGATCTCCATCCATGGAAGAATGGTTTTGGATGCTGGTGTCAAAGTCTGAAGTGAAGGGCTGCATGTGGTTTGTGGCCTGACGAGTTGAATTTCCCCTGGGTCTAAGAAGGTGGCTGAAGCCAGGCACCACTGGTGGCTCACACTGTGTCATCTTAGATACTCAGGAGGCTGAGATCTGATGATCATGGTTCAAAGCCAGCTTGTGAAGGACAACCTGTGAGACTTTATCTCCAGTGAACCACCAGAAAGCCAGAAGTGGCACTGTGACTCCAGTGGTAGAGTGCCCACCTTCAGCTGAAGAGCTGAGGGATTGTGCACAGGCCCAGAGTTCAAACTCCATGACAGACAACCAAAAATAAGGTAGATGAATTTTCTGCATAGTGGTGTGTACTTTTAGGAAATTCCAACCTCTGTTATGAGCCATTCCAGATATGTGAGAGGCCATGAGTTTTGTCTACGGTTGGTCTGAGGATAGTAGTGCCATCTTCTTGGGGGTGGGATGTTCAGAGTGCTCAGGGACTGCTGAGGCATTGGGCTACTTATGTGTGTGTGTGTGTGTGTGTGTGTGTGTGTGTGTGTGTGTGTGTGTGTGTGTGTGTGTGTGTTTTCCCTCTTTTTTCTCTGTGCACTTCCTGGGTGCCTGTTTGACTCTTTCTGCCTCGGATAGTGCTTCTCCTCCATGCCGAACTTGTCTTTTAGCCCCCTGTCAAGGTCAACAATGAGTCCTAAATTGGCAGAGGCCTGCATTTCAGCTTTACTTTGGGACCAAAGTCTGGCCTGTCCAAATCTTTGGGCACCTCCAGGGGATTCTGGGCCAGCAGGGCCGACTGGCATAGGGTCTCCCCTGCCTCTGGGGGTCCTTAGTCATGCAATATCCTGATTTTTTCTCAGTTGGGCCTCTGGCTGCACGTCCCTCCCTTCAAGCTGGCAGTGGAGTGGAGGAAAAGGGGTTTCTGGTGGCTCTGGCCAACTTGAACTTGATAGCTGACTGAAGGCTTCCCAAGCAAGGAGGGTCCGGGGCTACATGGGAGATGAGTCCAAAGTGGTTTGGAGTATCCATTGGTGTCTAGGAAATGTCAATGTAACTTGTCACAGGAAAGTCTATCTTCCTGCCCCAGCTTGGCCTCTCAGGTCCTTCTAGACAATTCTGGATGTCCAGAATACAGAGGCACAGACTTTAGATTCTAAGTCCAGGGAACTGGGGCATGAGAGACTGGTATGGCCAATACCTCAATGTTCTGGGGCATTAGCCTTGACCTGGCTATGCCCCTCTTGTTGAAAGTTCTCTTAATCTAGTGTGGCCACACACTGGTCATTTGTGGCAGTGCTATGAAAGTGGCAGGAGTGGAAGTGACCAAAATTTAGATTTATGGCCTGATTGGGGGTGGGGTGGAGGCAAAGGTGTCTAAAAAAAATCTTAGAGCTGGAACTCAGGCCTTAGGCACTGTCCCTGAGCTTCCTTTGCTCAAAGCTAACACTCTACCACTTGAACCACAGCTCACCTTTCATCTTTTTTGGTAGTTCACTGGAGAGAAGAGTCTTACATACTTTCCTTCCTGGGCTGGCTTCAAGCTGTCATCCCATGAGCTCAGCATCTTAAGTAGCTAACATTGCTGGTATGAGCCATTGGGAATGGCAAAGGATGTTGTGTGTGCTTTTTTGTGCATGAGTGTGTGTATGTGTGTGTGCATGTGTGTGTGTGTATTTGCGTCTGTGTTTGCGTGTGTGTGTTTGTTGTTTACCGAGGCTTGAACTCAGAGCCTGTGTGGTATCCTTTAGCTTGTTTGCACAAGGTTTGTGATCTACCACTTGAACTACAGTACACATCAGCTCCCAGCAGCCCCTGACTGTGTCTGGTCCATGGCAGTAAGTTCCATGGAACCTGCTGCTCCATCTGTGCACAGGGCCACATGACCAAGGGAAAGGACAATATGGATGCTCTTTTGTAGTCGGTCCATGACCCCAAGCACTGGTGATCCCTAGAACTCCAGGGATAGTGAATGCTACAAGCACCAGCCAGCCGGCTGTGGATTCCTGAATCCACAAGTCTTTCATGAGCCCAACTCAACACCCATCCGAGGTGTGCCGACAGATTTGCACTCTTGTGATACCTATGTGAATAGGCTTTACCTGCCATGCCATCTTCTGCCCCTCCTGGCCCAGAGATATTGATTTACTGCTCAGACCCACACTGTACCCATGACAGATTCCATTCTGATGAGCTAGACGATGACCTCCATGCCCCAAGGCTGGACACTTCTCTGATAATGTGGCTCAATCTGTAGGCAAAGGCCTCCAAATGGGCTGCTCTCAAGATTTGTAGGATACCTAGACATTGGGAGAACTCAGGGGCCCACTGGAAAATATTCTGCTTAGAGCCACAAAGTGAGATCCAAGCAGGCCTGTTGGTCATCGGGCTGGAACTGTGGGCCAGGGCGTTGTCACCTAGCTTCAGCTTACCACTTGAGCCAGAGGGCCACTTCCAGTTTTCTGGAGTTTCAGAGTCCCCCGGACTATCCTCCTGGGCTGGCTTTGAACGGTGATCCTCACATCTCAGCCTCCTGAGGAGCTAAGAGGACAAGCATGAGTCACCAGTGCCTGGTGATCTGGCCTTTCACAACAATGGACAAGGAGCTCCTGAAAGCTTTTCTTTATTTTTTCTGTGCCAGTACTGGCCTTGAACTCAGGGCTGGGCTATGATCTCCTAACTTTTTCCCTCAAGGTTGGCACTCTACCACTTGAGTCATAGCACAATTTCTGGCTTTGGGTAGTTCACTGGAAAGAAAAGTCTCACTAAGTTTCTTCCTCTGAGCTGGTTTTGACCCATGATCTCTGAACCCAGTCTCCTGAGTAGCCAGGATTTTCAGGGGTTAAGCCACTGTTGGCATTGGACCAGAATCTTTTCTTAAGCAAGAGTTCTTCCCTGCGTTTGCCCTTACTCCTCAATGCAAAGGATGCCTGAATGTCAGGAGCTGTGAAAAATAGGCTTCTAGCCACAAGAAATGGCTGGGGTCCATGGTGAAAAGTCAAGCTAATCTTCCCCCTGGCCCTCATTCTGGGACCCCATCCTCTTCCCTACCTGTGACTCAAATACAAACCTTGACCCAGACTCGAATGTCCTGCCAGATTTGTCTGAAGCCACAGAACATTCATTCCACTCACACCACCTGCTCTACACCACACCTCAGGACCTTTACCCATGTTGTACCTTCTGCCTGAGGCTCTCTATCCTGTTCCACGCCTTAGAACTCCTGTGGAATTTTGGCACTGCTTATATCACCTCCTGGAGCAAGTCTTTCCTTCACTATAGAGATGGAAATTTTGAAGGCTAACAAATGCTCTATCTTAGTGTGTGTGTGTGTGTGTGTGTGTGTGTGTGTGTGTGTGTGTGTGTGTGTGTGTGTGTGTGTGTGTGTGTGTGTGTTTGTCTGTGTCTGTCAGTGTTTGTGTCTATGTGTCTGTGCCAGTCCTGGGGTTTGAATTCAGGGCCTGGACACTATCTCTGAGCTTTTGTGCTCAAGGCTAGCACTCTACTCCTTGAATCCCAACTCTACTTCTGGCTTTCTGGGTGTTTAATTAGACAAAAGTGTTTCATATAGACTTTCCCGCTTGTCATTGTGATCAGAACTCAGAACTCAGCCTCCTGAGTAGCTGAAATTACTGGGGTGATGCACAATCACCTGCCCTCTACCTCTTTCCTCTAACCTTGGCCCTCCTGTGTCCCAGAAGAATATGTCTCATCAGGCTCCCTTTTATTTTTTTCCAGTGTTCGGGCATGAACTCAGGCTCTGGGCCTGTTCCTTAGCTTCTTTTTCTTAAGGCTAGTCACAGGGCCACTTTTGTTTTTTTCTATTTCTGTGGTATTGAGGAATTGAACCCAGGGCTTTGTGCATAGTATGTAAGCACTCTACCGCTAAGCCATATTCACAGCCCAAGGCTGACTTGTAACAGGAGTTATATGGGTGGGATTTATTGGCTTACCATTTGGCATAGAAATCGCTGACTATTTCATAACTTTGCCAAGATTTGGGACCAGTCTATGACTCAGCAATGAGGAATGATGAATGAGTGAGAACCACCAGGCCCCAGAGGCCTAGGCTCACATCCTACAGTGGGATAGAGAATATAGATCCAGAATTTTCGACCACTCCTGGAGGCAGTGGCTGGCTGCTAGGTGTCCCAATGGGACACCTCAGCTAGAACATAATGCATCCATTGCACATACCAACCCAGGCAAAGCCTTCGGGGCTTCAGTTAATAAATGGCAGAGGGATGCTTTGTTCAAGCTGCCGGCTCAGACTTAGTACTCTCTGAGGGTTTTTCCCAGCTGGCCCAGTTTGGGGTGGCTGGGCATGGTCAACCTGTTGAATGCCCATCATCCATACATCATCCATCCAAACACAGAGTGCAAGTGTGGGGTTTAACTATGAGCCTAGGCCTTGTGCCTTAGCTCATTTTGCTCAAGGGATGCACTCTGCAACTTGAGCTAAAGAGCCATTCATGGTGGGTTTTTTTTTTCTTGTGATCTCTTAGAAATTAGAGTGTTGCCGACTTTCCTGCCGTGGCTGAATTTAAATTGGCATTCTCTACATCTCAGCCTCTTGAGGTAGGATTACAGGCAGGAGCCGCTGACACCTGGATTTCTTTTCTTCTTGTTCTTTTTTTAATCGTGACAATCTGAAATCTTCAAGGTGTCATTCCAATGGTTTGAATTCAAGTAAACTACCCAGTCCTGGAGTTCAAATGCTAAGACTGCTACCCACAAATGGAGGGAGATCCTGACAAACTCATTCCTATTTTTGTGAATGCTAATCGAATGTTATAAAATAAATAATTAAATTTTCAGTTAATTCATGATTCTATTCTAGAATGCCACACAAATTTTATTGGATTTATGTCTTCCATTCTAGCACCATGGTATGATTCCCATAATGAAAAGATATTGACTAATTTTTAATTAATTCTTTTATAAGTATTCTACCATGATACTTCATTAAATAGTGGCATAATGCAATACCTAATTATTGGTAATAATATACATAATTGAATATCCTCACATTCCCTCTTTTTCTGTATATATATATATATATATATATATATATATATATATATATATATACACACACACACACACACACACACACACACACACACACATATACATATCTATCAATGTATATATTGGGCACTACTGTGGCTTGATCAAAGGTCCTCAGAATTTCCTCGCAGTTCAGTTTGCTGGAGGCTGGTGTGCTAAGACTGAGACCCCATTTATGAATTGGGCATTCTAGGCTGTGAGTTAAAATCCCAGTAAGGCCAAAAATTTATTCATGAAGTAATAAGCCAATTTGACAGATTTTTTTTCTTTTCTCTGAAAGTCCTGGGTCTCAGTACAATGTATAATCCATATGCAAATATAATCTAGTTGATATGATGTAATAAATGAAGTGTTACATGTATAATGCTAAATAAATAAGGGTAATAAACCTTATATGCATTAAACCCATGTATGTAAATAGATCTCATATATGAATATTATGCTGAGGCTTTAATTCAGACCCTGGGAACTGGTCTGAATTTCTTGTCTTTAAGGTCAGTGAGCTTCCCCTTCACCCACAATGCTACAGAGTTACCCAGACCCTGAGTTAAAATCCCAGGCCTGCCAGAACAGTGATGCAAATTCCAAGCCAGGGCCTTATTTATTTATTTATTTACTTATTTCCTAAGCATGGAGCTTGAGCTTCGGTCTTGGCACCTCTGCCACACCAACCCTGGTTTCCTAGGACCCAAGTTCAAATCTTGGAGCTGGTAAAACTAATAAGGAAAAGGATAAAACTGAGAAGTTCAAGAAGGTAGTTTTACTTTTTTTCCTTTGTATTGTGCCCATCCTGAGTCTAAATGACAAGGCCCAGAAAGTTCACATTACCTTGCATTGCTGATATTTGTTACGCTATTAGGGAAGCTATAGCCGAAACCGGCAACTTAGGCCTGGAGGTCGAATCCTGGGACTGCCACTAATGAATGGTGGGATGGTCTAAGAAAGGCATCCTGAAATTACATTTGTACAAATGGAATGCTATAAAAGTAACAATTAAATTAGTAGTTAGTGTATGATTTTCATATTATAAAATTATACACAATTATACTTCGTGGACAAATTTCATTTAATACTTTATTATTTATTCAGTCATGATACTTAAAAAAGAAGGAATAATTTAGTTGCTAATAATTGGTAATAATATTGTATATGCAATTTCATAATATACAGACATCTTTCTTATTTTATACATATACATTTATTTATCTATCCATCTATCAAACTACGCATGTATCTGTTTATACGCTTGTCACTCCTGGAGCTCAGTGGTAGAGTGCTCCCCTAGTATGTACAAAGCCCTAGGTTCGATTCCTCACTACCACATGCACAGAAAATCTGGAAGTTGAGCAGTCCCTTATACAATCGAACACTAGCTTTGAGCATAAAAGCTTACGATTAGACTCTTACTCAAGACCCAAGACTGGCACCAAAAATAAATATATAATGTTCTGAACGCAACCATATAAGGATAAGACTGCAAAAACCTCATCAGAGAGCAAGCTGGGAGTCTGATGCTGACAGCTGCTATCTAACCTGACTTAGCCAGAGGTAAACCGCTGCAACCCAGCTCCATGGAACCAGATGTTGCTGGCTCACTCACCCCTATCATCCAAGATACTCGGGGCTGAATCTGACACTGGTGGGTTTAAAACCCAGCCTTGGCAAGAAGTCTGCAAAACTCTGAGCTGTGGCTCAAAGTGGTAGAGCTCTAGCCTTGAACTAAAGATCTTAGCACAGTAGCCCCAAACTTTCAGTGCAATCCCCGTGGCTAACTCTCCCCCACAAAAAAACCCATTCCTCTAAACAATTAGATGTGAACTTTATGCAGTTTGTGACGTGTTTCTGAAAGAATGGTGATACTGATGAAAACATCCTAATTCTAATGATAGCTTGTGGGATACAGCTATGTGATGAGTCCTTCATGAGGTGTTGTGTGCTGCGTCCTTCACAAGGTGCATTCTTTCATCTGGTCCTTGTAAGAGCTCCACAACTAAGATGATTGTGTAGATGAGAAAGTTGAGACTCAGATATGTCCCCATGTTAAGGCTAAAATTATGTATGTACTGAACTCTAATGAGTTGTCTCCTGCAGACAATTGTTTTGGTTTATTTTTCTCTGTCGTAAATGTTGAACTCAGGGCCTAGGCACAGATACTTCCCTGTTAGGCTCATGGCTAGTGCCCTATGAGGTGTAGCCAAGGACCCTAGGTGTCTGTAGCTGAAGTCTGTCATCCTGCCTACTCAGGAAGCTCAGATCAGACAATCCTGGTTCAAAACTATCCCAGACACAAAAGGTCCTGAGAGTCTTATATCCTTTTCACCACTTAGCAACTTGAAGTGGAAGCAGGGGGTCACTGACTCGGGCCTGTCATCCTAGCTACTCAGGAGCCTGAGAGCTGGGGATAATGGTCCAAAGCTAGCCTGGGCAGGAAATTCCTTGAGATGGTTATCTCCAGTGAACCACCAGATAGCCTGAAGGGGCGCTGTAGCTCAAGTGGTAGAGCTTGAGCTCAAGAACTCAGAGACAGCAACCAGGCTCAGACTTCAACTCCTCCAACTTACAAGAAAAGAAAGCAAGAAACCTGAAGTAGAATGCAGGGAATGGGTCTTAGGGGAAGAGTGCTTTGCATATAAGAAACCCTGGGTTTGAATCCTTAGTATCACATCACTAGAAAAAAAGCCTGAAGTGGCTCTGTGGCTCAAGTGGTATAGTGTTATCCTTGTACAGGTGAAGCTCAGGAACAGTGCTCCAGGACTGGTGCATGAGCGCATGCATGCGTGTGCACATGTGCACACACAAATACACACATACACACACACACACACACACACACACACACACACACACACACACAGACCAGAATTGAAGCTGTGATATCAAATGGTAAAGCAAAGAGCTTCTGCTCTCAGCTCAGGGTCCTGTTTTCAATCACGAAACCTAGCCACCCAGGGCCTAACTAGGAGAGGTCAAAGGTTTCAAAACCTGATGAGCTTCACCAACCCTACATGACAGGAAGCATTCTGATATTACACATAAGCTTAGATTTAGCAAGCTTCCGGAAACCTAGGGAAATACCATTGCCAATAATGAATCATTTCATTAGGTTCAGCTCTCAGTTGTCTGCCAGAAGAACTCTTGAATTAATTGCAGCAGTTTGTTTCAACACTGGGATATAGTCTAACAAAGACAGGATAAGTACAGGGAATTTGGCATGACCTGAGAGGCAGCACAAATGAGGGCTTCTTGGCAAAAAAGAGCACTGGGAAAGAGCTTGGGGTACAAAGTGGCCTTTTTCTCCTGGCGTTCAGAGTCTACCCACACTTATCCTCACTAATTGCCCCGGATGAATTGTTTGTTACACAGTTGTACAGGAGTGAGGCTTTTTGTCTGCCTGTTCCAACAATGAGGCAGACTTCCTCCAGCAGCCTGGGGTGTGGGGAAATGCTCAGGCTACACTGGGAAGAGTGAGGGGGAGCCCCAGAACCAGCACTGACTTGAATGAATTCTCTGTGCAATGAAATAATTCTATTCAAAGCAAATTTCCTATCTGGCTATCTTTCAACATAGCAACTCTGGATGTTCATCGGTAGAAATACATGCGTACATACACAGACACATGTAGTTACTGGCTTTTTTGTGTGGCAGATCCTGAGGCTTAAACTGTTAGCCTACACATTTTCCCTGAGCTCTTTTTGCTCAAGGAAGCATTTTATTGTGTCTTAAACCATGATTACCCTAGTCTGGGGTGCAGCTTTTACACCCACAGATGATCCAGGGATCCTAGGACAGAATTCAACTCCTGGCACTGGCGGAAAAACAAAACAAAACAAAACAAATCACATCAAACCAACACAAATGGAGGAGGGAAAAAAACAGCAAGCTTTACACAACCGTTTTACCTTTGTTTCCTTTGCAATTGACCATCTTGGGTCTCAATGACTCCTCTTGAAAATTGAATGTGACATAACATGGCTGAAGGCTGGTGGGCTGTCAGTGAAGCCTGAGCCTAACCCACACACCTAGGCCCTGAGTTGGATACTGGGACTGGCACCTACACATTTCTGAAGATCCTATGTTCCTATGTGTAGGAACACTAATAGAATGTTTGAAATGTACTAATTGAATTACTAATTAGCTAGTCATTCTAGTATGAGATCGTACGCAATAAATTCAAGTCACTGATTAATTTAGTACTTTATTAAGTCTTCTACTGTGATCAATTAATGAAGGCATAATTTTAGATCAAATAATTGGTAGTAATAGAATATATGAAAATCAGATATAGATATCACTTTATATAGTTATGTACTAGAATCTACCTAAATGTCTATCTGCCTCTGTATACATTTATAGCTGCATATACATATGTAAATACACACACACACTGCATCTACACATCTATGTGTTTATATGTTGGCCAATCCTAGGGCTTGATCTCAGGTCCTCAAATTTGTCCAACAACTTCACTTGCATCAGACTGGTGTGCTAACATTGACCCATTCATGAAGTGGGCCTTCTAGGCCCGGAGTTCAAATCACAGAACTGCCAAAAACTTAATTCTGGTGGAAGAAGCCAATTGTCCCACTTTTTTCCTAATTGGTGAAAATCCGGGGTCTCAGGAATGATGTCTAATACACAGGCATATCTATGTCCTATGTAATAGGATGTAAAAAACGTTATATGCATAATCATACTCACTAATATACATAATAAATAAAACACAAAATGAATATCTACACTAACTGCAATATGCAGTAAACATGTGTATGTAAATATAAATCATGTACTTAAAATATATGAGTGCTAAGACTTGAGTTCAGGCCCTGGGAACAGATCTGACCTTCTTGTCTTCCAGCACAGTGAGCTACCCCTTCCCCCACACTGCTGGAGATTTACCCATTGGGTGCTGTGTACTGAGTATTTCACGTATTGCTGTGTGCTGAGTCCTTCAGAGTGCCATTTGCTGTGTCCTTCACAGGGTGCATTCTTTCATCTGGTCCTTGTAAGAGCTCCACAACTGAGATGATTATGCAGACAAGAATATTGAGGCTCAGATAACCTGAAATGGCTCTGTGGCTAAAGTGTTAGGGCACAAGACTTGAGCGAAAGAACTCAGGGACAGCACCCAGGGCCAGACTTCAAATCCTACAACTGACAACAAAAAAAACAAAAAGACAGAAACATACCAACAAACCTGAAGTATAGGGCTGTGAATGTGCCTTAGGTGTAGAGTGCTTTGCATATATGAAACCTTGGGCTCTGTGGCTCAAGTGGGAAAGGGCTATATTTTTACAAGAGAAACTAAGTACAATGCTCATGTTCTGAGTTCAAGCTCCAGGACTAGTGTATGCACACACTCACACACACACACACACACACACACACACACACACACACACACACCAGAGAAAAAGGGAGAGAGCGAGTGAGAGAGAGAGAGAGAGAGAGAGAGAGAGAGAGAGAGAGAGAGAGAGAGAGAGAGAGAGAGAGAGAGAGCAGAAGTGAAGCTGTGATACAAAATGGGCAAGCAATAGAGTTCTGTTCTGATCTCATGGCCAGAACCCAGGCCTTGTGGTCACAATCAAAACCTAGCCACTCAGGGTCCAACTAGGAGAGGTCAAAGATTTCAAAACCTGATGATCTTCACCAGCCCAATATGACAGGAAGTATTGTGATATCCGTCATATGCTTGGTTTTCCCAAGCTTCAGGAAACCAAGGAGAGGTATCATAGCCCCATCATCATCTGCAATGAAACATTTCATTAGGTTCAGCGCCATAATTCTGTTCCAGGAGGACACCTGAATTACATTTAGCACTGTATCGAACACGGCAACATAGTCTCCCTAAGGCAGAGTAAGTGCAGGAAACTTGGCTTGTCAAGGGAGGTGGCACACATGAAGGCTTCCTGTCAAAACAGAGCACTGGGGAGAGAGATAGCTTGAGGTACAAAGAGGCCTTTTTCTCCTGGGCTTCAGAGCCTGCCCACACTCATCCTCACTAATTGGCCTGGATGGAGTTGTTCATTACACAGCTGTACAGTACTGAGGCCTTTGGTCTGCCTGTCCAGACAATGAGAGAGACTTCTTCCAGCAGGCCTGGGGTACAGAGAATCCCTTAGGCTACACTGGGTCCACTCATGGGATCCCCAGAACATGCACTGTCATGAAAGCTGTCTCTGTGCTATGAAATCACTGAATTGAGAACAAATTTCATAGCTTGGTGCCATTCATAGTAGCTACTCTGGTGTTTCACCAATGAGAATGCATCCATACATACACAAAGACATGGAGGTAAAGGCTCCTTTTCAGGGGCAGGTCCTGGAGTTCAACTATGACTCTAGGGGTTGTCCCTGATCTCCTTTGCTCAAGGGTAGTGCATTAGCCTTGAATCACAGTCCCACTTCTGGTTTTTTCTGTTGACTCTTAGAAAAAGCATTTTAAGGACTCTCCTAACTGGGCTGGATTCACACTGAGAATCTCTACATCTCACCCACCTGAGGAGCTAGGATTATAGTCAGCAGACACTGGCACCTGCCTTTCTTTGCTTCTTCATTTCTTAATCTGGACAACCTAATTTCTTCACAGGGTCGTTCCAATAGTTTGAATTTATAAGTAAACTACCCAATGTTGTTTATAGCTGCTTTCTCTGAGAAGGATTTTCTCTCCTCATTTTCCCCTCTGGTCACATTTTAGAAGCCAAAAGTGGGAAATGAGTGTCATAGGATTTGGGAGCTAAGGCCCACAGTTCATGCCAGCTCTGTCACTTAGCTTTGAGCTGCAGTGAATTTACTGTCTCAGGATGAGAGGACTGAAAGCTGGAGTGATCCTAGTACTGTCTGCATTGCTCCTTTCGCTTATAAAATAATCTAATCGTTATGAGTGTTATGTGTCTCTAACCTTAAGTATCTAGAACACACTAGAAGCATCTTCATGTTTCTGATTTGCTAGTACCTCCCGAGATTTAGATTAAGGTTTTGTGTGGAGCGGTTTCTCATCGAATCCGTGAGGAAAGCCGCTTGAAGCCTCCTCAGAAGATTGCCATCCAAAGCCAGCCCAAGCAGGGAACTCTGTGAGACTCTTATATCCAATAAACTACCAGAAAAACAGAAGAGGAGCAGTGGCCCAGAGGGCAGAACTCCAGCTTTGAGAGAGCCGAGCAGGAGATACAGGACAGACCAGGCATGCCTGGGTTGACTTTATATCCAATTAATGACCAGATGGCTGGAAGTGGATCTGTGGCGGAGGTAGAGCCTCAGCCTTGAGCAAAACAACTGAGGAATGCATGGGGCCCTGAGTTTAAGCCCTGGGATGGCCACACAAATTCAAAAAGAGAAGGCCAATTTATGTACCAGTACCCTACCTACTTATGTGTGTATATTACCTCCCTGAGTGCAAATAGATCATATGTATTGCTTTTGCTTTTATTTACTGATTTATTTTTCAGATTTGCTTGTTGCACATACCACATCATTTTCTTCATTTCTGGCCATGGCTTTTCTCTTCCATGGTTCCAGGTCTGTGTCCTTATATGATGCATCCTTAAACTCTCAGCAGCCCTTATTTAAATTTTATTATGAGGCCAAGATAGAAACAGTCACAAATCAGGCAGGAGAAGAGAAGATCAGGGTTCATAGAAATAACCAGTATTCAGAAAATTAAACTTGGGGACATAAGTTGGTAGCATACTTACATAAAAACTACCATTAAGAAAAAGATGACGAGGCTGGGAATGTGGATTAGTGAGAGAGTGCTTGCCTAGCATGCAAGAAGCCCTGGGTTCGATTCTTCAGTAGCACATACACAGAAAAAGCCAGAATTGGTGCTATGGCTCAAGTAGTAGAGTGCTAGAGACAGTGCCCAGGCCTTGAGTTCAACCCATGGACTGACAAAGAAATAGCTAGCTCACTCGGTAGGTAGGTAGGTAGGTAGATAAGTAGGTAGGTAGGTAGGTAGATAGATAGATAGATAGATAGATAGATAGATAGATAGATAGATAGATAGATAGATAGATAGATAGATAGATAGATAGATAGATAGATAGATAGATAGATAGATAGATAGATAGATAGATAGATAGATAGATAGATAGATAGATAGATAGAGATGATAGGTGAATCTGGTCTTAGACTTCAGGAGGAAAGATGGGAACAATTCCCAATCATGAGGCTTTCTGCAGTGCTCTAGGCCACCAGGTTCACCATCACACAACACAGAACAGGAAGACTGTCTCTATCCCACTTCTCAGGCAGCAGAAGAGCAAGAGGGCAGAGCCAGGTTCTAACTCAGGTGCTTGGAGATAGTAGAGAAAGGGCCCTGCCTCTCCTTTACCTGGGATTTGCATTAGTGATGTGGAGAATGAAGGAAGGAGAATGGACTGGCAGAGGTAGAAGAAGGGCCTTCTAATCTGACTGAGTCAAAAACCTACTCCCTAAGACCAGAGAGTAGGATTTTTCTACTCTGTTCCTCCATTCTCCCCATTAAACTGGCTCTCCATTATTGACGTAAAGATAGCGTGAGGATCCCTTCACATGAGGGAAGATTAATTAGTCATTGTTTGAAGAGGCTGAGAAAAGCCTGACCCTGGTGTAATTCTAACAAATGTTTGAAGTTGCTCCCCTTACCCCCATCGCTGGTTGTGCCTGAATGAATGAAGTGGTTTTGCAACTCACTTTCCTGTTGAATGTGTTCATTCTGCCTCCTAATCCTACAGGCCTTGGTCTCTTCACATAGCCGGGCTTTTGCAACTATTTTCTGTCCTTCAAATACAGTGTTACAATGGAGTACTTCCTGATAACAGGGCTAGGGCTTGGATTCTGAGAACTTCATTTGAACCCAGGATGGGTCAATAATGTTTCTTTCCTGCTTCTATAGCTTGAGAACTCTAAGAACATTTAGAGTGCAAGTAACCTTTCATCACCAAGGGAAACCCAGGAAGTTCTTGAACATCTGACATTTCAGAAGTGAAAGTCAGAGTGACTTTCCTGCCTAGGCTGCCTTCACCCTGTGATCCTGAGACCTCAGTCTCCTGAGCTAAGGTGACCGGCCTGAGCTACTTGTGCAGTGCTAGAAGTCAAGTGTTTATCACAAAGGGCTTGGGGAACATATTATGCCTTTCAATATTGGACCTTTCAGAACTCTGTAGGACACAATGTTATAATGTTAGAGTCTGAGAGGCTGGGCATATGGATCTGCTATACTTGAACCTTGAGCCCTGACTCCAACTCTGGTGAAAATTAATGTTCATTTTCCCGAAAATATTCTCATAATTAGCAAATAGGAAAAGCACTTTGATTATCCCTCACTGAGGAAAAGTACTTTGCTTATCCCTCACTCTTTTTCCAGTTGTTTTTCTCAGACTGAATCCTGGGCGCTGTCCCTGCACCCTTCAGCTCAAGGCGAACAGAGGTCTTTTGGTGATTCATTGGAGATAAGAGGCTAACAGGCTTTCCTTGTGTAGGCTGTCTTTGAACTGTGTCTTCAGATCTCAGTCTCCTGAGAAGCTAGGGTTCCAAGAGTGAGCCACCAGCATCTGGCCCATTGTGTTTGCCAGTCCTGGGGCTTGGTCTAAGGGCCTGGGTACTCTCTCTGAGCTTCTTTTTCTCAATTCTAGCGCTCTACGACTTGAGCCACTCCACAGCTTCAGGGTTTTTCTGATTATGGGGCACTGAGGATTCAAACCCTGCATTCATGTATGCTGAGCAAGCTCTATACCACTAAGCCACATTCCCACCCCCACCCTTACAATTTTATCCCACAACTTGCTTAACCTCATAAAAAGGCTTCTGAGTATAAATCATCTAACGAAATCCCTATAGTAAGTTGTCACAAGATAACTAAGACAAAGCTCATACTTGGGAGAGACTCTAAACATGTGATGACTGTGACTAATGCCTCCATTTAATTATGTATCATGTTTCAACACTTAATAAAGCATTGATGAAAAACAAGTCAATGACCTGATTTATTGTGTATAATTTTATAATAGATGTACAAAACACAATAAATATTATGTGTATAATAATAATAAATACAATAAACTATGAAATGAATAAAATAAATACAAAGTCAATAATTATAGTAATCAATATATAATAAATATGCATATATATCATATATTACACATGTATAGAAATATTTTTTACATTGCAGGGCCTCAATGCAGGCCCTGGGAACTCTAGCTTGAATTTCTTTTACTCAAAGATAGTGAGCTTTCCCTTCACCAATGGTGTAAATGAGTTACCCGGACAATGAGCTCAAATCCCTTCAATGGCAGAAATACTGGCCCCAGTTCCAAGACAGTGACTTAATATTTTTAATGGAAGCACTTATGTTTATTCAGTTCCATATTGAACATTAAAAAAAGTAATGTAGAATTTTATACAGCTATTTAGATATCCTTCCCTTACCCGCAAAGTGCTTCTTTGAGCACTACATTATTTTTTGTATGTTTTTTATTGTAAAAATGTTGTACAGAGGGGTTACAGTTACATGAACAAAGTAATGAGTACATTTCTTATTGAGCATTTTTGCTTCCTCTTTTGTTCTCCCCCTACCTGTTGGATCTTCATCTGTCCCGCAGAAGATGGACGGGGTCCGAGGAAAGGTAAGTGTGCTGCTAGCCCATTCGCCAGCCTCCCGTAGCCCCAGAGACAGTCAGATGCAGCAGAGAGTCAAGTCAAGCAGAAACTCGTTTATCACCACGCAGCAAGCAATTTTTAAAGCAAAAGACCGAGTGGCATGGAAGGGGAGGAAAAGGAACCAACCAATTACTGTAGAGGTCATCCTATCATGCACCTAAACTTTCTATACTTTCCCTTCTCTCTTTGAGCTATTCAAGTACAGATGTCACTTTGCCTGGTTGTGGTACACAGTCAGATTTTAACATAAACAACTCGGACTCTGCCCACTAAACTGCCTCTCAGCGCCACCTTTGTTGTCCATGTGCCCTACAGATTCCCCTTGTTTACATTAATGGCAGACCCACCTATTTGCTGAGGTTCAGGTCAGGGCACCTCTTATGAGGTTCGCCCAATTGGCACCTCCTCTTTCAGTGGTTCACCTAAAGTATGGAGCAATCTTCAGCACTGAGCTTATCATAATAGACACGGAGAGCCATTCATTGGATTTCTTGGGCTCTATCCTTTTCGATATAACCGCAACCCCCACATCCTGCCCATCTCCCAGTTAGTTATCCTTTTTCCCTCCTCAGTAAAGTTAATAAACGTTAGCCTCACCACAGTTAGAAAAGTCTGAAGCAGTTCGATTACTATTGAGACATATATAATAGTCAGTATCTTATAAGGTTGACCTCTTTAAAGCATGGGAGCAGCCTGGGTATTGGGGGTACCCTACATGAGGAACAGTGCATCCTCGTGGGCCCCCACACTAAGGCCGTCCTTGGTAAAGGGGGTCTCAATCTCCAACATCCCAGGATCCTCTAGCCAGGTCAAAGATGTCAAAATGAAGCTCAGGCCACCAGGTCGAAGGGACAGCTTCTCTTTTGGTGCTGTTGATGATTTCTCCATTGCCAGTGCTGATCACTGCACAGGTTACCCATTGAGGTTGATGTGGATTCTGTGGGGCCATTGCCAGGACTGGGAGGGTCAGGACAGCTAACAGCTGGAATATCACCATCTGCAATTGTTAGAGAACACAAGAGCTTCTCAAGGGCTGATTGCCATTGGGGATGGTTAGTAATTATCCTTTCAGCTTTTCCTCTTTTAAACACAAGCATGGACCAGCATAGCCATTTTACTTTCCTTGTTCATTAGTTTATCCTTGGGCTTCTTCCTCTATAGAGGAAATGGGTAAAAACTTAAAGTTCCTGGTCGGGATCCAAATGGGGGCTGTCTCCCCTATGGGAAAAACGTATCTGAATCCCCTGCCCATGATTACTAGGGGGTCAGGTCCGCTCCATTGTTGTGTCAGGGGTTCCTTCCACATGACTTTCACTTGGGGCTTAGGATTTAGTTGTCCGCAGTGATTCTGAAATCTGGATTCAATTGTCCCTTTTGAAAAATTTAAAATGTTAATGGTAAACAAAGCTATCTGTAACTATATATGGGGGTTAACTCCCCCTTTTTGTTTTACTAATTGCTCATTAAGGCATTGTTGATTTCTTTCTATAATTGCTTGGCCTTGGGGATTATAGGGATTTCCTGTAGTATGAGTAATATGCCATCTGTCAAAGAACTCTGACATTGCTTTATTAACAAAACAAGGTCCATTATTGGTTTTAACTTGTGTTAGTAGACCCAAGGTGCCAAAACATTGAAGAAAATGTGCTTCTGAATGTTTAGTTCTTTCTCCTGTATGTGCTGTGGCCCAGCATGCTCATGAATAGGTATCTATAGAAACAAAAATATATTGAAGCTTACAAAAGTCTGGGAAATGAGTCTCATCAGTTTGCCAAAGGACATTGGGTTTGAGGCCTCTGGTTGTAGCAGGGGTACTTTTAAGAAGGGCTGGCATGAGCATTTTTTACCATAGCTAAGATATGGAACCAGCCCAGATGCCCCTCAGTAGAAGAATAGATCAAGAAAATGTGGTATATATACACAATGGAATTCTATGCCTCCATCAGAAAGAATGACATTGCCCCATTTGTTAGGAAATGGAAAAACTTGGAAAAAACTATATTAAGTGAAGTAAGCCAGGCCCAAAGAAACATAGGTCCCATGGTTTCCCTTATTTGCAATATCTAGAATGTGTATGCATCAAATGGAAAAGGTCAGATAATGTGATGTTAGGAAAATGAATCCTTAGATATGTATTTTAATGTTTTTTTATCCTTTCAGGCATTTGTTTCTAACGCATTTATAAGATTATCTCTTGTAGCTTTGTATGTTCCTCCCCCACAGTATAACCCCTGCTTTCACTATATTTGATGTCAGTATAACTTGTAGAGGAGATCGGGAAAACAAGTCGTTTAAGGATACAGGTGGACCTGTTGCAACAATGAGAAGTACAAGATCATGTCGAAAATGAGCTTTACAATGTTGGTGGGAGTGGGGAAAGCAGGGATGATTGGGTGGGGGCGTCAGGGGGGATGCTGGGAAGGGATGTGAAGGGTAAACAAAGGAGGAAGCTGCAATGCTTGATAAGAAAGATACGCATTAACCTGCCCATGTAATTGTAACCCCTCTGTACAGTGTGTTCACAAAAAATAAAAATTAAAAAATTAAAAAAAGAAGGGCTGGCATGTATTACAGGTATGTCTATCCTTTTGAAGTCCTTTACAGGAAACTGAGGAAATCTATGTTGAAAACCTCTCCAATTATTGTGGGTTAAATCATGTAAACAGGTGGCCTCGTAACATTAAAGCTTGTGGGCCAGTAGCTAACTGGTCTGCCCAATTATTGCCCACAGATAAAAACCCAGGAAGTTTTGAATGCCTTCTCAAACGTTGAATATGAATAGGGGCTCTCCATACATCTAACAGGCCCTTAAGAGTGTACATAAGGGGGAAAATAGGGTTTCCAACCAGTTTAATATGTGCCTGGGGATTATGAGGGAGCAAGTTAATCATATATAAACTATCAGAATACAAATTAAAGGGTTTTTTAATGTCTTGAAGGGCCATAATTACTGCAAACATTTCGTTTTATTCTGCTGACCCTTGACAAGGTTGAAATCTTTGTTGGCTTGGGGTCTTTTGTTGCTCCTCAAAGACTGCATATGCAGACCCTGTTTTACCTCCATCAGTAAAATCATGTAGGGTGCCAGGAATAGGTGTAGGAAAAAATAGAGAAGGCATTATGAGGTGAAGTCGCCATAACATGACTGTCCATTTAGATGACCCTTAATGACAGTCAATTTGACCTAGAAATCCTTCCAGGGAGAGAGCAGGTTGAGCATTGGCTCAAGTGAGTACTCAACATCTGCCATCCGAAAAGAAAAAACAATGGAGTGAGGGTCAAGGCCATAATGCCTTTGGACTTGGGTCCTTCCCTTGACAATAGCATCGGCAAGTTGTTCTGCCTGAGAGTATACCCGAGGTGTGACCCCCAGTGGAGTGTGAAGCCACTCTAATGGCTCCCCCCACCTTTGACTTAAAACTGCAGAAATCAATGTAACACCTGCAAGCAATGAGAGAGAAATGGGCTTAAGAATAGAATACCTCTTCAGGGAAAGTTCATCCAGGGCTCTTTGGAACTGTAAAAATATTGCCCGATGGTTATTTGTAATTGTAATAACTTCTTGGGGTGTCCTGTCTTTTAGTCGGGTGAATAAGGGCACAAGACTATCTTTAGGGATGAGAACCTATGGCAACAGCCAATTGATTTCCCCTAAAAGACTTTGAAGTTGGGTTAGGGACAGAGATGCCGGAATATCCAGCAAAGGCTTAGGGGGGCTGGCCTGAGTCAAGGTAAGTTGGGATCCAAGCTCCTTAAAAGGAGATACTTTTTGAATTTTATTTAAGGATATTGGAAAACCCTCCTTTTTTAATATGGTGAGAACATGGGCTAGAAGGCCCTCCAGGCGGCCCAGGTCTTGGTGCCTCAGAATTATGTCATCCATGTAGGCATAGGCAAGGATGGTGTCTGAACCCAGCAAAGGCCCTAAAATTGTGGCCAAGTATTGTTAGCAAAAGGCCAGGCTGTTGGCCATTCCCTGTGGCAGCACCCTCCATTCAAACCCCCTATCAGGATGGGAAAATATTAAGAGAAGGCATGGAGAAGGCAAATTTCTTGCAGTAATCCAGATGCAAGGGGATAAAAAAAACTATCTTTAATATCAATTACAACCAAGGTATATTCTGAAGCAGGAGTCCAGGGCATACCTATTAGGGCATTCGTACTAGCTCCATCCTTTCAGTTACCTTACATAGATCTTGGAGCATGAACCAAGCCCCGGATGCCTTTTGGATAACAAATACAAGGACTCACAGAAGGGAATGTGTGCCCAAGTTTTATTTGTTCCTCCACCAAAAGTTGGAGCGCTACAAGTTTAGGTTTGGTCAATGGCCACTGCTCCACCCAAATACGGATTCTCGGTTTCCACCTAATGGGAGGTATTTGGGGGACAATTGCCTTTAGGATTGGGGGTGCACCCAAGTGGGTCCCTTATGTTCTTCTCTGTACTTATGAAAGTTAAAAAAATCCTTTTTCTTAACTCCCTCTAGATCATATTTAAACCATTGTGCTTCTTCGCCATCCAGGATATAATCATAGGATGCTCGATGGTCTGTAGTGACCACAGCATCCATGTGTCTTGCCCTAGTAAATTGGTGGTGAGGTTTTTTGCCACTAAAGCGCATATCTTTCCCTGCTTTCCATCTAGGCTAGTCCATTTCATAAGGGCGATCGACTTTGTTCAATCTGCCCTCATGTCAATTAGGCAGTAAAATTGCTTTACACCTAGGAAAATACTCATTTTAGGGCGGAGTCCTTCCCCGGGGGATGGTCCAATGGGCCTGGGTCGTCCTGCCATGAGGCTGCCTGGGCCTTACAGCAGAGGGGGTTCCACCTTGAGCTAATAGGGCTGGAGGATGCCCCTCCCCTAGTTTAATGGCTTCCCAGCTAAATCAAATTTGGATTGACAATCCTTTTTCCAATGGTACCCCTTCCTGCACCTGGGGCAGGGTGTAGGGGGTGGTTTGGACCCCCTGGGCCAGTTGGTGGAGGGACGGGGGGGGGGATTGGTGTGACCAGTCCCGCTTAAAGGGGCCCTCATTTAAAATATGTCCCTCTCCTTGATGGCCTTGGGGTTCCTTGGCCCTGGGTTGCCAGAGCCTGGGTAATAGCCTCAGACATTGCAGATGTCTGAGCCTGTAAAGGTAAAGATAGTGATTGGGCCTGGGGCTGTTTTATTCCACATCCTGCAAAGCCACCACCCATCTGCTCAGGGAACACTCTCTCAATCCCAAGCAGGCTGTGTGGTCTGCATTCATCCCTTCCCAAACCAGTAGCTTTACAAACTGATCTTGGAGGTCCCTTGCCGGCGACTTGTGGAGAACACTCAGTTGGACTCGGTCTATAAAATCAGGTAGAGGCTCACCCAATTTTTGTCTCACTCCTGCTATGGGGAGCTCAGTGAGCCCTTCATCCAATTAGTACCACTAGGCAAGTCCTGCCTGCCTCACCTGGTCACGGGATGGGCCTGGTATTGTGGCCTGTTGGATGCCGGTGGAGTACCCTTCCCCTGTCCTGGTTAACATGGCATAAGTAATCGGTATTGTGGGTTGAGCCTCCCAGGTATTCTCCTCCTGCCCTCTGCATTCCTCCTTAAAGAAGGCACACGATTTAATAAACTGAGAACTGGTGAGGAAAGCTTTGGCTACATCTATCCAGTCTTTAGGGACACACTGAAAATAAGCAATGTCCTGAGGAAAGCTTTGGCCACATCTATCCAGTCTTTAGGGACACACTGAAAATAAGCAATGTCCTGTAATAGGGTCTGGGCCCAAGGAGAGTTCGGACCATCCTCTACCACTGCCTTGCAGAGCTGTTTAATATCCTTGGCTTCCCATGGATACCATGGGTCTGTTAGCTCCTGGTGCCAGATTGACTGAATACGCTTTGGGAAGTGAATCCTCTGGCCCAGGGTCCAGGTTCTCTGGTGGCCTTTCCTTAACAGGTTAAGACTCAGCATAGGTTACTTCCCTGGCCCTCGGCTTCTCCGTGGAAGGCCTGTAGGGGTCCAGATCTCCCAGGTCCCGCTGTAGAGCCGCATAGGGCACTGTACCTCCCCCCAATTGTGGGAATAGGGTGAGGGCCTAGGAACGTCAGGGGCACCCAAGTCCTCTTTTACATCCACTAGGACTAATGTTGCCCCCTCCTCCTCCTCTGAGATAGCATTACCCATATTAAGGATTTCACTTACCCTTAGAGACCTCTTAGCCTAGGCTAGAATATTTTCCTTTCGTGCCCCATGTTGGGTGCCAGATGTTGGGTCTTGGTTCATCCCGTGGAAGACGGACCAGGTCTGAGGAAAGGTAAGTGCGCCACTTGCCCATTCCCCAGTTCCCCTCGCCCTGGAGACAATCAGAGGCAGCAGTGAGTCAAGTCAAGCAGGAACTCTTTTATTACCATGCTGTGATTTTTTTTATCTATCTTCTATTTTCTTCCTCCATGGTATAACCTGTTTTCACTGTATTTGATGTTGGTGACTTGCATCTTGCATATACATTTTTCTACTGTGGGAGTGGAAGGGAAATAAAATTCTGAAACAAAGACACAGTATGACCCATTGTAACAATGAGATGATCAAGACTCTATGTTGAAAACGAACTTTACAATTTGGGGATGGGAGGGGAGATTTGGGACAATTGAGAGAAAAGGGATGGCAGGGGAAAAGCAAATGAGGAGGTAACAATGCTTGTTAGATAATGTACTCATTAACTTACTTATGAAACTCTAACCTCTCTGTATACCATTTTCACAATAAAAAACGAAAAAAGAAGCTACCCTGGAGTACATTAACTTCAAATGTCCCAAGTGCTCTGTAAATTAAGACCAATTTTAAGTGGGAAGAATGTTCTCAGAAACATTTTTTGTGAGTGTGTGTGTTGTGCATTATTTCCCAAGTTTACATAAGTCAATAGAAGGAGAAACAATAGGAATAGAAGAAAGTGAAGTTCTCTGTTTATGTATAATGGTTCAATGCACTATAGAAGACTATGCAAATAAGATAACTTTGAAACAATAAAGCCAAGGCCAGTATTTAGATCTATGGGAATGATATAGAGAAAGCATTATTCCTAAGTGGAACATGAAGGATGAGGCCACCCTCTTTCTTCTTCTAGCTCTAAATATGTTAGCTAATCCTGTAAATTTGTAAAAAAGTAGAATGGAAGAATAATTCTGGTTCCAAGCAAGTCAGATATAAGAGCATGGACTTAACTGGAAAAAAGGCCATGTTGAGAGAGCAGGAATTATACTAGCAATCAACTGGTGGCTATGATCTCATTTCCTTTTCTCTTTTTCTTTGTTTTTCTTTTTTTTGATGGTAGTGGGGCCTGAACTCCAGGCCTGGGCATTGTCCCTCTTCTCTTCAGCTCAAAGATTGTGCTCTACCTCTTGAGTCACAGCGCCACTTCCAATTTTCTGGTGCTTCATTGAAGATAAGTGACTCAGAAACTTTCCTATCCATGCTGGATTTGAACTGCAATCCTCAGTCTCAGCGTCCTGGGTAGCTAGCACTATAAGCATGAGCCACTGGAACCTTGCTTAGGATCATATTTCTAACAGTGTACACTCAGCATATGTAATGTGTATGTCCATCTATCTTTACATGAACTCGTGTTAAAAATCTGGGCTACAGCTTAGATTTTACACTCACAGAAATGTTTGTAGTTTAAGAGTTGATACTCCTGGAGAAATAAAACCTAATAATGTAAAGGAGACTGGTAAGTTCAGTTTGCATCCAGCCTGGGCAGAATAGTCCTTGAGACACTATCTATAATTAACTCGCCAAAAGCTACATTGGAAGAATGGCTCAAGTGATGGAATTCAGCAAGATTGCTGAATAACAGCTTGAGGTTTTTGCATACATAGATACAAACATGCACATACAAAGGCACATATATGTTCAAACACACATAAGAAACAACTCTCAGAATGTGTAGAAAAGTTAGAAAATAATAGAAAATATTTCCTGAGTAAGACTAGAATCAAGTGATAATTTTTAATATTAGAAATCCTTAAGGGAACTTTCCCCAAAAAAGCTTAAGAATATTATATAGGTAGGGGCCAGAGATAGAAAATCAAGTCATCATTAATAAAGGGATCAGATCCATGGAGGAAGGAATCAGAGACCCCTTCAGGTGCATCTGAAAATGTTCATATCCTGTGTCAAATATTAGAATAGCTTTGAACATAGTACATGAACAGTCTGAACCATCAGTCTAGTGGAAATGTTATTGGAGTCTGTATCTAAATAAACCAACAAAAAAATGGTAGGACAATGTGATACAAGCCAGGAATTCTAGCACTCATAATAAGACAGGAGATTAGAACGTGCAATTACATAGTGATACATTCCCTGGATTAGGTAGTATAATTTTGTCTCAATAAAACAAACCAAGAAAGGAATAAAAAATAAACAAGGAAGGCATACAGAGTTGGAAGTTTGGGCTAATTTTGTCATTATGTTTTGAGAAGTCAAGTTTCCTATTGAAATGTAACTAATATATAATCCTCGGTTGTGTTTTAAATGTTTTCTTCATTACAGAACATTCCTAGATGCTAAAGAGCTCATGATTCCCAACCAAAAATTTGAAAAAGTAAGCATCATTCTGTTAGATTCCAAAGAAATGATGAAGGATTACAAAAGTTTAAGCCTGGAGAAATAGGAAAGTTCATTTAATGTAGGACTTTGTAGACCTGGCTAAATTAGAATTTAGATTTAAAATAAATATTTTTGTTTGTAATTTACTATTCGATAGGATACTACAAAATTCATTTCAAGTAGAAGTTTTACTTTAGAAATTGACAAATGATTCTGGCATTCTATTTGCCTAGAATATTCTTTCAAGTGAGATATAGTTAGAACTTAGTTAATCGACAATTCCAACAGTTCATGTGTAACATGATACTGTGAATAATCTAGACAAAGTTGCCAACAAGTTGATATTAATTTATAAATTTAGAAATCGAGCAATATTTTGAGATTTTGGTGTAACATAGTATGAAGAGAGTAATTGTGTGACATCTTTTTTCTTTTACCTATACAAAACACAGGAAGAAATTTCCTTAATTATTTACCTCTGTATAAAATGAGAAAATGCAAGGTTTGGCGTGTGGTTTTATTTTGGTTTTTTTTTGTTTGTTTGTTTTGTCCTAGGGCTTGACCTCTGGGTCTGGGCACTGTACCTGAGCCTGTTTTGCTCAAGACTACTGCTCTAATATTTGAACCTCAGTGCCACGTGTGTCTAGATTTTCATGAGCAGTTTAATTGGAGATAAGAATTTAAGGAACCTTCTTTCTTGGGTGGACTCTGAACCATAATCTTCAGATCTTAATATTCAGATATTCAGATCTCCTGAATATCTATGATGGATAATATATGTAAATATATAATAAAATAAATACAAAATAAAAATAAAAATAATATTTGCAGTGTTCTGATCTCAAGAATACCACTGGGGGGAAACGATGCAGCAAAGTTTAGTATAGTGTTCTTTCTGCAAGACGAAGGGCATCATATTAGCAGAAGTGTAGTATTTTTTCACAATAGTGATAAGCTAGTCATGATGTGAATTTAGGAAATTTTAAGATGCAACTTACAAATTGGAAACTGTTGTTCTAGGATGACTTTATGGAATAAAAATTGGGATTGATGTCATAGAAATAATAGCTTACTCTGATTAACAAATGTTTACTTTTGAGAAATTAAATATTATAGACACTTCATAGTTTTATCTTCTACCAGAATGTGTCTACTTTTTTGTTGACTTTTAAATATGTAATGCCTCATTGGAAACTGCATCTATTGCAGATTTAAATAAAACGCAAACAGGTACTGTTTTGAATGTCTCTGGTATGGCATGTTCAGAATTTGAAAATGAGTAGATAGTAGTCATAGGAATGTTGAAGACCATACATATTCTGTCCTCTTAACAATTATTAAGTTTTAAAAGTTAGGAGTTTCCATAGAATTGATCTGTTTTCTGAGGTAGTATGAGAAAAAATTAAAAAAAAAATTTTTTTTCAAAATAATGGCAAGCATATTCTGAAAACATTGTATAGTTTGATAACATTCCATTTGATGTCCCTCTGATAAAGAAAGGGCTAATTAATTCAAATTAGCAGTCAAAATGTTCATTTTTTTAAAAAGGTAATACACATAGAATAATATTTACTATACCAATACAGTGAAATTATATTTTATGCAGCTCATTTTTAAATTTAATTTTATTGTCAAGGTGAAATATAGAAGGGGTTGTAGTAATTGTAACGTAGTGAATACATAACATGTCGAACTTTTTACACCCTCCCTTATTTTTCTCAGACTTTTCCTTCACCCCATTACTCCTGACAAGTTGTAATGTAAATTTCCAACATGTTGTCTTGTGAGTATTGCTATTGCATTGTTTTGCCCTTTGTCCTTTGTTTCACCATTTTGTTGTGCCTTTTCCCTTGCTAAATTAAGATAAATGTATAGGTCTGGGAAGGTGGCTCAGTGGTAGAGCGCTTGCCTTGCATGCCTGAGGCCCTGAGTTCGATTCCTCAGCACCATATAAGCAAAATGAAAAAAGCCGGAAGTGGCGCTGTGGCTCAAGTGGTAGAGTGCTAGCCTTGAGCTGAAGCGCTGAGGGACATCGCCCAGGCCCAGATCTCAGGCCCCACGAACGGACCCAAAAAAGATAAATGTATATGCAATGCACAAGGTACTGAAATCAAATACAGCAGGAGATAAACCATAGGGGAAACACAAAAGGAAAAAGAAATCACATAGTACATTAAAAACAACAACCACAAAGAAAAACCTCTATTTCAATATCCAGGAGTTCATTTTGCTCAGCATCATCTTATATGGTTATATGTACATACCTGGTGAGAAATTCTGTTCATCTGCTAGGACTATCCTAGACATTTCCTACTTATTACAAATGAGGAAAACCATGGAATCTGTTTCTTTATGGCTTGTTTATTTTACTTAGTAGGATTTTCCCAAGTCTCTCCATTTCCTTATGAATTGGAAGAATAGAATTCCACTGTGCATATATAAATCACATTTTGTCAATTCGTTCATCTACTGAGTGGCATATTGGTTTAAAACATGATTGCATGTAAGTATCCTTTAGGGTCATTCAAAAATGACAGATGCCACCGCACCAGATATACTAAAATCATCATTTCTAAGTAAGATAGTATTTTATGATGGTACAATTGTTGAGATATCTGGATGAGTGTAATGTATATCTTGGACTGAATTAGGCAAGAAGATATCCAATATCATATAGGACAAAAAAGGTAGTGACAAAATATTTCCCTTGAGAAAGATATAGGAGACTGCCAGAAGTATGATATAGTTCAGATAATTTTGAAGAATTTAGAAATTCAAGCTCAAGCATGTCTTTTTAAATAATAATTATGTAA
This sequence comes from Dipodomys merriami, assembly GCF_024711535.1. Taxonomy (NCBI): domain Eukaryota; kingdom Metazoa; phylum Chordata; class Mammalia; order Rodentia; family Heteromyidae; genus Dipodomys; species Dipodomys merriami. The sequence goes on from NW_027204871.1 coordinate 992,374, forward strand.
GTGGAAGGGCAAAAGAGGGAAAAAGAAGAAAATAACTGACAGTAGATCATTGTCCCAAATTAGAGTATAAAAAGACATAATCTATAACTTCCAATATAATACGTCCCAGTTAATTTATGTACATGCAGAATATTTACTTCGCTTTTTCCTACTTTAATGCTCCAAAATAAATGAACACTTATAAAAAAAAAAGTTATGTGATTGATATTGCTTCAACCTGAACACTAACTGTGATGAGTCTTCTTTTTCTCACTTTGCACTTGGAAAAGTGTCCCTAAGTTGATGATGTTGTGGCTGATTAGAGTCAGAGTTAGGGGCTTCTCCTTGTACAATTGTCCCAGAATAGTTTAAAGCAGTTTTTCCCCCAAGATATCCAACTACATTGTTTGAAGCTGTACTTTGAACACACCCTCAAAGCTGAGCACAGTATTTGAAATTATACTTTAGCATTTCTTGGCACATTCTACTTTGTGCCTATGTCTTCTTTGCACATTCCTTTTGAGTTCATAGTTGCTCTATTTCCATTTCATCTGTACAAACATACATATATACATACATTAAACATATTTAAAATATTATGGAATTCAGACCATTTTCTCTGCCAGGCCTGGGATTTGAACTCAGGGTCTGGGTAAATCTGCAGCACTGTGGGCAATGGGGAAGATTACCATGGGGGAAGACAAGAAAGTCAGGCCTGTTCCTAGGGCCTGAATTCAAGCCCAAGCACTGAAAAAAATAATATTTATATGTCGCATCCACCTCGACCAGCAAGGAAGACACGACCCGGGATTCTTCTCAAAGCAGTTTATTCAGGAACCTTGTTTGATAGCTTTTTGCTCTAGCTTTTCTCTAGCTTCTCTCTAGCTTCTCTCTGCTTCTTCCTCGCCGCGCACCGGCACTCCAGTTATAAGCCTCCTGGATGGCTGATCCTGAAGTGCCACGTGGCAAATACCAATAGGGTCACAAACACGGAAGCAAGCCAGTAGCCAAGCCATAGCCATATAATGAGTTGTTTTTCACAGAGAGCACTCGCCGTCGGGAAGGGGGAAGGTGAAAGCCAGCGCCATCTTTGGTCATGGCCGTGCCATGCGGCCCCGCCATCTTTGGTCGGCTCCCGCAGCTCTCCACAGCTCCCCCTTTTTTGTTTTATTGAGCGACAGGTAAGAGTAGAGGTTGGCCTCTGTCTGAAACATTAATGAGAGGACCTTGCACTGGTCTTTGCCTGAGGTGTGCGCCTTCCCCAGTGACGACCAGGCCCATCCAATGCCTTTTTTGCAGAGGTGGGATCTTGGGCATCAACCCACTTGCAACCCAACATGCTCTTCTTGGGCTCACGCCAGGAAGTGATTCCCATGTGCAGTGCGTTTGCCCAAGTGCAGTGCGTTTGCCCAAGTGCAGTGCGTTTGCCTTACACCCTGTGCTATTCTCTTAATGTGGCAAGCCACACGTGAGGGGACTGTCTGGCCTCAATGGCAGTGAAGGCCTGGACCACCATAGCCATACTCCTGCGCTGCGAGCTCCTAATCCGGTATATGCACCAGAGGCACAACAAGATCACCAATGCCAGTATACCAATAAGGGATCCTATTCCCGCTCACTCCTTCAAATGATCCACAGCTGTCAAAATCCAGGAGGAAACATCTTGCAACAGGGCATCATCCATCCATGTAGAGTTTATCGCTACAATGGCCGATCGTAGCTGCAACATCAATTGGTCCAATTCTCCCGTCCAGTTGCCTAAAAGATAACTTGACAGTTGTTTAGACAAATTTGCTGCTTGTGTATAGTTATAATACTGAATAGCAGTAATACAAAACCCTTCATATTTTTGAACACATCCCAGCTGAGCCAACTGCCACATGATATCAACCTGTTCCTGTACAAGGTCAATCCTTTGATTTAACAGCATCAGTCCTCCTTTTAATTGTGCAATGGCCACTTGTTGTAAATCCAAAGTTCTGGCTGTAGTAGCTGACAAGTTATTTAAAGTCTGAGCCGTCTGCACAGTATGTGACATGGCGACAGTGGCAGCCGTCGCACTCGCAGCAGCCACAGCTATAGCAGTTACAATGGCTGCAGTGATGCCAAAATCTCTCTTATGCCTAAACAAGGTTACAGCTTGAAAAGCATCTACTGGCACAGGCACCCAAAGCGGAATGCATGCAACTATAGCTAACAGGTACTGAGAACTCCAGCAAGGTAGCATAATAGCAGGTTTCATTAGTACAAGCACACACATCATCTGAACATATAGAGATGTTGTTAATTATCAAAAACACAAAAGGGGAAACCATACACACGGGGGTAGGCTGATAGCTAATTACCATATAATTCTTACTAAAATGACAATTGGCACCCACAGTATGAGCAGTACGAATCAAATTGCAAGTCATTTTTGCTATAAAAAAGTGACCTCCTTGCAGCATAACTATAGGTTCGGCCTGCAAGCAACTTCCATTAAGACCACATAACAGCCAATTATTAAAAGGATTAATTCCAGCCCTAAATAGTACACTAACATCGGACAATATACTAGGGGAGAATGAAAAATGCTCAGACTCATCAGCCCAAACAACTTGTCATGATTGGCAACCTGTCCAAGGCCAAGGTTCCCCCATACGGTCAGGAAAGCAAAAGGAGGCCCATTTAGGTTGTTTTACAGGCCACGGGTCCCTGCTTAACTTTAAACTTTTATAATATCTGCCTAAAACAGTAACAATAAATCCAGTAGCATTTGTCCAAACCTCAGTTGATCTCGGATTCCCATTCCAATATCTAAAATAAGCGGCTGGGGAACGAGTCAAGGCTATGCAACTACCATTAAAGGTCGCTTCACTTCAGCAAAAGCATAGCGTTCCTATCAAGCTAATTTTTCTAGCTTCACCTATCCCTGCCATTTCTTTATCCTCTGGGTAAAAGGGAAGGTTAAGAGTCTTATTTGTGGTGAAAAATTTAGGGAAAAGAGAGACATCATGTCTCACGGGCATGGGCCTCGGAAATGCAGAGAGTATCCCCTAACTCGTTAAGTGCAGGTTGGCTTAGCTTACTTTCTCCCTTTTTTATACGGCTCCTTTTCATCTGTTGAATAAGTGCTCTCACTTCTTCCTCCTCTAACTCGCTGGAACTTTCTCTTTCCTTTTTTAGCTCAGACAGTTCTGGGTATAGTTGCCTCCTTTTGCCCTGTTTACTGTCTCCGTCTTCATTGATCACCTTTTCTGACCTCTCCTCCTGTAACTGCTCCAGTGCTGACTGTCCATTTTCTATAATCTCACAACAGCTCTGATCCTCCAGACAGCCCTTAACCAATGCCCAATTGGGGCGGACTCCTGCCCTTAATGTGCCCTGTTTATAGGCAAAGTCCAAATCCCTCCCTAACTTTTCCCACGAAGCTGCTGTAAGGCTCCCAGACACTATGAACAAAGGAGCTACAATGTTGCAAGCCTCGAGGAACCTCTGTAAAGTATCCTTTTTTTAACTTCAGCCCTTTCAAGCTTAGCAGCTCTTCCATGGCCAGAAAAATTGGATGTGACGTCACGGCGCCCATCTTAGTTATTAAAAAATTTTATTTTTTGGTACTTTCACTTTAGGCCTGTATTTCTTTGCGGGTTTCTGCTCTCTCTTTATCTACAGAGAAGAGCCCCATATTATGCCCGCTTTAATCTCGGATTCCCACTTACCTGGGAACTTACCCCCGCTCTTGTAGCGGATTTCCATTTTCCTGGGAACTTACCGGTGCACCACCCTGACTGCCAGGAATTCTGAATCCCTTGTGGAGTTAGTTCCCCGTAGGGGCCACCAGCTGTCACAATCCACCTCGACCAGCAAGGAAGACACGACCCGGGATTCTTCTCAAAGCAGTTTATTCAGGAACCTTGTTTGATAGCTTTTTCCTCTAGCTTTTCTCTGGCTTCTCTCTAGCTTCTCTCTGCTTCTTCCTCGCCCCGCACCCGCACTCTGGTTATAAGCCTCCTTGATGGCCAATCCCGAAGTGCCACATGGCAAATACCAATAGGGTCACAAACACGGAAGCAAGCCAGTAGCCAAGCCATAGCCATATAATGAGTTGTTTTTCACAGAGAGTACTCGCTGTCGGGAAGGCGGAAGGCGGAAGCCAGTGCCATCTTTGGTCGTGGCCGTGCCATGCGGCCCCACCATCTTTGGTCGGCTCCCGCAGCTCTCCACATTTATATACATTTTAAATAAATGATTTATATTTACATACACATATTTACTGCATATTGCAGTTAATGTATTCATTTTCTTCTGTGTTTCATTTATTTCTTATGTATTTTAGTGAGTATGATTTCACATATATCATTTTTTTGCATCATATTACATAAGACATAGATTTTCCTATGTATTGGGCGTCATTACTGAGACCCAGGACTTTCACTGATAAGGAAAACAAGCGGGACACTTGAATTTCCACCAGGATTAAGTTTTTGGCATTTCTGTGACTTGAACTCCTCAGGACCTAGCAGACCTACTTCATGAATGGGTAAAGGTTAGCACACCAGTCTGATGCAAGTGAAGTTGACCGGCAAATTTGAGGACCTGAGATCGAGCCCTAGGAATGGCCAATATATAAACAGATAGATGTTTAGAGTGCAGTTTGTGTGTGTGTGTGTGTGTGTGTATGCGCACGTGTGTGTGCGTATATTTACATATGTATATGCATCTATAAATGTATACAGAGAGAGACACAGATAGACATTTATGTAGATTCTAGGGTATAACCATATATAAAGAGTGATGTCTATATCTTATTTTTATAATTATATTATTACCAATTATTTAGTATAAAATTATGCCTCCAGGAATTAATCACAGGAGGAAACTTAGTAAAGTATTAATTAATCAATTACCTAAATTTATTGCTTACAATCATATACTTGAATGACTAGCTAATTAGTAAATTAATTAATACATTTCAAACATTGTATTAGTATTCCTATAGATAAGAACAAGTTTCCTAGGATCTTCAGCCATGTTTAGGTGGCAGTCCCAGGATCGAACTCAGGGCCTAGGTGTCTGGGTTGGACTCAGGCTTCACTGACATCCCCCAGCCTTCATCCATGCAAGGTCACGTACAATTTTCAAGCCAAGTCATTGAGACCCAGGAGGGTCACAGTGCTAAGGAAACAAAGGTAAAACTGTTATATCAAACTTCCTGGTTTTTTTCCTCCTCCATTTTTTTTTTTTGCCAGAGCTGGGAGTTGAACTTGGGTCCTAGGATCTCTGAATCATCTGTGGATGTAAAAGCTGCACCCCAGCCTAGGGTAAACATGGTTTAAGCCACAATAAACTGCTTCCTTGAGCAAAAGGAGCTCAGTGAAAATGTCTAGGCTCACAGTTCAAGCCTCAGTAACTGCCACAAAAAAAGAGTCATTAACTCCGTGTGTCTGTGAATGTACCCACGTATTTGTATCAGTGAACATTCAGAGTCTCTATGAAGAAGGGCACCCAGCTAGGAAATTTGCTTTGAATAGAATGATTTCATAGCATAGAGAGTACTTTCAAGATGGTTCATGTTCCCTGGTTCCCCTCAATGTTCCCAGTGTAGCCTGAGGGGTTCTTCATACCCCAGGCTGCTGGAGGAAGTCGGCCTCATTGTTGGAACAGGCAGAGAAAAAGCCTCACTCCTGTACAGCTATGTAACAAACAATTCATGAGGGGCAATTAGGGAAGATGTGTGTGGGCAGACTCTGAAGGTCAGGAGATAAAGGCCTCTTTGTACCCCCAAGCTATCTCTCCTCCCAGTGCTCTGTTTTGACAGGAAGTCTTCATTTGTGTCATGTCCCATCTGAGGCCAAGTTCCCGGCACTCATCCTGTCTTTGTAAGCCCATATTTCAGTGTTGAAACAAACTGCTACCACTAATTCAAGAGTCCTTCTGGCAGACAATTGGGGAGCTGAACCTAATGAAATTATTCATTATTGGCAATGGTGCCTCCGTGTGTGTGTGTGTGTGTGTGTGTGTGTGTGTGTGTGTGTGTGTGTGTGTGTGTCCTGGGGCTTGAACTCAGTTCCTAACCACTCTACCTGAGTTTCTCCTGTGCAAGGACAGCACTCTACCAATTGAGCCACACAGGCACTTCAGGCTTTTTTTTTCCCCTGGTGATGTGGTATTGAGAATTCAAACCCTGGATTTCACACATGCAAAGCAGTCTACCTCTAAGAAACATTCCCAGTGCTCCACTTCTGGTTTCTTTCTTTCTTTTCTTGTAAGTTGGAGGAGTTGAAGTCTGTGCCTGGGTGCTGTCTCTGATCTCTTCAGCTCATGTCTAGTGCTCTACCACTTGAGCTACAGCACCCCTTTAGGTTTTCTGATAGTTTATTGGAAATAACCATCTCAAGGAATTTCCTGCCTAGGCTGGCTTTGGACTGTGATCTGGGACAGTTTTGAACCGAGATCCTCAGCATCCTGAGCAGGCAGGATGATAGACCTCAGCTAAAGACACCAAAGCTGTGACACTTTGCTGCAAGGAGGTCCTTGGCTCCACATGGTAGAAGGTTAGCCATTAGCCCAAGAAGAAAGTCAGCACCTAGGCTCTGAGTTCAAGGTTCGTGATGGAGAAAAGTAAACCAAAACAATTGTCTGCAGGAGACAAGTCACTAGAGCTCAGTGTATACATAAATTCGGCCCTACCTTGAGGACATATATGAGCCTCTGCAAAAATCATCTTACTTCTCTAGCTCTTATAAGGACCAGATGAAACAATATAGCTCGTGAAGGACTCAGCACATAGGACCCTGTGAAGGACTCAGCACACAGTACCCCATGAACGACCTAGCACCCCTGGAAAGACTCATCACATAGTTGTATCCCACAAACTGTCATTAGAATTAGGGTGCTTTCATCAGTATCACCATTCTTTCAGATACATGTCACAAACTGCACAAGTTCACATCTAACTGTTTAGAGGGGTGTTTTTTGTGGATAGGGTCATCAGCCTCGGGGATTGCACTCATAGGTTGGAGGTACTGTTCTGAGATCTTTTCCTCAAGGCTACATCTCTACCACTTTGAGGCACAGCTTATATTCTGGCAGACTTCCTGCCAAGGCTGAATTTTCAAACCACCAGTGTGTGATCTCATCCCCTGAGCATTTAGGGGGGAGCCAGCAGTGTCTGATTCCATGTTGCAGGGTTGCAGTTGTTGACCTCTGGCTAAGTCAGGTTAGATGGCAACCATCAGCTTCAGACTCCCAGCTTGCTCTGTGATGAGGTATTTGCAGTGCTATCCTTATATAGTTGCAGTCAGAACATTCAGTCTTTTTTTGGTGCCATTCCTGGGTCTTGGTTAAGAGTCTATACACAGTCCCTTAGCTTTTATGCTCAGCTAGTGCTCGGCTGCTTGAGTGACAGCATGACTTCTGGATGTTTCTGTGCACACAGTAGAGAGGAATTGAACCCAGGGCTTTGTATGTACTAGGCAAGCACTCTACCACTGAGCCCCAGGAATGACAAATGTAGAAACAGATATATAGATTGTTTCATAGATATACAGAAATAAATATATATATGCATGTGTGTAGAAAACAAGACAGAGATATCTGTATATTATTTGATTTTATATACTATATTACTACCACTTATCGATAAATTATTCCTCCCATTATTTAAGAATAGTGGTTGAACATATAACAAAGTATTAATTGAAAATTAGTCAATGTACTATAATTGTTGTGTATAATTTTATAATATAATCATACACTACTAATGTAATTATTACTTTACAACATTCCATTTGATTGGATGTATATCGGAATGAATTTCTTAGGATCTCCCACCATTCGTAGGTGGCAGTCCTGAGATTCGTGCCCCAGGCCTAGGTTGATGGTTTTGGCTATGGATTCCATGATAGTCCACCAAACTTCAGCAGTAGAAGGTCATGTACACTTTCTGGGCCCTGTCATTTAGACCCAGGATGGTTGCAATGCAAAGGAATAAAGTATGTAAAACCACCTTCTGGAACTTCTGTTTTATCCTTCTCTTTTTCCCCCCTCTCTTTTTTCTCCTTTTTTTCGGTATTGGGGCCAGAACTCTGAATCTGGGTGCTGTCCATCAACTCTTCAGCTCAAGACTATTGCTCTACCACTTGAGGCATAGCACTACTTCCAGCTTTTTTCTGTTTATGTGGTGCTGAGGAATCAAACCCAGGGCCTCAAGCATGCAAGGCAAGCACTCTAATACTGAGCCACCTTCCCACCACTTCTCCTTTTTTTTTTGCGAGTCCCGAGATTTGAACTCGGGTCCTAGGATCTCAAGATGGGCTATGGGTCTAGAGGCTGCACACCAGCCTAGGATGATAGAAGCTGAGACAGGGTTGCCACGAGCTGAGTTCAATCCCCAGGCCTGGCCAAAAAAAATTAAGAACCTGGCTTGGAATTTACACCATTTTTCTGGAAGGCCTGGAATTTGAACTCAGGGCCTGGGTAATTCTGTGTCACTGTGGGGCAGAGGAAGCTCACTGTCATTGAATACAACAATTTAAGCCCAGTTTCCAGGGCCCGAATTCAAACCCCAGCACCGATAAAAGTAATATCCATATATGAGATCTATTTACATACATGGGTTTATTCCATATGACATTTATTACCCTTATTTTTACTTTATTTAGTATTATTACATATATAACATTTATTTCATTCATTACATCTTATCTCATGGATATATTTATATGTGAGTTATACTATACATCATACTGAGAGCCAGGATTTTCACAGAGAAGAAAAAATGTGTCAAAATTTACTTCTGACTCCACATATAAAATTTTGGCCATGCTTGGATTTGAACTCACAGCCCACAATGCCCAATTCATGAAAAGGCCAGTGTAGAAAAAAACGCCCTTGGCAAACTGAGCTGCCAGCCAGTTCTGAGGACCTGGGAACAAGCCATAGTAGTGGCTGATAGATATAGATAAATAGATGTGTAGTTTGCTACATATGAGAGAGAGAGAGAATGTGAGGATATTAAATTATATATATTATGAATTATTATTAAATTATGCTTCCATTTAAAGAAGTATCATGGTAGAATACTTATTGAAGCATTCATATAAATGTAGTAAGTATTCCTTATTTGTGACTATTACACCATAGTGCTAGAATGGAAGACATAATCCAATACTTTTTGTGTGACATTCTATAAGAGAATAATGAACTAACTGCAAATATAATTGTTACTTTTATAACATTCCATTAAGCATTCATGTGAATAGTGAAGATTTTCTCAAGATCTCCCTCCATTTGTAGGAGGCAGTCCTCGCAATCAAACTCCAGGCCTGGGTAGTTTACTTCAAAATGCAAACCATTAGAATGACACTGTGAAGATTTCAGTTTGTCACAATGAAAAAAAGGACAAGAAGAAAAGAAAGCCAGGTGTCATTTGTGCGGTCTGTAATCCTAGCTCTTCAAGAGTCTGAGAGGTAGAGAATGCCAGTTTGATTTCAGCCAGTACAGGAAAGTCCACATCACTGTTATTTCTGTGGGATCACAGAAATTAAAAAAATGCCATGAGTGGGGCTATGGCTCAAGGACAGGGCGATACCCTCGAGCAAAAGGAGCTCAGGGAATGTGCCTAGGCTCATAATACAACCCCTGGACCTGCCAAAAAAGAAATTCACTCCATGTCTCCCCATATATGTATTTCTATCAGTGAAGGTCCAGAATCCCTAAGATGAAAGGCACCAAGCTAGGAAATTTGCTTTGAATAAAATGATTTCATAGCAGGGACAGTGCTTTCAAGACAGTGCATGTTCTGGGGCTCCCCTCACTGATCCCAGTGTAGCCTGAGGTTTTCTCCACACCAAGGACTGCTGGAGGAAGTCTGCCTCATTGTTGGAACAGGCAGACAAAAGGCCTCACTCCTGTACAGTTGTGTAACAAACACCTCCATCTGGGCCAATTAGTGAGCAGGAGTGTGGGTGGCTCTGAAAGCTAAGAGAAAAAAAGGCCCATTTGAAACTCAAGCTATCTCTCTCCTCAGTGCTATTTTGACAGGAAGCCTCCATTTGTGCCACCTCCTGTGGAAGGCCAAGCTCCCTGGACTTATCCTGTCTTTGTTAGACTATGTTCCAGTGTTGTAATAACTTACTACAATAAATTCAAGGGCCCTTCTGGCAGAAAACAAGGGAGCTGAACCTAATAAAATGATTCATTATTGGCAACGGTGCCTTCCTAGGTTCTGGAAGCTTGCTAAATCTAAGCACATATGTAATATCACAATGCTTAATGTCATCTAGAGCTGGTGAAGATCAACAGGTTTTGAAATCTTTGACCTCTCCTAGTTGGGCCCTGGGTGACTAGGTTTGGGGGTTGAACACAGGGCCTGGGTGCTGTCCATGAGCTCAGAACAGAAGCTCAGTGCCTTACTATTTGGAGTCACAACTTCACTTCTGGTATCTGTGTGTGTGTGTGTGTGTGTGTGTGTGTGTGTGTGTGTGTGTGTGTGTGTGTGTGTGTGTGTGTGCATGAATGTGTGTGCATACACTTGTCCTGGAGCTTGTACTCAGGACCTGAACACTGTTCCTGAGTTTCTCCTGTACAAAGATAGCACTCTACCACTTGAGCCACAGAGCCACTTCAGGCTGTATTCTAGTGATGTGGTACTAAATAATCAAGCCCAGGGATTCAAACATGCAAAGCACTCTACCCTAAGACACATTCCCAGCAATCCACTTCAGGTTTCTTTCTTTCTTTTCTTGTACATCGAAGGAATTGAAGTCTAGGCCTGGGTGCTGTCCTTGAGCTCTTCAGCTAAATACAAGTGCTCTACCACTTGAGCTACAGCACCCCTGCAGGTTTATTTTTAATTCACTGGAGAGAGGCCTTTCAAGAAATTTCCTGCCCAGGCTGGCTTTGCACTGTGATCCTCAGCTCTCAGGCTCCTGAGTAGCTAGGATGACAGGTGCGAGTTCCTGGTACCCAGCTTCCACTTCAAGTTTCTAAGTGGTGAATAGGAGATAATAGTCTCATGGGACATTTTGTGTCTGGGATAGTTTGGAACCGAGGTCATCTTATCTCAGTTTCCTGAGTAGGCAGGATGACAGACCTCAGCTACAGATGCCTAGAATATAACACTCTGTTGCAAGAGGGTTCTTGGCTCCACATGGTGGGGTGCTGGCATGAGCCAAACAGAGAAGGTCCAGTGGCTAGGCCCTGAGTTCAAGATTCACGACCAAGAAAAATAAACCAAAATAATTGTCTGCAGGAGACAACTCACTAGAGTTAGGTACATACACAATTGGCACTGACATGGGGACATACCTGAGCCTCAAGTTTCTCGTCTGTACAATCATCTGACTTCTGGAGCTCTTACAAGGACCAAGTGAAAGAATTTACCCGTGAAGGACTCAGCACACAACACCTCATCAAGGACTCAGCACATAGCTGTATCCCACAAGCTGTCAGTGTTAGGGTCCTTTCATCAGTATCACCATTCTTTCAGAAATACATAACAAACCACAAAAATTTCACATCTAATAATTAATCTAATGATTAAGGGATGGGGTTTTGGGGGGAGGTGGAGTCAGCCACGGGAATTTCACTGAAAGTTTGGGGGTACTGTCTTATGATCTTTTGCTCAAGGCTAGAACTCTACCACTTTGTGCCACAGCTCAGAATTTTGCCGACTTCCTACCAGGGCTGGGTTTTAAACACACCAGTGTCAGATCTCAGCCCCCGAGTATCTTGGATGACAGAGGGGATGGAGCCAGTACCATCTGGCTCTGTGGAGCTGGGTTGCAGCCGTTTACCTCTGGCTAAGCCAGGTTAGATGGCAGCTGTCAGCATCAGACTTCTGGCTTGCTCTGTGATGAGGTATTTGCAGTGCTATCGTTATATAGTTGCAGTCAGAACATTCTTTTTTTTTTGGTGCCATTCCTGGGTGTTGAGTAAGAGTCTAGACACAGTCCCTAAGCTTTTATGCTCAAAGCTAGTGCTCCATTTTTTGAGCGACAGCACAACTTCTGGATTTTTCTGTGCACATGGTAGTGAGGATTGAACCCAAAGCTTTGTATGTACTAGGCAAGCACTCTACCACTGAGCCCCAGTAGTAACAAGAGTATAAACAGATCGATTGTGTAGACTGATAGATAGATAGATAGATAGATAGATAGATAGATAGATAGATAGATAGATAGATAGATAGATAGATAGATAGATAGATAGATAGATAGATAGATAGATAGATAGATAGATAGATAGATAGATAGATAGATAGATGTGTAGATATATATATATATATGCATACATAGAGAGGGAATGTGAGGGTATTAAATTATATAAATTATTACCAATTATTAGTTATGAAATTATGCCTCCATTTAATAAAGTATCCTGGTTGAATACTTATAGAAGCATTAATTAAAAATTATTCAATATCCTTCCATTAGGGGAATCATACCATGGTGCTAGAATGGAAGATATAAAACCAATAATTTTTGTGTGGCATTCTAAAATAAAATCATGAATTAACTGCAAATTTAATTATTACTTTTAAAACATTCCATTAGCATTCACATGAATAGGAATGAGTTTGTCAGGATCTCCTTCCATTTGTGGGTGTCAGTCCTGGCATTCGAACTCCAAGCCTGGGTAGTTTACTTCGAATGCAAACCATTGGAATAACACCGTGAAGATTTCAGATTATTATGATTACAAAAAAGAACAAGAAGAAAAGAAAACCAGGACCCAGGGGCTCCTGCCTGTAATCCTAGCTGCTCAGGAGGCTGAGATATAGAGAATGTCAATTTGAATTCAACTGGGGCAGGAAAGTCCACGAATCTTATTTCTAAGACATTACAGGAAAAAAAAAAACATGAATGGGGCTGTGGCTCAAGGGCAGAGCACTACCCTTGAGCAAAAGTAGCTCAGGGACAGGGCCTAGGCTCATTGTACAAACACGGAACTGCCTCCCCCCTGCCAAAGGAGGCAAGAACTCCATGTCTCTGTGTATGGATGATGGGCATTCAGCAGGTTGCCAATGCCCAACCCCCCAACCTGGGCAAGCTGGGACAAGCCCTGAAGAGTACTAAATCTGAGCCAGCAACTTGAACAAAGCATCCTTCTCTGCCATTTAATAACTGAAGCTTGATATTCTGGCTGAGGTGTCCCATCGGGACACATAGCAGCCAGCCACTGCCTCTAGGGAGACCACAGTTCCTAGACTGTAGGAGTTGTCAAAGTTTCTGGCTCCATATTCTCTATCCCTCTGTAGGATATGAGCCTAGACCTCTGGGTTTGGTGGCTATCACTCATTTATCATTCCACATTGCCTAGTCACAGGCTGCACCCAAAACTTGGCAAAGATATGAAATAGCAATTTCTATGCCAAAAGAGGTATGCCAATAAATCCCACCCTCATAACTCCCTCTAGAAGTGAGCCTTGGGCTGTGAATGTGGCTTAGTGGTAGAGTGTTTGCCTAGCATGCACTAAGTCCTAGGTTTGATTCCTCAGTACCACAGAAACAGCAAAATCCAAAAGTCATATTGTGGCTTAAGTTGTACCCTTGAGCAAAAGAAGCTCAGGAACTTGCCCAAACCCTGAGTTCATGCACAAAGACTGGCATAAAAAAAGTGAACCTGCTGAGACATATTTTTTCTAGGACTAAGAGGAGGGCCGAGGTTATATGTAAGAGGTAGGGTAGAAGGCAGGTGCTGGTGGCTCATCCTTGGAAGCTCCTCAGGAAGCTGAGATTTAAGGATCCCAATTGCAGGCTAGAAAGTCTATATGAAAACCTTTTCTCCACTTAAACACCCAAAAGCCAGAAATAGAACTGTGGTTCAAGTAGTAGAGTGCTAGCCTTGAGCACAAAAGCTCAGGTATAGATAGCATCCAGGCCATTAATTCAAACCCAGGACAGGCACACACACACGCACACGCACACACATACACACACACACACACACACACACACACACACACACACACACACACACACACACACGCACGCACACACACACACACAAAGATAGAGCATTTGCCAGTCAGCCTGCAAAAATTCCATCTCTAGAAACTCAATATAAAAAAGAGGGAGAAGGGAAGCAAAGACTTGTTCCAGAAGGTGATATATCCAGTGCCAAAATTCCACAGGAGTTCTAAGATGTGGATACAAGACAGAGAGCCTCAGCCTCAGGACAAAGGTCCTGAGGTGCTGTAGAGCAGGTGGTGTGGTTGGAATGAAGGCTCTGTGGCTTCAGAAAAGTCTGGCAGGACATTCAAGGCTGGGTCAAGGTTTGTACTTGAGTCACAGGACAGAGGGTAGGGTCCTAGAATGGAACCCAGGGGGAAGATTAACTTGGCTTTACACCAGGGACCCCAGCCATTTCCTGTGGTTGGAAGCCTAATTTTCATAACTCCTAAGCCTCAGGCATCCTTTGCATGGAGGAGTCAGGGCAAATGCAGTGAAGAACTCTTGCTTAAGAAAAGCTTCTAGCTCAATTGCACCAATGGCTCAAACCCTGTAAATCTTACCTACTCAGGAGATTGAGATAAAGATCGAGGGTCAAGCCAGATCAGGAGAGGAAAGTTAGTGAGACTCTTCTTGCAGATGAACTACCAAAAACCAGAAATGGATGTGTGGCTCAAGTGGTAGAGTGATAAACTTGAGGGAAATGTTAAGAGATCAGAGACCAGACCCTAAGTTCAAGCCCAGTACTGGCACAGAAAAATAAAGAAAAGCTTTCAGGAGCTCCTAGTCCACTCTGGTGAAGGCCAGATCCACTGGACGGTGGTGGCTCACACCTGTCCTCCTACCTCCTCAGGAGGCTGAGATGTGAGGATCGCAGTTCAAAGCCAGCCCAGGCAGGAAAGTCCAGGAGACTCTGATCTCCAAGGAACCTCCAGAGGACCAGACGTAGTTCTGTAGCTCAAGTGGTAAGCTTAAGAGCTGGGGACAGAGCCCACGCCCATAGTTCCAACCCTGTGACCAACACCTGGTCTGCTTGGACCTCACTCTGTTGCTCAAGGCAAAGTAGTTTCCAGTGGGCTCCCTGAGGGTCTCCCAATGTCTAGGTGTCCTACAAGTCTTGAGTGGAGCCTGTTTGGAGGCCATCGCCTACATAGCAGGCCACAGTACCAGAGAAGGGTCGAGCCATGGGGCATGGAGATCATCAGAATTGCATCTGTCATGGGTGCAATATGGATCTCAGCAGTAAATCGCCATCTCAGACCAGAATTCTGGGCCAAGAGGGGCAGGAAGTGCAAGATGTCACATCAAGTGACATCCACTCATGCCAGTATCACAAGTGTGTGAATTTGTCAGACACACCTTGGGCAGGTGTTGAGTTGGGCTCATGAAAGGCTTGTAGGCTCAAGAATCCACAGCCAACTGGCTGCTGCTTGTAGCAGTCGCTATCCCAGGAATCCCAGGGCTTGGAGACCTGCTTTCCTCCCCATTGCTCGGGTGCAGATTAAGATCTGCAATCGTGGGCCAACTACAAACGAGCATCCCTAGTGTCCTTCCCTTCGTCCTGTGGCCCCATGCACAGATGGAAAGGTAGGTTCTATGGAACTTAACTGCCGTGGCCCAGACCCCTCAGCCCAAGAAGGACTTAGGGAGAATGCACTTGATTTGGCTTGAGAATTTACTGTGACTATGCCTCAGGACTGCCCCCAGTTCTAGCTCAGCTCATCATTACCACCTTCCTCTGTGTGTGTGTGTGTGAGTGTGTGTGTGTGTGTGTGTGTATGTGTGTGTGTGTGTGTGTGTGTGTGTGTGTGTGTGTGTGTGTGTGGTGTGTTTGTGTGTGGATGAGCAAGTATGCATCTTGGTTCTAGGGATTGAACTGACGGTCCAGGCACTGTTCCTCACTTTTTTCATTCAGGGCTAGCTCTCTACCACTTGAGCCACAGCTTTTCTTCCAGCTTTCAGGTGGTTCTTGGGAGAGGAGAGTCTCACAGACGTTTCTTGCTGCCCTTCCTCTTAATGGCAATCCTCAGATTTCAGACTCCTGAAGAGCTAGGAATATGAGAAATGAGCTATTAGCATTAGGCCACACTAACCCTTCTTGGCTAAAAGAGAGTACCTGTCTCCCAGGTGAGCACCCATCTACAGCTTACCCAGGCTTCAGATGAAACATAACCTCCTTCCCTGAGGACAAAGAAATGTGTTCTCCACATAATCAGGGGCTGGTGAGAGCTGTTGTGGAGGACAGAGATCTAGGCCAGGGCAAGTAGACATCTAGAGTAGAAGAGAGTATGAAAAGACATCCTTGCAGCTGGATGCCAGTGGATATAATCCTGGCTACTCAAGGCTGAAATCGGAGGATCAATCAAGATTAAAAGCTAGCCTGGGCAGACTCTTATCTCAAATAAATCACCAAAAAGATGGGAAGTGGAGCTACTGTAGGTTAAGTGGTACAGCACCAACCTTGTGCAAACAAGCTAAAGCATAGCACCTAGGCTTTGATTTCAATCCCCGGGAAACACACACACACACACAAACACACACACAAACAACCTTAGCAAGTGCCCGTGGCTCATACCAGCAATCCTAGCTACTCAAGAGGCTGAGCTCTTAGGGTGAAAACTTGATGCCAGCCCAGGCAGGAAAGTATGTGAGACTCTTATGTCTACTAAACTAGTAAAAATGATGAAAGGTGAGCTGTGGTTCAAGTGTTAGAGTGTTAGTTTTGAGCAAAGGAACCTTGGCACACAGGTGCCAAGCTCTGAGTTCCAGTTCTAAGATTTTTATAAAGACACCCCCCCTACCCCAATCAGGCCATAAATCCAGATTTTGGTCAGCCTAGATCTCATTTCTGATCCTGCCCCTTCCACAGCACAGGTAGCTGGTGTGTGGCCAGCACTGGGTTAAGAAGTGAAATTACACAAGTGGGGCATATCCAGGTCAAGGCTAATGCCCCAAAACACTGAGGTACTGGTACATTCCAGTCCCTTATCCCACAGTTCCCTGGCCCTGGAATCTAAAGTGTGTGCCTCTGTATTCTGGGGATCTGGAATTGTCTAGAAGGACCTGAGAGGCCCAGCTGGGCCCAGA
The DNA here is from genome assembly GCF_024711535.1 of Dipodomys merriami. NCBI lineage: Eukaryota > Metazoa > Chordata > Mammalia > Rodentia > Heteromyidae > Dipodomys > Dipodomys merriami. The sequence continues at coordinate 1,009,374 of NW_027204871.1, forward strand.
AGATAGACTTGCCTGTGATAAGGTACGTTGACTTTTCCTTGACACTGACCAACACTTCTAAGCCACCTTGGCTTCACCTCCCTGATCATCCTTGCTTGGGCAGCCTTCAGTTTGCTATCAAGCTCGATCTGGCCAAAGCCACTGGAAACCACCCTTTCCCCACTCCACTACCAGCCTGCTGGGAGTAGGACATGCAGCCAGAGGAAAAGGACATGACAAAGTATGACTGACTCTGCCACCCCAGAGGCAGGGGAGAACATATGCCAGCTGGCCCTGCAGATCCAGAATCCCCTGGAGGCAGCCAAAGATATGGACAGCCGGACTTGGGCCCCAAAGAAAAGCTGGTATATGCAGAACTCTGGCAATTTAGGACTCATTGTCGACCCTGATAGGGGGTTAAATGCAAGGTTGCTATTGAGGAGGGGTACCATCTGAGATTAGGAAGAAGGGAACAGGCTCCATGGAAGTGGACAGAGAAAGATGAGGAAAATATACAAACACACACACACACACACACACACACACACACACACACACACACACACACACACACACACACACACACGGGTAACACAAGGCCTCAGCACTCCCGGATCACCTGAACATCCTAACTCCTGAAAGATGGCTCTATAGACCTCATACCAAATGTAGACAAAACTCAGAGTCTCTCATACATCTGTAATGGCACATAACTCAGCATGGCACTTCCTACTGTACAAACTGCTATGAAGAAAAGTCAGCCACCTTATTTTTGGTTGTTGGTCATGGGGTTTGAACTTTGGGCCTGTGTGTAGTCCCTCAGCTCTTCAGCTGAAGGTGTGCACTTTACCACTGGAGCCATAGCGTCACTTCTGGTTTTCTGGTGGCTCACAGGAGATAAAGTCTCCCAGCTGGCTTTTAACTGTGATCCTCAGGTCTCAGCCTCCTGAATAGCGAGGATGAAATTTGTGAGCCATGGGCAGCGCCTGGCTTCAGCCACCTTCTTAGACCCAGGAGAAACCCAATTTGTCAGGCCACAAAGCACATGCAACCCTTCACTTCAGACTTTGACACCAGCATCCAAAACCATTCCTCCTTGGATGGAGAGAATAAAATTGACTCTACCGTCCCACCCCTGATCTCATTCGCCAACTCGTTGCCTAAGATAGGACACAACCTCTGGAATTCTTGGTAAGGCAATGAACACCGTGCTGTGGCTTCACACTGGGGCAAACCTGGGAAGTTCTTAGAAATGTCTGTACACTGAGGCCAGCACCTGTTCTCCCAACCACAGCAACCGCATTCCTTCACTATCTCTTGCAAGCAAGGGGTGCGTTCTTTTCTTTTTGTTGTTTTGATTTTTGGTTGAGGGGCTTGAAATCAGGGCTTAGGTACTGTCCCTGATGATGATTTTTGCTCAAGGACAGTGCTCTACCACTTGAGCCATGGTGCCACTTCTGGTTGGAGATTGGAGATGAACCTCTCATGGAACTTTCTTGCCTGGGCTGGGAAACAAGATCCTCTGGATCTCAGCCTCCCAAGTAGCCAGGATGACAGGCGTGAGCCACCAGCGCGGGACTTATAGTTTCTCATTCCTTAGAATTTCCAACTCGTTCTCCTCTCAACACTACCACCTAGACACTTCTCCCTCAGGCATGGCAAATGGAAGCTCGGAATCTGGGTAGGGCCATGGGTATTAAAGGGCCCCTTCACATCACTACCCCTCTCTAAGCTCCCATCCGCCTCCTCTGAATGGCCTGGTCTTCAGGGGCAGATCAGACCTACTAGAACTTCTGTAGCCTGCCCTGTATCTCCCTGCCCCACCCAACCATTACCTGAGGATTTCTGGGGCCAGCTGCTCCATGTCCCCGTGGAAAATGTCAAGAGGGTTGCTGATAAGTGGGTCCAGGAATGCTCAGGCAGAAGGAGTGTCCAGATCCACGCTGTCAAAGAAAGAGACACAATGCATGGATTGATCAACTAAGAGATACAAGGCATAGCCATCCACCTGTCACCCAGGTCCCGTGGAGTGCTGGGGCTTGACCTCGTGGCCCAGGCACTGTCCCCGAGTTACTTTTGCTCGAGGTGAGTGCTCTTCCACCTGAGCCAAGGTGAGACTTCTGGCTTTTTCTGTGTATGCAGGATTTAGGAATCAAAACCAGGGTTTCCTGTGTGCCACGCGAATCTACTACTGCTAAGACACAATCCCAACCTTGGATAGCTGTTGTTCTGTGACCCCTTGGGCATTTCTTGGCACAGTCTTGCACATATTTACCGGGTTTCTTACCATCAGCCCTGGCTAGAAATGAACACACTCTGCTATGTTGTCCTTTATCTACCGCATCTTTGCTCTCTGTGCTTCCTGTCATATCCTCCTTGTTAAGCAATACCCACTTTCAAGTGCTGTCTCTAAGAAGCCCACTCCAAAAGCCCTGGCAGAGGAGGATCATTTCCACTCTGCAAGCTGCCGGTCTTGTCATGCTCTGCCTTCCAGTTGATGTGGGTTTTGAGCCCACAAAAGGGAAGGCCTGGCTTCCACCACCCAATGTCTTTCTGAAGGCTCTGATTCATTACCCAAGGACCTGTGCTGTATTTAACTCCATGACAAGGCACTCGAGGCCCAGGCAGTCTGGGGGCAACAAATGGGGCCATTTATTTGTGTGGGCTTGAACTGAGGTTCTGGGAGCTGCTTCTCTGAGTTTTCATGCTCAAGGCTGGTACTCTACCACTTGAGCCACAGCTCCACTTCTGGCTATTTGGTGGTTCCATGGAGAGTAGAGTCACTGACTTTTCAGCTTAGGGCTGGCTTCACTTTTTGATCCTCAGATCTCTGCCTCTCGAGTTGCCAGGTTATCAGGTGTGATCCTGAGCCAGAAGTGACAGGCACCAGGGCCTTACTTTTGAGCTTTTGTTTATCTCATATCAACTAGCAAGCCCCAGTTAAAATAGTCATTTACAGGGGATCAAGTTCCTCTCCTAGGTCAGTTAATCCAAGGAGATAAAATGTCTTTGGAAAAGGCTAGTCTGAGTTGGCTAGGTGAGTGTGTGTGTGTTTGAGTATGAGTTTCGGGGATACCTACCATCATCTCTCTGGTGCTTCATTCTCCCAGTGGTGAGTACATCCAGGATCTCCACCCCAAGGAAGGCGGGTAGAAGAGGGTACATAAGGTCACACCAAGTGTGATGATCTGAATTCTATCCTGCAACTGAAGCCCGGAGAGAAAATAGAGAGAAAGAGAGGTTTAGAGGAACATCAAGGGAAGACCCTTACAATTGCCTACAAGTACCAGAGAGAAGACTGAATCCATCCTTTTTGGAAGTAAGATAAAAGGTGCCCACTATTCATTTATTTTATGTTTTTGAGTCCTAGGTCTTGGATTCAGGCCCTGAGCTTCTTTTACTCAAGGCTGAGGCTCTAACACATGAGCGACATCACCACATCTGGCTTTTTTGTGGGGGGAGAGGTGGTTTATGGGAGATTAGAATCTCTCAGACTCTCCTGCCTAGGCTGGCTCTTAGTCATGACCATCAGACCTCAACTTTCCGAATAGCCAGGATGACGGGTAAGAGCCACTGGCACCTGACCACCACCATCCATGTATAATCCCCTAGAGCCAGTGCCAGGCCACCCTCACTGAACCCCCTTGTGAGTGGGAAGCAGACATGGGTGGGTTTGTTACTTCAACAGCCTACCTACCTTTGAGCATTGTTCCGGGTCAGTCTGATGGTGGCTTCTTCCTTATCCACAGCAATGACTTGGCTCTGTCACAAGAACAATTGTTCCCCAGGAGATGTTAGTTCTCGGATCTTTCCTCTGCCCACCGACCCCCTCCCCGTCACAACATACCTCAGCAAAGCAAAGTAGACATAGAGTGAATTCATTTTGTTATATTCAGTGTCTGGCCAGATAGGTGGAGATGAGGATCAGAGGCCCGGGATAGTGCTGTCTGTTTGGACAATGCGACATTTCCTCATCCACTTTCCTTTAACTGTCTTAGCAGAGGGTAGTGGGGAAGAACTCACCAGACAGACTGACAAGGAATAACCATCACAGTCTATCCCGGGCACAGAGTGGCTTACCTCAAGGAGCAAGTTCAACAGGTTGAGCAAGACAGTTCCTGAAGCACAGCCCACCTCAAGAATGAAAGGGACACCTTGAGTCCCAGAGGACCCTGGGCTACCTCCTCCAACACCCATTCAACCAGTTCCTGTGAGAGAGTGAGAGAGAGAGAAAGTCAGAATTACACTTAAGCTGGGTGCCAATAGCACAGGTAACTACACAGGAGGCTGAGACATGAGGATCATGGTTCATACCCAGCCCAGGCAAGAATGTCTGTGAGACACTTATCTCCAAAGAACCACCAGAAAACCGGAAGTGGTGCTGTGGCTCAAGTGGTAGAGTGCTAACCTTTATCTGAGGAGCTTGGAGACAGTGCCCAGGTCCAGAGTTCAAGCCCCACAACTGACAATAATTGAAATTCCCACCCCAAGAAGTGGACTAAATATCACTCTTTGTCCTAGGGAGCATGACAGAGAAGTAAGGCCAAGCTTCCTTTCAGCTGGGGGTCAGGAGTAGGTCACCCGGTTTCTCTGTGCCTCATTTTCTCCAGCTACAAAACTGAACAGTGAAGGATCCCCTTCCTCATTGGATAGGGTAAGGATGAAAGAGAGCCATGTTTTGTTTCATAATCCCATACTTGCAGCACGATAAATAATAGGAAACATCTGAACCCTTTCCAGGTATCTTCCTGTCATATGCTCACATAATTGCCAAGAACCATATCTGATGACCACTCCCTCTATGCCTGGCCATGCCCCAAAGATCCCCCTGTATTGATGCCTTATTTCCTCACAACTGTCCTGTGAGGAGACTGAGGTCACACGGTTGAGGCCCAATGCAGAGCTTCAACTGTGGTCAAGAATCAGCTGCCATGGATTAAGAGTTTGGGACAATCCATCTAAACTGATGACTGAGCATGGCGCTACATGTCTAGCATCCCAACTACAGAGGACCAGGCATGGTGGCCAATTCTTGTCACAGGAGGACCGAAATCCAGCCCATTCTGAGCATATATTGATACCCTACTTCAGATATGACCCATGGTAGAAGACCTGCCTGGAAAGCCTAAGGCCTTGAATTCAAACACTAATATACTGAAAACAATCAGAGGCCCAGTGCCAGAGATTCATGCATATAATCCTGGATGCTCAGGAGGCTGAGATCTGAAATCATAAGTCAATATTTAAAACAGGGTTGGCCTCTCCCATCAAATGTCATGATGAGAAGACCCAGAGTCTGACCCATGCCAATATGCTCCATACTAAGTGCTGGCCATGTTCCCTGTCCCGCTGAGGAGTCACCCCCTGTGGGCCCCACCCCCCAGGTCCTCCCAATCTCCACTGTAACCAACCAGGCCCAAGGGAGTGAACAGTTCCAGGGCACACAAATCCCTTCATCTTATAATTTAGCTGTCCTGAGTCCCCTTCAAGCTTCTTACCCTTCCAGGCCCCCAGACTACAGCCATAAAGCCCATTCACCCCCAAAGACAGCGGTTAGAAGTTACCAAAGGTTCAGGTCTCCTTGTTACAACCCACTTCTACACACACACACACACACACACACACACACACACACACACACACACACACACACACACACACACAAAGCCAGCACTGGTGGCTCATGTCCGTCATCCTAGGAGGCTGACACCTGAGGATCACTGTTCAAAGCCAGCTCATTCAGGAAAGTCTGTGAGGCTCTTATCTACAGTGAACCACCAAATAACCAGAGGTGGAGCTATTGCTCAAGTGTCAGAGCACTAGCTTTGAGCACAAAAGCTCAGGAACAGCACCTAAGCCCTGAGTTCAAGGCCCAGTTTTTCTATTTCCAAACACACACAGACGCAGACACAGACAGACAGATAGACAGACAGACAGACACACACACACACACACACACACACACACACACACACACACACACACACACACACACATGTGTAGCCCAAGGCTTCAGGAGTCCCTGAGAACGGAACCATGAACTCCCTCCATTAGGGTCACATCCCATCCCCAAGAAGGTGGCACTACCGACCTCAGACCCACTGTAGACAAAACAATGAGCCTATCACATATCTTACATATCTCATAACCCAGCATGGAATTTCCTACCATACACACTGCTATACAGAATACTTAGTCACCACTTATTTTGTTGTTGGTCATGGGGTTTGAACTCTAGGCCAGGGTACTGTCCCTCAGCTCTTCAGCTGAAGATGATCACTCCCCAATTGAGCCACAGCACTACTTCCTGTTCTCTGGTGGTCCATTAGACATAGAGTCTCACAGACTTTCCTGCCAAAGTTGGCTTTGTACCGTGGTCTTTAAAGCTTTATGATTAGCTAGGATGACAGTTGTGAGCACCAGTGGCCCCCGGCTTCAGCCACCTTCATATACCCGAAGAAACCCAATTCATCAGGCCACAAACTTCTTGCAAACATTCACTTCAGACTCTGACACCCAGCATCCAAACCCATCCTTCAATGGAGAGAATACAGACACAAAAATCCCACCCCTGCACCCATTTACTCACTCCCTGCCTGCCACAGACACGTCCCTGAAGCTGTGGCTTCAAACTGGGGCAAACTTGGCCAATTCTTAGAAATGTCTGTACAGTGAGGCCAGCAACTGTTCTCCCAACCACGGCATCTGCCTGCCTCCACCCCCCCCCCATTCCCCATCCTTTGCAGACAAAGATGTCTTACTTTCTTCCTTTTTTGCTGTTGTGGGGCTTGAACTCTGGGCCTGGGTTCTGTCCCTGATCTCTTCAGCTCAAAGCAAGCACTCAACTACTTGAGCCACAACACCACTTCCGGTTTTCTGCCAGTTCCTTGATGACAAGAGACTCAGGTTCTTTCCAGACCTGGTTGGCTTTCACCCATGGTCCTCATATCTCAGCTCCTGAGTACCTAAGATGACAGCCATGAGCTACTGGCATCCAGCGAAACACAATTTTCCATTCTTGTCATCCTATCCCCTCAGGACACTGAGATTTGAGGACTGTAGTTGCATGCCACCCTTGGCAGCAAAGTCCATGAGAACTCTTTATCTCCAATTAAACACCCAAAAAAGTTGGAAGTGGAGCTGTGGTTCAAATGGTAGTGTGCTAGCTTTCAGCATCAAACACAAAGGATAGGACCCAGTCCTTAGTTTCATGGTTTTTCTAGCAAAGACCCACCCAAGAAAGAGAAGCAGGTCAGCAAATGGGAGCTCGAAGTTAACACATAATAATCAAGACTCCCCGAACAGGCCCCATCATGCTCTGATTCTTTAGATTCTATGTCCTACATCATGACAGTCTTAGATGGGATAGACCATGCACCTAGTTAGGACATTCAAGTACAATCTCATACTGAGGATCCCCTGACCTTATCAAAGACTCAGGATCTCTCGCTGTACTGCCTCAATACTGGGCAGTGAGGTGAGTTCTAGTTATCCAACCACAAGATGTGGGAACGAAAGGATTTCTGGGCCAAGGGTCCTTCTCTCTCAAGAAGGAGAAAAGGGCTCATCCATCCCAGGAATGTTCCTAGGTGATGAGTATCCTCAAAGAAACAACCCTGCTCAGAGCCTAGTGTTTCTAGTTTTGTACCCAACCCTTCCCCACCTTCAATGTCCCTCTCTGAGTGCCAGATCTGCCATCTAGACTAAAGGCTGAGCCAGCAAAGACACCCATCTATGCCTCTGAGAATGGCAATCACGGGGTCCTAACGCCCACTCGAGTAAGTCTTGGGGTACCACCGATCCCGACTCCTGCCTTCATTGCCTGTCTGTCCTGTGCCAGTGGCATGCTTACCTCTTTCTCTGGTAGAGAAATGAGCACCAGGGATGTGATCTTCAGATTGAGCCTGGAAATCCCAGCTCCCAAAGTCGTACTGCACAGGCATCCTGCGGTGGATGATAGCCAGGTGGTCAACAGGCACCAGGACATTTAATAGCAATGTGGCTGGGTCAGAAGCTCTATCAGTGATGGTCTAGGTTGACAGGCGAGGTCCTGACACACCTGACCTGGGATCATCCTCCCTCTTCATCTTCCTTTTTATCCCTTGCTCCCCCCTCTTGACACTCCATCACCCCAACACCTCCATAGCCCTTAGACATTTCCTTCTTATCTGACCAGAAAATAAACTCCTTGGGGCTGGAGATGATTGAAACCTCGTGACCCTCCCTGAGCCCAAGGTCCTACCTGAGGCTGCTTCCCTCTGCAGTCGGTGACCACAAGGCTCCTGGATGTCATGAAGTTGCTGAGGGGTCAGTGGCTTGGTCCTACATACTGCCTTTATGCTCTGAAACTGTCCCCAAAGAGATTGTGAATGGTTGGCTCCTTTGATCCAGGGACTCCACACCAAGGCTTGCATGTTCTTCCTTCTTCCTTCCTTTCTTCCTTTTCTATCTCTGTAATTCCCTCCTCTCTCTCTTTCCTTTCTTTCTCTCACTCATGGTCCTTGAACTCAGAACCTGGTTGATGTCTCTGATCCTTTTACTCAAGGCCAACAGACTACAGCTTCAGCCACACATCCACTTCTGCTGTTTTCTTTTTGTTAGTTAGTTGGAGATAAGAGTCTTACATGCTTTCCTGATCTGGTCTTAAGCCTCTATCCTCCCATCTCAGCCTCTTAGTAGCTAGGATGACAGGTGTGAAGCATCGGCATCCAGCTCAAACTCAAGGTTTGTTCATGTGCTGTGGAACCAGCACTGGAACCTTTCATTGTCTATGAAGCCCCGGGAGCCTGGCTCACACTGTAACTGTTTGTTGGATAAATAAATGAGCATCTTCCTACAACAATACTACAGAAAAGTCTGAAACAGGTAAGCATCCTGGTGGGGGGAAGCCTGATGTAGATCTCCCACAGTTCTCTGTCCTCCCTCTTCCCGCCCTCCTGGTGCCACTGCACTCAACTGTTTTGGCTCTGAGAAGTGAGCCACGATGTACTCGCTGGATTCTGGGACCTCTGGGATGCCTATCTTCTCAAAGAACTCTGTCCAGCAGCTGACCATCTCTGTGGAACTCAATTCCCCACACAGTTGTGAACGAGGTTGCCTTGAGCTGAAGGCCTGGCTGAAGGGGCTTCCTCTTCTCCCCTTGGGGCCAGCCAGCATGGTCTACCATATCTGGCCCCCAAGATTCATGTTGCAGAGAAAGGATCCTCGAAGCATCCTGGGTTTCTGAATCTCCAAGAGTCCAGTGCAGGTTCTGGGAATCATCTCTGCTCACAGCTGGCCGGCTGGGGATAGTGAAGTCACAATCTCTGCTCCCCACGATGTCTTCAACTGTGGTGGTCACCCTAGAGAGAGCAGGAATAGAAACACCAACTGTCAGAGAAAGGCAGTCAAGACATGACGTTCGTAGCAAGAGACCATCTGGCTAGGGAACTCTACCTGTGCTGCTTTGAACGTCATAGTTTGGTGGATGAAATGGTCCATCTAATTTTACCATTAATCCCAGGTTTTAGTGAAAATTTCCTGCTTCAAGATAAAACCCTGGAAAACATGGTATTTAATTTGTACCAATCAAAGTGTTCCAAAGTCAGCAGTCCCCTTTTCCTTCCAGACAGCCTACAGCAGGTTACAGAAACTGGCATTCAGAGAGCCCTAGCTAACTTCTACAGCCTGATACCGAGCGGGCTCCGCAAGGGGAACGCACTTGCCTACCACTGCCCAGCTGGAAACTGCCCAGGAGGGAAATAGATTGGAGTCTGCAGGACCCAAGGGATGATTTACCACTGGTACAATGCCTCAGGAGGGAATACATGTCACCAGTGGGGGCCCGGAGCATCCTTCCCAGATGCCCACGGACACAGTCAATACCCTGGGTAAGGTTGCCTTCTCATCCTCGGTTGTGGTGAACCATGTGCCATGTCACATCATTCGCCACTCCCTGCCTCACAGCCCCTGCCCTACTCTCCCCACATCTAGTTCCTTAATAATGTTTGGCAGACACATTCCTAACCCTTGAATTAGCTCCAACTATACACACAAGAGCAGACTGTCTGGCTAGAAGAGTACGGCTGCATTCACACTCGCCTCATGGCCTTCTGGCTGAAGACAGAAGGACAGGTTTCCACTCTGGTGTGCAATTCACACAGGCCTCCTAGGGTAGACCCACACAGGCCCAGCAGCTAGTGTGGGCTATAGGAAAAGGTGAAGAGGTAGGAGGAAAGGAACGTCTACTGAAAATTTCCCCAAAAGAGGCATGAAACGGTGAAGGAAGAAACAAATTATGGCTGGACCCATACTTGGCATTGATGAAAAAAGAACAAACACACACACACACACACACACACACACACACACACACACACACACATAAAATGCTTTTGCTCTTTTTAGACACAATGACTTAAATATGTTTTCATTGTTCTCTCTGCTCTCCGAACACACACACACACACACACACACACACACACACACACACACACACACACACACACACACACACACACACACATAAATCCAGACCTGTGACAGAAAACTCAATGCAGCACCTGCAATTTGCCAACTGATCACTAACCTGAGCACAGACAGGCAGGTATAAGGAAAAAGATGATCTCTCTCTCCTTCTCTCTCTCCCTCTCTGTCTCTGTCTCTGTCTCTCTCTCTCTCTCTCTCGCTCTCTCTCCCTCTCTATCACTCTCTCTCTCCCGCATCCCTCTCTCTCTCTCATGCATACACACACGCACACACACACACACACACACACACACACACACACACACACACAAACGCACACAGAAATAGACTCAGCAGTGTCTCTCCTGAGTTTGTTGGTTCCTCCTCTGGGACAAGGTACAAGCTGGAGTACAGGGATTCCCTTGTCAAACTAGTGGCTCCCACCCAAAGGAGCACCGCTCTAATAACGCAGAACCACTCTGCCTCTCCCTTTCTCAAGGGCCAGACCCTTTCCCTTGGGAACAACCAGCATTTACTCCCCATTCACCAAAATCCCAGGCCAGCACGCTGTGTGAAGGTGTCTTGAGATAGGTGGCTCCTCAGACCCAGGACTGATAACAAGCAAGGGGGTCACAGTGTCCCACAGGGGTGTCTGACCTGGGGTGGGGACAGTGTTGGGAAATGCATGGGGTTCTAAAGGCTACATACATGGACAGACTATCTACTTCCACCCTAGATGTTCCTGGATGGCTTGGTGGATTCTTGTGAAGGACTATTACAGCAGATCGACTGTGAGCCAGCAGATGCTGGGAGAGCTGGGAAATGTGATCACCCTGTGAGAACTGTTGACAGCTAATGTGGGGAGGACAGGTCAGGTATATGTGTGTCGGTGGGGGTGTGTTCTTCCCAGATATTCACCTTCTATTGACTCCAAGTGCCCTCACATAACTAGTGGGCTTTTCTGGGACCCTCCTCAGGTGAAAGGGTGACCGAGCACAGAAGACAAGGGCTCACACAACAAGGAGGGCCTATTTTTTGCGTCCAACACACACCACCCTCAGCAAAAAGGAAAATACCCGAGAAGGCAGGTGTGGAGGTGCTGCTCCCCACCTCTGACTAAAGCCACCAGGTTCCCAACTGGGAGAGGAAGGGTGCAGATGCGCGGCTGTGTGGCTCCCACTGCTCCAGGCCAGGAGCTCTGTGGTGTCCCCTCCTCACCCATTCCTGCATCTCCCCATTTCCTGGTACACAGGTTGCTAGGGATGAGGGTGGGATCCCCGGGTCAACACCCACTCCCACCCTCCAACCCTGGGGCACATTTGTAGCAGGGACATGACAGACTGTGGGGCATGGGGCAGGCAATAGCAGGGCAGGAGAGGGGAGGCAGGAGGGGCGGGTCCGTGTCAGCACGATTGGGGCATTTGGCAGGAAGGTTCCCAGGGCGCAGGCCCATGGGGCAGCCACTCATGTGTACTTTTGGGAGAAGCTGTAGGCAGCGGCTCTGGGTACATGCAGGCCCGGAGTCCGAGGACCAGGATCCGAGACCTAGTGGAGGCTGCAAGCAGGCCAGGGGCGTGCCATCTCTGCTGGGCGACTTCAAGAGGCACCGTGGGTCTGAGCCGAAAACACCATGTTTGAAATGCGATGCTGCAGGTAGTGGGCAGGCTTGCATCTGCGGGGGCATGTCAGGGCTGCACATGGCCTTTGCACCTCCTCATCAGCCAACACTGTGCCAGCCTCAGCCACCTCCACTGCCGTGCTCCCTGCGCAGGGACCTCAGACTCAGGCCTACCATGGCCACCACACCCACGAGTGGCTGCCTGTGGCAATGTGCCTGCTGCACGAACTCCACATGCTCTGTACTCCCCGCCAGGACTTGCGCTAAGATTTGGGAGGTCACCAGCCGATAAAGCTGCTTGACTTTTTGTGTGTGCTCACTCTTCGATCTGCTCTCTCTCTCTGCCCCCACTCCTCTCCTGGGCTGCCTTGCCCCATGGGGTGCACCATCCCCCGCTGTGAACACAGTGTGCTGTGGTTCCTACCCCTCCTCCCCTTGTCCACGCCCCCTTCCCCTTGGCCCGGTCCCCCACTCCTGCTGCATGCCCAGCCCTGACTGGGCCCTCAGGCTTCCAGTCCACATGATTGTAGCCTCATCTCAGATCATTACTCCTCCCTAACCCCAGTACCTGCCCGGGAGATCGAATCTCCCCTCAGACCCACCACTCTATACACCAAGCAGGTGTACAGTGACCTGTGTGTTTGTGTGTGTGTGTGTGTGTGTTTGTGTGTGTGTGATTGTTGGGGATAACTGCCTCTCAAGGACTCAGAACATAGCACCCTTTGAGATAACTCAGCACACAGCACACTTCTAAAAACAGCGCAAAGGACCCTGTGTATAGGACTCAGCACACAGCTCCCTTTTAATGACTCAGCATACAGTACCCTGTGTAGAGTACTCAGCACACAGCACCTTTGAATGAGGGAGTCCATAGCCAACAGTGTAAAGGACTCAGCACATGGCATGCTTTGAAAAACTCAAGCACACAGCACTCTTTCCCAGGGACTTAGTACATAGCATCCTGTGTTAAGACACACAGCTCCCTTTGAAGGACTGAGTACATTGCACCCTGTGTAAAGCACTCAGTGCTTTACAGCACCCTTCAAAAAACTTAGCAGATAGCACAATTTTGAAAGACTCAGCACATTACCACAGTGTGGAAGGACTCAGTACATACCACATTGTCGAAGGAATCATCCCAGAGACAGTACAGAGCACTCTACTTTAAGGTCTTGGCACAAAGCACTTGAAAAATTCACCTCCTCCCTCACTTCTCAAGGGCGCAGCACATAACAGCACCCTTTGGGATGAATTGGCACACCGCACCTTTTGAAGGACTCAGCATATAGAATGTTGTATAATGGACTCAGCACACAGCACATTTTGAAAAGCCCAGAATGGCCCACTCTTCTCAGGGACTCAGCACATAGCACCCTTTGGGATGACTCAGAAAACAGTACCTTTTTGAGGACTCAGCACAAAATTCCATGTGGGAAAGCCCCAGCAAACAGCACCCTGTGAACGACTCAGCACATAGCTGTATGTCACAAGTTCAGCTGTCATTAGAATTAGGGTGCTTTCTTTTTTTATCACTATTCTTCAGAAACTCTTCACAAATCCTACAAGTTTACTTTAGCCAAACTGTGTTTTATGGGGGAGGGTCAGCTGGGTGTCTTGAACTCAAAGCCTGTTCCTGAGCTCTTTGGTTCAATGCTAGAGCTCTAGCACTTTGACCCACAGCTCCAATTTTGTTTTTGGGGGGTTGTTCTTTGACAGGTCTTATGGTGATCAGGAAGGCCAAGTTGGGGTGTCTGTGGGCAAGGGCTCTTAACTTGGCCAGGAGCTGACCTCTCCTTTCCTTATGCCCTTGGAGCCGGGCCTCCTGGAGCTCCCTTGGCCTAGCATGGAACAGACCAGCTCTGGCATCAGTACCCAGGGTGAGCAAAAGTCAGCTTGGCCCTGGTCACTTCCCCCAATTGAACTCTAGAGAAGGATGGCACAGCCTCTCATGTTCCATGTCTGGCTGACAGGGGGCAGGAGTCGCCCACCATAGGGATTGTACCTGTGAGTTCTGTTTACTCTTGTTTACCTGGGGCTCCATCATGCTTCCAAGCCACCCTGGACAGGAAAGTCCTTGAGACTCTTACCTACAATTAACCATCAAAAAGCAAGTGGGACTGTGGCTCAAGTGGCAGAGCACTAGACTTTACCAAGAAAACTCAGGGATAGAGCCTAGGCCCTGAGTTCTCACACAGACACAGACACAGACACAGACACATACAGACACAGACACAGACACACAGACACACAGACACACACAGACACACAGACACACACACACACACACAGACACACACACACCACATGCATGCAAAATCAGAGATTTCTACACTGCAATCTTCAGGTATTCTCTACCTATTCCCCACTAAACCTGGTGGCTGTTGGCCTAGGTGTTTGATGCACACAACACCATCTGGTGTCTTTAATTGTGGAGAACAGAATGGCTAGAAGGTCAGTCTTCCTCCATTTCAGCTCCTTATTTGGGTCATGGTCTATCCAGGCCCTTTGGGACTCTTTTTACAGACTCGACAAGATGCCTTCAAAAGGCATCACAAGCTAGGCACTGGGGGCTCAAACCTGTCATCCTAGATACTCAGGAAGCTGAAATCTGGAGGATCAGAAAACACCAACTGGTAGAGTGCCAGCCTTAACCAAAAAGAGCTCAGGGACAGAGGCCAGGCCCTGAGTTCAAGCCCCATGACTGGAAGAACAAATCTTTGTTGGAAGCTTTTCTTCCCTTTGAAAACAATTTATTATTTGAGATAAGCATAACATGGGTCTCTTCCCTGGCCACCAATGGGCTATTAGATGTCTCTTGAATTTGTGGTGCTTCCCGGCAGCCTCTGCCCTACCTGACCTGCAGTTTATCCTTCCCATCACCTGGCAGATGGAGGCCTGAGAGAAGGCTGCCTGGCCACCTATTTCTGGTGGCTGCCGTGGCTTTTGAGAATCATTATGTCACATAGAGAGTCATCATCCACATCAGTCTACAGAAGAAAGAAAGCGAGCACTCCTTGACCAAGCCTGCCAGCTGTAGGCAGCTCTGGATGTGGGACATCTGCTGCAGGGGAGTCATCTACAGAGTTGGGAACCCAGACCTCTCCTCTGGCAGTTTCCACGCTGTCTTGAAGTTGCAATTTTTCAAAACCTTTCTGCTCCTCCCTCATTTTGCCCACCCCAGAGCCTGAGGCATGTGAAGCACCTGCGGTGGTGGGGGCTCATCCTGTGCTGGCATCTGGAGCCCTCTATCCACTCCTTCCCCTGCAAGAAGGGACAGCAGCTACCCCAGCTCTCTTTTCTCCATCTTCTCCTGGGAGAGCCAGCACATGCTCTTGACTTTCTCCCGACACAGTTCATCCAGGATGAACATCTGCTCTTTACATGCCATGAGGGACTCCAAGACAGTGCAGATGTATGCCAACAGCTGGCTGCATCAATGGCAATGCTCATCCACTGGACTATGGAAGTCCACGTCATCATGCAGGTCATGGATGAAGCAGATTTTGTTCTCAGATGCCCAAATATCACACTTCCCATCCCAACCCCTGCTCTGGTGGCAGCTCATGGGGCGGGAGGCCTGTGGCTCCAGCTCTGTCTGCCACTGAGCTGCTGTGTTTGCCGGGTACCTTCAAAGGGGTCACCACTCCTGCAGCGCGAGTTTCCCCCTGTGGATCTCAGCCTCTGAGAGTGTTCGCAGAGCTACATCCCTCTAGGTCTGGGGCACCTCTCCATCCTCTGAGATGCTCAATTTGTGGAGGCCTCACCTCCTCAACTTTTGCTTGTCCAGGCTTCACAACCTAAGTTGTGCAGGACAATGGTTTCCCCAATATCCCGCCATTAAAAAAAATTAGCCCCCTGGTTTGCAATTGTACCATTTTTTCTGCCAGGCCTGGTATTTGAACTCAAGGTCTGGGTAAATATGCAGCACTGTGAGAGAAGGGAATCTGACCATACTTGAAGACAAGAAAGACAGGCCCGTTCCCTAGGCCTGAATTCAAGGTTCAGGCTGGGAAAACATACTCTTTATATCCATTTTAAACATAGGATTTATACTTCCATGCAGTTATTCAGTCCATATTGTGTTTGGTGTAGTTATTCATTTTATTTCTGGTTATATTCATTTATTTACCATTTATTTTATTGACTCTGATGACACTGCTACCATTTATTACATTGTTTACATCCTTTCACACAGCATCCAGATTTGTAGATATGATATCCATCATGCCTGACACTCAGGACTCTCCCAGAAAAGGAAAACATGTGTCACACTCGTCTTCTTACTCCAAGATTAAATTTATGGCAGTGCTCGGATCTGAAGTCAGGGCCTAGCAGGCCCAATTCATGAATGGATGAGTGTGAGCACAGCAACCTCTAGCCAATGAAGCTATCAGATGGTTCCCAAGTGCTTAGATCCAGCCCCAGTTTTGGCCAAAACAGTGATACATGGATAGGCATATGATGGTATACAAATAAATACATATTAGAAAGGAGCACCAGATCTGTCTGTTCATGATTGAATGAAACCTACTATGATGTTTCTACCAACTCTTAGGCATTTATTATACCGCCATTGAAGTAATATTATTCTTTTCATGTTCAAGAAACTATTAATTAAGATCAATCCGCATGATAGGTTTTTGCATCCAATTTTAGACTAGACTGAAGCATGAAGTCCTCTTTCAATAGGTATTCCTATGCACAGCAATGAGTCTCTTGTAATATCCTTCCATTGGTAGAGTCAGGACCGGGATTTGAACCCAGGGCCTATGTTCACAGGTAGGCCTATGGCTTCCCTGATAGCCCACCAGCCTTCAGCAATGACTGGTCAGGTCCAATTGCAGCTGTGTCATTCAGACCCAGGATGGTCACCTTGCAAAGAAAAAAAATGTAAACCCCCAGCCCTCTGCAGCTCATCACTCTTTGTGGTATCCTACTTTTTTTTTCTTCGTGCAAGCCCTCTGGACATAGGAGCCCAAGATCGGCTATAGGTCCAAAGGTTGTACCCCAGCCTATAGTGATTGAAGCTGAGGCAGAGTTGCACGACCTGAGTTCAAACCCCATGTTGGAAAAATAAAGAAAAAATTAAAAAATTAATTAATCATTTAACTAAAATAAAAAACAAAGCTCCCTGGTTTGGAATTTCTACCAGTTTTCTTTCCTAGCCTGGGATTTGAACTCAGGGTCTTGGTAAATGTATCGCAATGTGAGGGAAAGTGCAGAGTTACCACTACTTGAGATCAAACCCTGTGCAAAGCCAAAAATAAAAAATTGTCACTGAGAGCGGCAGGGGGGGTAGATGTGGAGATGGGAGGTAAGGTATGTTATGGGGAAAACAAAGGAGGAGGCAACAATGTTCAATAGGAAATATACTCATTACCTTGCTCATTTAACTGTAACCCATCTGTATAATATTTTTACAATAAAAAATGAAAAAAGTCATGCTCAGAGAAGCATTTTGGGGGTAAGGGAAAAATGTCTGAATAGATGTACAAAATTCTACACTGCTTTTTTTTAATGGTCAGTATGGAACTGAATAAGCATAACTGCTTGATTAAAAAAATTAAGTCACTGTCTTGGAACTGGGGGCAGTATTTCCATCATTGCTGGGATTTGATCTCACATTCCAGGTAACTCTTTTGCACTATGGAGGAACGCAAAGCTCACTGTCCTGGAGGAAAAGAAATTCAGGGTAGAGTTCTGAATGAAGGATCTGCAATGGAAAAAATATTTCTATATATGTGTAATATATGATATATTTACATATGTATGTTTATTACATATTATGATTTTTGTATTTATTTTATCTTATACATTGTATAGTTTATTGTATTTAGAATTATTATACACATAATATTTATTATGTTTTGTACATCTATTATGAAATTATACAAAATAAATTAGGTCATTGACTCGTTTTTCATTAATACTTTATTAAGTGTTGAAACATCATACATAATTAAATGGAGGCATTAGTCACAGTCATCACATGTTTAGAGTCTCTCCCAAATGTGAGCTTTGCCTTATTTATCTTGTGACAACTTCCTCAGGGATTTCTTTAGATGATTTATACTCAGAAGCCTTTTCTTAAGGATAGGCAAATTGTGGTATAAAATTGTAAGGGTGGGGGTGGGCATGTGGCTTAGTGGTATAGAGCTTGCTCAGCATGCATGAATGCCACTGAGGGTTTGAATCCTCAGTGCCACATACTCAGAAAAACCGAGAATCTGTGGAGTGGCTCAATTGATGGAACGCTAGAATTGAGAAAAAGAAGCTCAGAGACAGTACCCAGGCCCTTAGAACAAGCTCCAGGACTGTGTGAAACAATAGGTCAGATGCCAGTGGCTCACAACTGGAAAACTAGCTTCTCAGGAGGCTGAGATCTGAAGACCACAGTTCAAATACAGCCTAGGCAAGGAAAGCCTGTTAGACTCTTATCTCCAATTAACCACAAAAAGACTACATGTGGCGCTATGACTCAAGTGGTAGAGTGTTCACCTTGAGCTGAAGGGCTCAGGGACATTGCCCAGTTTTGATTTTGAGACACACAACTGGAAAAAAGTGACGGTCAATCACATTACTTTTCCTATTTGCTGATTAGGGGAACATTCTCTGGAAATGAACGCTGAGGTACACCAGAATTGGAGTCAGCGCTCCAGGTTCATGTGTAGTACATCCATATGCCCAGACTCTTAGACTCTAGCATTACAACATTGTGTCCTACAAGGTTCTGAAAGGTCCATTGTTGAAAGACTTAATATGCTCCCCAAGCCCTTTGTGATAAGCAGTTGACGTGTATTGTCAATATCATTACAGTTATGAACCTAGCACAGCAGCAGTACCTCACACCTATCATCCTACCTCAGGAGGCTGAGGTCTCAATATCACAGGGTGAAGCCAGCCTGGGCAGGAAAGTCTATGACACTCTTACTTCCAATGCTGAAATGTCAGAACTTCAAGAGTTTCCTGTATTTCCCTTGGTGATAAGTTGCTTGCACTCTAAATGTTCTTAGAGTTCTCCAGCTATAGAAGCAGCAAAGAAACATTATTGACCCATCCTGGGTTCAAATGAAGTTCTCAGGATCTGAGCCTTAGCCTTGTTAGCAGGATGAACTCCAGGGTAACATTGTATTTGAACGCAGAAAACAGTTACAAAAGCCCTTCTTTCCTCCTGACATCCAAAACCAGATTCATCTATTATCTTTCTATGTATATATCTATGTATCTATGTATCTATGTACCTATGTTTCTATGTATCTATATATCTACCTACCTAGCTATGTACCCACATACCTAGCTATCTCTTTGCCAGTTCTTGGGTTGAACACAAGGCCTGGGCACTCTCTGTAGCTCTCTATTACTTGGGCCACAGAACAAATTCTGGCTTTTTCTGTGTATGTGTTACTGAGGAATCGAACCGAGGGCTTCTTGCATGTAGGCAAGAACTCTCTCAGTTATCCACATTCCAAGCCCCCTCATCTTTTTTTTTAAATGGTAGTTTTTACACAAGTATGCTACCATTTTATGTTCCCAAGTTTAATTTTTTGAATATCGGTTACTTCTAAGAAACCTCATCTTCTCTTTCCCTGCCTGGTTTGTGCTGTTTCTGCATTGGCCTCATTATAAAATGTGAATAAAGGCTGCTGAAGGTGATCTGCTTTAGCTGGATGGCTGCAAAGATTGTTCTGTATGTCTGTTTGTTGCCAGTTCCAGACCTTGAACTCAGGATATGGGCACAGTCCATGAGCTGCTTTTGCTTATGGCTAGCTCTCTACAACTGGAGCCATACGGCCATACTTCTGGCTTGTTGGCACTGAAGTAGGAAAGGGGGCTCAAGGACTTTTCTGCCTAGGGTGACTTTGACCATGATCCTCCTATCACAGACTTGTAAGTATCAAGGAGGAATGCTGAGAGCCACTTGTGCCTGCCTAATCACTGGTGTTGATCATGTTCTTGGACAGACAGGTGAGTTCCCTATCCTCAGGTTTAAGTGATGGGAGCTGGAGCCCATAGTTCGAATCCTCATCCTGCCACCTTAGAATGGCAGGAGATCCTAAGTAACTCATTCCTATCCATATGAATACCAATGGAATGTGATATTTGTCATGTTTGAATGGGCAATCCTTGAATCATTCTAGGATAATTCATACACAATTATATTATAGGACACTGATCGATTTTAATTAATACCTTATGAAGGATTTAAACAATCACATTCATTACATGGAGGCAGAATGAAATACCTATGAATTGGGCATCACTTGGTATAGAGATGCCATTTTTTCTTCCAGGGCTTTCTTTAGTTAATCAGTATATACCATTTTCGGAATGTAGTTTAGTATATGAAACTAGGATATATTATACCTGACCAGAAAATCAATTATTCAAACTTTTTTTTATCAGAAATGCTTATAGCGAATTGTAGAGGTAAATTCAAATTACGTATATTTGAAGGCAATGCTTGGTTAGTCCTCTTTTCACATTCCCCATTCCCTTCATGAGAATAATACACATTTTAAGGAAATACTTAGAATGTTTTGGAGAGATAGGTTGATTTTAAACCAATGAGGTAATCTATGATGCATAATGTTACTTTATTTCTAGAAAATCTAAATTCTTACTTTATCATTTTCCTTAGGCTTTATATTCAGATTTAATCTCTGATGGGTGACAAAGATTTAAACAATTTTTAACAGTGGCTAAATTTAGGTTGAAGAATTTAGGTACAATGATACTCATGCAGACAGGCCTCATCAATCATGAGACCCTGATATCCAAATGTTAACCAATGCTTATTGTTGTCATGCTTATGAGATTTAGTGTATTATAAACAGTGGCTATTAAATTTTTTTGTAATCAACATCATTTCATGGGTTAGGAACTACAGTGAAACATTAGACTCAGAACAAAATTTAAGGAGACATCCAAAATTAGTTACCAAGATTTACATCATTTAACACAATGTTTTTTTAAAAAGCAAGCTAAAGGAAATAATTAATGAAAAAAATCAACATTTACAATAAATACAGAATCAGTATCACTGATTTTTCTTTTTTATTGTGAAAATACAATTTTACATGGGTAAATAATGAGTACATTTCTTATCAAATATTGTAAGTAAATACAGAATCAGTATCACTGATTTTTCTTTTTTATTGTAAAAATAAAATTTTACATGGGTAAATAATGAGTACATTTCTTATCAAATATTGTAGCCTCCTCCTGTGTTTTCCCTTCCTATCCCTTCCGATTCTCCTCCCGTATCCCCATCTTCCGCCCCCCCCAAAGTTGTAAAGTTCATTTTCGACATAACGACTTGTACATCTCATTGTTGAAATGGATCCACCACTATCCCTATTTAAGCGATTTGTTTTTTCCCTTCCCCTCCACAAATTATACCGACATCAAATACTGTGAAAGCACAGGTTATACGGTGGGAGAGGGACATACAAAGCAACAGAGATATCATCTTATAAATGTGTTAGAAAATATCGCATTAAAGAAAAAAAAAACATTTGAATATATATCTTAGGGGTCATTTCCCTAACGTCAACTTATTTGACTTTTTCTGTTGACTCAGATATATTCTAGTTATTGCAAATAAGGGAAACTATAGGACATATGTTTCTTTGGGCCTGGCTTACTTCACTTAATATATTTTTTTCCAAGTTTTTTCCATTTCCTAACAAATGGGGCAATGTCATTCTTTCTGATGGAGGCATAGAATTTCATTGTGTATATATACCACATTTTCTTGATACATTCATCTACTGAGGGACATCTGGGTTGGTTCCATATCCTAGCTATGGTAAATAAGGCTGCAATGAACATAGTCATGCTGGTAGCTTTAGTGTGGTCTTGTCTGTGAACATTTGGGTAAATGCCCAAAAGTGGGATCGCTGGGTTATAGGGGAGCTCTATGTGGAGTTTTTGAGGACCCTCCATACTGCTTTCCAAAGTGGTTGAACAAGTTTACACTCCCACCAACAATGCATTAAGTTTCCCTTGTGTCCACATCCCGTCCAGCATCTCTTGCTACTAGAGTTCTTGATTATAGCCATTCTAATTGGGGTAAAGTGGTATCTCAATTTTACCCCAGTTGCAATACGGCTTACATGATGACTTTTCTGGTTATATGTTTAGTTAGGTCTTGATATTTAGTTGGGGAAGTTATGTTCTTTCATATATTTATTTGTCAGATCAAAGAGGAAATGAATTCCTTGCCATAGTCAACATTCTGCTACTTTGCCAAAATTTCAAATAAGCTCGAGTAACTTGGGTCTTTTTCTGGATCTAACTAAATAGGTGTGCAATTTTTCAGTGCTAGAAAGATTTTGACCACCATTTATTAAACTAGAATTTTCCAGTAACTACTTCTCTCTTTTCATGAGATTTTTTAAATTCATTTATATCATGTGTTGAAGTTTTCCATAGATAACCCACATTCAGTTTAAAATTATGTAGACTCATGTACACTGTTCAGATTGTGTTAGTTGCATATTTTTTTCTTGTTAAAGCAGTAGGAGTTAGTTTTTAATATGGATATTATTGGACCTATTCGTAGCATTTCTCAATTTTTAATGTATGTCATGATTTCGTTATTTTATTCTTTTAAATATGTGCAGATCTCACTCCACATACAGTCACATTTGTTTTAAACAATTTTATCCGTTTAAGGGATTTGCTATATTAGATTAATTAGATTAAATTAATATTAGATTAATTTAATTACAATTTAACACAACCATATTTCTGAGACACAGTTATCTTTATTGCTCTACTCCAAGTTAACATGTATTTGAGTTATTTGTGTTTTCCAAAAAAAAACCCCGACCCAACAGGGTTTTGTTTCTGGGGGAGTTCTACTTTGTTCGTTGTTTTTCCAGTTGTGGTGACTTCAACATATGTGTGCATTTTATTTCAATTGTTTTGTGTCTATATTTTGTTTTATATAACAGAAAGTACAAAAAGAATCAGTGATTGAGAACATTTCCAAATAGAATTCTAAGAGAGACACTTGAAGCTTTGTGACAACTGGGAATTGGCAGGTCATCAAAGAGGAGGGGTTAGCAGAATAACAGACACATTGTTTGACATGATTTTAATTTTTCCTCCTCTTGCCTCACTATTTCTAATAGTATTACTTCAAAGTCTTTAGTAGAAAGAAAATAATTTTGTCTGTATGAACTCAGAATTTTTGGTTCACAAAATTTGGGACACACTACACATTCATATGTCATTTTCACTTTAAAATCTTCTTTCCTTCGTTTAAAATCACAGAGGTGAATTTATAATGCTAAAATAGCATCTACTAATTCATATGAAATGGTTCACTTCACACTATATGTAATATAGACTCTAACAATAATACTGAGTAATATAGTATGTAATAATTGACTTTGTGGAAAGTCAATTACATTGGATTCTTGTAAGATACTTAGTAATAATTAAACTTATATTTGATTCTATTAAAAACTCACAGTTACATCTAAACTAATGCTGAAAAAGTAAGACTGTTTCTTGGAAAAAGCCAGAAGTTTCAATAAGGTTGCTTTTTTAAAATTGTCTTGGATCTGGGCTTTGTTGACTCATGCCTATAATCCTAGCTACCCAAAAGTCTGAGATCTGAGGATAGTGGTTCAAAGCCTGTGCAGAAAAGTCTGTGAGACTCTTATCTCCAATATAACTCTTGAAAACTAGAAATGGCACTGTGGCTCAAGGGGTATAGTGGTATCCTTGAGCTTAAGAGCTGAGGGACAGTGCCAAGGCTCGGAGTTCAAGCCCCATGACCGACAAAAAAAAATGACATGTATATTTACTTTATTATTTCATGATTTTTATTGTAAAAATACATACAGAGGGTTTACAATTATATGAATACCGTAATGAGTACATTTCTTATCAATCATCGTTGCCTCCTCCTTTGTTTCCCCTTCCCATCCCTTCCCATCTCCCCCTCTGCACCCCCCCACTCCACACCATAGTTATAAAGATTGGTAATCGACATAACGTTTTGTGCATGTCATTGTTGCAATGGGTCATCCTGTATCCCAATTTATTTTTCCCTTCCCCTCCCCAAATTATACCAACGTCAAATATACTGTAAACAGGGGTTATACCGTGGAGCAGGAACATTCAGAGCAACAGAGAAATCATCTTTTAAATATGCTAGAAACCATAGCAAGAAAGAAAAACAATTTGAGTCCTTACCATGGGGTTCATTTCGCCTAACATCAACGTATGTGACCGTTTCTGCTTGTCTCAGACATAAATTAGTTATTGCAAATAACGAAACTATGGGACCTATATTTCTTTGTGCCTGGCTTACTTCATTTAATTTAATTTTTTCTAAGTCTTTCCATTTCCTAACAAATGTGGCAATTTCATTCTTTCTGATGGAGGCATAGAATTTCATTGTTTATATATACCATATTTTCTTGATCCATTCATCTACTGAAAGTAATCGGGGTTGGTTCCATATCTTAGCTATGGTAAATAATGCTGCAATGAACATAGTTGTGCTGGTAGCTTTAGTATGTTCTTGTTTTTGATTGCTTTGGCAAATGCCCAAAATGGGATTGCTGGGTCATCAAGGAGCTCTATGTGGAGTCTTTTAAGGAACCTCCATACTACTTTCCAAAGTGTTTGAACAAGTTTACAATCTCACGAACATCCCATCCAGCATCTGGTGTTATTAGACTTCTTTATTATAGCCATTCTAACTGGATTGATGTTGTATTTCAGTGTTGTTTAGATTTGCATTTATTTTATGGCTAGGAAGGTTGAGCATTTCTTCATGTGTCTATTGGCGATCCTTCTTCCTCTTCGGCGAAGATTCTCTGTAAGTCTTTAGCCCACTTATTTATTGGGCAGTGGTTTCTTTGAGCATTTGTTGTTGGGGGATTTAATTTTTGAGTTCCAGGTATATTTTAGATATGAGACCCTTGTCCCTTTTATTGCTAGTGAAGATCTTCTCCTAATATGTGGGCTTTCTATTGATCTTGCGAGCTTTGTCCTTTGCCATGCAGAAGCTCTGCAATTTCATGCAATCCCATTTGTCCAACCTTTCTTTGATTTGTTGTGTTCATGGGTCTCTATTAAGAAAATTTAATCCTGTTCCAAGGATACCTAGAGTATCTCCTATTTTGTTCTGTAATGTTTTTAGTGTGTCTGCTTTGACTCCGAGGTCTTTGATACATTTGGAATTGATTCTGGTGCAGGGTGATATATAAGGATCTAGCTTTAGTTTTCTACAAAAGATTAACCAACTTTGCAAACACTATTTACTGAAGAGGCTGTCTTTCTTCCATTCTATTTTTTAGCTCCCTTCTCGAAGATTAGGTGGCTATAGGTCTGTGTGTTCATTTTCTGCGTTTTCAATTATATTCCATTGGTCCTGAGGTCTGTTTTTGTGCAAGTTCCAAGCTGTTTTGATTGCTATGGTTTTGTAGTACAGTTTGATATTTGGTTTTGATATTCCTTCAGCACTGTTGTTTCTGTTAAGGATTATTTTTGCTATTCGGGGTCCTTTATTGTTCCATATGAATTTTTGGATTGCCTTTTCTATTTCCTTTAAGAATGAGGTTGGAATATGGATAGGTATCAAATTAATTTGTAGATAGCCTTGGGAAGTATTACCATTTTCATGATGTTGATCTTTCTATTCCAGGAGCATGGGAGTTTTTGCCACTTTCTAAGTTCTGTTTTGATTTCCTTTTTCAGGTTTTTAAAGTTTTGATCAAAAAGTTCCTTCACTTCTTTGATTAAGTTAATTCCTAGGTATTTTAGTTTTGTGGGGTATTATGAATGGAGTTGCTTTCCTAATTTCAACCACGCTTTTCTCATTGTTGGCATACAGAAAAGTCATTGATTATTGAGAGTTAATTTTATACCCTGCTACTTTGCCAAAGTTTTGAATCAGCATGGGTAATTTCTGAGTGGGTCCGTGGGATTCTTTAAATACAAGATCATGTCATGTCAAAGAGGGAGAATTTTACTTCATCTTTCCCTATTTGGATCCCATTTTTATTTGCATCTTATTGCTGTAGATAGTCATTGTAATACTAGATTGAAGAGAAGCGGACAGAATGGACATCCTTGTCTCTTTCCAGAGTTGAGAGAAAATGGATTTAGTTTTTCATCATTAAGTATAATGCTGGCTGTAGGTTTGTCATATACAGCCTTTATTGTATTGAGGAATGTTCTCTGGATTCATAGTTTTTCCAGAGCCTTCTTTATAAAGGGGTGTTGGATCTTGTCTAATGCTTTTTCTGCATATATTGAAATAACCATGTGGTTCTTATCCTTGCTCTTGTTGATGTAGTGAGTTACATTAATTGATTTGCATATATTTAACCAGCTTTGCATCACTGAAATAAATACTGATTGATCGTTGTGTATGATTTTTTGGATGAAATATTGAAGTCAATTGGACAAAATTTTGTTAAGGTGTTTTACATCAATGCTTATCGAAGAAATGGGTTTATAGTTCTCTTTCTTTGATGACTCCCTTCCTGGCTTTGGGATGAAGATTATGATGGCTTCTTAGAAAGAATTCTGTAGTGAACTTTCTCTGTCAATTTCATTGAAGAGTTTGTGGAGTATTGGTGCGAGCTCTGCTTTGAAGGCCTTGTAGAATTCCTTTGTAAATCCATCTGATCCTGAGCTTATCTTAGATGGGAAGTTCCTTATTGCTATTTCTATTCTATGCTTGATATGGTCATGTTACTTGGTTTATCTCATCTTGGTTGAGTTTCTCCAAGTCAATATTAGCTAGGAAAATGTCCATTTCTGCCAGGTTCTCAAACTTATTAGCATAATGGTTTGAGAAGTATTCCCTTATACTGTTCTGAATATTGGTTGTTTTTGTGGTGATATTTCCATTCTCATCTTTGAGCTTATTTGGGTCTCCTGTCTTCTTTGTCTGGTAAGAATTGCTAAGGGTCTATCAATATTGCTAAATTTTTCGAAGAACCAATTCTTTGTTTTGTTGATTCTTTATATGGTGCTTTTGGATTCTAATTCATTCTGATTTAATTTTAATTATTTCTTTCCATTTCTTGGATTGGGTTTTATCTTGCTGCTCTTTTTTAAGGAGGTTCAGATGTCTTATTAAATTGTTGGTTTCAGATATCTCTAATTTATTGATATAGGAACTCACAGCTATAAATTTGCTTCTCTGTACTGCCTATGCTGTGTCCCAGAGGAGCTGGTAATTTGTGTGTTCATTTTTGTTGAATATCATGAACATTTGTATTTCCTTTCTAATCTCTTCCATGATCCGTTTGTGATTCAACAGTTTGTTGTTCAACCTCCATGTGTTACAGGACTTCATTTTTGGCTTTTGGTGTTGAGTTGTAATTTTATTCCCTTGAATGCAGTTTCTCGCCCTTTACTGTGGTCTTGTTGGTTTTCTATGTGTAGGACATCTTTAAGTATCTTTTGTACAGCTGGTTTGGTGGAGATATCTTGCTTCAATTTTTCTTTGCAATGGACTGTTTTTATTTGACCTTCGGTTATGAAGGAGGGTTTAGCTGGGATCAGTATTCTTGGCTGATACTTATTTATCTTTAGGGCATGACATACATGATGCCAGGCTCTTGCTTTATTCATCTCTGCTGAGAAATCTGAGGTTATTCTGTTTTTCCTTTAGAGGCGATTGATCTGTTCTCCTTGACAGCTTTAAGGATCCTTTCCTTGGTCTGAATTGATCCTGTGCATATTACAATGTGACGGTGGGATGTTCTGTTCCGGGCTGGTCTATATGGGGTTCTAATAGATTCTTGTATCTGAATAGGCCTATCTTTGCCTGTTTGGGAAGTTCTCTGCTAGGATTCTGTTAAATAAATTTCCTAGACCATTAACTTATGTCTCTAGGTGATCCTTTACATCCAGTATCCTCATATTTGCCTTCTGATGGTGTCTTCCAAATATTGAATAGATCATATTTCTAGGATTTGTCTTGGATAATTGTATGTTCTTTCTGTACAATATCCAGGCTGTCTTCAATCCCCGAGATTCGATCTTCTGCATGGTCTAACTTACTGTCAAGTCTTTCTACTTTGTTTTTTATTTCTCTTCCTTCTAATTGGTCAGCTTTGATGGCTCCAAATTCTTTGTTGGAAATTTGTTTTAGATATTGTTTCAACTTTACTTCCTTAATTTGGTGTTCAGTGTTTATTCTCAAATCACTTAGTTGATTGGTGATGGTTTCCTTGGACTCCAATTCCTTCTGTTGGGCTCCATTCATCATTCCTTTTGTGGTCTCTCTGAATTGTTTCAGCTGTCTGTTTATAGATTCCATGAATGCCTGTATTGATCTTCATCTATTCTCATCCTGCTCCCTCAATTCCTGTATTACACTTTGATAAGTTTCCTCACATTTACACAATTCCTGTAATTCTCCATGACTGTTTTCAGACTTCTCATGTTATCCCTGTATTTCTCTTTGACTGTTCTCAACCTGCTTATGCAATTCCTGTTTTAATCTTTAAGTAGTTTCCTAATGCTCATAAGATTCATATATTAATTTTTGTTTGCCTCCTCTTGCTCTCTATCATACTCACACTGAGTCCTTAGCAAGTTTTCAAACATTTCATTCACCATGTTTACCAGCAGTTTTTGTAGAGCTTTTGATAACTCTCCTCTGGATTATTCATTAATTATTCTGTCACCTGGTTATCATGAGTGGGAGTTCAGACACGTGGACTTGCCATTTTTCTTGTGTTCTTCCAGCTTATTCTGCCAATTTGGTATGAAAATAACACCAATTTTGTGCTAGAATACTATTTTAAAGCAAGCATCAACCAGAGTCCTGTAGTCGCACAATAAAACGGCTTCAAATACAATATAGTTCAAAATATACAATCTATTCAACATCAAACAACCATGGATTAATAAGTTACAAACAGCAAAGAAGGATTTGGCAAACCAGAAATTATTAGCTTTAGGTAGAAATGTGGGGAAAAATAGGACAAGAGGGATGTGGACAGATTAAATGAGAGTAAATATAACCAAGTCCTAATCTCTGAGAGGGAAATGGATTGGGCAGAATGATTGGAGAGATATTTTAAAGAAAAAAATGGAAAAACTAAAATTTAAACTTAAGAAGTAAAACACTTACAATTTATGTAATTTTCAAGAAATGATATTGAGAGAAGAAAAGAATAGGATGAGAAGAAGGGAGGACAGAAAAACTAAAAAATAAAAAAAAATTAAATTGGTTGCTAGAATATTATGTAGGTATAAAGAGATAAGCCTGCTCATAAAGAATTTAAGCCTAAGAGGTTGTGAATTGAGTAATAAATTTCTGGATTAATTATGTACGAAATGGGAGATAAGGTATAATAATTGACAACAGGTATAAATCTGGGGATGAGCTGAACAGCAATTAAGTCATGCAAAAAAGAAAGAGAAAATATGAAAACAATAAAAAAAGACCAAAAGGTCAAAAGATATTAAACACAAACACGCACATACACCAAAAATAGAAATTATGAGAAAAAATATTAACAGAAAACACTTTAAATTAAAATTTACAAAAATCATAAAAGAGTTCTTTGGTTTTTTGAGTTTTTTTTGGGGGGACGGGGAATGGAAAGAACCTGTATCACCCCTGTGTCCATACCAGTCTCTTGTTCGAGTCTCTGGTCTGTTTGTGGTGTTTGGTTTTTCTATGGCTTGATTGGTTTCTTAAGTCAGTTTTTTGGACAGGCAGAAAATGCTCTGTAATAGGCAGGATGTCGTGATCCTCCTCCCAGGTTAGTTCAATGGGAGGGAGATCTGCTTTGAGTATTCCAAAAGAGGGAAATGGGAATTTCCTCTAGTTTGGAGATGCTGTGATGAGGCTAGGTTCTGGGTAGGGTTGAGGCCTTTCAGCAAACAGTAGCTAGGAAAGCCCAGGACAATCTTATTTCTAAGGGATTACAAGAATTAAAAATAAAACATGGCGGGGACTGTTGCTCAAGGGCACTACCTTGAGCAAAAGGAGCTCAGGGACTGTGCCTAGGCTCATAGTATAACACCCAGACTTGCAAAAAAAAAAAACAGTAACTCCATGTCTACCCATATATGTATGAATGTATTTCTATCAGTGAAGATCCAGAGTCCCTATGTTGAAAGGCACACATCTAGGAAATTTGCTTTGAATAAAATGGTTTCAAAGCACAGAGCGCTATCAAGACAGTGCATATTCCAGGGCTTACCTCACTGTTCCCAGTGTAGCCTAAGGGTTTCTGTACACCTCAGGCTGCTGGAGGAAGTCTGCCTCATTGTTGGAACAGGCAGACAAAAGACCTCACTCCTGTACAACTGTGTAACAAACAACTCCATCTGGGCCAATTAGTGAGGATGAGTGTTGGCGGGTTCTGAAGGCCAGGAGAAAAAGGCTTCTTTGTATTCAAAGCTATCTCTTTACCCAGTGCTCTGTTTGGACAGGAAGCCTTCATTTGTGCCACCTCCTGTGGCAGGCCAAGTTCCTTGTACTTATCCTGTCTTTGTTAGACTATGTCCCAGTGTTGAAACAAACTGCTACAATTAGTTCAAGGGTCCTTCTGGCAGACAACTAGAGAGCTGAACCGAATTAAAAGATTCCTAATTGGCAAAGTTGCCTTCTTAGGTTTCCAGAAGCTCACTGAATCTAAGCACATGGGTAATACCACAATGCTTCCTGTCATCTAGGGCTGGTGAAGCTCATCAGGTTTTGAAACCTTTGAGCTCCCCTAGTTGAGCCATGGATGGCTAGCTTTTGGGGTTGAACACAGGGCCTGGGTGCTGACCATGAGCTCAGAACAGAAGCTCAGTGTTTTACCACAATTTGGTGTCACAGCTTCACTTCTGATCTCTCTCTCTCTCTCTCTCTCTCTCTCTCTCTCTCTCTCTCTCTCTCTCTCTCTCTCTCTCTCTCTCTCTCTTTCTCTCTCTCTCTCTCTCTCTCTCTCTCTGTCTGTGTGTGTGTGTGTGTTTGTGTGTGTGTGTGTGTGTGTGTGTGTGTGTGTGTGTGTGTGTGTGTGTGTGTGTGTGTGTGCGCATACATTTGTCCTGCAACTTGAATTCAGGACCTGAGCATTGTACCTGAGTTTCTCCTGTACCAGGATAGCACTCTACCACTTGACCCTCAGGGCCACTTTAGGCTTTTTTTTTTTTAGTGATGTGATACTGAGGAATCAAAACCCAGGGATTCATACATGCAAAGCACTCTAACTCCTCTTCTTCAGGTTTCTTTCTTTCTCTTCTTGTATGTTGGAAGAGTTGAAGTCTAGGCCTGGGTGCTGTCCTTCAGTTCTATAGCTAAAGCCAAGTGCGCTACCACTTGAGCTACAGCATTTCTTCAGGTTTTTGTTGGGTCGCTAGAGAGCAGCGTCCATCTCAAGAATTTCCTGCCCAGACTGGCTTTGGACCCTGATCCTCAGCTCTCAGGCTCCTGAGTAGCTAGGAGGACAGGCGTGAGTTAGTGGTGCCCAGCTTCCACTTCAAGTTTCTAAGTGGTGAATAGGAGATAATATTCTCATGGGACACTTTGTGTCTGGGATAGTTTGGAACCCAGATTCTCAGACATCAGCTTCTTGAGTAGGCAGGGTGACAGACCTCAGCTACAGACGCATAGATCATAACACTCTGTTGCAAGAGAGTCCTTGGCTCCACGTGGGAGGGCATTAGCCATGAGCCAACAGGGAAGGGTCAGTGCCTAGGCCCTGAGTTCAAGGTTCACGACTGAGAAAAATAAACAATTTTCTGCAGGAGACAACTCACTAGATTTCAGTACATACATAATTTTGGTGAGCCTCAAGTTTCTCATCTGCACCATCATCTTACTTGTGGAGCTCTTACAAGGACCAGATGAAAGAATGAACCCCATGAAGGACTCAGCACACACCTCATGAAGGACTCATCACATAGCTGTATCCCACACGCAGTCATTAGAATTAGGGTGCTTTCTTCGGTTTCAGCATTCTTTCAGAAACACGTCACAAACCACACAAAATTCACATCTAATGATTTAGAGGGATGGGTTTTTTTGGGAGGGCTGGGAGTCAGCCACAGGGAATGCACTGGAAGGTTGGAGCTACTGTTCTCAGATCTTTTGCTCAAGGCTAGAGCTCTACCACTCTGAGCCACAGCTCAGAGTTTTGCAGACTTCTTGCAAGGGCTGGGTTTTAAACCCACCAGTGTGAGATCTCAGCCCCTGAATATCTTGGATGACAGGGCTGAGTGAACTAGCAGCATCTGGCTCCGTGGGGCTGGGTGGCAGTGATTTACTTCTGGCTGTCAGTTTAGATGTCAGCTGTCAGCACCAGACTCCTGGTTTGCTCTGTGATGAGGTATTTGAAGTCCTATCTTAATACCATTGCAGTTAGAACATTCTATTTTCTTTTTTTTTGGTGCCAGTCCTGGGTCTTGAGTAATGGTCTATACATAGTCCCTAAGCTTTTATGCTCA
Source organism: Dipodomys merriami (assembly GCF_024711535.1). NCBI lineage: Eukaryota > Metazoa > Chordata > Mammalia > Rodentia > Heteromyidae > Dipodomys > Dipodomys merriami. Next base: position 1,041,853 of record NW_027204871.1, read on the forward strand.
AAGCTAGTGCTCGACTGCTTGATCAACAGCATGACTTCCAGATATTTCTGTGCATGCAGGAGTGAGGAATCGAACCCAAGGCTTTGTACGTACTAGGCAAGCACCCAACCACTGAGCCCCGGGAGTGACAAGAGAATGAACGGATAAACGTGTAGATTGGTTGACAGATAAATGGATGTATATGTGTACAAGAGAGAGATGTCTGTATACTATGTAACTGCATATAAAATATTAATACCAATTATTGGCAATTAAATTATTCCTTCCTTTTTAAAGTATCATGATTGAATATATAATAAAATATTAATTGAAAATTAATCAATGTAGTATAATTGTTGTGTATAATTTTATAATATAATCATACACTAACTACTAATTTAATTGTTACTTTTATAACATTCCATTCCTATGGATGCATATGGGAATGGGTTTCTTAGAATCTCCCACCATTCATTAGTGGCAGTCCTGGGATTCGACCTCCAGACCTAATTTGCCGGTTTCGGCTATGGCTTCCTTAATAGCTGCCAAACATCAGCAATGCAAGGTCATGTACACTTTCTGGGCCTTGGTATTTAGACCCAGGATGGTTACAACTCAAAGGAAATAAAAAGGTAAAACTACTTTCTTGAATTTCTTAGTATTATGCTTCTCCTTTTTATTTTTTCTATTTTTTGCCTGTCCCGACATTTGAACTCAGGTCCTAGGATCCCAGTGCTGGCAGTGGCAGAGATACCAAGACCTGACTTCAATCCCCGTACATGGCAATAATAATAATAATAATAATAATAATAATAATAATAATAATAATAATAATAATAATAATAATAATAATAATTAGACCCTGGCTTGAATTTGCACAATTTTTCTGGTAGGCATGGGATTTGAACTCAGGGTCTGGGTAACTCTGTGACAATGTGGGTGAAGGGGAATGGGTCACGGTCCTTGAAGACAAGAAATTCAGACCAGTTCCTAGGACCTGAATTGAAGCCCCAGCACTGGAAAAAATAATGTTCATATATGAGATATATTTACATACATGGGTTTACTGCATTGACATTTATTACCCTTATTTATTTAGTATTATTACACATATAACATTCCTTTTAGTATATCATACCACATAGGATATATTTTATACATCATACTGAGACCAAGGACTTTCTCAGAGAAGGAAAACAATGTGTCAAAATTGGCTTCTTACTACAAAGAATCAATTTTTGGCCATCCTGGGATTTCAACTCACAGACTACAATGCCCAATCCATAAATGGGGTCACAATCTTAGCAGACCAGACTCTGGCAAACTGAGCTGCCAGGGAGCTCAGAGGACCTATGATCAAGCCCCACTATTCCCATGGGAGTAGTGGGGCTTGATCATAGGTATGATGATATATGTATATTTATATATATACATATGTAAATATATATATCTATCATATATATGCACATCTATCAACATGTATATGTATATTTATATATAAATATACATATATACATATATATGTTGATAGATGTGTAGATTGATATATATATATGTATATATATATATATACATATATATATAGAGAGAGAGGGACTGTGAGGATATTAAATTATATATAATTACCAATTATTAGCTATTAAATTATGTTTCCATTTAATGAAGTATCTTGGTTGAATATATATGAAAGCATTAATTAAAAATTAGTCAATATCCTTAATCATACCATGATGCTAGAATGGATGATATAAATCCAATACTTATTCTGTGGCATTCTAAAATAGAATCATGAAGCAACTGCACATTTAGTTATTACTTTTATAACATTCCATTAGCATTCACATGAACAGGAATGAGTTTGTCAGGATCTTCCTCCATTTGTGGGTGGCAGACCTAGCATTCAAACTCCAAGCCTGAGTGGTTTAATTTGAATGCAAACCATTGGAATGACACCGTGAAGATTTCAGATTGTTATGATTTTAAAAAAAGAACAAGAAGAAAAGAAAGCAAGTTGTCAGTATCTCGTGCCTGTAATCCTAGCTCCTTAGGAGGCTGAGATGTAAAGAATGCCAATTTCAATTCAGCCAGGGTGGGAAAGTCCATGATACCCTTCTTTCTAAGAGGTCACATGAAAAAGAAAAACCATGAATGTGTCTGTGGCTCAAGGGCAGAGTGCTACACTTGAGCAAAAGGAGCTCAGGGACAGATCCTAGGCTCATAGTACAACCACAGATCTGCCAAAAAAAATAGGAGGCAATAACTCCTTGTATCTTTGTACGGATGATGAGCATTCAGCAAGTTGCCCATGCCCAGGCACCCAACCTGGGCAACTTGAGATAAACCCTCATAGAGTACTAAGTCTGAGCTGGCAACATGAACAAAGCCTCCTTCTCTGCCATTTAAAAAACGGAAGCCTTATGTTCTGGCAGAGGTGTCCCAGACACTGCCTCCAGGGAGACCACAGTTCTAGGCTATAGGAGTTGTCGAAGGTTCTGGCTTCATATTCTCTATCCCTCTGTATGATGTGAGCCTAGACCTCCGGGGCCTGGTGGCTATCACTCATTTATCATTCCTCATTGCCAAGTCACAGGCTGGTCCCAAATATTGGCAAAGATATGAAATAGTCAGCGATTTCTACAATGAAAGGGATAAGTTAATAAACCCCACCCTCATAACTCCCATGAGAAGTGAGCCTTGGGTTGTGGGTTGTGTATGTGGCTCAGTGGTAGAGTGCTTACATAGCACGCATGCATGAAGCCTTGAGTTCTATTCCTCAGTACCACAGAAACAGAAAAAGCCAAAAGTGGCACTAGGGCTTAAGTGGTAGTGTGCTAGCCTTGAGCAAACTAAGCTCAGGAACATGTCCACACCCTGAGTTCAAGCCCCAAGACTGGCAAAACAAAAGTCAGCCTGGTGAGATATATTGTTCTGGGACTCAGAGGAGGTCTGACGTTATAGGTAAGAGGTAGGGTAGAGGGCAGGTGCTGGGGGCTCAACCCTGTAATCTTAGCTACTTAGCAGGCTGAGATTTGAGGATGACAATTGCAAGCAACCAAGTCTATATGAGACTTTCCTCCAATTAAACACCCAAAAATCCAGAAGAAGAGCTGTGGTTCAAGTACAGCGCTAGCCTTGAGCACAAAGGCTCAGGGATAGAATGGCATCCAGGCCATGAATTCAAACCTTAGGAATGGCACACACATGTGCACACACACACACACACACACACACACACACACACACACACACACACACACACACACACACACACACACACACATCAAGATAGAGCATTTGCCAGTCAGCCTGCACAAGTTCCATCTCTAGAAACTTAATACTAAAAAAAAAAAAGAGAGAGAGAGAGGGAGATTGGAAGGAAAGACTTGCTCCACGAGGTGATATAATCAGTGCCAAAATTCCACAGGAGTTCTAAGATGTGAAAGAGGATAGAGAGCCTCAGGCAGAAGGTCCAGCATGGGCAACGGTCCTGAGGTGTGGTTTAGAGAAGGTGGTGTGGGTGGAATGAAGGTTTTGTGGCTTCAGACAAGTCTGGCAGGACATTCAAGGCTGTGTCAAGGTTTGTACTTGAGTCACATGTAGAGCAGAGGTTGGGATCCTAGAATGGGGCCCAGGGGGAAGATTAGCTTGTCTTTTCACCATGGACCCCAGCCATTTCCTGTGGCTGGCAGCCTATTTTTCATAGCTCCTGACCCTCAGGCCTCCTTTGCATGGAGGAGTCAGGGCAAATGCAGGGAAGAACACTTGCTTAAGAAAAGCTTCTAGGGGCTGAGAAGGTGTCTCAGTGGTAGAGTGCTTGCCTTGCATGCCTGAGGCTCTGGGTTCGATTCCTCAGTACCACATAAGCAAAAAAGAAAAAGGCTGGAAGTAGTGCTGTGGCTCAAGTGGTAGAGCGCTAGCTTTTAGCTGAAGAGCTGAGGAACAGCGCCCAGGCCCAGAGTTCAGGCCCCACGACTGGACTCCCCCCCTCAAAAAAAGAAAAGCTTCTAGCCTAATGCCACTAGTGACACAATCCCTGTAAATCCTAGCTACTCAGGAGACTGAGATCAGAGGGAGGAAAGTTACTAAGACTCTTCTTGCCGATGAACTACCAAAAGCCAGGAATGGAGCTATAGCTCAAGTGATAGAGTGCCAGCATTGAAGGAAAAAATTAAGAGACCAAATCCCAGACCCTGAATTCAAGCCCCAGTACTGGCACCTAAAAAAATAAAGTAAAGCTTTCAGGAGCTCCTAGTCCACTGTAGAGAAACTCCAGATCAGCCTAGCACCGGTGGCTCACACCTAGCTCCTCAGGAGGCTGAGACCTGAGGATCGCGGTTCAAAGCCAGCCCCGGCCAGAAAGTCCAGCAGACTCTGATCTCCAAGGAACCTCCAGAAAACTGGAAGTGGCGCTGTGGCTCAAGTGGTAAGCTGAAGAGCTGGGGGACAGCGCCCAGGCCCAGAGTTCAAGCCCCATGAACAGCACCTGGCCTGCTTGGACCTCACTCTGTGGCAGAGTGCTTTCCAGTGGGCCCCTAAGGGTCTCCCAATGTCTAGGTGTCCCACCAGTCTTCAGAGCAGCCTCTTTGGAGGTCTTTTCCTACAGAGTAGGCCACAGTATCACAGAAAGGTCAAGCCTTGGGGCACGGAGGTCTTAGGTCGAGTCATCAGAATGGCATCTGTCAAAGGTGCAGTGTGGATCTGAGCAGTAAATCGATATCTCATACCAGGGTTCTGGGCCAACAGGGGCAGGAGCTGCAAGATGGCACAGCAGGTAATGCCCACCCACGCAAGTATCACAAAAGTCTGAATCTGTCAGACACACCTTTGACGGGTGTTGAGTTGGGCTCATGAAAGACTTGTAGGCTCAGGAATCCACAGGTGGCTGGCTGCTGCTTCTAGCATTCACTACTCCTGGAGTCCCAGGGCTTGGAGCCCTGCTTTCCTCACCAGTGCTCAGGGGCAGATGAAGGTCTGCAATCGTGGGCCAACTAAAAAGGAGCATCCATAGTGTCCTTCCCTTGGTCCTGTGGCCCCATGCATGGATGGAGGGGCAGGTCCCATGGAACTTACTGCCATGACCCAGACCCCTCAGCCCAAGAAGGATTTAGGGAGAAACAACTTGATCTGCCTTGAGAGTTTACTATGATTATGCCTCAGGACTACCCACAGATCTACCTCAGCTCATCATTAACACCTCTCTGTGTGTGTGTGTGTGTGTGTGTGTGTGTGTGTGTGTGTGTGTGTGTGTGTGTGTGTGCATGCATGTGTGCGTGCACATATTGGTACAGGGTTTTAACTCAGGGCCCGGGCTCTGTGCCTGAGTTTTTTTTTCATTGAGGGCTAGCACTCTACCACTTCAGCCACAGCTTTTCTTCCAGCTTTCTGTGGTTATTTGCAGAAGACAGTCTCATAGACTTTTCTAGCTGGGCTGCCACTGAATGGCAATCCTCATATCTCAGCCTCTGAGGAGATTGGAATATGTGAGAATGAGCTGTTAGTATCTAACCGGCCACACTTTCCTTCTTGGATAAAACAGAGTACCTCTCTGTCCCAGCCAAGCACCCATGTACAGCTACCCCTCCAACCCAGGCTTCAGACAAAACATACCCTCCCCTGAGGACAAAGAAATGGGATCAGGTTTGAGCTTTAGGTTCTCCACACAGTCAGGGGCTGCTAGGAGCTGATGTAGAGGTCAGAGGTCTAGGCCAGGGCAAGTATTCAGCTGTTAGAACAGAAGAGGATATGAAAAGACATCCTTGCTGCTAGGTGCCAGTGGCTCATGTCTATAATCTTAGCTACTCAACGCTGACACCTGAGGATCAATCAAGATTCAAAGTTAGCCTTGGTACACTCTTATCTCCAATGAATCATCAAAAAGCTGGGAAGCGGAGCTACACTAGTTCACATGGTACAGCACCAACCTTGTGCAAACAAGCTAAAGGATAGCACCTAGGCTCTGAGTTCAAGCCCCGGTAAACACACACACACACACACACACACACACACACACACACACACACACACACACACACACACACACACAGAAACATCTTTATCAGGTGCCACCAGCTACTCAATAGGCTGAGCTCTTAGGATGGCAGCTTGAAGCCAGCCCAGGCAAGAAAGTCCGTGAGACTCTTCTCTCCACTAAAGTACTAAAAAAAATGAAAGGTGAGCTGTGATTCAAGTGGTAGAGTGTTAGCTCAGGGACAGGGCCTAGGCCCTGAGTTCCAGCTCTGAGATTTTGGTGTTTTTTTTTGGGGGGGGGCTCAGGTCATGGGGCCTGAACTCTGGGTCTGGGCACTGTCCCTCAGCTCTTCAGCTCAAGGCTAGCCCTCTACCAATTGAGGCACAGCGTCATTTCCGGCTTTTTCCTTTTTGCTTATGTGGTGCTGAGGAATTGAACCCAGGGCCTCAGGCATGCAAGGCAAGTGCTCTACCAATGAGACACCTTCCCAGCCCTCTGAGATTTTTTTAAATACAAACCCTTTGCCATCCCCAACCCCACAGGCCATAAATCCAGATTTTGGTCATCCTAGATCTCACTTCCATTCCTGCTACTTCCACAGAACTGCCACAAGTAGCCTATGTGTGGCTAGCACTGGGTTAAGAATTGAACTTACACAAGGGGGACATAACCAGGTCAAGGCTAATGCCCCAGAACATTGAGGTACTGGCCATCCCAGTCTCTCACCCCCTGTACCCTGACCCTGGAATCTAGTCTGTTCCTCTGTATTATGGTTATCCAGAATTGTTTAGAAGGACCTGAGAGGCCCAGCTGTGTGGGGGAAGATAGACTTTCCTGTGATAAGTTACATTTACATTTCCTAGACACCAATGGATACTTCCAAGACAACTTGTCCTTACCTTCCATGTAGCCCCAGATCCTCCTTGTTTAGGCAGCCTTCAGTCAGCTATCAGGCTGAAGTTGGCCAGAGCCATTGGCAACCACTCTTCCCCCACTCCACTGCCAGCCTGCTAAGATGGACATGCATCCAGAGGCCCAGCTGAGGAAAAGGAAAGGACATGGCATGAGCGACCCCCTCCCCTCCAGGGGCAGGGGAGAACCTATGCCAGCTGGCCCTGCTGATCCAGAATCCTCTGGAGGCGGCCAAAGTTATGGACAGCCAGACTTGGGCCCCAACAAAAAGCTAGAATATACAGGTCTTTGCCAATTTAGGACTCATTATAGACCCAGAAAAGGGGCTAAAGGCAGGGTGCCATGGAGGAGGGGCTCCCTCTAAAATCAGGAAGAAGCAGACAGGAGCTCAGGAAGGGGACAGAGAAAGATGAGGGAAAAATACACACACACACACACACACACACAGGGGTAGCCCAAGGCCTCAGCAGTCCCTGAGCACCTGACCATCTCAACCCATGGGAAGATAGCACTATGATCCTCAGACCAACTGTAGACAAAACTCAGAGTCTCTCACACGTCTGGAATGGCTCATAACATAGCATGGCATTTCTTACTGTACACAATGCTATGCAGAAAATTCAGGTACTTTATTTTTGGTTGTTGGTCATGGGATTTGAACTTTGGGCCTTCACACAGCCCTTTTGCTCTTCAGCTAAAGGTGCGTGCTCTACCACTGGAACCATAGCACCACTTCTGGTTATCTGGTGGTTCAAAGCCACCCTAAGCTGGCTTTGATCCACAATCCTCAGATCTCAGTCTCCTGAGTAGCTAGGATTACAGTTGTGAGCCAATGGCAGCACCAGGCTTCAGTTACCTTCTTATCCCCAGGGGAAACCCAACTTGTCAGGCTACAAGTCACATGCAATCCTTCACTTCAGACTTTGACACCAGCACCCAAAACCATACTTCCATGGATGGAAAGAATAAAATTGACACTACCCTCCCATCCCTGCTCACATTCACTCCACTCCCTGCCTAAGACAGGCCACAACCTCTGGAGTTCTTGGTAAGGCAACGCCCACCCTTCTGTGATTTTACACTCAGGTAAAACAGGGGAGATATTAGAAATTTCTGTACATTGAGGCCAGCACCTGTTCTCCCAACCACAGCACCCCCACTCCTTCACCATCTCTTACAGGCAAGGGGTGTCTTTCTGGGGTTTTTTTTTGGTTGAGGGACTTGAACTCAGTGCTTGGGTACTGTCTCCAATGATGATTTTTACTCAAGGCCAGTGTTCTACCATTTGAGCCATGGAACCACTTCCAATTGGAGACTGTAGATGAGACTCTCATGGAACTTTCCTGCCTGGGCTGGGAAATGGGATCCTCTGGATCTCAGTCTCCCAAATAGCCAGGATGATAGGTGTGAGACACCAGCCCAGGTCTTATGGTGTCTCATTCTTTAGAATTTCCTCCTAGTCCTCCTCTAGACACTACCACCTAGATACTCCTCTACCACCCTCAGGGACAGCAAAGGGAGGCTTGGAATCTGGGTAGGGCCATATGCATTAAAGCGTCCCCTCCACACCTCTACCACTCTCTAAGCTCCCATCTGCCTCCTGTGGATGGCGTGGTCATCCGGAGCAGATCATACCCACTAGGACTCTGGGGCCTGACTGTATCCCCCTGCCCCACCCACCTGAGTATTTCTTGGGCCAGCTGCTTCATGTCCTCGTGGAAGATGTTGGGAGGGTTGCTGATAACCGGGTCCAGGTGTTCAGGGCAGAAGGAGTGTCCAGTTCCCCTCTGTCAATGAAGGAGACACAAAGCATGGATGGATCTACTAAGAACTACAGGGCAGAGCCATCCACCCATCACCAAGGTCACTTTGAGAGCTGTTTTATGTTGACAGTCCTGGGGCTTGACCTCGGGGCCTGAGCGCTGTGTCGGAGCTTCTTTTGCTGGAGGTGAGTGCTCTTCCACCTGAGCCAAGGTGCCACTTCCGACTTTTTTTTGTGTATGTGGGACATAGGAATTGAATCAAGGGTTTCCTGTGTGATAGCGAGTCCAATACTGCTAAGACACAATTCCAACCTTGGATAGCTGTTTTTCTGTGACCCCTTGGCCCTGTCTCGGGACAGTCTTGCACATCTGTACCGAGTTTCTCAGCAGCAGCCATGGCTTGAAATGATCATGCTCACCTATGTTGTCCTATATCTACAGTATCTTTGCACTCTGTGCTTCCTGTCTGCTCCTCCTTGTTAAGTAAAATCCCCTTTCAATTCCTACTTCTAAGAAGCCCACTCCAATTGTTCTGGTAGAGAGGAATCTTAATTCTGCAGGCTGCTGGCCTTGTCACGTTCTGCCTTCTGGCCGGTGTGGATTGAGAGCGCATGAAGGAGAAGGCCTGGCTTCCACCACCCACTTTTGAAGGCTCTCATACACTACCCTGGGACCGCTGCTGTACCATACTCCATGAGAGGTCACTCAAGGCCCAGACAGTATGGGGCAACAAGATGGGGCCATATTTTTGTGTGGGCTTGAACTCAGGATCTGGGACCTCTCTCTCTCTGAGTTTTCATGCTCAAGGCTACTGCTCTACCCCTTGAGCCACAGCTCCACATCTGGCTTCTTGGTGCTTCCATGGAGAGAAGAGTCTCTCTGGCTTTCTATCCTATGGCTGGCTTTGATCTTTGATCCTCAGATCTCTGCCTCCCAAGTCACCAGGATGTCAGGCTTGAGGCTGAGCCAGAGGTGATGGGCACCAGAGCCTTTCTTTTGAGCTTCTGTTTATCTCGTGTCAACTAGCAAGCCCCAGTTAAAATAGTCAATTTCAGGGGATCAAGTTTGTCTCCTAGATCAGTTAATCCAAGGAGATAAAGTGTCTTTGGAAAAGGCTAATTTGAATTGAATTGGCATAGGTGAGTGTCTGTGTGTGTGTGTGTGTGTGTGTGTGTGTGAGAGAGAGAGAGAGAGAGAGAGAGAGAGAGAGAGAGAGAGAGAGGATTTGAGTTTCAGAGATACCTACCCCCATCTCTGCGGTGCCTCATCCTCCCATTGGTGAGTCCATCCTGGATCCCCACCCCAAGGAAGGTGGGTAGGGAGAGTATGTAAGGTCACATCGAGTGGAATGATCTGAATTTTATCCTGCAACTGAAGCCTGGAGAGATAATGGAGCGAAGGAGAGGTTTAGAGGAACATCAAAGGAAGCCCCTTATCTTTGGCTACAATTACCAGAGAGAAGACTGACTCCATCCTTTTTGGTAGTAAGATAACACGTGCCCACTATTCATTTATTTTATTTTATTTTTGTGAGTCCTAGGTCTTGGATTCAGGGCCTGGGTGTCATCCCTGAGTTTCTTTTTCTCAAGGCTGAGGCTCTACCACTTGAGCCACAACACCACATCTGGCTTTTTAGTGTATGGGGGGAGGTTGTTTATGGGAGATAAGAATCTGACAGACTCTTCTGCCCGGGCTGGTCCTGAGTCACAACCATCAGACCTCAGCCTCTGAATAACCAGGATGACAGGTGGGAGCCACCAGCACCTGACTGCCACCATCCACTTATAATCCCCTAGGGCCAGTTCTGGGCCACCCACACTGCACCCCCCTTGTGGTGAGTGGGAAGCCGACATGGGTGGGTTTTATACTTCAACAGCCTACGTACCTGTGATCATTGTTCCAGATCAGTCTGATGGCAGCTTCCTCCTTATTGACAGCAATGACTTGGCTCTGTCACAAGAACAAATGTCCCCCAAGAGGTGTCAGGCCTAGGGTCTTTCTTCTGCATACTGCCTCTCCACCCCAAAATAACACACTCCAGCAAAGCGAAGTAGACATAGAGTGGATTCAATTTCTTATAACCAGGATCTGGCGATATAAGTGGTAGTGGGGATCAAGGCCCAGGATCGTGCTAGGTGGGAGGACAACGCGATGCCTCTGTATCCACTTTCCTTTAACTGTCTTAGCAGAGGGTAGTGGGGAGGGACTCAAGGGAGGGACGGACGATGAATATCCGACACTGTCTAACCCGGGCACAGTGGGGCTTACCTCAGGGAGGTAGTTCAATAGGCTGAGGAGACAGCTCCTGACCTACAGCCCACCTCCAGAATGGGAGGACCACCTTGAGTCCAGCCACATGGGGACCCTGAGCCACCTCCTCCAGCACCCATTCAACCAGTTCCTATGTGAGAGAGATAGGTATGGAGAGAGACAGAGACAGAGACAAAGAGAGTCAGAAAATGTGTGTGAGAGAGAGAGATAGAAAGAAAGAAAGAAAGAAAGAAAGAAAGAAAGAAAGAAAGAAAGAAAGAAAGAAAGAAAGAAAGAAAGAAAATCTGAATTACACTTTAGCCAGGTGTCGGTGGCACAGGACTATAATGCTAACCACACAGGAGGCTGAGATATGAGGATCATGGTACATAGCCAGCCCAGGCAGGAACGTCTGTGAGACTCTTATCTTCAAAGAACCACCAGAAAATTGGATGTGATGCTGTGGCTTAAATGGTAGAGCGCTAGCCTTTATCTGAAGAGCTCAGGGACAGTGCCCAGGTCCAGAGTTCAAGCCTCACAACTGACAAGAAGTGGACTTGCCACCACAAGAAGTGAACTGAATAACACCCACTGTCCTAGGGAACATGGCAGAGAAGTCAGGCCGAGCTTCCTGTCAGCTGGGGGTCATGAGTAGGTCACCTAGAGTCTCCATGCCTCATTTTCCCCAGCTGCAAAACTGAGCACAGTGAAGGATCCCCTTCCTCATGGCGATAGGGTAAGGATGAAAGAGAGCCATGTTTTGTTTCATAATCCCGTACTAGTTGCACGATAAATAACAGGCCCCATCTGAGCGCTTTCTGGGTATCTTCCTGTCATATGCTCACAGAATTGCCAAGAACCATATCTGACAGCCTCTACCTCTATGCCTGGCTCTGCCCCAGAGATCCCCTTGTATTGATTCCTTGTTTCCTCACAACTGTCTCAGGAGGAGACTGAGGACCAATGGTCAAGGCCCAACCCAGAGCTTCACCTTAGGTCAAGAATCGGCTGCCATGGACTGAGTTTGGGACAATCCATCTAAACCAATGACTGAGCGAGGCACTACATGTCTAGCATTCCAACTAAAGAGGACCAGGCCTGCTGGCGCATGCCTGTCACAGATAGGAGGGCTGCGATCCAGCCTAGCCTGAGCATATATTATCTATCTGGGAAATGTCCAAGACATAAAGGCTTAGCTCACATGGTAGAAGACCTGACTGGCAAGCCTAAGGCCTTGAGTACAAACCCTAATATACCAAAAAAAAAAAAAAATTAGAGGCCTTGTGCCAGAGGCTCATGCATGTAATTCTAGCTACTCAGGATACTGAAATCTCAAGATTACAGGTCAAGATTTAAAATAGGGTTGGCTTCACCCATGAATCGTCATTATGAGGAGACCCAGACTCTGACCCATACCAGTGCACTCCATACTAACAGGGCTCACATCCTTACTAAGGGCTGCCTATGCTGTCTGTCCCCCTGGGGAGTCACCCTCTGTGGGCCCCACCCCCAGGTCCTCCTAAGCTCTCTCTGCCACCAACCAGGCCTAAGGGAGTAGATATCTCCAGGGCACACAGATCCTTTGGTCTTATAATTTAATGGTGCTGAGATCCCTTCAAGTGTTCCACCATTCCAGGCCCCTAAACCTCGGCCCATGCATCCCCCAAAGATAGTAGTTATAAGTTACCAAAGGGTCCAGCGCTCCATGTTACAACCCACTTCTACACAGACACACACACACACACACACACACACACACAAACACAAAGCCGGCATGGGTGGCTCATGTCTGTCATCCTAGCTACTGAGGAGGCTGAGATCTGAGGATCACGGTTCAAAGCCTACTCATGCAGGAAAGTCTGTGTGGCTCCTATCTACAGTGAACCACCAAATAGCCAGAAGTGGAGCTGTGGCTCAAGTGTCAGAGTACTAGCTTTGAGCACAATAGCTCAGGAACAGCACCTAGGCCCTGAGTTCAAGGCCCAGTTCTACCTCCAAACACACACAGACACAGACACAGACACACACAGACACACACAGACACACAGACACAGACACAGACACAGACACACACACACACACACACACACACACACACACACACACACACACACACACACACACACAGCCCAAAGCTTCAGTAGTCTCTGAGAAGAGAACCATGAACTCCCTCCATTAGGATCACATCCCACCCCCAAGAAGGTGGCACTCCCGACTTCAGACCCACTGTAGACAAAACCTTAAGCTTCTCACATACCTGGAATGTCTCATATCCCAGTATGGCATTTCCTACTGTACACATTGCTATGCGGAAAACTTAGTCACCTCTTTTTTTTGTTGTTGATCATGGGATTTGAACTCTGGGCCAGGGCACTGTCCCTCAGTTCCGCAGCTGAAGGTGAGCACTCTCCCACTTGAGCCACAGTGCCTATTCTCTGGTGGTCCATTGGACATCAAGTCTCGCAGAACTTTTCTGCCCAAGCTGGCTTTAAACCATGATTCTCAGATCTCAGTTCCTGAGTAACTAGGATGACAGCCATGAGTTACTGGCAGCCGGCCAAAGATACTTTTCCATGCCTTTCATCCTATCTCCTCAGGAGACTGAGATCTGAGGACTGCAGTTGGATGCAAGCCTTAACCGCAAAGTCCATGAGAATTCTTTATGTCCAATTAAACACCCAAAAAAGTTGTAAGTGCAGCTGTGGCTCAAATGTAGAGTGCTAGCTTTTAGCATCAAGGCAAGGGATAGGACCCAGTCTCTAGTTTCAAGCTTTTTCTAGCAAAGACCCACCGAAGAAAAGGAAGCAGTTGGGCACACCAGAGCTCAAAGCTCACACATATACTCAAGACTCCCAGAACAGACCCAATCCTGCTCTGATTCTCTAGATTCTATGTCCTACATCATGGCAGTCTTAGATGGGACTGACCATGCACCAAGTTAGGACGTTGAAGTACAATCTCATACTGAGGATCCCTGACCTATCAGAGATTCAGGATCTCTCACTGTCCTGCATTGACACTGAGCAGTGAGGTGAGGTCTAGTTATCCAACCACAGGATGTGGGAATGAAAGGATTTCGCAGCCAAGGGAAGCAGATGGGAGGGCTCTACATCCCTCTCTCTCGGGAAGGAGAAAAGGGCTGATCCATCCCAGCAATGTTCCTGGGTTGTGAGTATTCTCAAAAACAACCCTGCTCAGAGCCCAGGGTCTCTGTTTTTCCCACCAGCCTCTAACCAAGCCTGCCCCACCTTCAGTTGGCCCTCTCTGAATGCCAGATCTGCCATCTAGACTAAAGGCTGAGCCAGAAGAGAGACCCACCTCTGCCTCTGAGAATAGCAGTCAAGAGGTCTTAGTGCCCCCTAGAGGAAGTCTCGGGGCTACATGGGTCCCGACTCCCACCCTCATTTCCTGTCTGTCCTGTGCCAGTGGCACACTTACCTCTGTCTCTGGTGGAGGAATGAACACCGGGGGTGTTGTAAAGCCTAACTCTGAAATCCTTACCTGTAGCGACCGTCTACTCGACCAGCAAGAAAAAACGACCGCCACACCAGGAGTCTTCTCAGATCACGCTTTATTGGAGAGCCTTTTAGTTGTAGGAGAGCTTGGGCGCGAGAGAGCGTGCACCCGAAACATGGCCACTTATATAGGGAATAGGAACACGGGTCTTTCTATTGTTGGTCGCCTGCCTTTCACCGTCACCAGGTGTCATGGGATTGGCTGGGGACTCTACCTGGCTCGCGCACACGCACAGCCCAGGCGTCCCGCCAAGCACCGTCTGGGGTGGTTACCTCAAAGCTGCAAGGGAGTGGGCGGAGTCTCGCCTCGGCTCCCTACAGTTCCCCCTTCTTTGTTTTATGGCAACAGGTAAGAGTAGAGGTTGGGCCTCTGTCTAAAACATTAGGACCTTGCACTGGCCTTCGCCTGAGGGGCGCGCCTTCCCCAGTGATGACCAGGCCCGTCCGATGCCTTTTTTGCAGAGGTGGGATCTTGGGCATCAACCCACTTGCAACCCAGCATGCTCTTCTTGAGGAGATGAGAACCATCTCCTCAAGTGCAGTGCACTTGCCTTGCACCCTGTCCCAAATTGCAAATTGCATACCTGTCCTGGTGCAATGGGATCCCCTGATCCCTCGGGGTGCTAAGGCTATGCAGAATGGTAAGGCTTAACTGCCTCTTAGGGCCGACAGCCAAATCTGGGGTGAGGATCCACTCTCCAAAGTGGCTAATGCTTGCGAGATAACAACCTTGTCCCTTCTGGTTTGTGCTCTAAGGCGACAGACCAACCATAGGCAGACCACGCATCCTCCCAAGCAGCAGGCTAAAAACATTCCGACTCCCACCCGCTCTTTGGAAAAGGACACCGCAGAGGCAATCCAGTCAGTAAATTGTGACAGCCCACAGCATCATTGGTTTAGCTATCACAGGGATTGCTATTAGCACTGTTGCTAACAGCAGGAAGATCAGCTGCATCTTCAAGAGCGGGTTCTGCTGCAGTCTCCACCGGCTTGGTCAGTCTCGTTGGCACCCAGTGAGGTACTTCTTGACTCTGTGGAAAAACACAAACAGCTCCCCTGGATCTCGTTATTACCGGATCCGGTCCATACCATTTATTATTAATAACATCCTTCCACATAACCATGTCTTTAGTATCCATGGAGTCTCTTGTCATATGCCGATCTGCGGCAGACTGATCGTTGTCATTTAGAATTAAAAAATTAAGGGTAAAGAGCGCAAGAGAAAGTCTTTCCCTGGGGGATGCGGACTCAGCAACTCCCCCTTTTTGTTTTTGAAGCATTTCTTTTATGCTTCTATTAGCTCTTTCCACTATACCTTGTCCTTGAGGATTGTAGGGCAATCCGGTGGTGTGGGCAACCTGCATTTGTGCGCAAAAGGCGCGAAAACCATGGGAAGTATAAGCAGGGCCATTATCCGTCTTGAGTCTAAGGGGCTTTCCCCAAGCTGCCCAAGCTTCTAAGCAGTGTATTCTGACGTGAGACACCTTTTCTCCTGCCAGAGGTGTGGCATGAATGACACCAGAAAAGGTGTCCACAGACACATGTAAATATTTCAACTTACCAAATTCCGTCAGATGAGTAACATCCATTTGCCATAGGGCGTTTGGTCTCAACCCCCTGGGGTTTACCCCCACATGGGGAGGATGAAGAAAGGTAACACAAGATTTACAGGCTTTAACAATATCTCTTGCCACATGCCTGGACAAATTATATCTTTTCCTAAGGGTATTAGCAGGTACATGATACAATCTATGAAAGTCTTTTGCCAATTCTACAGGATCAGCAGCAACCAGAGCCATAGCCCGAGTTGCCTGGTCCACCAAATCATTACACTTTGCCGTCGGGCCCGGCAACATAGAGTGGGCACGAATATGTCCAATATAAAAAGGATGTTTTCTGTTTAAGATAAGGGATTGAATCTGTAACAAAACATTAGAAATTGTACTGGCCTGCTTAACTGAAGCAGCAACTTCAAGAGAAGCAACGGTATTTACAACATATAATGAATCAGAAAATAAGTTAAAAGGTTGATCAAATCTTTTAAAATCTTCAAGCACAATTAAACATTCAACAGCCTGTGGGGCATTCGGCCGAAAATTAAAGACTGCCGGCTGTTTGTGTCCTAGAACAAAAAAGGCACCTTGTCCAGATTTTGATCCATCCGTAAAGATGGTTAGAGCATCAACCAAGGGCTCCTTTGAAGTGACAACAGGAAAATACACTAAATTTTTGTTAACTATGGCAAGCAGAGGATGCTTAGGATAATGATTATCAATTACATTTGGAAATGAGCAAACAAGAATTGCCCACATATCCACTGTGGCTGCTAAAATTTCAACTTGTTCACGGGTGTATGGAATAATTAATTTATCTGGAATTTTTGCAAAGTGCATCAAACAATACTTTATACCCAAAATTGCCTGCTTTTTTTAAATTTTTTTTATTTTTATTTTTTTATTTTTATTTTTATTTTTTTATTTTTTTTTCTTAGATCAAAATTGCCTGTTTAGCCACTAATTCAGGAAAATATTGAACAGTTTTTGCTCCCACAGAATCATAGCATTAATAGTTAGCCTTCGAAGCAAGGCAGTGGTATAATTAGCCGTCACCCCATAAGTCCTGACTGCCTCAGCTAAATCTTTTAACTGGGAGTAGGAAACCGGCTCAAAATCTCTTTCATTAGTAATGGGATTCTCAAAGACTGGGAAAGCGGCTGCTAATCGCGACCAGGTGTTTTCTTTTATAAAGTGACTCTTCCCTGCTGGCGGGCACGGCGGGGGGGCCGACGGGTGAGGGGCAGCTCCGTTTCCTCTTCCTGGCTGTTGCGGTACTCCCACCCCTAGGGGGCGCCACCCTCCATATCTGTCTGCCTCGTGCTCCGCCGCAGCCTCTTCTAAGTCTTCACTATCAGCTGGATCGAGCTGTTCTCCCTCCTCCTCTAACATTTCTTCCTCTGAGTCACTCACAAGATTACTATATTCTTGGTCCCGCCCTTCCACATGTAGGGCTGAGAACCGGTTTGCTTTTAAAGAAAGGCACGGGGGTCTCCTCGAGAGCCCCTCCCTAAAACCCTTCTCCTTTTGTGAGGGGTGCAGCCCCTCTTGCTTTAATTCTTTAGGATCCTTTTGTCTTTTTTCCCTTTTTCTTTTAGGCCTATTTTCCTCCCCCTTACTGTATGCTGACTCTGATAGACTATCCTGATGCTGCGTTAGTACTTTGCGTCCTTCCTGGATTAAATCAAACCCTCCCTCCTCGAGGCAAGTGCGCACCATCAAAAAGACAAGCCACAAGGGAAGAAGCAATGCAAGCAACCAATAAATATCTAAATCTACAGTGAACAGCATACCGGGGGATATTTACCGACGTCTCCTCTCTGCGTGTTGAGTTCTGGCTCCAATTCGGCCTCTCGCGCGGGTCCCGTCCCAGGTTCGTTTCCGGGTTTCAGCACCACTTGTAGCGACCGTCTACTCGACCAGCAAGGAAAAACGACCACCACACCAGGAGTCTTCTCAGATCACGCTTTATTGGAGAGCCTTTTAGTTGTAGGAGAGCTTGGGCGCGAGAGAGCGTGCACCCGAAACATGGCCACTTATATAGGGAATAGGAACACGGGCCTTTCTATTGTTGGTCGCCTGCCTTTCACCGTCACCAGGTGTCATGGGATTGGCTGGGGACTCTACCTGGCTCGCGCACACGCACAGCCCAGGCATCCCGCCAAGCACCGTCTGGGGTGGTTACCTCAAAGCTGCAAGGGAGTGGGCGGAGTCTCGCCTCGGCTCCCTACACTTACCCAAAAGACCACCAGAGACCGTCACCAATGTAAAATCAAAGGAGTCTTTATTGGAAGCTTGATCTTGTTCCCCCCAGTGTACATGGCAGCAGCCCATGATGCCGAGAGGCCCCAAGCCCATGGTTACAACACTTTTTATACACTTTTTTAGGGAAGGTAGGGCTTCCCGTACATCATAATTTCTTGTAACAAATCACTACAAACCCCAGGAAAATCACAAAACAACTCTATAGTATGATTGGCACACTACAAAGTGGGAAAGGACCAGAAACAAGTTGTTGGTTAGATCAAGGGGGCCTACGTTCTTTAAACTGGTTGGCTTGCACCACAGAGGAGTCTCAAGAGGATACATGCTAAACTGCAGAGTTCCTTTTTTAAACAAACACCACCTGTGGCCTGACTGCAGCGTCACCAAGCACTCCAGCACCTGCCTGCCTGGGTTTTCCCAAGGATTGTTTACATTCCTAGTCCACTGGGAATTGCTTCTTCTGTTCATTCTCAGTTAGGGTTCATGGTCAGCTGCATAACTCATACTTCAGAAGATGCTCTCTAGCTCAAGATGAAGTCACCTAGGCCTCAGTCTTCTCAGTGTCATCTTCAGATTGAGCCTGGGAATGTTCAAGTCTCCAAGGATGTACTGCACAGGCATCCTGTGGCAGATGCCAGCCAGGTGGTCAATGGTGAACTCAAGGTGCCAGGACTTTTCATAGCCATGTGCTTGGGTAGAAGGCTCTATCACTGATGGTCGAGGTTGTCAGGCAAGGTCATGGCTCCAATTTCCTGACACACCTGACCTGGGATCATCCTCCTTCTTCATCTTCCTTGCCCCCCCCCCGCCTTGACACTCCCTCACCCCAAAACCTCCCTAGATCTTGGACCAGAAAATAAACTTATTGGGGCTGGGGATGTTTGAAACCTGGTGACACAGCCTGAGCCTTAGGGTCTACCTGAGGCTGCTTCCCTCTGCAGTCGGTGACCACAAAGTTCCTGGATGTCATAAAGTTGCTGAGGGGTCATTGGCTTGGTCCTACATACTGTCTTTAAGCTCTGAAACTGTCCCCATAGATATTGTGAATGGTTGGCTCCCTTCATCCAGGGACTCCAAACCAAGGCTCACATGCTCCCTTCTTCCCTTCCTTTCTTCTTTTTCTCGCACCGTCCTCCTCTCTCTTTCCTTTCTTTCTCTGACTCCTGGGCCTTGAACTCAGAGCCTAGGTGCTGCCCCTGAGTCTTTGTACTCAAGGCCAATGGACTAAGGTTTGACCCTCACATCCACTTCTTGCATTTTCTTTTTGGTAGTTAGTTGGAGATAAGAGTCTTACAGGCTTTCCTGCTCAGAACTTAAGCCTCTATCTTCCCATCTTAGCCTCCTAAGTAGCTAGGATGACAGGCATGAAGCACAGGCATCCAGCTCAAACCAAGGTTTCTTCATGTGTTGTGGAACCAGCACTGGAAATTTTCATCATCTATAACTTATCCCCCCCAACCCCCTGAGCTTGGCGCACACTGTAACTCTTTGTTGGATAAATAAATAAGCATCTGTCTATGACAATACTACAGAAAAGTGCCATCTGATTCTGGTAAGCATCTTGGGTGGGCATAACCTGATGTAACTCTCCCACAGCTCTCCCTATGCCCTCTTCCTGTCCTTCTGGCGCCACCGCACTTAACTCTTTTGGCTCCGAGGATGTGAGCCACGATGTACTTGCTGGATACTGTGGCCTCTGGGATGCCTATCTTAAAGATCTCTGTCCAGAGGCTGACCAGCTTTGTGGCACTCAGTTCCCTACTCAGGTGTGAACAAGGTTTCCGTGCGCTGAACGCCTGGCTGAAGGGGCATACTCTCCACCGCCTGGGGCCAGACAGGATGGTCCACCATATCCGGCCCCCAAGTTTCATGTTGCAGAGAAAGGATCCTTGATGCATCCCAGATCTCTGAATCTCCCAGAGTCCAGTACAGGTGATAGGAATAGTCTCTGCTTACAGCTGGCAGGCAGGGGATGGCGAGGTCACAATCTCTGCTCCCCACAACATTCTCAACTGTGGTGGCCACCCTAGACAGAGCCAGAGGCTAATCAGTAGCTGCTGGAGAAAGTCAGTCGGGGCACGATGTTCGTAGCAGGAGACCATCTGGCTAGGGAACTCTACCTGTGTTGCTTTGAACATCATTGTTCCGCAGCTGAAATGGTCTGTCTAATTTGACCCATAATCCCAGGTGTTAGTGGAAATTGCCAACTTCAAGTAAAAACCTTGGAAAAGATGGCATTTCACTTGTCCTAATCAAACTTAAAGGGTTCCAAAGTCAGTGGACTCTTTTCCTTCCAGACAACCTATAGCAGGTTACAGAAACTGGCATTCAGAAAGCCCAAGCTAACTGCCATGTCCTGATACTGAGCAGGCTCCAGCAGAGAGAACACACTTGCCTACCACTGCCCAGCTGGAAACGGACCAGGCAGAACAGAGATTGGAATCTGCAGGACTCCAGGGAGGACTGCACAACAGTGCACTGACCAGGAAGGGAATCCACACCACCAGTGGGGGCCTGTAGCTCCCTGCCCAGATGCCCACACACACAACAATGTCCTGGGTAAGGTTCCCCTCTCATCTTTTGTCGTGGTGAGCCATCAGCCATATCACACCATTCACTACTTCCCAGACCCTCCTAGCTTCACAGCCCCTGCCCTCCTCCCCCACATCTCATTCCCTAATTATGTTTGGCAGACACATTCCCAAGCCTTGAATTAGTTCCAACTATACACATGAGAGCAGAGTGTCTGGGTGGAAGATTGCGGTTGTGGTTACACTCATGAGCCTTCTGGCTGAAGACAGAAGGACAGGTGTCCACTCTGGTCTGCGCTTCCCACGGGCCTCCTAGTAGAGAGCTACACAGGCCCAGAAGCTACAGTGGGCTACAGGAAAGGGGAAGAGGGAGGTGGAAAGAAGTGGAAAGGTAATCTACTGAAACTTTCTCCAAAGATGCCATGAAATGATGAAGGAGAAAAGAGAAATTGTGGCTGGGCTTGTATTGGGCATTCATGAAAAAAGAACAACAAATACACATACACAAAAATAAAATGCTTTTGCTCTTTTTAGACACGGTGACTAAAGTATATTTTCATTGTTCTCATCTCCCTACACTCCCCAAACACACACACACACACACACACACACACACACACACACACACACACACACACACACACACACACACACACAAATACAAACCAGTGACAGAAGACTCATTCATGCAGCACTTGCAATTTACCACCTGATCATTCACAGTCAGGCTGTACAAGGAGAAAGATGATATCTCTCTCTCTCTCTCTCTCTCTCTCTCTCTCTCTCTCTCTCTCTCTCTCTCTCTCTCTCTCTCTCATCTGGGAAATGTACAAGCTCGAGCATGGGGATTCCCTGGTCAGAACCAGGGCATCCCACCAAGGGGAACATTGCTCTAATAACATAGAACCACCCTGCCTCTCCCTTTCTCCAGGGAAAGACCCCTCCCATTGGGAACAACCAGCCTTGAGTCCCCTATGCTAGGACTCTGGGTGAAGGAGTCCTGAGACAGGTGGCTTCTCAGAACCAGGAGAGAAAACAAAGAAGGGGGTCATAGTGCCTCCAGAGGGGTGTCTGACCTGGGGTGGGGGCAGTGTTGGGGAATTTGATGGAGTCCTAAAGGCTATATATATGGATGGACTCCCTACTTCCAGCCTAGATGCTTCTGGGTGACTTGGTAGATTCTTGAGGAGGATGAGGAGACCAAATGGACCAGGAGCACTAGCAGAGCTCGAAGAGCTGGGAAATATGAAAACCCTGGGAAAACTGTTAACAGCTGGCATGGGAGGGGGACAGGACAGGTGTATGTGTGTTGGAGGAACACACCTCCCAAATATTCACCACCCATCTGACCCCCAGTGCTCTCACCTCCCTACTGGGCTCTTCTGGGACCTCCTCAGGTGAAGGTGTGACTGAGCACAGAAGACAGACAAGGGCTCCCACAACAATAAGGGGGCCTATCTTCTGCATCCAACAGCCTCTACCCCCAGAAAAAAAGGAAAAGACCCAGAGCTGCTGCTACCCACCTCTGACTAAAGCCATCAGGTTCCCTTCAGCGAGAGGAAGGGTGCAGATATGTGGCTGTGTGGCTCCTACTGCTCCAGGCCAGGGGCTCTGGGATGTCCCCTCCTCACCCATTTCTTCATCTTCCCTTTTCCTGGGGACACTGGCCACTAGGGATGGGGATTGGATCCCAGGGTCAATACCCCACCGCAGCAACTGGGTCTCATTTGTGGCAGAGCCAGGGCGGACTGTGGGGCATGAGGGAGGTGCAGGTGGGACAGGAGAGGGGAGGCAGGAGGCACAGGTCTGGGTCCACTGGGGGAGTGACAGGAAGTCACGAGGTACAGGGGTCACGGGGTGTGGGCCCAAGGGAAAGCCACTTATATGCGTTGCTGGCAGAAGCTATAGGCGGCTGCTCCTGGTGCTTGAGGGCCTTGGAGTCTGAGGACCTGGGGTTGGGTCAGGTATGGGCCACAAGCAGGTTAGGGCTGCGCCATTTCTGCCAGACAACTGAGAGTGGCAGCAAGGATCTGAGCTGGCAGCACCATATGTGAAATGCGGCACTGCTGGGAGCAGGCAGGGGCATCTGTGTGTGCCTGGGTAAGCTGTAAGCTTCCTCTGCTCCTCCTCCTCAGCTGTTGCTGCTGCCCATTCCTCAGCAGCCTCTTCCATCACCTCACCAGCCTCCTCCCCAGGGGCCTCTGCTTCCACCCCCGCCCCATCTCAGCAGCCAACTTCTCCACTGCTGCACCTCAGCCACTGCTACCTTGCTCCCCCAGCCAGGATCTCAGACTTATTGATGCCATGGACACCTCGCCTCCATGGGGCTGGTCGGAAATATAGCTTCTGTGCTGGCTCCGCATGCTCTCTGCTCCTTGCCAAGACCCGCACTATGATCTAACTGGCCGCCAACCGCTAAAGCTGCTTCCCCTCCTGCATGTGCTTGCTCTTCTCTCTGACCTCACTCTCGCACTCCACTCATCTCCTAGGCTGCCCCACCCCCGCCTGTGCATGTGCGCCCACCCCCCGGGGCCCTGACCTTGGCTGCCATTGCAGTGTGCCCCTGGACCCCCCTCCCCTGGGTTCGCCCCCTCACCCCAACTACAATGGCAGCCCTGACTGGGCCCTGGTGCTTCCAGGCCATGGAAGCTTCCAGGCCATGGCAATTGCAGCCTCACTTCAGCATAGCACTCCCCACCAACCCCAGTACCTGCCCAGGGAAAACTAGTCTCCTCTCAGCCCCACTCCTTCTACTCCACACACCAAGCAGGTGCATGGTGACCCGTGTGTGTGTGTGTGTGTGTGTGTGTGTGTGTGTGTGTGTGTGTGTGTGTGTGTGTGTGTGTGTGTGTGTGTGTGTGTTTGATTGTGTTTGTGTGCCTCTGATTGTTGGGGATAACTACCACTCAAGGACTCAGAACATAGCACCCTTTTGAATGACGCAATATACAGCACACTTCCATAAAAAGCACAAAGCACCCTGTGTAAAGGACTCAGCACAGAGTTAACTTTGAAAATCTCAGCAGATAGTAACCTGTGTAGAGAACTCAGCACACAGCACTATTTGAAGGAGGGAGACCATATCCTGCAATGTAAAGGACTAAGTGCATGACATGTTTTGAAAAACTCAGCTTGTAGCACACTTTCCCAGGTACCCATTACATAGCACCCTGGGTTAAGACTCCACACACAGCACCCTTTGAAAGGCTGAGTATGTAGCACACTGTGTAAAACACTCAGTGCACAGCACCCTTTGAAAAACTCAGCATATAGCACCATTTGAAGGACAGTACAGAGCACCCTGTGTAAAGGACTTGGCACACAGCACTAGAAAAACTCACCTCATCCTTCTCTTCCCAAGGGTTCAGCACATAGCAGCACCCTTTGGGATGAATTAGCACACCACACTTTTTGAAGGACTCAGCATACAGTACATTGTGTAATGGACTCTGCACACGGTACCCTTTGGAAAACCCAGAACAGCCCAACCTTCTTAGGGACTCAGAACATAGCACCCTTTGTGATGACTCAGCAAACAGCACAAAACCCCCATGTGGGAAGGACCCAGCAAACAGCTCCCCGTGAAGGTGTCAGCACATAGCTGTATGTCACAAATTCAGCTGTCATTAGAATTAGTGTGCTTTCTTCAGTATCACCATTCTTCAGAAACACTTCCCAAATCCTATTAGTTCACATTTAGCTAACCTGTGTTTTATGGAGGAGGGTCAGCTGAGGGGTCTTGAACTCAAAGCTTGGGGGCCCTGTCTCTGAGCTTTTTGTTTCAATGCTAAAGCTCTACCATTTTGAGACACAGCTCCAATTTTGTTTTTTTGGGATTGTTCTTTGACAGGCCTTACAGTGATCAGAAAGGCCAAGTAGGGGTGTCCATGGGCAAAGGCTCTTAGCTTGGCCTGGAGCTGACCTCTCCCTTCCTTGTGCCCCTCGGAGCCAGGCCTCCTGGAGCTCTCTTGGCCTAGGGTGGAACAGACCTGCTCTGGCATCAGCACTCAGGGTGAGCAAAATCAGCTTGGCCTGGGTCACTTTCCCAAATTGAACTGTAGAGGATGATGGCGGGGGGGGGGGGGGGAGGCAGAGGGAGAGGGGAGGGGCGATGTCCCGTGTCTGGCCACCAGGGGGCAGGAGTCTCCCACCATAGGGATTGGACCTGCGAGTTGTGTTTACTCTTGCTTCCCTGGGGTCCCCATCAAACTTCAAAGCCACCCTGGACATCAAAGTCCTTGAGACTCCTACCTACATTTAACTATAGAAAAGCAAGTGGGGCTATGGCTCAAGTGGCAGAGCGCTAGACTTGACCAAGAAAACTCAAGGATAGAGCCTAGGCCTTGTCTTCACACACACATACATACATGCACACACACATACACACACACACACACACACACACACACACACACACACACACACCACATGCATGCAAAATCAAAGATTTCTACACTGCAATCTTTGGGTATTCTCTACCTTTTCCCCACTAAGCCTGGTGGTTGTTGGCCTAAGAGTTTGATGCATACAACACCATCTGGCATCTTTGATTTTAAGGAACAGAATGGATAGAATGTCAGCCTTCCTCCATCCCAGCTCCTTAGTCAGGTCAATGTCTATCCAGACTCTTTGGGGCTCCTTTTACAGACTCGCCAAGAAGCCTTCAAATGGTATCACATGCTGTGCACTGGTAGCTCACTCCTGTCATCCGAGCTACTTAGGAAGCTGAGATCTGGAGCTTTATGGTTCCAAGACAGCATGGGCAGGAAATTGTGTGAGACTCTTATCCTCAATGAACCATCAGAAAACAAGAAGTGGCCCTGTGGCTCAAGTGATGAGTTCTAGCCTCGAGAAAAAGAGCTTAGGGACAATGCTCACAGCCAACAACAAAAAGGAGAGGTATTGCATGTTGGCTCTGGGATTAGCATGGGCCAAATGTAATTGGAATTTTCAAGTGCTCCAAGACAAAGCAGTACCTCCTTGAGTCCCTGCTCCTGCATCTCGTCTCACCCACTGGCCTTGGCCATGCTTTAGGTCAGCATGGTCCTGGCAGGACAGGAGGGCTTCAAGGAGGAAGATCCCAGAGCAATCACCCCACCTCTTTCTGCCCTGCTCACCCTGCTGTTTCTGCTCTTTGCCATAGACCTTCTTCCTGGAATTCATCTGTGAGGTCATCACCACCAATATAGTGGTGAATGGTGGTGGTCCAGGCTAACACAGCAGTCAGAGGTGGAAGTGGGTCTGGGACTAGGACCTTCCATGCTAAGTATAGGCTTTAGGCCAGGACTGACCTCTATTTCATCCTGAGCCTTGCAGGGGTGGGGAGTCAGTGTAGACTCCACATTGAGTCAGGTAAGATCGGAATCTGTAGAACCACTTGTGTGGGGAAGGATGTGGGGCTCAGGGGGGCACTGTTGTTGGTACTCCTCTAAGGACTCCCCTCTCCCTCTCTCATCCCTCAATGGTAGAAGAGAAACTTCAACTAAGGGTGTGGGAAGAGGGGTCTGAGGAATATTTCTGTGTGAACCAGACTTGTGCTTCATAGTCATCCTACCTCCTACTTTCTATTTATCTGAGGAATGGTCATATGGATTTGGGAGGACCAGGGATCATCCTAGCTGAGAATGTGTCTTAGCTGTAGAGTAGTTGCCTAGCACGCCTGAATCCCTGGGTTTGATTCCACACAGAAAAAGCTGGAAGGAGAGGTGGCGCTCAACTGGTAGAGCAACAGACTTGATCAAAAAGAGCTCAGGGACAGTGGCCAGGCACTGAGTTCAAGCCCCAGGACTGGAAGAACAAATCTTTGTTGGAGGCTTTTTTTTCCTTTGAAAACAAATTATTCTTTGTGATAAGCAAATGGCCACCAATGGGCCATTAGATGTCCCTTGAGTTTTGGCCGCCTCCTGGCAGCCTCCGCCTTACCCAACCCGCAGTTTACCCTTCCCATCACCTGGCAGATAGAGGCATGAGAGAAGGCAACCTGGCCACCTACTTGTGGTGGCTGCTGAGGTTTTAAGAGTCATTATGTCACATAGAAAGTTATCATCTGCATGAGTCTACAGAAGAAAGGGAGGGAGCAGCCCTTGCCCAAGCCCTCGAGCTGTAGGCTGCTCTGGGTGTGGGGCATCTGCCACAGGATGTGCTCCGTGGGGGAATCCTCTATGTGGTCGGGAACTCTGACCTCTCCTTTGGCAGTTTCCAAGGGTCTTGAAGTTGCAATTCTTCAAAACCTTTCTGCTCCTCCCTCATTTCGCCCACTCTGGAGCATGAGGTGTCTGAAGGGGCAGTGGTGGCGGGGGACTCGGCCTATGAAGGCATCTGGAGCATTCTGTCAGCCCCTTCCCCTGCGAGTAGCAACAGCAGCTCTCTCTTCTCCATCTTCTGGGAGAGCTGTCACACATGCTTGTCTTTCTCCAAACACAGCTCATCCAGGATGAACATCTGCTCTTTACACAACAGGAAGGACTCCTCTATGGTGCAAATGTGTGCTGACAGCTGGCTGCATCGATGGTGGAGTTAATCTGCTGGACTATGTAAGTCCACCTCATCATGCAGGTCATGGACGAAGCAGATTTTCTTCTTGGATGCCCACGTGTCCCACTTGCCATTCTCATGCCTACTGTGGTAGCAGCTCATGGGATGGGAGGCTTGTGGCTCCAGCAACATCTTGCACTGAGCTGCTGTGTTAGCAGGGCGCCTGCAGTGGGGCCGCCGCTCAGCCTTTGAGAGTGCTCGCAGAGCCATGTCACTCTAGGTCTGGGGCATGTCTCTGTCTTCTGCAATAGTCACGTTGGAGGAAGTCACCTCCTCACCTTTTGCTTCTCCTGGGCTCACAACTTCCACTCCCCAGGGAAAGCCAGGAAGCTCAGCTGGGCCTGCAGGCTCTCCTCCTGTGGTCTGGTCACTTCCAGGAACTTAAAAGTGTCCTGCCACTTTTGGGGCACCTGGTCCCCCCAGTTGGTTGGGCCCTGCACTTGTTTCAGCTGGGTGTGCCTCTGCAGGGTCTATTGCAGGGCCTCCTCAGAGTTGAGCCACTCATTGGAGGCAATGTGCTGCTCACAGGTGGCTCTGAGCTCCTGCAGCTGGGCCAGGGACTGTTCCTGCTGCTCCTGCAGCTCCCAAGCTGCTTGGCGCTCTCTCTCACTTAGCCACCTCTTTACATTCATCTATCTTCTCCTCTGAGTGGACTAGCTGTTCCCACAGATGTTTCTTCACCTGCTGCTCTGAGTCCAGGATGCTGGTGAGCTCCTCCTTCTCACCACTTACCCTGTGGAGAGCATCCCACAGCAGAGCCAGCTGTTCCTCTTGTTATGGGTTTAACACACATGTGCATCGTGGGGTCTCGGGATCTCATGCCAATCCTTGGCCTTTTCCTCCAGTCTCTGTAGTTCCTCCTGCTGCTCCGCATTCTGGTGACAGAGCCTCTGGTTTTCCTTGACCTGGATGTGAAGTTGTTTCTCCAGGTTTTTCAATTCCATCTGTCTATGGTATTCCTGGGCCTGCAACTGCCGCTCAGCCTGAGATGGTTCTGCCAGCTTCCTCGTCAGTTCCCCCAGCTCGTTCTCTAGGTCAAGCACCTGCCTCATACTTTGCTCCTTCTCCTCTGCCAGTTGGTTCACCTGATCGGTGAGCCAAGGAACCTCCTCCTCCATTCAGGCCTGTCAATGATCAGGTCCTCCGTGAAGGTGTTTCTCTCCAGATGTGCTGAGTTGACCATCCAGCTCAGATTGTCCAATAGTCTCTCCAGTAACCCCGCCCCACCAGCACTTGTTGGAACTTGCAAATTCTGTTCTTCCTGTTACTCTTCTGTGTCCAGAGCATTTCCAGCTTCTCCTGAAATTCTGTGTTCACTTTCTCCAGATCATCGAAACTTCTGGTCTTTTCCTTGAGCTGAAGTGTCACATATTTCAGCTCTTTGAAGAACATTTCTTTCTCCTTCTGTGCAGTAGTGACCACAGAAGCCGCCATCTCCAGTTCTGCCATGTGCCGTTTTGAGACCTACAGGTGGCTGGTGATAACTCCTTGCTCTATTTCTCTGCCATTGGCTGCCTGCTTGACTTGGGCCAGTGCAGATTGTAAATCACTTTCTGCTGAAACCAACCTCTGTATGGGTGGCTTGTGGATCTCTAGCTCTGTTTTTGGTGCTTCGTGCACCTGAGCTATCTTCTCCCTCTCTTTCTCCAGTCAATCCAGCAGGTTTGTCTTTTCCTGCTTCAGTGGTTGGATCTTGGCACAGAATGCCTGGTTTCTTTTGCTGCAATCCACGGTGGGTATCACATGTCGCTAGCACCTCTGCAGATCCTTGGTGGTATCAGGCACACTGACTGTGACTGTGTCCAAAGGCAAGGGAGGCCCGCAATCTGCATCACCTTTGGCCACACGCTCCGTAGAATCACGCTCCCCAGTGGTGTTTGTCGTGGGGATCCCTCCCTTTTTCCTGTTCTTTGTTTTCTTGAATGTTGCAGGTCTGATGGAAGGATTCTTCTGCCGGTGTTCTGGCAGTAGTTTCTTGTCCATAGCTCTCTGATGGAGTCTTGTTGTTTCAGACATCTGAGCACTGGGATGGGAAAGATGGGCTGGCCACATTACCAGGCTCTGGGAAATCCTCTATTCTCCTACTCACTGACTAGGATGTCAATTTCCTATTCTATTCCAAAGTCTCCTCGAATCTCCTGCTCACCACTCAGCCACCTCTACCTTCCTCAACTGCTGTTGGTAGTGTCGAACAACTGACGGAATCCTGGTGCTGGGCAGCATGGAATGTGGGCATGGCTACAATTCTTGTATTGCATTGGTCAAAAAGAACCATGAAAAATGGGGGTGTGGCCTGAATTATGAGATGCAGGCACCATGGATGGAGTCAAGATGACAGCGGCTCCCCCAGCCCCTTTCCGAGGGAACTCTGTCCAATTCAGTTGGGTACAAGAGGGTGACGTGCTTTAGTCGGATGGTTGCACAGATTGTTTTGTATGTCTGTTTGTTGCCAGTCCTGGACCTTGAACTCAGGATCTGGGCACATTCTTTGAGCTGCTTTTGCTCCAGTGGTAGCCCTCTACCACTGGAGCCACACAGCTTTGTTGACACTGAAGTTGGATCGGGGTCTCAAGGACTTTCCTGCCTAGGGTGAATTTGCCCATGATCCTCCTATCACAGCCTTGTAAATATCAAGGAGGCCTGCTGAGAGCCACTGGTTCCTGCTTAATCATTAATGTTCCTGTTCTTGGACAGACCAGTGAGTTCCCTATCCTCAGGTTTAAGTGGTGGGAGCTGGAGCCCACAGTTTGAATCCTGGTGCTGCCACCTCCAAATGGCAGGAGAGCCTCAGAAATTCATTATTGTCTATACGAATACCAATGGAATGTGATTTATGTTATGACTGAATGGGCAGTTCTTAAATGATTCTAGGATAAAATTATATACAATTTTGTTATAGAACACTGATCATCAATACTTTATGAAGCATTGAAACATTCACATTCATTAAATGGAGGCATAATGAAACACCTAAGAATTGGTATTTCATTTCCTAAGAATTGGGCCTCACATAGTAAAAAGGTGTCATTTTTTTTCTGCCAGGATTGGGATTAGAACTCTTAGTCTGGGTAACTCTGTTACACTGTGTGGAATGAGGAAGCTGGCCTCCTTGAAGTCAAGAAATTCATGTGTACAGCTCAGGTCTGAAATCAATCCCCAACACTAGAAAACATCCTATTCATGTACATTTTAAATATGTGATTTATATTTACATACATATGTTGACTCCATATTGCTTTCAGTGTACTTATTCATTTTATGTTTTGTTTCATTCATGTAGTGACTATTTTATTGATTATTATGGCACATAGAACATTGCTTACATTGATTACATAGGATATAGGTCTGCATACGTATTACAATTATAGCAAACACCCAGGACTTTCACAGGAAAGGAAAACATGTGTCACCATCAGCTTCTTATTCCACGATTCATTTTGTCGGAGTGCTGGTATCTGAACTCATGGCCTACAAGGCCCAATTCATGAATGGGTGAGTGTCAACACACCATCCTGGGGCAAAATGAATTGACAGGCAGTTCCTAGGACCTTATCTCGAGCCCCAGGTTTTGAAAAAATAAGAACAGAGTGACACCCAGATGGTAGTATGCTAATAAATATATATCTTTATAGAGTGTCAGAGATGTCTATCCATTATTCAGTTATAAAGACTACATTCCTACCAAAACTTGGGTATTTATTATGCCTCCATGTAATTTATGTTATTATTTTCATCCTTAATAAACGATTAAGTAAATCAGTGTCCTGAAATTATTGTGTCCCTGTGAGAAATAGTATTCTTTTAATGCTTCATAAGATAATTAAATAAAATCAATCAGCTGACTGAAATCATGAAGTCTAATTTTATTCAAGTATCATTCATGAGCAAATTATTCAACTGTGACATTGATAACATTCCATCGTTATTCCTCTAGATGGGAACGAGTCTCTTAGGATGTCCCACCATCCAGAAGTGGCATGACTGGAATTCAAACTGGAGACCTATGTTGCCGTGGACGACTATGGCTTCTTCAAACGCCCACCAATACAAAAAAATATTTAGCTCCCTGGTTTGCAATTCGCGCCATTTTTCTGCCAGGCCAAGGATTTGTACTCAAGGTCTGGGTAAATATGCAGCACTGTGCGGGATGGGAATCTGACCATGCTTGAAGACAAGAAAATCAGACCTGTTCCCTAGGCCTGAATTCAAGCCTCAGGCCTGGAAAACATACTCCTAATATCCATTTTAAAGATAGAATTTATATTTCTATACAGATATTCAGTTCATATTGTGTTTGGTATGGTGATTCATTTTATGTCTTGTTTTATTCATTTATTTACCAATTATTTTATTTATTTGGATGACACCGCTACCATTTATTACATTGTTTACATCCTATCACATAGCATCTAGATTTGTAGATATGTTCTCCATCATATCTGACACCCAGGACTCTCCCAGAAAAGGAAATCATGTGTCACACTTGGCTACTTACTCCAAGATTAAATTTTTGGCAGTACTAGGATCTGAACTCAGGGCCTAGCAGGCCCAATTCATGAATGGATGAATGTGAGCATGGCAGCCTCTAGCCAATGAAGCTGTCAGGTGGTTCCCAAGTGCTGAGATCCAGCCCCAGGTTTGGCCAAAACAGTGATGCATGGATAGGCAGATGGTGCTATACAAATAAATATATATTGGTAAATGTCACCGACTGCCTCGGTCGGGACGACCGAGGACACCTAGGGGAGGAACCTGGAATAGGGGGGGAGATGGCAAAAAGACAACTCACACACATTAGGAGTGGATGCTGAGTGCGATTTAATGCAGAGGATAACAAACTTTTATAGCAAAAAGTCTCCATAAGAAAGGGCAAAAGGTTACACAATCTTGCTTCAGGGCTTCATTCTTGGATGGTCACCAGCTGGTCGCCTGAAAGGGCAAAAGTTTACACAATCTTGCTACGGGGCTTCATTCTTGGGTGGTCACCAGCAGGTCACCTGAAAGGCACTTGTTTCTGGCTTATCTCTAAGAAATATAATGGGTTTCGATGTTTGTCACCACCTATCCATTACCTTATTTCTATAGAGGCCTTAATTGTCCCATAAGATTTTTCCTGTTCCCTCTTTAACAGTAAGGTTACAGAGGCCTAGATCTAGCAAGTCTCTTAGTAAATGAAAGAGAGTAACAGGAAGTTCTTTCTCCTAAGTAGTTATCTCAGCAATTGCCATACATTCTTTCTGTTCTAGCCACGCCTAAAGTTTCTTGTAAATCTCTTACAAACAATTCCTTCTGCTGAAGTGACATCGTGAAACCCCCAATACTTTTATATTTACTCATGACTTGTCTACTAGCCTCCATAAGAGGTGTTTCAGGGTAGCACTTAACTCTGGTGAGTTAGTCATATTTTTAAAACACTCATCAAATATTGGAGTTGTCAGCACTCTTAAGAAAGAGCTTTGAATAAGGGAACATTGACAATGAGTAAGTACAATGAACAGCAGAAACAGTAAAAGATTAGTAGGTACTCTTACACAGTGGAGAAAAGAAAAGCAAGAACACATCTTTCCCTGGGGTTTGCCAGCCTTTTCAGGAGTAGGCCTCTTTGAAGCCCTATTCTCCGAGGTAGACTTTGGTGAAGTTCCAATACTCAGAGATAGGTCTCTGTAAAGCCCCATTCTCTGAGGTAGACTTCGGTGAAGTCCCAATACTCAGAGATAGGTCTCTGAAGCCCCATTCTCAGGTCTGAAAGCTGGTTTCCCATGCTAAGCAGACTCCACTGGAGTGGGCGTGGCATTTGCCCTTTTTTATTTTTTAGATGTGCCAGAGAAATTTCTTCTCCTATAGAGGAGATGGAGCGGAAGACTAGTTTGAAGAGGACTGGAAAGACAACAAGAATACATATAACAATTAGTGTTATGACTCCAAATGTAACTAAATAGTGCCACCAATCTAAAGGATTAAGACTTTTTAATCCTTTCTGAAAGTCTTCTGCCAAAGAATTTATCCCTGTGTTTTCTAAATGAGCTTGACTAAGGGCTGAGGTATTTTCCTGTAGCTGTCCTATATCATGAGTTAAGCTATTGTCCTTCCAGATTCCTTTTAAATGCACTTTGGAAGCTTCCCAATCCAAGCTCTCATTATATGGCCATGGGGTAACACAAATATATTTAAATGACTGATGACATCTAGTTGTCAGCTGGGTTTTAAGATTATTGACTTCAGTCCCTAACTTTAAGACTACTTCCTTCTTCTTCTTCTTCTTTTTTTTACAATTCCTTTCCCAAGGCTTTCTTACCTCTTCCTTTACAATCCCTTGACCATCTTTGTGGCTGTAGTTTAAAACTGCCCGATTTTCCTTTGGCTTGCAGAACCTTTATCTTAGAACAGCCTTAAGGCACCACTGTGATGCAGAATCTTGCTAGATTTTAAGGCTAAGAGTATTACCTCCATTGATAACACACTCAGGTTATTACCATACCAGAGCCAAACTAGGCTGTGACCACAGAGTGGATTTTCAGTCACTATGCACTGAAGTGCCTAAGGCAAGCAAGCCAGCGATATCCTTGTCCCCAGTATATACTGTGGGAATAGCGAGGGTTTCTGGATATCACCCAAAAGAGTGTCCCACAAGATCTTAGATTTAGCAGCTTTCAACCAGGAAGCAGACTCAGATGAGGAATCAGGCAGGAGTTCCTCCAGGTGCCTGTCAGGCCCTCATTGAACTTTATCCATTAGGGTATGCAGCAGCAGAAGCAGCACGGTTTCTCAGTGGCTCCAATAGACTGTCACACCTCATGCTGGGCTGAAAATTCCTACACAGACTGGTTAAGGATACATTGCATAGGCTTGGCAGGCTTTGATCCTGCTGGTTTTTAAGATCTTTAAACAATAGCCCAGGACAATTTACTAAAATCACAACTATTTTGCTAACCGGATATTTTTGTAAATAGACACAGAAGGCTCAGTCTTGTAACCATCTCTGACAGATGTAGTTTTTACACTTGCACACCGACAACTGTTAACACTATTCTTTATGCCTTTTTCTAAAAAAAAAAATATTTTGCCTCATTTTTCCAAATCTGACTCTGGACTCTTGATCTTAAATTGGGGCTAGAAGGGCGAAGGTCAATCTTCTGTAACTTATTCAAGCTGACTTTAGGGGTGTTGATCTTACCTAGCCAGGAACATATAACCTTAGCCTATTTTACAAAGAGGCCATCAGGGTTAGATGTCATTAAGAACAATATTTAACTTTTGACAACTGCACAGACCTTTTCTCCAGCTACAGCAGAGTAGCTTGTTTAGCACTCTGGTTTGTAAAAGCATCTTTTTAGATGGCTTAGGAATGTGATCTCTAATGATCCCAACAATGCCTAAGAGAGATATTAAGAGAAACACACTCTCTGTATTTTTTCTCAGCAGATGAACTTCATATAACTAGTGTCACCTCAATTGGAGCTGCAATTAGAGCTTTTTGGCACATAAAGGGGTTAAGATTTAAGCTATCTCCCACATTTTATAACATTAGCTTTTTTACTATCACAGAGGACTGGCAAGTTCCTGTCCCTTACAAGGTAGTCATGAACATTAGGCATGCTTCCAAACTATCTTCCTATGACCTCCCAGCTCTGACCAGTTTAAAAGGGCCATGCACAAATGTCTCTGTATCTGACATTTTTGCCGTCCAAGCAGTGGCTTACTGCCTCTGGATGCTCCTCCATTGCTCTTGTTTCAGGAGTGTCTTCTCTACACTCGATAAATGCCTCATTGGCATTTTCCTTTAGCTGGTAACTGGACTTGAACTCGGGGCCTCAGCACTGTCCCTCAGCTCTACAGCTTAAGGCTAGCACTCTGCCACTTTGAGTCCCAGACTCGGGGCTTGAATGCTGTCCCCTAACTCTTCAGTCCAGGGCTAGAACTCTGCCACTGTGAGTCTTGAGCTTGGGGCTTGAGTACTGTCCCCTGACTCTTTAGTCCAGGGCTAGTCCTCTGCTGCTGGCTGAATAGAGATGCCAGTCTCTCAGGGACCTTTTTGTGCCCAGGCTGGCTTTGAACCAGTTTGCAGAACAGTGAGTCTTATAAAAGGCCATTTTACTCCAATTAAAAGTAACAAGGTGGTCAACATAAAAATAGCTTTTAAGCATGCTCTTATCTGAAACTTATTAAGAGTCAAAGTTACATCTGACAACTTGTACGAATCCTCTGTGCTTTGGTCTGGTCTTGCTGGAAATAAAAAAAAAAAACCTCTAAGAGCAAACTAGAATAGCAATTATTTTGGTAATCCTAACTTTTCTTTTGTGCACATTGAGGCCAATGTCAAGAACAATTTTACATTTAAACTTTATATCCAAAAATCCATTTCTAATTTTTTGAACCTCTTATTAATCAACTTTAATATTTTATACTTTAGTTTTTATTTGCATTTTGAAAAGATCCCTTGAAATCTTGAGGCCAAGTGTCAGTCATTGCCTCTTGGTTGCTTGTTTTAAAACAGACACACATTAAGATTTTTAAACTCAAATGACAATTTTTCCTTAATGCAAAAATAACAATCATCATAACTGAACCAAAAAGCTAGACTTAGCGTCTTTATGACTTTTAAAAACATACTAATTGTCAAACGTTAAAAACAAGTCACATTATACAAATAACTTTTTAACCCTCTTTTTTAAGCCCTTCCTAATTTTAATGTTAACACATCCAAGAGGAATTTTTAGCAATACTAATCATATCATCACATCATTCATTTTAACCATCATGTTTTCAGTGTCTATCTGCAGGGAAAATAGAGAACAAAGATGGGCCACTCAGCCCCTTCTATAGAATGGGCACACACCCAATCCTACTCTTTAGGGTTAGATGAACTGCGTTTGTGTCAGCTTGCCCTCTTTCACCATGCATGGACTCCTCCCAGGACCTGTCCCACCATGCATGACCAGCTGAACTGCACTTCTGCTTGTTCACCCCTCACCCCTAAAGATAGGTCATCTGTTGGTTTCTAAGTTTTACCCTGTCTCTTCTCTTGGTTCTTGAATGAAATACACAGTTTTTAGACAGACAGAACAAGTAACATCTTTGACAGTGTTAAACTAACCTTTACATTTAAATTTTTAATATTTATCCCCAAATTTTAGCCAAGGGAACTAGATCCCAAACAGCCAATGCATTTTTGTTAAGCCAGATAACTTGATTACAGTATAAACAGTCTTATGCATTTTAAAACATTAGTCTTTTAAAATACCAGATTTTCTAATTTGTAAGTTAAAGAATCAATACAAAAGCATTTAAAAAAATATGAAGATTTTTTAAAATCTTTGGTAATGTCCAAACCTCATAACCTTTTGAATTTTTAAATTAAAACTCACCCAACTATTACAGCATGCTGAAAATTTTTATCTTTGAACACGTTCACAGACACACACAAAACATTCACACAGATCTTAAAGCGCGCAAAAATCAAAATCAGTTGTACCTACACATTTTAAAGTTTTTAAACAAAAATTTAAGACAGTATTCCTTTTAAAATAGGTACCTGGGCTGGGAAGGTGGCTCAGTGGTAGAGCGCTTGCCTTGCATGCCTGAGGCCCTGGCTTCGATTCTTCAGCACCACATAAGCAAAAAGAAAAAAGCCGGAAGTGGCGCTGTGACTCAAGTGGTAGAGCGCTAGCCTTGAGCTGAAGGGCTGAGGGACATCGCCCAGACCCAGAGTTCAGGCCCCATGACTGGACTGAAAAACAAACAAATAAACTAGGTACCTTCGTTGGGCTTCATTTTCCCAGAGCTTGCTTATCTAGCAAGGCAATTCACTAATTAGTCTTTTGAATATCTGTGCTGTTCTCATTCAGCAAGCTGAATCCAGAGTCTGCTTAGTGAGCCTGCCACACTCACCCAAAACTTCCCTACCTCAGAAAACATAAAACGAACACACACATTAAACAAGACAAACAAGTGGCCACAAAGACAAAATCAGGTCTCAGTGAATTGGGTGACATCTCACCACTTACCAGGGGACTCGAACCCACTCTATTTATTCCAGAGAATTTTTCTTTTTAGATTCTTCTGAGATTTCCAATTATACTCAAATTATACCCCCTATCTTTTACCTCTTTGAAATGACTGAACAGGAGATTGAGAAGAGTAAGCTTGCTTTGTCCTTGCCCCATCGCTGCGACAAGGAGTGTCCAAATTAATAAAACCGAGATAAGAAAGAAAAATAAGTTAAAATTACACACACACACACACACACACACACACACACACACGCCGCATACGGGGGTTGGTAATGTACGCGCACTTGGTCACGCTTTCTCTGGGGAGGGGGGGCGATCTGGTCCGGGTACTCCTGGAATTCTAAAAAGGTGGATGGGGCAATTAAGTGTGAAATGCGCACTCTTCCTCTGGTCTAGGGGATCAGTAAGCCCCTCATCCACCGGCCCCAGGGCTGCATGCCTAAGATTCAAATTAGAGTTAACAGAAGACATATACGCATAGTCAAGACAGACAGCAAGTGCGTCAGACTGCTGGTCAGACAGTCTGTCCAGAAGGGCTTCCAACCAGAGAGAATCGGCCAATCAGGAGGACTCGAACCCCCTCTACCCGATGTCGAGGACAGCCCAAACCCAGGGGTCCAGGGGATGTCTTGCACTGGCTCCGCTGGCAGTCTTATAGCGCATCCACCAAGACTATCCGCCAGCCCCAAGACTACACCTGCAGGCTTTCACCATTCCTAAAATATGAAAATTGTATCAATTGATCTAATTGTTTCTTATTCTCTTGGGGAGGGGCTGGTTGCCCCTTTTTCCATTTTTTGTTTCCTCTTGAAGAGGAGTTCCATCTTTATGGAACTTAGATTTACATTCACTTTTCCAATGGTTCCCTTTTTCCTGCAGGAACCAAGGATTAGTTTGTTCTCCCACTGCTGCTGTGGAGGCTTTAGTGCCTCCTGCTTTTAGCATATGGTTTAAAATAGAGACAAACTATCCTTATTCTTAGAAGATGAACTACCCCTGATTTACTCGTTATCTTTCCCAGCCGCAGCTGAGGGGCCTGCAGCACCCCAACGAGTCTTAGACTAACTATTTCAGGTGAAAAGAAAGAGAGAGATACTTACCTCCCAAGGTTCCTTAACTGAAGAGACTGCTTCGTACCCCGCTTCAAGCCCCATGTGGGGCACCACCTGCTGCGGACTAGCTCTGTTGGGACTACGTAGGACACCTAGGGGAGGAACCTGGAATAGGGAGGGATATGGCAAACAGACAACTCACACACATTAGGAGTGGATGCTGAGTGCGATTTAATGCAGAGGATAACAACTTTTATAGCAAAAAGGCTCCATAAGAAAGGGCAAAATGTTATACAAACTTGCTACAGGGCTTCATTCTTGGATGGTCACCAGCTGGTCGCCTGAAAGGGCAAAAGTTTACACAGTCTTGCTGCAGGGCTTCATTCTTGGGTGCTCACCAGCTGGTCGCCCAAAAAGCACTTGTTTCTGGCTTATCTCTAAGAAATATAATGGGTTTCGATGTTTGTCACCATCTAACCATTACCTTATTTCTATAGAGGCCTTAATTGTCCCATAAGATTTTTCCTGTTTCTTCTTTAACAGTAAGGTTACAGAGGCCTAGATCTAGCAAGTCTCTTAGTAAATGAAAGAGAGTAACAGGAAGTTCTTTCTCCTAAGTAGTTATCTCAGCAATTGCCATACATTCTTTCTGTTCTAGCCGCGCCTAGTTTCTTGTAAATCTCTTACAAACAATTCCTTCTGTTGAAGTGACATCGTGAAACCCCCAATACTTTTATATTTACTCATGACTTGTCTACTAGCCTCCATAAGAGGTCTTTCAGGGTAGCACTTAACTCAGGTGAGTTAGTCATATTTTTAAGACACTCATCAGATATTGCTGTCGTCAGCACTCTTAAGAAAGAGCTTTGAACAAGGGAACGTTGACAATGAGTAAGTACAATGAACAGCAGAAACAGTAAAAGATTAATAGGCACTCTTACACAGTGGAGAAAAGAAAAGCAAGAAGACATCTTTCCCAGGGGTTTGCTAGCCTTTCCAGGAGTAGGCCTCTTTGAAGCCCTATTCTCCGAGGTAGACTTTGGTGAAGTTCCAATACTCAGAGATAGGTCTCTGTAAAGCCCCATTCTCTGAGGTACACTTCGGTGAAGTCCCAATACTCAGAGATAGGTCTCTGAAGCCCCATTCTCAGGTCTGAAAGCTGGTTTCCCATGCTAAGCAGACTCAACTGGAGTAGGCGTGGCAGGTAAAGAACACCAGCGCCCTCCATCTATGATTGAATGACACCTAATACATTCCTACCAACTCTTAGGCATGTATTATACCACCATTGAAGGAATATTATTCTTTTCGGGCTGAATAAACTATTAATTCGGATCAATCAGCTTTCTAGGATTATTGCATTCAATTTTAGACTAGACGAAAGCATGAACTACTCTTTCAATTGGTATTCCTATGCATAGGAATGAGTCTCTTGTGATCTCCTGCCATTGGTAGGTGTCAGGACCGGGATTTGAACCCGGGACCTATGTTGACAGGTTTGCCTATGTCTTCTCTGATACCCCACCAGCCTTTAACAATGGCAGGTAAGGTCCACTTTGTAACCATGTCATTCAGACCCAAGATAATCACTGTGCAAAGAAAAAAATGTGAAATCCTGAGCCCTGTGCACCTCACCACTTTTTTTCTATGCTATATTTTTTTTCTTCCTGCAAACCATGTGGGCCTATGATGCCAGGATCGGCTATGGGTCCAGAGGCTACACTCCAAGCTAGGGCGATTGAAGCTGAGGCAGAGGTGCCACGACCTGAGTTCAAGCCCCCTGTTGGCAAAATAAAGAACAAATTAAAAATTAATTATTTAACTAAATTAAAAAAGAAATAAAGCTCCCTGGTTTGGAATTTCTGCCAGTTTTGTTTCCTAGGCTGGGATTTGAACTCAGGTCTCAGTAACTCTGTAGCAGTGTGCACGAAAGTGGCAGAGTTGCCACTTCTTGAATTCAAAACCGGTGCAAAGCCAAAAATAAAAATTAAATCACTGAGCTCAGCAGGGGGAGTAGATGTGGAGATGAGAGGGGGGGTGGTAGGTAGAACACAAAGGAAGATGCTACAATCTTCAATAGGAAATACAATCATTACCTTGATCATTTTACTGTAACTTCTCTGTACAACATTTTTACAATAAAAAAATGAAAAAAGTCGTGCTCAGAGAAGCAGTTTGGGGGTAAGGGAACGAGGTCTGAATAGATGTACAAAATTCCACACTGATTTTATTTTAATATTCAGTATGTTACTGAAAAACATAGCTCCTTACTTAAAAATAATTAAGTCAAAATCCCCAACAATTAATGTCTTTGCATCTATGTGGGATTTGAGGAAAAGTAGTGTTTCTTGGATAAATTTGGGTGCTCCATTGTTTCACGAATAGATATTTACAATTGTAATATCCTCCTGAAGGAGAGATCCCTTAATTATTATGTAGCGACCTTCTTTACCTCTTCTCACGAATTTTAGTTTGAAGACTAATTTATTTGATATTAGGATTGCAACTCCCTCCTGTTTATGGGGGCCGTTTGCTTGTAAGATTTTGCTCCAGCCTTTAACATTGAAAATGTGACAAGACCACATTAAAGCTACTAGAACAACTATGTTTATTGCAGCATTATTTACCATAGCTAAGATATGGAACCAACCCAGATGCCCTTCAGTAGATGAATGGATCAAGAAAATGTGGTATATATACACAATGGAATTCTATGCCTCCATCAGAAAGAATGACATTATCCCATTTGCTAGGAAATGGAAAGGCTTGGAAAAAATTATATTTAGTGAAGTAAGCCAAGCCCAAAAAAACATAGGTCCCATGGTTTCCCTTATTTGCAATATCTAATATATGTATGAGTCAAGCAGGAAAGATCAGATAATGTGATGCTAGGAAAATGAACCCTTAGATAAGTATTTAAATGTTTTTTTTCTTTCCTGCATTTGTTTCTAACTCATTTATAAGATTATTTCTTTGTAGCTTTGTATGTCCCTCCCCCACAGTACAACCGCTGCTTTCACTATATTTGATGTCAGTATAATTTGTGGAGGAGATGGTGTAAAACAAGTCATTTAAGGATACAGGTGGACACGATGAAACTATGATAAGTACAAGTCGTCATGTCAAAAACGAACTTTACAACTTTGGTGCGGTGGGGGGGAGGGCGGGATTGGGTGGGGGGCGGGGAGATGCTGGAAAGGGATGTGAAGTGTAAACAAAGGTGGAGGCTGCAATGCTTGATAAGAAATGTACTCATTATCTTGCCCATGTAATTGTACCCCTCTTTACAGTATGTTCACAAAAAAAAATTAAATTAAAAAAAAAAAAAAGAATTAAGTCACTGTCTTGGAAATGGGGCCAGTATTTCTTTCAGTGCTGGGATTTGATCTCACCATGCAGGTCACTCTTGCACCGTGGGTGAAAGCAAAATTCACTGTCCTTGAGGAAAAGAAATTCAGTTTAGATTTACCAGGGTCTGAATGAAGGGCCTGCAAACCCAGAAACACAACAAATCAAAGAAAGGAAAAATATTTCTATATATGTGTAATATGATATATATTTTCTTATGTATGTTTATAACATTATGATTTTTATTATTGATTTTGTATTTATTTTAGTTTTTACTTGATTAATTCACTTATTGTCTATTGTATTTAGTATTTTTTGGGGGGGAGTCCAGTCGTGGATCTGAACTCTGGGCCTGGGCGCTGTCCCTCAGATCAAGGCTAGCACTCTACCACTTGAGCCACAGTTCCACTTCTGGCTTTTTTTTTTCCTGCTTATGCGGTACTGAGGAATTGAACCCAGGACCTCATGCATGCAAGGCAAGTGCTCTACCAGTGAGCCACCTTCCCAGCCCCTATTTAGTATTATTATACACATAATATTTAATATATGTTATACATCTATTATAAACTTATACACAATAATATAGGACTGAGTTCCAGGA
The DNA here is from genome assembly GCF_024711535.1 of Dipodomys merriami. Lineage (NCBI taxonomy): Eukaryota > Metazoa > Chordata > Mammalia > Rodentia > Heteromyidae > Dipodomys > Dipodomys merriami. The sequence continues at coordinate 1,084,134 of NW_027204871.1, forward strand.
AGATGGTGGAAGAGAAGCTGGGGGTTAAACAAGCTCTCCCAGAGAAAGCAGTTTCAGTGCTTCAATGAAGAATCCTAAGCCAGAGAATCACACAAAGTGTTCCATCACAGTAAAGAGTGTTAGGCTAGAGAGGGAAAATCCAGGCAATGAGACAGATCTGAGCACTTGCCAACAGCTGTGACTGCAGTGGCGTCAGTGGCAGTGGCAACAGTGGCAGTGGCAATGGCAGCACCTTTGGCGGCAGCCATAGACGCCATACCTGCAACACAAAGAGTCCAGGAGAAAGACGCCAGACACGGCCAGTGAGTGGGTTCTACTCAACACCAGCAAGAACTGACAAGGAGCACATATCGTCATCCTGCAGTTCACAGACCAGAGACGACCCAGGAACCAAGACTCCGGCTTGAGTAGAAGCCTGACATCCTCTCAGGGATCAGAGGAGGGAAGACCACCCCTCCCCCCACTATGGGAAATCTCCATCTTTGATAATAACAAAGGCCTGGCTGAGCATCTAGCTCCAACTCAGGCCTTGGAAGAAAACAAAAGAGTCATTAAGCAGGTCACAGGAACCTAATCTGACCTGCTAGGCTCTGCTCAACCCAGGTAAAAGTCACCTAGCCTGGGTTGCCAGCCCCAGGAGTGTCTTTCTTCACTGGGTAAACAGAAACAGAGGCTTCCCCTCTCTACAGCAATCTTGACAATCAATTGAAATTCATTAAACATAAACCCTGAGAATGGCTCCAGGTAGGGCTCTGTGAGTGTCTCAGAAGCTAGCCCCCCAGGGAAAAGCAAATGTTTGCTGAAAGGCCTCAACTCTATCCAGAACCTAGCCTCATCACAGCATCTCCAAACTAGAGAAAACAGCCACTCCTTCTTCTGTGATACTCAAAGCAGATCTCCCTCCCATTGAATTAGCCTGGGAGGAGGATCATAAAATCCTGTGTAAAGCAGAGCATTTTTCTGCTTGCTCAAACAAACTGACATAAGAAACCAACCAAGCCACAGGAATATCAAACACCACAAACAGACAAGAGACTCCAACTAGAGACTGGTTAAGGACACAAGGGAGATACAGGATCTTCCCATTCACAAAAAACTCAAAGAACCCTTTTTTGTACCATCTATAAAGAATTTTTTTCTAAAACTGTTTTTAATGTTTTTCATTTTTAACTTTAAAAAATTTGTTTTCTATTAACTTTTTCTTCCTCTTATAATTTTTATTTTAGGGGTAGATGTATGTGCTTATTTTTCTTTTTCTTTTTAAAATTTTTTTTGTTTAGCTTTATTGACATTTTGATCCGATTTTTTCTTTCCTTCTCATTCTTTTCACCTTTTCTTCTCTTTCATTCTTCTTTGCGTTACTTAATTGATGTTCTGCTCTTCCTCAGATATACCATAGTCGATTATTAGACCTTATCCCCCATTGTGTACACATTTAATCCAAAAATTTATTACTCAATTCAAAACCTCTTAGACTTAAATTCCTTAATAGCAGTACTATCTCTTTATACTTATATAATATTTTAAGCATTTTTATTTTTAAGTTGTTCACATCTCCTTTCTATCCCTACCCTTCTCTTATCCTATCCATATTCTTCTCTGAATATTGTGTTTTTAGTTTGCATAATTTTTAAGTATTTAAGTGTTTCACGTTTTAACTTTTAAATTTTGTTTTTCTATTTTTTCTTGTCTCTTTTTTCTCTTACTCTCTTCTTTTTTTCTCTCTCTACTATCATTCTATCCAAGCTATTTCCCGCTTAGAGATTAGGACGTAGTTAATTTAACCTTCCCTCTGTCTGTCCACATCCCTCTATTCCTATTTTTACGCACATATCTCCCTAAACCTAATAATTTCTGGTTTGCCAAACTATTCTTTGCGGTTTGTAACCCATTAATACATAGGTGTTGGATGTTGAATAGATATATCTGTTGAACTAGATCATATCTGCAGACTATGATCGTGAAACTACAGACTTTAGTTGATGATTGCATTAAGATAGTGTTCTAGCACAAAACTGGTATTACTTTCATCCCAAATAGGCAGGGCTAAGAACACTCAAATAGAAATACAGGAAACGCATGAACGTGAGGAAGCTAATCAAATAGTAATACAGGAATTGAGAGCACAGGATAAGAATACACAAAGATCGCTAAAGGCATTCATGGAATCCATTAACAAAGACTGAAGGAAGTCAGGGAGACCACAAAGGGAATGCTGAGTGGAACCCAACAGAAGGAATGAGAGTCTAAGGAAACCATAACCAATCAACTAAGTGATTTGAGGATAAACACTGAACTCCAAATTAAGGAAGTAAAGCAGTTCATACAAGATCTAAAATAAAGCTCCAACAAAGAATTTGAAGCAATCAAAGCCAACCAACTAGAAGGAAAAGAAATAAAAACAAAGTAGAAAGTCTTGATAGTAGGTTAGACTATGCAGAAAATTGAATTTCATAGATTGAAGACAGCCTAGATATTAAAGAGAAAGAACATACAATCATCTAAGACAAATCCAAGAAAGGGGATAGATCAATTCAACACTTGGAAGACACCATCAGAAGGGGTAATCAGAGCATAAGTGGTGTAGAGGAGCACCTAGAGACAGAAGTTAATGGTCTGGGAAATTTAACAGGATCCTAGTAGAGAATTTCCCAAACATGCAAAAAGATAGGCCTATTCAGATAGAAGAAGCTTTTATAACTCCAATTAGACCAGACCAGAACAGAACAACCCAGCATCACATTATATTCTTCACAGGATGAATTCATACCAAGTAAAATATCCTTAAAGCTGTCAAGGAGAATAGATAAATCACTTAGAAAGGGAAAGCAATTAGAATCACCTCAGATTATTCAGCAGAGACGATTAAAGCAAGAAGAGCCTGGAATGATGTATGCCATGCCATAAAGACAAACAACTATCAACCATGTATATTGTACCCAGCTAAACTCTCCTTCATAACCAAAGGTCAAATAAAAACTTTCCATAGCAAAGAAAAATTGATACAATTTATCTCGATCAAACCAGCCCTACAAATGATTCTTCAAGTTATCTTACACATAGAAAACCAACAAGACCACAAAAAGGCAAAGAAACCGCAGCCAAACTGAGAATCGAAGAACCATAGAAAAAACCTAGTTGCCACACCCCACAAGAAGGTGGATCAAATAGCAGGAACTCCCAAATAATTCTCAGTTCTAACTCTCATCATTAATGGAATTAACTCTTCAATTAATCGACATAGACTGTCAAGTTGAATTAAAAAGCAAGATCCTTCTATCTGCTGCCTTCAGGAGTCACATTTTGCCCAAAAAAACAAACATATTTTCAATGTTAAAGGCTGGAACAAAATCTACCAAGCAAACGGCCCCCATAAACAGGCGGGATTTGCAATCCTAATATCAGATAAAAAAGATTTCAAATTAAAATTCGTGAGAAGAGATAAAGTAGGTCGCTACATACTAATAAAGGGATCTCTCCTTCAGGAGGATATTACAATTCCAAATATCTATTCGCCAAACAATGGAGCACCCAAATTTAGCCAAGAAACACTACTTTCCCTCAAATCCCATATAGATCCAAAGACATTAATTGTTGGGGACTTTAACACACCACTTTCCACACTAGATAGTTTAACTTGGCAAAAACTCAAGGGAGAAACCGCAGATCTAATCACCTGCATATATCAAATAGATTTAATAGACATCTACCAAATATTTCACCTAGCAGCTTCAGAATACACGTTTTTCTCAGCAGCAAATGGAACATTTTACAAAATAGACCACATTTTAGGCCACAAAGCAAACTTGTCCAAATTCAGAAACATTGAAGTTATTCCTTGTATTCTCTCAGACCACAAGGCAATAAAATTAGAACTCAACAACAAAAGCCATCAAAAATTCCTGTAACACATGCTGAATTGTGAGAGGTTCATGGAAGAGATTAGAAAAAAAAATTCAAATGTTCATGCTATTCAACAAAAATGAGCACACAAATTACCAGCTCCTCTGGGACACAGCAAAGGCAGTACTCAGAGGCAAGTTTATAGCTCTGAGCTCCTACATCAACAAATTGGAGAGATCTGAAACCAATCATTTAATGAAACATCTGAACCTCCTTGAAAAAGAGTAGCAAGATGAACCCCAATCCAGTAGATGAAAAGAAATAATTAAAATTAAATCAAAATTAAATGAATTAGAATCCAAAAACTATAAAATGAATCAACAAAACAAAGAGTTGGTTCTTCAAAAAAAATTAACAACATTGACAGACCCTTAGCAAATCTTATCAGAAAAAGAAGAGAACACACCCAAATAAATAAACTCAGAGATGGGAATGGAAACATCACCACAGAAACATCTAAGATTCAGAACATCATAAGGGAATTCTTCTCAAAACTTTATGCTAATAAGTTTGAGAACTTGGCAGAAATGGACCTTTTCCTAGCAAATACTGACATGCTGAAACTAAACTAAGATGAGTTAAAACGTTTTAACAATTCCATATCAAGCATTGAAATAGAAACAGAAATAAGACACCTCCCATCAAAGATAAGCCCAGGACCAGATGGACTAACAGAAGAATCCTACAAGGCATTAAAAGCAGAGATCACACCAATACTCCTCCAACTCTACAATGAAATTTAAAGAGAATGTTCACTACCGAACTCATTCTATGAAGCTATCACAACCCTCATCCAAAACCAGGCAGGGACTCATCAAAGAAAGAGAACTATAGACTCATTTCTTGGATGAACATTCATGAAAATCTTCTCAACAAAATTTTGGCCAATCGACTTCAACAATTTATCCAAAAAATCATACACCACGATCAAACCGTATTCATTTCAGGGATGCAAAGCTGGTGCAATATACGCAAATCAATTAGTATAATTAAGCACAGCAACAGGAGCAGGGATAAGAACCACATGTTTATCTCAATAGATGCAGAAAAAGTGTTTGACAAGATTCAACACCCCTTTATGATGAAAGTTCTGGAAAAATTAGGAATTCATGGAACCTTCCTCAATACAATAAAGGCTGTTTATGACAAATCTACAGCCATCATTATACTTAATGGTGATAATTAAGCCATTTTCTCTTAACTCAGGAATGAGACAAGGATGTCCACTTTCTCCACTTCTCTTCAATCTAGTATTAGAATGCCTAGCTACACCAATAAGACAAGATGCAAACATAAAGGGGATCCAAATAGGGAAAGAAGAAGCGAAACCCTACCTTGTTGCAGATGACATGATCTTGTGTTTAAAGAATAGCACAGACTCCACTCCTAAATTACTCAAGCTGATTCAAAACTAACCCTCAAAAATCAATGGCTTTTCTGTATGCCAACAATGAGAAAAGTGTGGCTGAAATTAAGAAAGCAACTCCATTCATAATAGCCACTCAAAAAATAAAATACTTAGGAATTAACTTAACGAAAGAAGTGAAGGACCTCTATGATGAAAAATTTAAAAACCTGAAAAAGGAAATCAAAACAGAACTTAGAAAGTGGCAAAAACTCCCATGCCCTGGATTGCGAAGATCAACATCGTGAAAATGGCAATACTTCCCAAGGCCATCTACAAATTCAATGCAATACCTATCAATATTCCAACCTCATTCTTCAAGGAAATAGAAGACACAATCCAAAAATTCATATGGAATAATTAAAGACCCCGAATAACAAAAACAATTCTCAACAGAAAGAACAGTGCTGGAGGCATATCAATACCAAATTTCAAACTCTACTATAAAGCCATAGTAATCAACACAGCTTGGTACTGGCACAAGAACAGACTTCAAGACCAGTGGAATAGAATTGAAAACCCAGAAATGAATGCACAGACACATGGCTATCTAATCTTTCATGAGGGAGCTCAGAAAATAGAATGGAAGAAAGACATCCTCTTCAGTAAATGGAGCTGGCAAAATTGGTTAACTACTTGTGGAAAACTAAAGCTAGATCCTTATATATCACCCTGCACCAGAATTAACTCCGAATAAATCAAAGACCTCGGAGACAAAGCAGACATTCTGAAAACATTACAGGATCAAATAGGAGAAACCCTAGGTCTCCTTGGTACACGGCGAAATTTTCTTAATAAAGACCCAGAAACACAACAAATCAAAGAAAGTTTAGACAAATGGGGTCGCATGAAATTGCAGAGCTTCTGCATGGCAAAGGACATAGCAAGTAAGGTTAATATGAAGCCCACGGATTGGGAGAAGATCTTCACTAGCCATACAACAGACAAGGGTCTTATATCTAAAATATACCTGGAACTCAAAAAATTAAATCCCCAAAAAACAAATCTTACAAAAACAACTGCCCAATAAATAAGTGGGCTAAAGACTTAAAGAGAAACTTCTCTGAAGAGGAAAGCAGGATGGCCAATAGTCACATGAAGAAATGCTCAACCTCCCTAGCCATAAAAGAAATGCAAATCAAAATAACATTGAGGTACAACCTTACCTTAATTAGAATGGCAATAATCAAGACCTCTAACAACAACAGATGCTGGAGGGGATGTGGACAGAAGGGAATCTTTCCACTTTGGAAAGCAGCATGGAGTTTTCTCAAAAGACACATAGAACTCACCTATGACCCAGCAATCCCACTTTGGGGCATTTACCCAATTGTTCAAAACAAGACCACACTAAAGCTACCAGCACGAATATGTTTATTGCTGCATTATTTACCATAGCTATGATATGGAATCAGCCCAGATGCTCCTCAGTATATGAATAGATCACTAAAATGAGGTACATATGCACAATGTAATTCTATGCCTCCATCAGAAAGAATGGCATTGCCCCATTTGTTAGGAAATAGAAAGACTTGGAAAAAATTTATTAAGTGAAATAAGCCAGGCCAAAAGAAGCATAGGTCCCATGGTTTCCCTTATTTGCAATAATTAGTATATATCTGAGTCAAGCAGAAAAGGTCAGATAAGTTGATGTTAGGTAAATGAACCCTAAGATATGTATTCAAATGTTTTTTTCTTTCATGCTATTGTTTCTAACACATGTAAAAGATTATTTCTTTGTTGCTTTGTATGTCCCTCCCCATGATATAACCTCTGCTTTCACTGTATTTGATTTCAGTGTAATTTGTAGAGGGGAAAGGAAAAAAAAACAAGTAGTTTAAATAAGGATACAGGTGGACCCACTGCAACAATGAGATGTACAAATCATTATGTTGAAAACAAACTTTACAATTTTGGTGGGGGGGAGGATTTGGTGGGGGGCATGGGGGAGGATGGGAAAGGATGGGAAGGGGAAACAAAGGAGGAGGCTACAATGCTTGATAAGAAATGTACTCATTCTTTTGTCCATGCAATTGTAACCCCTCTGCACAGTATTTTCATAATAAAAAATATTATACAGTAAAAATTTAATAATATAGGACATTGACTCATTTTTCATTAATACTTTTTTTGTTGAAACATGATATATAATTAAATGGAAGCATTGTCATGGTCTTCACATGTTTTGAGTCTCTCCCAAGTATGAGCTTTGTCTTCTGTGTCTTTGGAAACCTTCCTATAGAGATTTCTTAAATGATTTATACTCAGAAGCCTTTTCTTGCGGATAGGCAAGTTGAGGGATAAAATTGTAAGGGTGGGGCTAGAAATGTGGCTTAGTGTTAGAGAACTTGGTCAGCATGCATGAATGCTAGGGTTTGAATCCTGAGTGCCATATACAAAGAAAAAGCCAGAAGCTGTGGATTGGCTCAAGTGGTAGAGTACTAGCCTTGAGAAAAAGAAGTTCAGAGACAGTACTAAGGCCCTAAGATAAAGTCCCAGAACTGTCAAAAACTATCAGCCAGATGCCAGTGGCTCGCAACTGGAACACTAGCTTCTCAGCAGGCTGAGATCTAAAGACCACAGTTCAAAGAAAACCTAGGCAAAGAAAGCCTGTTAGCCTCTTACCTTCAATGAACCACCAAAAGACCCCATGTGGTGCTATGGTTCAAGTGGTAGAGTGTTTGCCTTGAGCTGAAGGGCTCAGGGACAGTGTGCAGGCTTGAGTTCAAGACACACAACTGGAAAAAGTGAGGGTTAATCAAAGTACTTTTCCTATCTGATAATTAGGAGAACATTAACTGGAAAATGAATCCTGATGTACACCAGAATTTGAGTCAGAGCTCAAGGTTCAAGTGTAGCTCATCCATATGACCAGATTTTCAGGCTCTAGCATTATAACTTTGGTTGCTACAGGGTTCTGAAAAGTCCAATGTTGAAAGGCTTAATGCTCCACAATCCCTTTCTGATAAACATTTGACTTGTATTGTCAATGTCATTGCAGTTCTGAACCTAGCAGAGAACCAATAGCTCACGAGTGTCACCCTAGCTCAGGAGACTGAGGTCTGAGGATCACAGGGTGAAGCCAACCAGGGAGTGAAAGTCTATGACACTCTGATTTCCACTGCTGAAAGGACAGACATTCAAGAGCTTCCTGGGTTTTCCTTGGTGATAAGTTACTTGTACTCTAAATGTTCTTAGACTTCTTGAGCTATAGAAGCAGGAAAGAAACATTATTTACCCATCGTGGGTTCAAATGAAATTCTCAGGTTCCAAGCCTTAGCCCTGTTAGGAGGAATAACTCCAGTGTAACACTATATTTGAAGGACAGGAAACAGTTTCAAAAGCCAGGCTGGGTGAAGAGACCAGGCCTCAGGATTAGGAGGCAGATTGTACACACTCCACGGTGAAGTGAGCTGCAAAAACACTTCATTCATTCCAGGCACGCAAGCAATGAGGGGAAACCTGAAACATTTGTTAGAGTTACACCAGGGTCAGGCTTTTCTCAGCCTCTTTAAACAATGACTAAATAACCTTCCTCTCTCAGGTGAAGGGAGCCTCAGGCTACCGTTAGGTTAACAATAGACAGCCAATTTATTGGGGGAGCAGGGAGGACCAGAATACAAAAACCCTGCTCTCTGATCCTAGCAAGTGGGTTTTTGATTCTCTGTCAGATTTGAAGGCCCTTCTTCTACTCTGCCAGTCCATTCTCCTTCCTTCATTCTCCACATAATTAATGCAAATACCCAGTCCAAGGAGAGGCAGGGCCCTTTCTCTACTGTCTCCAAGCACCTGAGTTAGAATCTGGCTCTGCCCTCTTGGCTTTGGTGTCTTCGGCTGTCTGAGAAGTAGGACAGAGACAGTCTTCCTGCTCTGTGTTTGTGTGAAGGTGATTCTGGAGTCTTGGCACACTGCAGAAGATCTCATGACTGGGAATTGTTCCCTTCTTTCCTTCTGAAGTCCAAGACCATATTCATCTATTGTCTTTCTATCTATCTTTCTGTCTTTCTATCTATCTTTCTGTCTATCTATCTATCTGTCTATCTGTCTGTCTGTCTGTCTGTCTGTCTGTCTGTCTGTCTGTCTGTCTATCTGTCTGTCTGTCTGTCTGTCTGTCTGTCTGTCTGTCTGTCTGTCTGTCTGTCTGTCTATCTATCTATCTATCTATTTATCTATCCATTTATCTATCCATCCATCCATCCATCCATCTCTCTACCTCCATACCTACTTACCTACATACCTAACTATCTATCTCTTTGCCAGTTCTTGGGTTGAAATCAAGGCCTGGGCACTGTCTCTAGCACTCTGCTACTTGAGTCACAGTGTGAATTCTGGTGTTTTTTGTGTGTGAGCTACTGAGGAATCAAACCCAGGGCTTCTTGCATGCTAGGCAAGCACTCTCTCAATAATCCACATTCCCATCCCCCACATCTTTTTCTTAGTGGAAGTTTTTACATAAGAATGCTATCATCTTACATCTCCAAGTTTAATTTTGTGAATACCGGTTATTTCTACGAAACCTAACCTTCTCTTCCCCTACCTGATTTGTGACTGTACCAGCCTTGGCCTCATAATAAAATATAAATAAAGGCTGCTGAGAGTTTAAGTGCATCATATAAGGACACAAGCCTGGAACCCTAGAAGAGAAAAGCAATGGGCCTGAAATGAAGAGAATGATGTGGTATGTTCAACAAGCATATCTGAAAAATGAATCAATAAATAAAAGCAGAAGCATTGCATATGATCTGTTTGCCCTCAGGGAGGTAATGTACACACATAAGTAGGTAGAGCACTGATACATAGCATGACCTTCTCTTTTTGAATTTTTATGGCCATCCCAGGGCCTAAAGTCAGGGCCTCATGTATTCCTCAGATGTTTTGCTCAAGGCTGAGGTTATACCACCGCCACAGCTCCACTTCCAGCCATCTGGTAATTAATTGGATATAAGGACCACCCAGGCTTGCCTGTATTTCTTGCTCGGCTCTCTCAATGCTGGAGCTCTACTGTCTGGGCCACTGCTCCTCTTCTGGTTTTCTGGTAGTTTATTGGAGATAAGAATCTCATAGTCTTTTCTGCTTGGGCTGGCTTTGGATGGCGATCTCCTGAGAAGGCTTCAAGTGGCTTTCCTCAGGGATTCGCCAAGGAACCGCTCCGCACAAAACTTTAGTCTAAATCTTGGGAGGTACTAGAGAAAAAGAGAAACATGAAGATGTTTCTAGTGTATTCTAGATATTTAAGGTTGGAGACACATAACACTCATAACTATTACATTATTTTATAGGGAAAAGGACCAATGAAGCAATGTGAGGATCACTTCAGCTTTTGGTCCTCTTATCGAGAGACAGTAAATTCACTGAAGCTCAAAGCTAAGTGACAGAGCTGACATGAACTGTGGACCTTAGCTCCCAAATCCTATGACACTCATTTCTAACTTTTGGCTTCTAACCTGTTACCAGGGGGGAAGATGAGGATAGTGAATACTTCTAAAAAAAGCAGCTATAAAGAACATTTGATAGTTTACTTATAAATTCAAACCATTGGAATGACCCAGTGAAGAAGTCAGTTTGTCCAGATTAAAAAATGAAAAAGAAAAGAAAGGCAGGTACCAGTGTCTGCTGACTATAATCCCAGCTCCTCAGATGGATGAGATGTAGAGATTATTAGTTTGAATCTAGCCCAGGCAGGAAAATCCTTAACATGCTTATTTCTAAGAAATCACAGAAAAACCCAGAAGTGAGACTGTGATTCAAAGGTAATGAGCTACCCTGGAGCAAAAGGAGCTCAGGGACAACCCCTAGGCTCATAGTTCAACCCCAGGACCTGCCCCACCAATAGAGCTTGAGCCTCCATGTCTTTGTTTATGTATGGATGCATTCCTATAGGGGAATCTCCAGAGTAGCTTTTGTGAATGGCACCATGCTAGGAAATTTGTTTTCAATACAGTGATTTCATAGCACAAAGTTGGCTTTCATGACAATGTATGTTCTGGGGCTCCCCTCACTGGGCCCAGTGTAACTTGAGGGTTTCTCTGCAATCCAGGACTGCTGCAAGAAGTCTCTCACATTGTCTGAACAGGCAGACTAAATGCCTCACTCCTGTACAGCTAGGTAACAAACAACTCCATCCGGGCCAATTAGTGAGGATGAGTGTGGGCAGGCTCTGAAGGTAAGGAGAAAAAGGCCTCTTTGTACCCCAAGCTCTCTCTTTCCCCAGTGCTCTGATTTAACAGGAAGCCTTCATCTGTGCCACCTCCCATGGCAGGCCAAGTTCCCTGTACTTATTCTGCCTTTGTGAGGGTATGTTCTGGTGTTCATATACAGTGCTAAATGTAATTCAGGATTCCTTCAGGAACACAACTAGGGCACTGAAGCTAAGGAAATGTTTCGTTGCAGATGATGATGAGCCTATGATGCCTCTCCTAGGTTTCCGGAAGCTTGGGAAATCCAAGTACATGTCATATGGAGCTGGTGAAGATCATCAGGTTTTGAAACCTTTGACATCTCCTAGTTGGGCTGTGGATGGCTAGGTTTGATTGTGAACACAGGGCCAGGGTGCTGAACATGAGATCAGAGCAGAAAACTAGTGCTTTAACATTTTGTGTCACAGCTTCACTTCTGTTTTCTGTGTGTGTGTGTGTGTGTGTGTGTGTGTGTGTGTGTGTGTGTGTGTGTGTGTGTGTGTGTTTGTATGTGAATACACTAGTCCTGGAGCTTGAACTCAGGACTTGAGCACTGTATGTAGTTTCTCTTGTATAAGGATAGCCCTTTCCAACTTGAGCCACAGAGACAGTTCGGGCTTTTTCCTGGTAATGTGGTACTGAGAAATCAAGCCCAGGGTTTCATATATGCAAAGCACTCTACCCCTAAGGCATATTCCCAGACCTCTACTTCAGGTTTGTTAGTTTGTGTTTGTCTCTTTTTATTGTTGTTGTTGGTTGTAGGAGTTGAAGTCTGGGCCTGGGTGCTGTCCCTGAGTTCTTCAGCTAAAGTTTTGTCCCTTACCATTTGAGCCAGATGCCAATTAAGGTTTTCTGGTGGTTCCTTGGAGCTAAATGTCTCTAGGACTTCCTTGCCCAGGCTAGCTTTGAACCATGATCTTCAGATCTCATTCTCCTGAGTAGCTAGGATAACAGGCATGAACCACAAGCACCCAGCTTCCACTTCAGTTTTCTTAGTGGTGAATTGGAGATATAATCTCATGGGACCTTTTGTGTTTGGAATAGTTTGCAACCCTGATACTCAGATCTCAGCTTCTTTAGAAGGCAAGATGACAGACCTCAGCTATCCACCCCTAGGCTGTGGCACTCTGCTTCATGGGGGTCCTTGGCTCCACGTGGTGGAGTACTATCCATGAGCACAAGAGGTAAGGGTCAATGCTGAGGCTGCAATTTCAAGGTTCATGTCTGAGAAAAAACAAAACAAAACAATTGTCTGCAGGAGACAACTCACCCACTGTTTAGGAATACAAAATTTTGTCCCTGCTATGGGTATATATCTGAGCCTCAATATTCTTGTCTGCATAATCATCTCAATTGTAGAGCTCTTACAAGGACCAGATGAAAGAATGCACCCTGTGAAGGACACAGCACATGGCACACTTTTAAGTACTCAGCACACAACAACATCTGATAGACTCAGCACACAGCACCCAATGCAGGACTCAGCACACTGCACCCTATGAAGGACTCAGCACATAGCTCGATTAAACAAGCTGTCATTAGAATTAGGGTCCTTTAATCAATATCACCATTCTTTGAGGAACATTTCATAAACCATACAAGTTCAAATCAAATGGTTTAGTGGGGTAGTTTTTTGGGGGGATTCCAATGGGGCTTGTACTAAGTGCATGGGGATACTGTTCTAGTACCATTTGTTCAAAGCTAGAGATCTACCACTTTGAGCCACATTTCCAGGAGTCTCACAGACTTCCTGTAAGGGCTGGGATTTAAAGCCCCCTATCAGCCAGCATAACAGCGGTAAAAAGGCAGCATCTGTTTTCTTGGAGCTGGGTTGCAGCAGTTTACATCTGGCTAAGTCAGGTTAGGTGGCAGCTGTCAGCGCGACTCCTATCTTGCTCTGTGGTGATGTATTTGAAGTCCTGGCCTTCTATACTTGCAGTTAGAACATTCTACCTTTTTTAGACAGCAGTCCTGGGACTTGAGAAAGGGCTTAGACACTATCCCTAAGCATTTGTGCTCCAGGCTAGCACTCAATTGATTGAATGACAGCAGAAGTTCTGGATTTTTTTGTTTATGTGGCACTGAAAAATTGAAACCAGGGCTTCCTGCTTACTAGGGAAGCACTCAACCACCGAGCACCAGGAGGGAATGAGGCATAAATAGATAGAGATTGCTGTATATAAATATTATGTACACAAAAAGAGAAATATCCCTATACTATTAAATTATAGATATTATTGCCAATTACTAGATATTAAAGTATGTCTCCACTTAATGATGTTTCCCAGTTGAACAATTAATAAAGCATTAAGTAAAATTACTCAATATCCTGTTATTATCATATGTGTACATATATACAACATATATTTACATATTTTATAGAATGAGGCAGATGTCTATATATAATTAAATTATGCAACATGTGTCACTACCAAATAATAGGAATTTCATTATGACTCCATGCAATTTTTTTTATTTAATTTAATTTTTTTTGTGAACATACTGTACAGAGGGGTGACAATTATATGGAAAGGATAGTGCATACATTTCTTATCAAGCATTGCAGCCTCCTCTTTTTTTACACTTCACATCCCTTCCCAGCCTCCCCTCTACCCCCCACCCCAATCTGCCCCCACCCCCAACACCCCCAAGCCCCCCACCCCGCACCAACGTTGTAAAGCTCGTTTTCGACATGACAACATGTACTTCTCATTGTCGCAACAGGTCCACCTGTATCCTTAAACGACTTGTTTTTCCCCATCTCCTCCACAAGTTATACTGACATCAAATATAGTGAAAGCAAGCGTTATACTCTGGGGGAGGGACATACAAAGCAACAAAGAGATAATCTTATACATGCGTTAGAAACAAATACGTGAAATAAAAAAGCATTAAAATACATATCAAAGGGTTCATTTTCCTAACATCACATTATCTGACCTTTTCCGCTTGACTCATACATATACTAGATATTACAAATAAGGGAAACCATGGGACCTATGTTTCTTTGGGCCTGGCTTACTTCACTTAATATAATTTTTCCGAGTTTTTCCATTTGCTAACAAATGGGGCAATGTCATTCTTTCTGATGGAGGCATAGAAATCCATTGTGTATATATACCACATTTTCTTGATCCATTCATCTACTGTGGGGCATCTGGGTTGGTCCCATATCTTAGCTATGGAAAATAATGCTGCAATAAACATAGTTGTGCTGGTAGCTTTAATGTGGTCTTGTTTGTAAACATTTGGGTAAATGCCCAAAAGTGGGATTGCTGGGTCATAGGGGAGCTCTATGTGAAGTCTTTTCCGGAACCTCCATACTGCTTTCCAAAGTGGGTGAATAAGTTTACATTCCCACCAACAATGAAGTAAGGTTCCTTCCTGTCCACATCCCCTCCAGCATCTGTTGTTGTTAGAGTTCTTGGTTACAGCCATTCTGACTGAGGTGAGGTGGTATTTCCATGCTGTTTTGATTTGCATTTCTTTTATGGCTAGGCAGGTTGAGCATTTCTTCATGTGTCTATTGACCATCCTTCTTTCTTCTTCAGAGAAGTTTCTTTTCAAGTGTTAAGCCAACTTATTTATTTGGCGTTGTTCCGTTGAGGCTTTGTTGTTGGGGGGTTTAATTTTTTGAGTTCCAAGTATATTTTAGATATGAGACCCTTGTCCATTGTATGGCTAGTGAAGATCTTCTCCCAATCTGTGGGCTTTTCTATTGATCTTGCTAGCTATGTACTTTGCTATGCAGAAAATCTGCATCTTCATGCAATCCCATTTGTCCAACCTTTGATTTGTTGTGTTTCCGGGTCTCTATTCAGAAAATGTCGCCCTGCACCAAGGAGACCTAGGGTTTCTCCTATTCCATCCTGTAAAGTTTTCAGAGTGACTGCTTTGACTTCGAGGTCTTTGATCCATTTGGAGTTGATTCTAGTGCAGGGTGATATATAAGGATCTACCTTTATTTTTCTACAAGTAGTTAACCAATTTTGCCAGCACCATTTACTGAAGAGGCTGTTTTTCCTCCATTCTATTGTTTTAGCTCCCTTAACAAAAATTAGATGGCTATAGGTCTGTGGGTTCATTTCTGGATTTACAATTATATTCCATTGGTCCTGAGGTCTGTTCTTATGCCAATACCAAGCGGTTTTGATTACTATGCCTTTAGAGTAGAGTTTGAAGTTTGGTATTGATATTCCTCCAGCAGTGTTCTTTCCATCGTGGAGCGATTTTGCTATTCCGGGTCTTTTATTGTTCCATATGAATTTTTGGATTGCCTCTTCTATTTCCTTGAAAAATGAGGTTGGAATTTTGATATGTATCGTGTTGAATTTGTAGATGGCCTTGGGAAGTTTTGCCATTTTCAAGATGTTAATCTTTCCAATCCAGGAGCATGGGAGGTTTTGCCATTTTCTAAGTTCTTTTTTGATTTCCTTTTTCAAGATTTTAAAGTTTTCCTCATAGAGTTCCTTCACTTCTTTGCTAAAGTTAATTCCTAGGTATTTTATTTTTTGTTGGACTATTACAAATGGAGTTGCTTTCCTAATTTCAGCCACACTTTTCTCATTGTTGGCATACAGAAAAGCCATTGATTTTGGGGGCTTAATTTTATACCCTGTGATTTTGCCAAAGTTTTGAATCAGCTTGAATAATTTGGGAGTGGAGTCTATGGGATTATTTAAATATATGATCAAGTCATCTGCAAAGAGGGAGAGTTTAATTTCTTCTTTCCCTATTTGGATCCCCT
The DNA here is from genome assembly GCF_024711535.1 of Dipodomys merriami. Taxonomy (NCBI): domain Eukaryota; kingdom Metazoa; phylum Chordata; class Mammalia; order Rodentia; family Heteromyidae; genus Dipodomys; species Dipodomys merriami. Next base: position 1,100,365 of record NW_027204871.1, read on the forward strand.
TTATGTCTGCATCTTGTCTTATTGCTGTAGCTAGGCATTCTAATACTAGATTGAAGAGAAGTGGAGAGAGTGGACATCCTTGTCTTTTTCCTGAGTTAAGATGAAATGGCTTTAGGTTTTGTAGGTTTGTTATATACAGCCTTTATTGTATTGAGGAATGTTCCATGGATTCCTAATTTTTCCAAAACCTTCATCATAAAGGGGTGTTGGATCTCGTCGAATGCTTTTTCTGCATTTATTGAGATAACCATGTGGTTCTTATCCTTGCTACTGTTGATGTGATGAATAATATTAATTGATTTGCGTATATTGAACCAGCTTTGCATTCCTGAAATGAATCCTGTTTGAACGTGGTGTATGATTTTTTGGATGAATTGTTGAAGTCGATTGGCCAAAATGTTGTTGAGAAGTTTTGCATCAATGTTCATCAAAGAAATGGGTTTATAGTGCTTTCTTTGATGTGTCCCTGCCTGGTTTTGGTATGAGGGTTATGCTGGCTTCATAGAATGTGCTCATTAGTGAACTTTCTCTTTCAATTTCATTTAAGAGTGGGAGTAGTATTGGTGTGAGCTCTGCTTTGAAGGCCTTGTAAAATTCCTCTGTGAAACCATCTGTTCCTGGACTTTTCTTAGCTGGGAGGTCTCTCATTGCTGTTTCTATTTCAATGCATGATATGGGCCTGTTAAGATGGTTTGACTCATCTTGGTTTAGTTTTGGCATGTCAATAGTTGCTAGGAAAAGGTCCATTTCTTTCAAGTTCTCAAACTTATTAGCATATAGTTTTGAGAAGTATTCCCTTATAATGTTCTGAATTTTGGTTGTTTCCGTGGCGATGTTTCCATTCTCATCTTTGAGTTTATATATTTGGGTGTGTTCTCTTCTTTTTCTGATAAGATTTGCTAATGTTCTGTCTATTTTGTTAATCGTTTCGACGAAGCAACTCGTTGTTTTGTTTATTCTTTCTAAAGAATTTTTGGATTCTAATTCATTTAATTCTAATTTTGATTATTTCTTTCCGTCTACTGGATTGGGGTTTATCTTGCTACTCTTTTTCAAGGAGGTTTAGCTGTGTCATTAAATTGTTGGTTTCAAATCTCTCCAATGTGTTGATGTAGGAGCTCAGAACTATAAACTTGCCTCTGAGTACTGCCTTTGCTGTGTCCCGGAGGAGCTGGTAATTTGTGTGCTCATTTGTGTTGGATAGCATGAACATTTGAATTTCCTTTCTAATTTCTTCCATTACCCACTCGTGACTCAGCAGTGTGTTGTTTAGTCTTCATGTGATACAAGACTTTTTTTGGTGGCTTTTGGGGTTGAGTTCTAATTTTATTCCCTTGTGCTCAGAGATAATGCAAGGTACACCTTCAATATTTCTGAATTTAGACAATTTGTATTGTGGCCTAAAATGTGGTCTATTTTAGAAAATGTTCCATGTGCTGGTAAGAAAAACATGTATTCTGATGCTGCTGGCTGAAATGTTCGGTAGATGTCTGTTAAATCGACTTGATGTATGCAGATGTTTAGATCTGGGGTTTCTCTGTTGAGTTTTTGCCGGCTTGATCTATCTATTGGCGAGAGTGGTGTGTTAAAGGACCCAAAAATTAATGTCTTTGGATCTATATGGGATTTGAGGGAAAGTAGTGTTTCTTGGATAAATTTGGGTGCTCCATTGTTTGGCGAATAGATATTTAGAATTGTTATATCCTCCTGAAGGAGAGATCCCTTAATTAGTATGTAGCAACCTTCTTTAGCTCTTCTCACAAAATTTAATTTGAAGTCTATTTTATCTGATATTAGGATTGCAACTTCCGCTTGTTAATGGGGGCCGATTGCTTGGTAGATTTTGCTCCAGCCTTTCACATTGAAAATGTGATTTTTTTTTTGGCAAGTTGTGACTCCTGAAGGCAGCAGATAGAAGGATCTTGTTTTTTAATCCAACTAGACAGTCTATGTTGCTTAATTGGGGAGTTAAGTCCGTTAATGTTAAGAGGTGGGACTGAGAGGTATTTGGGAGTTCCTGCCATGTTTTCCACCTTCTGGCGGGTTGCGAAAACTGGGTTCTTCCTATGGTTCTTGGATTCTCAGTTTGGGTGCTGTTTCTTGGCCTTTATTGTGGTCTTGTTGGATTTCTATTTGTAGGACATCTTTAAGAATCTTTTGTATGGCTGGCTTGGTGGAGATGTATTCTTTCAATTTTTCTTTGCTATGGAAGGTTTTTATTTGGCCTATAGTTATGAAGGAGAGTTTAGCTGGGTACAGTATTCTTGGTTGATAGTTGTTTGTTTTTAGGTCATGGCATACCTCATTCCAGGCTCTTCTTGCTTTGATTGTCTCTGCTGAGAAATCTGAGGTGATTCTAATTGGTTTCCCTTTATAGGTGATTAACCTTTTCTCCTTGACAGCTTTAAGGATCTTTTCTTGGTCTGAGTTGATTCTGTGTGGATTATTATGTGACAGTGGGATGTCTTATTCTGGTCTGGTCTATTTGGGGTTCTAAAAGCTTCTTGTATCTGGATAGGCCTCCTCTTTTTGCATGTTTGGGAAGTTTTCTGCTATGATCCTGTTGAACAAATTTCCTAGACCATTAACTTCTGTTTCTAGATGCTCCTCTACACTCATTATCCTTATATTAGGCCTTCTGATGTTGTCTTCCAAGTGTTGGATACATCTCTCATAATTCTTGGACTTGTCTTGGATGGTTGTATGTTCTTTCTCTATAATAGGCTGTCTTCAATCCCTGAGATTCGATCTTCTGCTGGTCTAACGTGCTGTCAAGACTTTCTACTTTGTTTTTTATCTCTTTTCCTTCTAATTGTTCAGCTTTGATGGCTTCAAATTCTTTGTTGAAGCTTTGTTTTAGATCTTGTATGAACTTCTTTCCTTCCTTAATTTGTTTTTCAGTGTTTATTCTCAAATCACTTAGTTGATAGGTTATGGGTTATTTGGACTCCCATTCCTTCTGTTAGGTTCCATTCAGCATTCCCTTTGTGGTCTCCCTGACATCCTTCAGCTCTTTGTTAATGGATTCTATGTGTGCGTTTAGTGATCTTTGTGTATTCTCTTCCTTCTCTCTCAATTCCTGTATTACTTTTTGATTAGCTTCCTCCCGTTCATGGGATTCATGTAGTTCTCTTTGAGTGTTCTCAGCCTGCTCACACTATTCCTCCCTTTCTCTTTGAGTATTCTCAAGCTGCTCACACAAATCCTGTATCAGTTTTTGAGTAGCTTCCTCTCTCTTATGGTATTCCTGTATAAACTTTTGGATTGCCTCCTCTCTCTCCCTATCACGCTCATGCAGAGTCCTTTGTATGTTTTCAATCTTTTCATTTATCATGTTTGCCAGCAGTGTTTGTAGAACTATTTGGGAACTCTCCTCTGTATTATTCATTATCTGTTCTGTCCCCTGATTATCAAGATTGGGAATAGAGATACCCGGATTTGCCATTTTTCTTGTGTTTTTCCGGCTTACTCTGCCCATTTGAGATGAAAATAGCACCGGGTTTGTGCTAGAACACTAACTTAAGCAAGCATCAACCAACGTCAGAATTTGCACAGTCAATAGTCTACAGATACAATCTAGTTCAACAGATACATCTATTCAACATCAAACAACTATATGCTAATGGGCTACGAACCGCAAAGAAAAATTTGGAAAACCAGAAATTATTAGGGTTAGGGAGAGATGTAGGTAAAACATAGGAATAGATTGATGTGGGGAGGCACAGGGAGAGTTAACTAAGTCCTAATCTCAAAGCAGGAAATAGGTTGGGTAGGATGAAAATAGAGGGAGAGAAAAAAAGAAGAAAGGTAAAGGGAAAAGAAAACAGACCAGAAAAAATAGAAAAGTAAAAATTAATAATATTATACATGTTGGAAAACAATATATTTAGAGAAGAACGTGAATATATTGAGAGAAGGGGAGGGATATAAAGGAGATGTTAAAAGCTTAAAAATAAAAATACTTAAAATATTATATAGGTATAAAGAGATAGTAGTGCTATTAAAGAATTTAAGTTTCAGAGGTTTTGAATTGAGTAATATGTGGATTAAGTGTGTACACAATGGGGGATAGGGTCTAATAGTCAACTGCGGGTTTATCTGAGGATGTGCAGGACAAGAATTAATTCACATAAAGAAGAACGAAAGAGAGGAAAACGTGAAAAGGATAAGAAGGGAAGAAAACAGATCAGACGTTCAGTAGAGCTAAACAAAAAACAAAAAGATAATTAAAAAAAAAGAGAAAGAAATCAGAAAAAGAAAGAAAAACTCACAATCACGTATCCCTAAAATAAAAATTATAAGAGGAGGAAAAAAAAGTTATTGGAAAACAATTTTTTTCAAAAAATGCAAAAATTAAAGATTAAAAAAAGTTTTAGAAAAGAAAAAAAATTTATATAAAGTACCGAAGAAGAAGAAGAAGAAGAAGAAGAAGAAGAAGAAGAAGAAGAAGAAGAAGAAGAAGAAGAAGAAGAAGAAGAAGAAGAAGAAGAAGAAGAAGAAGAAGAAGGAGAAGAAGAAGAAGAAGAAGAAGAAGAAGAAGAAGAAGAAGAAGAAGAAGAAGAAGAAGAAGAAGAAGAAGAAGAAGAAGAAGAAGAAGAAGAAAGAAGAAGAAGAAGAAGAAGAAGAAGAAGAAGAAGAAGAAGAAGAAGAAGAAGAAGAAGAAGAACAAGAAGAACAAGAAGAACAAGAAGAACAAGAAGAACAAGAAGAAGAAGAACAAGAACAAGAACAAGAACAAGAACAAGAACAAGAACAAGAACAACAAGAACAAGAAGAACAAGAAGAACAAGAACATTAAGAACAAGAACAAGAACAAGAACAAGAAGAACAAGAACAAGAAGAAAAAGAACAACAACAAGAAGAAGAACAAGAAGAAGAACAAGAACAAGAAGAGGAAGAAGAAGAACAAGAAGAAGAAGAAGAAGAAGAAGAAGAAGAAGAAGAAGAAGAAGAAGAAGAAGAAGAAGAAGAAGAAGAAGAAGAAGAAGAAGAAGAAGAAGAAGAAGAAGAAGAAGAAGAAGAAGAAAGAAGTTCTTTGATTTTTTTGGGAGGGGTGAGAAAAATCCTGTTTCTCCCTTGTGTCTTTAACCAGCCTCTTGTTGGAGTCTCTGTTCTGCTTGTGGTTCTTTGGTTTGGTTGGTTTCTTAAGTGAGTTTGTTCGAACAGGCAGAAAAATGCTCTGCTTTACCCAGGATTTTGCGATCCTCCTCTCAGGCTAGTTCAATGGGAGGCCGATCTACTTTGAGTATCACCAAAGAGGGGGATGCAGTGATTAAGCTAGGTTCTGGGTAGAGTTGAGGCCTTTCAACAGACAGTAGCTTTTCCCACGGGGCTAGTTTGTGAAAAACTCACAGAACCCAGCCTGGAGCCACTCTCAGGGTTTCTGTTTACTGAACTTCAATTGATTGTCGAGGCTGCTAGAGGGAGGGGCCCCCTCTGGCTCTGATTACCCAGTGAAGAAAGCCACTCCTAGCGCTGGTGCTCGAGCTGGGTGACTTTTCCCTGGAGCTGAGTCTGGCAGGTCACGCCGCTGTTAAGTTCTTGTGACCTGCTAAATGACTCGTTTTTTTCCAAGGCTTGAGTTGGAGCTAGCAGCTCCTCTGAGCTTTGTCGGTATCCAAGATGGATATCTCCAGTACTGTGGGGGTGAGGGGTGGCCTTCCCTCCTCTGCTCCCGTCAGGCTTCTACTCATGCTGAGTCTTGTTTCCTGGGTCGTCTCTTGTCTGCCAACTGGAGGATGAAGATGTCTGCTGCTTGTCGGTTTTTGCTGGTGTTGAGTAGAATCTGCTTGTCTGCTGTGTCTGGCTCCTTCGTCCTGGAATCTCTGTGGCTCAGGTATGGCCGCGGCCGCCGATGCCACTGCAGCCGCCGCAGCAGTGGCTGCTGGCAAGAGCTCAGTGTTTCTCCTTGCCTGGATTTTCCCTCTCTGGCCTGACTCTCTGTCCTGTGATGGTACACTTGGTGTTATTCTCTGGCTTAGGATTGTTCACTGGAACTCTAAAACTGCTTTCTATGCGAGAGCTTGTTTAGATTCCAGCTTTTCCTCCGCCATCTTCCTGGAACTTCTCCATGCAATTTTTGTTCTGTTAATGGTTAATAAAATATTAATAAAACTTAATAAATATCCTAGAATTATTTCATCTAAATTTATTTAAAATTATACACTAATTAAACCCTTCATTATTTATTGTAGTGACAATTATTACACCTATGGCATCCTATGACATAGCATATAGATTTGCACATGAGTTATACATCCTACCTGTCACCGACCACTTTCAAAGAGAAAGAAAAATGTCATGCTCAGCTTCTCACTCCAAGATTTTTGGCAGTGCTGGGATCTAAACTCAGGGCCTAGAATTTCATGAATGGGTGATTTTCAGTGCAGCAGCCTCTAGCCAATTCAACTCCTAGACAGTTCCCAGGCCGTGAGATCGAGCCCCATATGTTGACTCCATATTGTGCTTAGTGTAGTTATTCATTTAATTTTTGTTTTATTCATCTGTTTACCATTAATTTTATTGACTGTTATTACACATGGAATATTTATTACATTTATTACAGAGGATATAGATTTGCCTATGTATGAAACTTCACACCTGACACCCAGGATTTTCACATGAAAGCAAACTGTGTCATCATGGGCTTCTAACTCCACGATTCAATTTTTGGGAGTGCTGGCATCGGAACTCACAGCCTACAAGGCTCAATGCATGAATGGGTGATTGTCAGCATGCCAGACTGGTGCACCCTGAGCTGACAAGTAGTTCCCAGCACCTGAGGTCGAGCCCCAGGGGTTGGCAAAATAAGAATAGGTTGACATGCAGATGGTAGTACACAAATAAATATAAAACTTTATAGAGTGCCAGAGATGTCTATACAATATTCAGTTATATATGCTACATTCCTGCTAAATCTTAGGTATTATGCTTCCGTGTAATTAATATTGTTTTCATCCTTAATGAATTATTAATTAAATCAATCACTGTCCTGGAATTATTATGTCCATGTAATTAATAGTATTCTTTTAATATGTCAAAAATATTAATTAAAATCCATCAGCCTCCTAAAATCACTCTAATTTTATACTAGTATCATTCAGGAACAACTAATTCAACCTTGACATTCACAAACTTCCAATGATATTCCTATGAATAGGAATGAGACCCTTAGGATCTCCCTCTATTGGTAGGGGTCAGGACCTGGCTTCAAACCCAGGGCCTATGTTGCCATGTTGGCCTGTGGCTTCCCTGGAAGCCCGCCAGCATTCAACAATGCCAGGTTAGCAACACTTTTCAGCCATGTCATTCAAACCCAGGAAGGTCACCTTACAAAAAAAGAAATGTAAAACCTGCAGCTAACTGCAAACTGCCTTTTTTTTCCTGTGTCATTTTATTTTATTTTTTCCTGTCAGCCTTTGAGGCCCAGGATCCAGGTTTGGTTGTGGGTCCAGTGGCTGCACCGTAGCCTAGAGTGAAAGAAGCTGAGGCAGTGTTGCTACGCCCTGAGTTCAAGCCCTGTTCTTGACAAAATCAAAATATATACATATATATATATATATATATACATACATACATACATATATACATACATACATACATATATACATACATTAAAAATGTTTAAAAATTTTTGAGGCTCTTGGCTTGGAATTCATGCCATTTTTTTCTGTCAGAACTGGGATTTAAACTCAGGGTCTGGGTAAATCTTCAGTATAGTGGGGGAAGGGGAAGCTCACTATGCTGGAAGACAAGAAAGTCAGGCATGTTCCCAGGAGCTGAATTCAAGTCCTAGCACTCATATACATTTTAAATCCATGGTTTATATTTACATACACATGTTTACGGCATACTGTAGTTAGTATAGTTATTCATTTTATTTTGTGTTTTATTTATTATGTATTTTTTAATTTACTTTAATTTTATTTGTGAACATACTGTACAGAGGAGTTACAATTACATGGGCAAGATAATGCGTATATTTCTTACCAAGAATTGCAGCCTCCTCCTTTCTTTACCCTTCATAACCCATCCCAGCCTCCCCCCTCCCCCGAATCCCAATCCTTCTCCTTCCCCCCCTTAACACACCCCCCCCCCGCACCGACGTTGTAAAGCTCGTTTTGGAAATGACAACTTGTACTTCTCATTGTTGCAACAGGTCCCCCTGTATCCTTAAACAACTGGTTTTTCCCCATCTCCTCCACAAGTTATACTGACATCAAATATAGTGAAATCAGGGGTTATACTGTGGGGGAGGGACATACAAAGCAACAAAGAGATAATCTTATAAATGCGTTAGAAACATATGCATGAAAGAAAAAAAAAACATTAAAATACACATCTAAGGGTTCATTTTCCTGACATCACATTATCTGACCTTTTCCGCTTGACTCATACATATACTAGATATTACAAATAAGGGAAACCATGGGACCTATGATTCTTTGGGCCTGGCTTACTTCACTAAATATAATTTTTTCCAAGTTTTTCCATTTCCTAACAAATGGGGCAATGTCATTCTTTCTGATGGAGGCATAGAAATCCATTGTGTATATATACCACATTTTCTTGATCCATTCATCTACTGAGGGGCATCTGGGTTGGTCCCATATCTTAGCTATGGTAAATAATGCTGCAATAAACATAGTTGTGCTGGTAGCTTTAGTGTGGTCTTGTTTGTAAACATTTGGGTAAATGCCCAAAAGTGGGATTGCCGGGTCATAGGGGAGTTCTATGTGAAGTCTTTTGAGGAACCTCCATACTGCTTTCCAAAGTGCTGAACATGTGTACATTCCCACCAACAATGAAGTAAGGTTCCGTTCTGTCCACATCCCCTCCAGCAACTGTTTTTGTTAGAGTTCTTGATTTTTGCCGTTCTAACTGGAGTGAGGTGATATCTCAATGTTGTTTTGATTTGCATTTCTTTTATGGCTAGGGATGTTGAACATTTCTTCATGTGTCTATTGGCCATCCTTCTTTCTTCTTCATAGAAGTTTCTCTTTAAGTCTTTTGCCCACTTATTTATTCGTCAGTTGTTTCTTTGAAGATTTGTTGTTGGGGGGTTTAATTTTTTGAGTTCCAAGTATATTATAGATATGAGACCCTTGTCCGTTGTATGGCTAGTAAAGATCTTCTCCCAATCCGTGGGCTTTCTATTGATCTTGCTAGCTATGTCATTTGCCCTGCAGAAGCTCTGCAACTTGATGCAATCCCATTTGTCCAACCTTTCTTTGATTTGTTGTGTTTCCGGGTCTCTATTCAGAAAATTTCGGCCTGAGCCAAGGAGACCTAGGGTTTCTCCTATTCCATCCTGTAATGTTTTCAGAGTGTCTGCTATGAGTTCAAGGTTTTGATCCATTTGGAGTTGATTCTGGTGCAGGGTGATATATAAGGATATAGCTTAAGTTTTCTACATGTGGTTAACCAATTTTGCCAGCACCATTTACTGAAGAGGTTGTCTTTCTTCCATTGTATTGCTTTAGCTCCCTTATCAAAGATTAGATGGCTATAGGTCTGTAGGTTCCTTTCTGGGTTTTCAATTCTATTCCATTGGTCCTGAGGTCTGTTCTTCTGCCAATACCAAGCTGTTTTGATTACTATGCCTTTATAGTAGAGTTTGAAGTTTGGTATTGATATTCCTCCAGCAGTGTTCTTTCCATTGTGGAGCATTTTTGCTATTCGGGGTCTTTTATTGTTCCATATGAATTTTTGGATTGCCTCTTATATTTCCTTGAAGAATGAGGTTGGAATTTTGATAGGTATTGCGTTGAATTTGTAGATAGCCTTGGGAAGTATTGCCATTTTCACGATGTTAATCTTTCCAATCCAGGAGCAGGGGAGGTTTGCCATTTTTTAAGTTCTGTGTTGATTTCCTTTTTTAAGATTTTAAAGTTTTCATCATAGAGGTCTTTCACTTTTTTAGTTAAGTTAATTCCTAGGTATTTTATTTTTTGTGGGGATATTACAAATGGAGTTGCTTTCCTAATTTCAGCCACACTTTTCTCATTGTTGGCATACAGAAAAGCCATTGATTTTGGGGGCTTAATTTTACAACCTGCTACTTTGCCAAAGTTTTGAATCAGCTTGAGTAATTTAGGAGTGGAGTCTATGGGATTCTTTAAATATAATATCCTGTCATCTGCAAAGAGGGAGAGTTTTATTTCTTCTTTCCCTATTTGGATCCCCTTTATGTCTGCATCTTGTCATATTGCTGTAGCTAGGCATTCTAATACTAGATTGAAGAAAAGTGGAGAGAGTGAGCATGCTTGTCTTGTTCCTGAGTTAAGAGGAAATGGCTTTAGGTTTTCACCATTGAGTATAATGCTGGCTGTAGGTTTATCATATACAGCCTTTATTGTATTGAGGAATGTTCCATGGATTCCTAATTTTTCCAAAACCTTCATCATAAAGGGGTGTTGGATCTTGTCGAATGCTTTTTCTGCATCTATTGAGATAACCATGTGGTTCTTATTCTTGCTCCTGTTGATGTTATGAATAATATTAATTGATTTGCGTATATTGAACCAGCTTTGCATCCCTTAAATGAATCCTGTTTGATCATGGTGTATGATTTTTTGGATGAATTGTTGAAGTCAATTGGCCAAAATGTTGTTGAGAAGTTTTGCATCAATGTTCATCAAAGAAATGGGTCTATAGTTCTCTTTCTTTGATGAGTCCCTGCCTGGTTTTGGGATGAGGGTTATGATGGCTTCATAGAAAGTGTTCGGTAGTGAGCTTTCTCTTTCAATTTCATTGAAGAGTTGGAGTAGTATTGGTGTGAGCTCTTCTTTGAAGGCCTTGTAAAATTCCACTGAAAAACCACCTGGTCCTGGACTTTTCTCAGCTGGGAGGTCTCTGATTGCTGTTTCTAATTCAATGCTTCTTATGGGCCTGTTAAGCTGGTTTAACTCATCTTGGTTTAGTTTTGGCATGTCAATAATTGCTAAGAAAAGTTTCATTTCTGTCAAGTTCTCAAACTTCTAGCATAAAGTTTTGAGAAATATTCCCTTATAATGTTCTGAATCTTGGTTGTTTCCGTGGTGATGTTTCCATTCTCATCTCTGAGTTTATTTATTTGGGTGTGTTCTCTTCTTTTTGTAATAAGATTTGCTAAGGGTCTGTCAATTTTGTTAAATTTTTCGACCAACCAACTCTTTGTTTTGTTGATTCTTTCTGTAGTATTTTTGGATTCTAATTCATTTATTTCTGATTTAATTTTGATTATTTCTTTCCATCTACTGGATTGGGATTTATCTTGCTGTTCTTTTTCAAGGAGATTTAGATGTGTCATTAAATTGCTAGTTTCAGATCTCTCCAATTTGTTGATGTAGGAGCTCAGAGCTATAAACATGCCTCTTAGTACTGCCTTTGCTGTGTCCCAAAAGAGCTGGTAATTTGTGTGTTCATTTTTGTTGAATAGCATGAACATTTGAATTTCCTTTCTAATCTCTTCCATGACCCACTCATGATTCAGCAGTGTGTTGTTAAGCCTCCATGTGATACCCGACTTTCTTTGGTGGCTTTTGGTGTTGAGTTCTAATTTTATTCCCTTGTGGTCAGAGAGAATGCAAGGTATAACTTCAATGTTTTTGAATTTAGACAAGTTTGCTTTGTGGCCTAAAATTTGGTCTATTTTAGAAAACGTTCCATGTGCTCCTGAGAAAAACGTGTATTCTGATGCTGCTGGGTGAAATGTTCTGTAGATGTCTCTTAAATCTAGTTGATCTATGCAAATGTTTAGATCTGCGGTTTCTCTGTTGAGGTTTTGCCGAGTTGATCTATCTAGTTGGGAGAGTGGTGTGTTAAAATCCCCAACAAATAATGTCTTTGGATCTATATGGGATTTGAGGGAAAGTAGTGTTTCTTTGATAAATTTGGGTGCTCCATTGTTTGGCGAATAGATATTTAGAATTGTAATATCCTCCTGAAGGGGAGATCCTTTAATTAGCATGTAGCAACCTTCTTTATCTCTTCTCACGAATTTTAATTTGAAGTCTATTTTATCTAATATTATGATTGCAACTTCCGCCTGTTTATGGGGGCCGATTGCTTGGTAGATTTTGTGTTTGTTTTTACGGGCAAGATGTGACTCCTGCAGGCAGCAGATAGAAGAGTCTTGTTTTTTAATCCAACTAGAGAGTCTATGTTGCTTAATTGGAGAGTTCAGTCCGTTAACGTTAAGAGATACGACTGAGAGGTATTTGGGAGTTCTTGCCATGTTATCCACCTTCTTGAGGACTGCAAAAACTGGGTTCTTCCTATGGTTCTTGGATTCTCAGTTTGGGTGCAGTTTCTCGGCCTTTATTGTGATATTGTTGGTTTTCTATTTGTAGGACATCTTTAAGAATCTTTTCTATGGCTGGTTTGGTGGAGATGTATTGTTTCAATTTTTCTTTGCTATGGAAGGTTTTTATCTGGCCTTCAGTTATGAAGAGGAGTTTAGCTGGGTACAGTATTCTTGGTTGACAGTTGTTTGTTTTTAGGTCATGGCATACCTCATTCCAGGCTCCTCTTGCTTTGATTGTCTCTGCTGAGAAATCTGAGGTGATTCTAATTGGTTTCCCTTTATAAGTGATTAACCTTTTCTCCTTGACAGCTTTAAGGATCTTTTCTTTGGTCTGAGTTGATCCTGTGTGGATTATTATGTGACGGTGGGATGTCCTATTCTGGTCTGATTTATTCGGGGTTCTAAAAGCTTCTTGTATCTGAATAGGCCTATCTTTTTTATGTTTGGGAAGTTTTCTGCTAGGATCCTGTTAAACAAATTTCCTAGACCATTAACTTCTCTTTCTAGGTGCTCCTCTACACCCATTATCCTTAGATTGGGCCTTCTGATGGTGTCTTCCAGGTGTTGGATAGACCTATCATATTTCTTGGACTTGTCTTGGATGGTTGTATGTTCTTTCTCTATAATATCTAGGCTGTCTTCAATCCCTGAGATTCGATCCTCTGCATGGTCTAACCTGCTGTCAAGATTCTCTACTTTGTTTTTTATATCTTTTCCTTCTAATTGGTCAGCTTTGATGGCTTCAAGTTCTTTGTTGAAGCTCTGTTTTAGGTCTTGTATGAATTTCTTTACTTCCTTAATTTGGTGTTCAGTGTTTGTTCTCAAATCACTTAGTTGATTGCTTATGGTTTCTTTGGATTCCCATTCCTTCTGTTGGGTTCCATTCAGCATTCCCTTTGTGGTCTCCCTGACTTCCTTCAGCTCTTTTTTAATGGATTCCATGAATGCCTTTAGTGATCTTTGTGTATTCTCTAACTGGTCTCTCTGTTCCTGAATTACTCTTTGATTAGCTTCCTCCCGTTTGTGGGATTCCTGCAGTTCTCTTTCCTCCCGTTCGTGGGATTCCTGAAGTTCTCTTTGAGTGTTCTCAGCCTGCTCACGCCATTCCTCCCTTTCTCTTTGAGTATTCTCAAGTTGTTCACGCAAATCCTGTGTCAGTTTTTGAGTAGCTTCCTCACGCTTATGATATTCTGTACAAACTTTTTGGATGCCTCCTCTCTCTCCCTATCACGCTCATACAGAGTCCTTTGTACATTGTCAAACTTCTCATTTATCATTTTTGCCACCAGTGTTTGTAGAGCTATTTGGGAACTCTCCTCTGGATTGTTCATTATCTGATCTGACCCCTGATTATCAAGATTGGGAATAGAGATACCCGGATTTGCCATTTTTCTTGTGTTTTTCCGGCTTACTCTGCCCATTTGAGATGAAAATAGCACCAGTTTTGTGCTAGAACACTATCTTAAGGCAACCATCAATCAACGTTTGCATTTATACAGTCAATAGTCTACAAATACAATTTAGTTCAACAGATACATCTATTCAACAGCAAACAAGTATATGCTAATGGGCTTTGAACCGCAGAGAAGAATTTGGAAAACCAGAAATTTTTAGGGTTAGGGAGAGATGTGGGTAAAAAATAGGAATAGATTGGTGTAGGGAGGCACAGGGAGAATTAACCATGGCCTAATCTCAATGCAGGAAATAGGTTGGGTAGGATGCAAGTAAAGAGAGAGAGAGAAAAAGAAGAAAGAGAAAGGGAAATGAAAAGAGACCTTACAAAATATAGAAATGTAAAAATTAATATAGTTATGGAGATTGAAAGACCATCTATTTAGAGAGGAATGTGAATATATTGAGAAAACAGGAGGGAGATAGAGGAGATGTGAAAAACTTAAAAAAATGCTTAAAATATTATATAGGTATAAAGAGGTAGTACTGCTATTAAGGAATTTAAGTCTCAGAGGTTTTGGATTGAGTAATAAATTTGTGGATTAAGTGTGTACACAATGGGGGATAAGGTCTACTAGTTAACTATGGGTTTATCTGAGGATGTGCAGGACAAGGGTTAAGTCACATACAGAAGAACAAAAGAGAGGAAAAGGTGAAAAGGATAAGAAAAGGAGCAAAAAAAGATCAGAAGTTCAGTAGAGCTAGACAAAAAACAAAAAGATAATTAAGAAAGAAAGAGAAAGATAAAGAAGACAAGAAAAGAAAGGAAAACGCACATTCACTTATTCCTAAAATAAAAATTATAAGAGGGAAAAAATTACTGGAAAACAATTATTTTTTCATAAAAGGCAAAAATTAAAGATTAATAAAAGTTTTAGAAAGGGAAAAAATTTTTTATACATATAAGGTACCAAAAAATTTAAAAAAAGAAGAAGAAAAAAAAAAGTTCTTTGATTTTTTTTTTGATTTTTTTGGGAGGGGTGGGAAGAATCCTGTATCTCCCTTTTGTCTGTAACCAGCCTCTTGTTGGAGTCTCTGGTCAGCTTGATGTCCTGTGGCTTGATTGGTTTCTTAAGTCAGTTTGTTTGCACAGGCAGAAAAATGCTCTGCTTTACCCAAGATTTTGAGATCCCCCTCCCAGGTTAGTTTAATGGGAGGGTAATCTGCTTTGAGAATCACAAAAGAGGGGTAATGAGGCTAGGTTCTGGTAGAGTTGAGGCCTTTCAACAAACAGTAGCTTTTCCCTGGGGCTATTTTTGTGAAAAACTCACAGAGCCCAGCCTGGAGCCATTCTCAGGGTTTCTGTTTTTCAATTGATTGTGGAGGCTGCTAGAGGGAGGGGCAGCATCTGGCTCTGGTTACCCAGTGAGGAAAGCCACTCCAATGGCTGGCGCCTGAGCTGTCTGGCAGGTCACTTTGCCGTTAAGTTCTTGTGACCTGCTAAATGACTCGTTTTATTCCAAGGCCTGAGTTGGAGCTGACAGCTCCTCCGAGATTTGTGGGTATCCAAGATAGAGATCACCGGTGCTGGGGTGGGGGAGGGGTGGCCTTCCCTCCTCTGCTCCCTGAGAAGGAGTGAGGACGTTGGGCTTGTACTCACGCCAAGTCTTGGATCCTGGGTCGTCTCTGGTCTGCAAACTGCAGGATGAAGATGTCCGCTCCTTGTCGGTTCTTGCTGGTGTTGAGTAGAATCCTCTCGCCTGCTGCGTCTGGCTCCTTCGTCCCGGACCCTCTGTGTGAGCGCTCAGGTATGGCCGCGGCGGCGGTCGCCGCTGTGACCCTGCCACCGCCGCGGCAGCTGCTGGCAGGCGCTCAGATGTGTCTCCTTGTCTTGCCTTCCCCTCTCTTGTCTAACTCTCTGTCCTGTGATGGCACACTTGGTGTGATTCTCTGGCTTAGGACTGCTCACTGGAACTCTAAAACTGCTTTCTATGCGTTACCTTGTTCAGATTCCAGCTTCTCCTCCACCATCTTTCTTAACCTATTATGTATTTTAATGAGTATGATTACACATATAATAATAATTTTTACATCCTATTACATAGGGTATAGATTTGCCTATGTATTATATATCATTCCTGAGACCCAGGATTTTCACCAATAAGGAAAATAAGTTAGAGAATTGGATTCTTCCACCAGGATTAAGTTTTTGGCAGTTCTATGATTTGAACTCAGGGCCTAGAAGGCCCACTTCATGATTGGTCAATGTTAGCCCTTCAGTTTGATGCAGGTGAAATTGTTGGGCTAATTTGAGGACCGGAGATCAAGCCTTAGGAGTGGGCAATATATAAACACATAGATGTGTAGATTGAAGTGTGTGTATGTGTATTTACATATGTATATGCATCTATAAATATATATATAGGTATTTATATAGATTCTAGTGTATAACTCTACATAAAGAGTGATTTCTCTATCTTATTTTTTTTATCTTCTATTACTAACAATTATTTGGTCTAATATTATGCCTCCATTAATTAATCACAGTAGAAGACTTAATAAAGTATTAAATTAACCAATGGCCTGTATTTATTGCATACAATCTTATACTAGAATGACTAGCTAATTAGTAATTCAATTAGTACATTTCAAACATTCTATTAGTGTTTCTATACATAGGAATGAGTGTCCTAGTATCTTCAGCAATATGTAGGTGCCAGTCCCAGGATCCAACTCAGGGCCTAGGTGTGTGGGTTGGGCTCAGGATTCACTGACAGCCCACCAGCCTTCAGCCATGCAAGATCACGTTCAATTTTCAATTTTCAAGCTGAGTCACTGAGACCCAGGATGGTCAAGTGCAAAGGAAACAAAGGTAAAACAGTTGTGTAAAACTTCCGTGTTTTTTTCCTTCTCCATTTGTGTTGGTTTAATGTTTTTTTTTGCCAGTGCTGGGAGTTGAACTCAGGCCCTAGGATCCCTGGATCATCTCTGGGTGTAAAAGCTGCACCCTATCCTAGGGTAAGCATGGTTTAAGACACAATAAAATGATTCCTTGAGCAAATTCAGCTCAAGGAAAATGTCTAGGCTAACAGTTCAAGCCTCATGATCTGCCACACAAAAATAAAGCCAGTAACTCCATGTGTCTGTGTATGTATGCATGTATTTCTATTGGTGAACATCCCAAATCTCTATGAAGAAAGGCACCCAGCTAGGAAATTTGCTTTGAATAGAAAGATTTCATAGCACAGAGAGTGCTATCAAGACAGTGTATGTTCGGAGGCTCTCCTCACTGTTCCCAGTGTAGCCGAGGGTTTCTCCATACCCCAGGCTGCTGGAGGAAGTCTGCCTCATTGTTGGAACAGGCACACAAAAAGCCTCACTCCTGTACAGCTGTGAAACAGACAATTCATCCGGGGGCAATTAGTGAGGATGAATGTGGGTGGGCTCTGAAGTCCAGAAGGAAAAGGCCTCTTTGTAACCCAAGCTCTTTCTGTCCCAGTGCTCTGTTTTGTCAGGAAGCCTTCATTTGAGCCACCTCCCATGGCAGGCCAAGTTCCCTGCACTTATCCTGTCTCTGTTAAACTATGTCCCAGTGTTGAAACAAGTTGCTACAATTAATTCAAGAGTCCTTTTGACAGAAAAGTTAGGGAGCTGAACCTAATGAAATGATTCATTATCGGCAACAGTGCATCCCTTGGTTTCCAGAAGCTTGCTAAATCTAAGTACATATGTAATATCACAATGTTTCTGGTCATCTAGTGCTGGTGAAGCTCATCAGGTTTTGAAACCTTTGACCTCTCCTAGTTGGGCCCTGGGTGGCTAGGTTTTGCGGTTGAACATAGGGCCAGGGTGCTGATCATGAGCTCAGAGCAGAAGCACTTTGCTTTACCATTTGGTGTCACAGCTTTACTTCTGGTATCTTCGTGTGTGTGTGTGTGTGTGTGTGTGTGTGTGTGTGTGTGTGTGTGTGTGTGTGTGTGTGTGTGTGTGTGCATACACCAGTTCTAGAGATTGAACTCAGGATCTCAGCACTATACCTGAGTTTCTCTTTTACTAAGATAACACTTTCCCACTTGAGCCACAGAGACACTTTAGGCTTTTTTTCTAGGGATGTGGTACTGAAGACTCAAACCCAGGGTTTCATATATGCAAAGCACTCTACCCACAAGACACATTCTCAGCACTCCACTTCAGGTTTCTTGCTTTCTTTGCTTGTAAATTGGAGGAGTTGGAGTCTGGGCCTGGGTGCTGTCTCTGAGCACTTCAGCTCAAGTCTACCACTCTACTACTTGAGCTACAGCAACCGTTCAAGTTTTCTGGTGGTTCCCTGGAGATAACCATCACAAGGAATTTCGTCTCCAGGCTGGTTTCGACCCTGATCCTCAGCTCTCTGCCTCCTGAGCAGCTAGGATGACAGACGTGACTCTGTGGCACCTGGCTTCCATTTAAATTTGCCAAAAGGTGAGTAGGAGGTAATAGTCTCATGGGACCTTTTGTGTACGGGATAGTTTGAACCCAGATTGTCAGATCTCAGCTTCCTGAGTAGGCAGGATGACAGACCTCAGGTATATATGCCTAGGGTCCTTGACTCCATGTGATAAGGCACTAGCCATGAACCCAACAGGGAAAGGTCAGTGTCCTGAGTTCAACATATACGACCAAGAAAAATAAACCAAAACAATTGTCTGCAGGAGACAACTCAGTAGAGTTCAGTACATACATAATTTTGGCCCTGACATGGGGACATATCTGAGCCTCAACTTTCTCATGTGCACAATCATCTTACTTGTGGAGCTTTACAAGGACCAGCAGATGGATGAACGTGTGATCCACTCTGTGGTGTGTGTGTGTGTGTGTGTGTGTGTGTGTGTGTGTGTGTGTGTGTGTGTGTGTGTGTGTGTTTCAGGGAAGGCTTTCTGGAGAAGTGATACCTCTCTGAAGAATGAGCAGATACCAGGTTAAGGTGAAAGACTCAGCACACCACACCTCATGAAGGACTCATCACATAGCTGTATCCCACAAGCTGTCATTAGAATTAGGGTGTTTTAATCAGTATCACCATTTTTTCAGAAACGTCACAAATTGCACAAAGTTCATATCTAATGGCTTAAAGGGGTGGGGTTGCTTTAGGGGGGAGTTAGCCATGGGGATTGCACTCAAAGTTTGGGGCTACTGTCCTAAGACCTTTAGCTCAAGGCTAGAGCACTAACACTTTGAGCCACAGCTCAGAGTTTCGCAGACTTCCTGCCAGGGCTGGGTTTTAAACCCACAAGTGTCAGATCTCAGCCCTGGACTATCTTGGATGATAGGGGTGAGTGAGCCAGCAGCATCTGGTTCCATGGAGTTGGGTTGAAACAGTTTACCTCTGGCTAAGTTAGATTAGATAGCAGCTGTCAGCACCAGACTCCCAGATTGCTCTGTGATATTTGCAGTCCTATCCTTATATCGTTGCGATCAGAACATTCTTTTGTTTTTTATTTTTGGTGCCAGTCTTGGGTCTTAAGTAAGGGTCTAAACACATTCCCTAATCTTTTATGCTCAAAGATAGTGCTTACTGCTTGAGCAACAGCACAACTTCCAGATTTTTCTGTGCATGTGGTAGCGAGGAATTGAACCCAGGGCTTTGCATGTACTAGAGGAGCACTCTACCACTGAGCTCCAGTGTATAAACAAATAAATGTGTAGATTGGTAGATAGATAGGTTTATATGTATAAACTAAGAGAGATGTCTGTATTATAAAATTGCATATACCATATTACTACTAATTATTGGCCACTAAATTATTCCTTCCTTTTTTAATCATCATGATTGAATACATAATAAAGTATTAATTGAAAATTATTCAATGTAGTATAATTGTGTAAAATTTTATAATATGAAAACAATACACTACTAATTTAATTGTTACTTTTGTAACATTCCATTTGTATGGATGTATCATCAGAATGGGTTTCTCAGAACCTCCCACCATTCCTTAGTGGCAGTCCCGGGATTAAACCTCCAGGCCAAAGTTGCTGGTTTTGGCTATGGCTTCCCTAATAGCCCATCAAACATCAGCAATGCAAGGTCATGTGCACTTTCTGGGCCTTGTCATTTAGACCCAAGATGGTCACAATACAAAAAAATAAATCATAATAATAATAAGGCCCTGGCTTGTAATTTGCACCATTTTACTAGCAGGCCTTGGGACCTGGTTAAATCTGTGACATTGTGAGTGAAGTGGAAGCTCACTGTCCTTGAAGACAAGAAATTCAGACCAGTTCCCTAGGGCCTGAATTCAAGCCGCAGCACTGGAAAAAATAATATTCGTATATGAGATCTACTTACATACATGGGTTTACTGTGTGTGTGTGTGTGTGTGTATATATATATATATATATATATATATATATATATATATATATATATATATATATATATAAAGAGATAGAGAGGGAATGTGAGGATATTAAATGATATATATATATATATTATTACCAATTATTAGTTATTACATTATGCCACCATTTTATGAAGTATTATGATTGAATACTTATAAAAGCATTCATTAAAAATTAGTTAATATCTGTCCATTAGGGGAATCAAACCATGGTGCTAAAATTGAAGATATAAATCCAATCATATTTGTGTGGCATTATAAAATAGAATCATGAATCAACTGCAAATTTAATTATCACTTTTATAGCATTCCATTAGCATTCACACGAATAGGAATGAGTTTGTCAGGATCTCCATCCATTTGTGGGTGGCAGTCCTAGCATTCGAACTCCAAGGCTGGGTAGTTTACTTCGAATGCAAACCATTGGAATGACACCGTGAAGATTTCAGATTGTCACAATTAAAAAAGAACAAGAAGGAGAAAAGAAATCCAGGTGTCAATGGCTCTTGCCTATAATCTTAGCTCCTCAGGAGGCTGAGAATTTAGAGAATGCCATTTTGAATTCAGCAAGGGCAGGAAAGTCGGTGACACTCTTATTTCTAACAGATCACCAGAAAAAAAAAAACCCATGAGTGAAATTGTGGCTCAAGTTTCAGAGTGCTACCCTGGAGCATTAGGAGCTCAGAGACAGGGCCTAGGCTCATGGTACAAACACAGAACTGCCCCCCCCCACAAAAGGAGGCAATCGCTCCATGTCTCTGTGTATGGATGGATGATGTATGGATGATGGGCATTCAGCAGGTTGCCCATGCTCAGCCCACCCAACTTGGGCAACCCGGGACAAGCCCTCAGAGTTCCTAGGCTGTAGGAGTGGTTGAAGGTTCTGGATCCATATAATCTATCCCTATGTAGAATGTGAGCCTAGACCTCTAGGGCCTGGTGGCTCTCACCCATTCCTCATTCCTCATTGCAGAGTCACAGACTGGTCCAAAATGTCGGCAAAGATATGAAATATTCAGCGATTCCTATGCCAAAAGGGGTAAGCCAATAAATCCCACCCTCATAACTCCAGTTACAAGTCAGACTTGGGCTGTGAATGTGGATTAGCGGTAGAGTGGTTACCTAGCATGCACGAAGCCCTGGGTTTGATTCTTCAGTAATACAGAAACAGAAAAAGCCAAAAGTGGCACTGTGGCTAGCCTTGAGCAAAAGAAGCTAAGGAACATACTCAGACCCTGAGTTCAAGCCCGATGACCGGCAAAACAAGAAAAAAGTGAGCCTGGTGAGACATATTCTTCTGGGTCTCAGGAGTGTCGAGGTGAGAGGTAAGAGGTAGAGGGCAGCTGCTGGTGGCTCACCCCCCGTAATCTCAGCTATTCAGGAAGTTGAGATCTGAGGATCACAATTACAAGCAGGAAAGTCTACATGAGACGCTTTTCTCCAATTAAACACCCAAATAGCCAGAAGTAGAGCTGTGGTTCAAGTAGTAGACTGCTAACCTTGAGCAGAAAAGCTAACAGATAGCGTCTAGGCCATGAATTCAAACCCCAGAATGTGAAGACTCGGGGTCTATGTTGAGGGGTAAGAATGATGCAGGCTCCAGCCTCAGGATTATCTGAGGACTGTGTTTGGGATTATGAAAGCTCTTGGAATGACAGGCTAGAGAGGGAAAATGTTCTCTCTCCCTATCTCAAAACACATGTCACAGACTCCTGGCCTAGAGAGGGAAAATGTTCTCTCTCCCTATCTCAAAACACATGTCACAGACTCCTGGCCTAGAGAGGGAAAATGTTCTCTCTCCCTATCTCAAAACACATGTCACAGACTCCTGGGAGCTGAGGAATTGGCTCTTCTGCTTGCTTAAGCATAGATGAACAACTGGTCAAGCATTTTCCTGAGATTGGAGAAGTGGTTTTAGCTTGCTCTAAAATAGTTTAGATAATAATATACCTAGACATTGTTTCATATGTTAAGTAAAAATGTATTTGTTGAAATCTTTTGTGTGAATGTCTTCTGATCAAATCTTGGCAAAGATTATGCTTGCTCGTCTTTAAATACAAACTAAAAATAAAACACAGCATGCAGTGGCAATTGTTATTTGCACGCTGCATCCCCTGTGTGCTGGTGATTTTGTGACCCTTACCCAGGGTCCCCAATGCACTAGACGTTGACACCAAGACTGACACACACACACACACACACACACACACACACACACACACACACACACACACACACACACAAACCAAGATAGAGCATTTGCCAGTAAGCCTGCACAAGTTCTACATCTAGAGAGAGATAGGAAGGAAAGATTTGCTCCAGGAGGTGATATAACCAGTGCCAAAATTCCACAGTTCTAAGGCTTGGAACAGGACAGAGAGCCTCAGGCAGAAGGTACAGAATAGGCAAAGGTCCTGCGGTGTGGTGTAGAGCAGGTGGTGTGTGTGGAATGAAAGTTCTGTGGCTTCAGACAAGTTTGGCAGGACATTCAAGGCTGGGTCAAGGATTGTACTTGAGGCACAGGTATAAAAGAGTGTGGAGTCCCAGAATGGGGCCCAGGGGGAAGATTAGCTTTTCTTTTCACCATGGACCCCAGTCATTTCCTGTGGCTGGAAGCCTATTTTTCTCAGCTCCTGACCCTTAGGCCTCCTTTGCATCTGTCATGGGCCCAGTGTGGATCTGAGCAGTAAATCAACTTCTCAGACCACAGTTTGGGGCAAGGAAGTCCAAATGCTGCAAGATGGCATGGCAGGTAACATCTGCTCATGCGGTATCACAAGAGTGCAAATCTGTCAAGCACATCCCGAGTGGGTGTTGAGTTGGGCTCATGAAAGACTTGTGGGCTCACCAATCCACAGCCAGCTGGCTGCTGCTTGTAGCAATTGCTATCCCAGGAGTCCCAGGGTTCAGAGCCCTGCTTTCCTCACCAGTGCTCAGGGGCAGATGAAGGTCTGCAAATCGTTGGCCTACTACAAAGGAGCATCCATAGTGTCGTTTCCCTTGGCTCTGTGTCCCCGTGCTTGGAAGGAGGGGCAGGTTCCATCAAACTTACTGCCATGGCGCAGACCCCTCAACCCAAGAAGGACTTAGGGAGAAACACTTGAACTGGCTTAAGAATTTACTACTAGTATGCCTCAGGATTTCCCCCAGTTCTGGCTCAGCTCATCATTACCACCTTTCTGTGGGTGGGCGCATCTTAGAATTAGGGCTTGAACTCAGGGCCGGGGATCTGTCCCTCAGTTTTTTTCATTCAAAGCTAGCACTCTACCACTTGAGCCACAGCTTTTCTTTCAGCTTTAGGGTGGTTATTGAGAGAGGAGAGTCTCACACACTTTTCTAGCTAGGCTGCCTCTGAATGGCAATCCTCAGATCTCAGCTACTCAGATCTCTGAGTAGCTAGTAATATGAGAGCATGACCTATTAGCACCTGGCCACACTGTCCTTCTTGTCTAAAGACAGAAGACGTCTCTCCCAGCCTAGCACCCATGTAGAGACACCCCTCCTACCTCACCCCTACTCCTCCAGGCTTCACAGGAATCATACCCTCCCATGAGGTCAAAGAAATAAGATCAGGTTTGAGCTTTTTGTTCTCCACACAGTCAGTAGCTGCAGAGAGCTGATGTGTATTGTAGTTCAAGTGGTAGAGCACGAACCTTGTGCAAACCAGCTAAAGGATACCACCTAGGATCCGAATTACAGCCGGCAAACTCACACAAACACAGGCACACACGCAAACACGCACACACACACACACACACAACACACACACACACACACACACACACACACACACACACACACACACACACACACACACACACACACACATACAAATATCCTTAGCAGGGTCCAATGGCTCATACCAGCAATCCTAGCTACTTAAGAAGCTGAGCTCTTAGGATGGCAGCTTGAAGCCATCCCAGGCAGTAAAATCCGTTTGACTCTTCTCTCTACTAAACTACTAAAAAAATGAAAGTAGCGCTGTGGTTCAAGTGGTAGAGTGTCAGCATTGAGCAAAGGAAGCTCAGAGACTGTGCCTAGACCCTGAGTTCCATCTCTAAGATTTTTTTAAGACACTCTCTACCCCCAGTCCACATCCAATCAAGCCATAAATCCAAATTTTGGTCACCCTGTATCTCACTTCCATTCCTGCCGCTTCACAACACTGCCATAAGTGGCCGGTGTGGGGCCAGCAATGGATTAAAAGTGAACATACAACAAGGGAGGCATAGCCAGGTCAAGGCTAATGTCCCAGAACATTGAGGTATTGGCCATACTAGTCTCTAATCCCCCCAGTTTCCTGGACTTACAATTTAAAGTGTGTGCATCTGTATTCTGGGCATCCAGAATTGTCTAGAAGGCCATGAGAGGCCAAGCTCAGGTGGGAAGATTGACTTTGCTGCAAGAAGATATGTTGACATTTCCTGCACACCGATGGATACTTCCAAGCCACCTTGACCTCAAATCCCATGTAACCCTGGATCCTCCTTGCTTGGGCAGCCTTCAGTCAGCTATCAAGCTCATGTTGGCCAGAGCCACCACAAACCCCCCTTCCCCCGCTCCACTGCCAGCATGCAGGGAGGGACGTGAGTCAGAGGCCCAGATTGGGAAAAGGACAGGACATCACATGACTAAGGCCCCCCCAGAGGCAGGGGAGAACTTATGCAAGCTGGCCTTGTTGACCCAGAATCCTCTGGAGGTGCCCCAAGATTTGGATAGGCCTGACTTGAGCCCCAAAGAAAAGCTGGAATCCAGGCCTCTGGCAATTTAGGACTCATTGTTGACCCTGATAGGGGGCTAAAGGGAAGATCAGTGTGGAGGAGGGGCACCATCCGAGATCAGAAAGAGGCAGCTCAGGAAGTGGACAGAGGAAGATGAGGGAAACACACACACACACACACACACACACACACACACACACACACACACACACACACACACAAACACACACAAACACGCACATGCACACAGGAAGCCCAAGGCCTCAGCAGTCCCTGAGGACCCTGACCATCCCCACCCCCAAGAAGATGGCACTACTATCCTCAGACCAACTGTAGACAAAACTCAGGGCCTCTCACAAGTCTGAAATGGCTCATAACATAGCTTGGCATTTCCTAAATGTACACACCGCTATGCAGAAATCTCAGCTACCTTACTTTTGGTTGTCGGTCATGGGGTTTGAACTCTGGGCCTGTGTGCAGTTCCTCAGCTCTTCATCTAAAGGTGAGTGCTCTACCACTGGAGCCACAGTGCCACTTCTGGATTTCTGGTGTTTCACTGGAGATAAAGTCTCACAGATTTTCCTGCCCAAGTTGGCTTTGAACCACGATCCTCAGATATCAGCTTCTACCATCCCACACCTGCTAACATTCATCCAGTCCCTGCCTGCCACAGGCCACGACCTCTGGAGTTCTTGGTAAGGCATTGCCCACTGTGCTATGGCTTCACACTGGGGCAAACCTGGGGAGTTCTTAGAAATGTCTGTACAGTGAGGCCAGCACCTGTTCTCCCAACTAGAGCACCCCTACTACTTCACCATCTCTTACCTTCTTTCTTTCTTTCTTTCTTTCTTTCTTTCTTTCTTTCTTTCTTTCTTTCTTTCTTTCTTTCTTTCTTTCTTTCTTTCTTCTTTCTTTCTCTCTTTCTTTCTCTCTTTCTTTCTCTCTTTCTTTCTCTCTTTCTTTCTCTCTTTCTTTCTCTCTCTCTTTCTTTCTTTCTTTCTTTTGGGTTGAGGGGCTTGGACTCAGGGCTTGGATACTGTCTCTGATGTCTCTTTTTCCTCAAGGCCAGTGCTCTACCACTTGAGCCACAGCTCCACTTCCAGTTGGATTGGAGATGAGGCTCTCATGGTACTTTCCTGCCTGGGCTGGGAAATGAGATCCGCTGGATCTCAGCCTCCTGAGTGGCCAGGATGATAGGCGTGGGATGACAGGCATGAGCCACTGGCACTCAGCTTATGGTATCTCGTCCTTCAGAATTTCCACTTAGTCCTCCTCTAGATGCTACTACCTAGACACTTCTCTACCTCCCTCATGAACAGCAAAGGGAGGCTGAGAATTTGAGTAGAGCCATAGGCTTTAGAGGGCCCCTTCCACATCACTAGCCCTCTCTAAATTCCCATCTGCTTCCTCTGATGGACTGGTCGTCCAGGGAAGATCAGAACCACTAGGATTTCTGGGGCCTGCCCTCTATCTCCCCGCCCCACCCAACAGATACCTGCAGATTTCTGGGGCCCGCTGCTCCATGTCCTGGTGGAAGACATTGGGAGGGTTGCTGATAACTGGGTCTAGGGGTGCTCAGACAGAAGAGTTTCCAGCTCCCCTCTGTCAAAGAAGGAGACACAAAGCATGGATGGGTCTACTAAGAGCTCCAGGGCATAGCCATCCTCATGTCACCAAGATCCCTTGGAGAACTGTATCGGGACAGTCTCACACATCTATACCAAGACTCACACAACTGTACCGAGTCTCTCACCTGCAGCCCTGGCTGGAAATGAAATGCTCTGCTATGCTGTCCATCATCTGCAGCACCTTTGCTCTCTGTGTTTCCTGTCAGATCCTCCTTCTTAAGCAGGACCCCCTTTTCAAGTGTTGCCTCCACGAAGCCCGTTCCGATCACCTTGGCAGAGCTGGAGCCTCTTTGCTCTGCAGGCTGCCGTCTTTGTCACACTCTGCCTTCTGGCCAGTGTGTGTTGAGAGTGCACAAAGGGGCAGGCCTGGGTTCCACTACTGGATTTCTGAAGGCCCTGATACACCATCCAGGGACAGGTGTTTTATGACACTCCAAGAGAGGGTACTCAAAATCCAGGCATTTTGTGGTCATAAAACAGGGCCATTTCTTTGTGTGGGCTTGAACTGAGGATCTGGGAGCAGAATCTCAGAGTTTTATTGCTCAAGGCTGGTGCTCTACCTCTTGAGCCACAGCTCCATTTCTGGCTTTTTGGTGGTTCCATAGTCTCATGGGCTTTTCAGCTTATGGCTGGCTTCAAATAGTGATCCTCAGATGTCAGCCTCCTGAGTAGCCAGTATGACATGGATGAGCCTGAGCCCCAGGTGAATGGGACCAAATGCTTTTTTTTGCTCCTGTTTATTTCCAGTCAACTAGCAAGCCCAAGTGAAAATAATCAGTTACTGGGGAGTAAAATCCACTCCTAGGTCAGTTAATCCAAAGAGATAAAGCGTCTTTAGAAAAGGCTAGTCTGAGTTGGCTAGGGGTATTTGTGTGTTGTGTGTGCGTGTGTGTGTGTGTGTTTGTGTGTGTGTGTGTGTGTGTGTGTGTGTGTGTGTGTGTGTGTGTGTGTGTGTGTGTGTGTGTGTGTGTGTGTGTGTGTGTGTAAGTGTCAGGGATACCTACCCGTATCTCTGTGGTGTCTCATCCTCCCAGCAGGGAGTGCATCCAGGATACTGACCCCAAGGAAGGTTAATGGGCGAGGGTATTTTAGGTCATATCCAGGGGGATGATTCAAATTCTGTCCTGCAACCAAAGCCTGGACAGATAATGGAGAGAAGGAGAGGTTTAGGGGAACATCAAGGGAAGCCCCTTACCTTTGGCTAGAAGTACCAGCCAGCTAGAAGACTGAATCCATCTTTCTTGGTAGTCAGATAAAAGGTGTACACTGTTCATTTATTTTATGGTGATAGTGTGAGCCTTAAGGCTTGGATTCAGGGCCTGAGTGTTATCCCTGAGCTTCTTTTGTTGAAGGCTGAGGCTCTACTACATGAGCTACACCACCACATCTGGCTTTTTCGTGTGTGGGTTTGGGGGGGGGAGAGGTGGTTTATGAGAGATAAGAATCTCAAGGACTTTTCTTCCTGGGCTGGCTTTGAGTCACGACCATCAGCCCTCAGACTCCTGAATAGCCAGGATGATGGGTGGGAGCCACCACCTCCTGACCGCCACCATCCGTTTATAATCTCTTTGGCCCAGGGCTGTGCTACCCACACTGCACCTCCTTGTTGGGAATGGGAAGCAGACGTGAGTGGGTTTGATACTTCTACAGCTTACCTATCTTTGAGCATTGTTCCAGGTCAGTCTGATGGCGGATTCCTCCTTATCCACAGCAATGACTTGGCTCTGTCACAAGAACCAATGTCCCCTGGGAGGTGTCAGGTCTGAGGTCTTTCCTCTGAACCCCACCCCCTAACCGAAATGAGGGTCTTTCCTGCCTAAGCTGGCTTTGAGTTGAACCGTGATCTTCAGATTTCCACTCCTGAGTACTTAGGATGATAACCATGAGACACTGGCACCTGGCCAAAGATACTTTTCCAAGCCTGTTATTCTATCTACTCAGGAGACTGATATGAGGACTGCATTTGGATGCACCCTTTTCAGCAAAGTCCATGAGAACTCTTATCTCTAACTAAACACCCAAACCAGTTGGAAGTGGAGTTGTGGCTCAAATGGCAGAGTGCTAGCTTTGAGCATAACACAAGGGATGGGACCCAGGCCCTGGTTATAAACTTTTTCTAGCATAGACCCACCCAAGAAAGGGAAGCAGGTGGGAACTCGGGAGCTCAAAGCTCACACATAATACTCAAGACTCACAGAATAGACCCCATCCTGCTCTGATTCTCTAGATTCTATGTCCTAGATTATGGCAGTCTTAGATGGGACTGACCATACACCAAGTCAGGACATTCAAGTACAATCTCATACTGAGGATCCCGTGACCTCATCAAGGACTCAAGATCCTTTGACACTGGGCAGTCAGTTGTGGTCTAGTTATCCAGCCACAAGATATGGGATTGAAAGGATTTCTTGGTCAAGGGATGCAGACTGGAGGGCTGTAGGTCCCTCTCTCTCAGAAAGGAGAAAAGGCCTAATCATCCCAGGAATCTTCCTGGTTTGTGAGTATCCTCAATGAAACAATCCTGCTCAGAGCTCAGTGCCTCTGGTTTTCCCACCAACCTCTACCCAGCCCTGGCCCACCTTCAGTCGGTCCTCTCTGAATCCCAGATCTGTCATCTAGAATAAAGTTGAGCCAGCAAAGGAACCCACCTCTATCTCTGAGAATGGCAGTCACAGGGCCCGACAGTCCCCAAGAGGAAGTCTTGGGGCAACACGGGTCTAACTTCCCCCCTCATTCTCTGGATGTGCTGTGCCAGTTGCAGGCTTACCTCTATATCTTCTCGAGGAATGAACACTGGGGGTGTCATCTTCAGATTGAGCCAGAGGAAGTCCCAGTCCCCAAGCATGTACCACACAGGCATCCAGCAGTGAATGACAGCCAATTGGTCAATGGTGAACACAAAGTGCCAGGACTTTTAACAGCCATGTGGCTGGGTCGAAGTCTCTATCACTGATGGTCTAAGTTGTTAGGTGAGGTCATGGCTCCAATGGCCTGACACACCTAACCTGGGATCATCCTCCCTCTTCATTTTCTTGCTTATCCCTTGCCACCTCCTTCTTGAAACTCCCTCAGCCTAAACCTCCCTATCTCTTGGATAATTTCTTCTTATCTGACTAGAAAATAAACTCTGTGAGCTAGGGGAGACTGATATTTGGTGACACACCTAGGGTCTACCCAAGGCTGTTTCTTTCTGCAGTCGGTGACCACACAGCTCCTGGATGTCATGAAGTTGCTGAGGGTCAGTGACTTGGTCCTACATACTGGCTTTAGGCTCTGAAACTGTCCCCACAGTGATTATGAATGGTTGGCTCCCTTGATCCAGGGACTCCAAACCAAGGCTTGCATGTTCCGTTCTTCCTTCCTTTTCTCCTTTTCTCCCTCCATCCTTCCCTCCTCTCTTTCTCTTTCCTTTCTTTGTGTCATTCCTGGGCCTTGAACTCAGAGCCTGGGTGCTGTCCCTGAGCCTTTTTACTCAAGGCCAACAGTCTACAGCTTGAGCCACTCATCCACTTCTGGCGTTTTCTTTTTGGTAGTTTGTTGGAGATAAGAAATTTACGGGCTTTTCTTCCTGGGACTTAATCCTCAGTCCTCCCATCTCAGCCTCCTAAGTAGCTAGGATGACAGGTATGAAGCACCGGCATCCAACTCAAACCAATATTTCTTCATGTGCTGTGGAACTTTCATCTTCTATGACCACCTGGACCTGGCACTCACTGTAACAGTTTGTTGGATAAATAAATGAGCATGTCTATGACAATATTACAGAAAACTCCCATCCAACTCAGGTAAGCATCCTGGGGGTGGAGGGGTTGGTGGGGGAGATGTCGAAGCCTGAAGTAGCTCTTCCACAGTTCTCCCTCGTCCTTTGTCCTGCCCTCCTGGTGCCACTGCACTTAACTCTTTTGGCTCTGAGGATGTGAGCCACGATGTACTCGCTGGATTCTGGGGCCTCTGCGATGCCTCTCTTCTCAAAAATCTTTGTCCAGCGGCTGACCCACAGTTTGGCACTCAATTCCTCCCTCAGGTGAGAATGAGGCACGTGAGGTGAAAGCCTGGCCCAAGGGGCCTCCTCTCCTCCCCCTGGGGCCAGACAGGATGGTCCACCATATCCGGCCCCCAAGTTTCATGTTGCAGAGAGGATCCTTGAGGCATTCCGGTTCTCTGAATCTCCCAGATTCCAGTGCAGATGCTGGGAATCGTCTCTGCTCACAGCTGGCAGGCTGGGGATGGCGAGGTCACCATCTCTGCTCCTCATGTTGTCCTTGACTGTGGTGGTCACCCTAGAGAAAACCAGAGGAGAATCAGCAGCTGCTAGAGGAAGGCAGTTAAAGCAGGGTGTTCATGACAGGAGACGATCTGGCTTGGGAACTCTACCTGTGCCGCTTTGAACATCATTGTTTGGCAGCTGAAATGGTCCATCTAATTTGACCCATAATCCCAGTCATTAGTAGTAATTGCCAGCTTAAAGAAAAAATCCTGGAAAAGCTGGCATTTCAGTTGTCCCAATCAAACTTAAAGGCTTCCAAAGTCAGTGGTCCCCTTTTCCTTCCAGACAGCCTACAGCAGGTTACAGAAACTGGCATTCAGCCAGCCCTAGCTAACTGCCATGGCCTATTACCATGCAGGCTTCAGCAGGGGGAATGCACTTGCCTACCACTGCCCAGCTGGAAATGGCCCAGGCAGGACACAGATTGGAGTCTACAGGACTCCAGGGAGGACTGTCCACCAGTGAAATGCGCTAGGAGGGAATCAATGCAAGTGGGGTCCTAGAGACCCCTGCCCAGATGCTCATGGACACCGCCAAAGCCCTGGATAAGATTCCCCTCTCATCCTTGCTTGTGGTTAACCATGTGCCATGTCACACCATTCGCCACCCACCAGACCCTCCTAGCTTCACATGTTCTGCCCTACTCCCCCCATCTCATTCCCTAATTATGTTTGGCAGACACATTCCAAAACCTTGAATTAGCTCCAACTCTACACACCAGAGCAGGGTGTCTGGCTGTATGAGTGTGGCTGTGGTCACCGGGAGCACCAGCAGATTCTGGCAGAGCTGGGAAATGTGATCATCCTGTGAGAACTGATGACAGCTGGGGTGGGGAGAATAGGCTGGGTGTGTGTGGGAGGGGGTATGTTCCTCCCAGATATTCATCTTCTATCTGACCCCCAGTGCACTCACCTCCTTAGTGTGCTCTTCTGGGCCCTTCCTCAGGTGAAAGGATGACCAAGCATAGAGGACAAGGGCTCACACAGCAAGGGGGTCTATCTTCTGCATCCAATACCCCCACCCCCAGAAAAAAGGAAAAGACCTGAGAAGGCAAGTTTGGAGATGCTGCTCCCCATGTCTGACTAAAGCCACCAGGTTCCCACCAAGATGAGGAAGGGTGCAGATGGGTGGCTGTGTGGCTCCATTACTCCAGGCCAGGAGCTCTCTGGCGCTCCCTCCTCACCCAACCCTGCATCTCATCATTTCCTGGGACACTGGCCACTAGGGACATGAGAGGGATCCTGGGGTTGCCACCCACCCTACCCCCACTCCTGGGGTGCATTTGCGGCAGAACCAGGGTGTACTGTGGGATGCAGGGGAGGCACAGGGGGACAGGTGAGGGGAGGTGGGAGGCACGGGTCTGGGTCTGCAGAATGGGGGAGTCCCTGAGGGGAGGTTGAGGGGTTCGCTGGGCAATGGGGTACCAGGGTGTGGGCCCGCAGGGTGGCCACTCACGTGTGCTGCTGGGAGAAGCTGTAGGCAGCAGCTCCAGGTGTGGCAGGTCCGGAGTCTGAGGACCAGGGACCAGGACCAGATCCTGAGACAAGCCAGCCAGGGGTGCATTATCTCAGCCAGGCAACTGAGAGAGGTTCCCTGGGTCTAGGCTGGCAGCACCATTTTTGAAACGCAGCACCTTGGGGAGAGCCGGGGTCTGAGGGAACATGGTAGGACGAGCTCGGCCTCTCCTCCCCCTCAGCTGCAGACAACTCAGCTCCCGCCTCATCCTCAGCCAGACCTGTTTCTGCCCATGCCGCTATCACCTCTGCCACTGCTGCCGCCAAGTCTGCCTCTTCAGCTGCCTCCTCCTCAGTGGCCTCCTCTGTGGCCACTGCCAACACCATGATAATTGGAACCTTGGACTTGGGACAGTTCATGGCCACCATGCCACCGAGGGGCTGCTTGAGGTGAGGTGATGTGTCTGCTGTGCTAGCTCCGCATGCTCTGCACTCCCAGTCAGGACCTTCACTTCAATTGAGGCCTCAGCCAGCCAGTGAAGCTATTTCCTCTCATGCATGTACTTACTCCTCTCTGCTCTCTGTCTCTCTGCCTCCACTTCTCTTGCGGGCCACTTCGATCCCTCTGCGCATGCATTCCTGCCACAGAGAACCCCTGGCCACTGCTACCACCACATTAAGCCCCAGGGCCCTGCCTCCTCCTCTACTTGGTCCCACCCTTTCCTCTCCTCAGCCCTGCCCCCAACTCCCCTCAGCCCCTACCCCCACTCCCCTCAGCCCCGCCCCCACCCTTGCCTAAAAGATCAGTCCTGACTGGGCCCTAAGGCTTCCAGGCCATGGGAATTGCCTCACCTCAGCTCAGCACTCCCTGCCAACCCTAACACTTGCCCAGGGAATCAAATCTCCCCTCAGCCCCACCACTGGAGGAGACTCTCCTCCATTCCTCTCCACTCCACACATCAAGCAGGTACACGATGACCCCCGTGTGTATGTATGTAGGTGTGTGTGTGTGTGTGTGAGAGAGAGAGAGAGAGAGAGAGAGAGAGAGAGATAGAGAGAGAGAGAGGGAGGGAGAGAGAGAGAGAGAGAGAAAGAGAGAGAGAGAGAGAGAGAGAGAGAGATTGTTGGGGATAACTACCTCAGAACATAGCACCCCTTGCGATGACTCAGCACATCGAACATTTCAAAAAACAGCACAAAGCACCCTGTGTGAAGGACTCAGCACAGTGCGCCCTTTGAAGGACTTAGCATATAGTAACATTTGGGATGACTCAACATGCACCTCCCTTTGAAAGAGGAAGTCCATAGCACACAGTGTATAGGACTCAGTTCATGGCACACTTTGAAAAACACAGCACATAGCACTCTTTCCCAGGACTCAGCATATTGCACCCTGTGTTAAGTCTCCACACACACCACTCTTTGAAGGACTGAGTATGTAGCACCCTGTGTAAAACATTCAGTGGACAGCACCCTTTAAAACACTCAGCACATAGAAGTGTTTTGAAGGACTCAGCACATACCACCCTGTGGAAGGACTCAGCACACAGCACCATTTGAAGGACAGTACAGAGCACCCTGTATAAAGGACTCGGCACACAGCACTCTAAAAACTCACCTCATCTCACTCTTCTCAAGGATGCAGCACATTGCACACATTGGGATGACTCAGCATACAGCCCCCTTTGAAGGAGTCAGCAAAAGTGCCCTGTGTAAAGGACTTGGCCCACAGCACCCTTTGAAAAATTCACCTGTCCCTCCCTTCTCAAGGGCTCAGCACATAGCACCCTTTGGGATGAATTAGCACACTGCACTTTTTGAAGGACTCAGCATAAATACATTGTGTAATGGACTCAGCACCCAGCACCCTTTGAAAAACCCAGCACTGCCCACTCTTCTCAAGGACTCATAATATAGCACCTTTTGTGATGACTCAGCACACAAAACGTTTTTTGAGGACTCAGCACAAAACCCCCATGTAGGAAGGACTCAGAAAACTGCACCCTGTGAAGGACTCAGCATATAGCTGTATGTCACAAGTTCAGCTGTCATTAGAATTAGGGTGCTTTCTTCTGTATCACCATTCTTCAGAAACACTTCACAAATCCTACTAGCTCAACTTTAACTAACCTATGTTTTATGTAGGAGGGTCAGCTGGGGGTCTTGAACTCACAGCATGGGGCCCAGTCTCTGAGCTCTTTGGTTCAATGTCAGAGCTCTACCACTTTGAGACATGGCTCCAATTTTGGTTTTTTTTTTGGGGGGGGTGTATTGTTCTTTGACAGGCCTTACAGTAATCAGGAAGGCCAAGTTGGGGTGTCCATAGCCAAAGGCTCTTAGCTTGGCCTGGAGCTGACCTCTCCCTTCCTTGTTCTGGAAGACGTGCCTCCTGGAACTCTCTTGGCCTAGGGTGAAACAGATCTGTTCTGGAATCAACATTCACAGTGGGCAAAAGTCAGCTTGGGCCTGGTCACTTCCCCCATTTGAACTCTAGATGACAATAGTCCACCATGATGGCACGTGGCCGCATGTCCTGCATCTGGCTACAAGGGGGCAAGAGTCACCCACCATAGGGATTGTACCTGCGAGTTGTGTTTATTCTTGCTTCCCTGGGGCCCCCATCATGCTTTGAAGCCACCCTCGATGGGAATGTACTTGAGAGTCTTACCTACAATTAACCATCAAAAAGCAAGTGGGGCTGTGGCTCAAGTAGAAGAGCACTAGCCTCAGGGATAGAGCCTAGGCCCTGAGTTCACACACACACACACACACACACACACACACACACACACACACACACACACACGAATTCAAAATCAGATTTCTACCCTGCAATCTTTGAGTATTCTTTAATTTGGGGGAACAGAATGGCTAGAACATCAGCTTTCCCCAATCACAGCTCCTTGACTGGGTCAAGGTCTATCCTGGTCCTTTGGGGCTCCTTTTACAGAATCGCCAAGATGTCTTCAAAATGTGTCACATGCTGGGCACTGTTGGCACATGCCTGTCAATCTAGCTACTCTGGAAGTTGAGATTAGAAGACCACGGTTCAAAGCTATTTTGGGCAGGAAAGTATGTGAGACTCTTATCCTTGATGGACCATCAGAAAACAAGAAGTGGCATTATGATTCAAGTGGTGGAGTTTTAGCCATGAGAAAAAGAGCTCAGGGACAGTGGCCAGGCCCTGAGTTCAAGCCCCAGGACTGGAAGAACAAATCTTTGTTGGAGGCTTGTTTTCCCTTTGAAAACAATTCATTCTTTGTGATAAGCATAATATGGGCCTCTTCCCTGGCCACCAATGGTCCATTAGATGTCCCTTGAATATGGGCCACCTCCTGGCAGCCTCTGCCCTACCTGACCAACAGTTTACTCTTCCCATCACCTGGCAGATGGAGGCCTGAGAGAAGGCCACCTGGCCACCTACTTTTGGTGGCTCCTGAGGCTTTTGAGAGTCAGTATGTCACATAGAGAGTCATCATCTGCATCAGTCTACAGAAGAAAGGGAGGGAACACTCCTTGCCTGAGCCTGAGAGCTGTGGGTGATCTGCATGTGTGGCTTCTGTGGCAGGATGTGCTCCATGGGGGAGTCCTATATTGGGTAGGGAACACCGACCTGTCCTATGGCAGTTTCCACACTGCTTTGAAGTGGCAATTCTTGAAAACCTTTCTGCTCCTCCCTCATTTTGACCACCCCAGAGCCTGAGGTTTCTGAAGCAGTGGTGGTGGCGGGGACTCAGCCTTTGCCAGCATCTGGTGCCTGCTGTCCATGCCTTCCCCTGAGAGGAACCACAGGGGCTCCCACAGCTCTCTCCTCTTTATCTTCTCCTGGGACAGCCAGCACATGCCCTCAGCTTTCTCCTGACACAGATCATCCAGGACAAATATCTGCTCTTTACACGCCACGAGGGAGTCCTCGATGGTGTAGATATGTGCCAACATCTGGCTGCATTGATGGTGGAGCTCTTCCACTGGACTCCGGAAGTCCACCACAAGAGGCAGGTCGTGGACAAAGCAGATTTTCTTCTCAGACGCCCACGTGTCCTGCTTCCCATCTCCACGTATGCTGTGGTGTCAGATCGCAGGGTGGGGTGCCAGTGGCTCCAGTTTTCTCTGGCACTAAGCTGCCAGTTGGACTGGGCACCCGCAGTGGGCCTGCCACTCTTGGTGCAGGAGTTTCCCCCTGTGGATTTCACCCAGGAGAGGTCCTCCTCTCGGTTTGGGGGATGTGTCCATCCTCTGTGATGGTCACATCTGTGGGAGTTGCCTCCTCACCTTTTGCTTCTCCAAGGCTCTCAACTTTACCTTCCCCAGATAAAGCCAGGAAGCTCAGCTGGGCCTGCAGGTTCTCCTCCTCTGGTCTGGTCACTTCCAGGCACTTGAGGGTATCCTGCCACTTTGAGAGCACCACCTGGTCCCACCGTTCTACCAACTGTGCCTGCACTTGCTTCAGCTGCTCCAGCAGCTGGGTCTGCCTCTCTAGGAGCCGCCTATCTAGGGCCTCCTTCTCGGAGCTCAGCTACTCATTGGAGGTGATGTGCAGCTCACAGGTGGCTCTGAGCTCTTGCAGCTGAGCCAGGGACTGCTCCTGCCAATCCTGCAGCTCCCAATCTGCTTGGCTCTCTCTCCCTCAGCCACCTCTTTCCATTCTCCTCTGTGTGGTCCAACTGTTCCCACAGATGTTCCCTCACCTGCTGCTCTGAGTCCAAGATGCTGGCTAGCTTCTCCTCAGTGCTCAACATGTGTAGAGTGTCCCACAGCAGTGCAGCTGTTCTTCCATCTGTCTGTTGCACACATGCGCATCATGGGATCTTGCAGATCTCCTGCTGATCCTTGGCCTTCTCCTCCAGTCTCCACAGTTGCTTCTGCTGCTCCGTGTTCTGGAAACAGAGCCTTTGGTTTTCCTGGACCTGGATGTGAAGTTGTTCCTCCATGTTTTTCAACTCCATCTGGGTGCAGTAGGCCTGGGCCTGCATCTGCTGCTTGGCCGGAGATGGTCCCAAAGGGGGCCATGTCTCTGCCAGCTTCCTTCTCAATTCCCCCAGCTCCTTCTCTAGGTCAAAAACCTGCCTTGCCCCTTGATTCTTCTCCCTGTCAGTTGGTTTGCCCACTGGGTCAGCCTCCGGGCCTCCTCCTTCTGTACGTACCACTCAATGCTCAGGTCTTCTATGAAGATGTCTCTCTCTAGATTCACATCAGTCACCATCCATCTCAGGTTGTCCAGTAGTCTCTTTACTACCTCACACCCTGCCAGAGCTTGTTGGAACTTGCAGATTATGCTTTTCATGTTGCTCCATTTTGTCCAGAGTGCTTCCAGCTTCTCCTGCAACTCAGTGTTCACTTGCTCCAAGTCATTGAAGCTTCTGATCTTTTCCTCGAGCTAAAGGGTCACCTCATTCAGCTGTTCAAAAAACATTTCGGTCTCATTCTGGGAGCAATGGCCAGAGACGTCACCATCTCCAGCTCTGCCATGTGCTTCTCTGTGGTCTGCAGGCAGCTGGTGAGAGCTTCATGCTCCCTTTCTCTGTCATCGGTTGCCTGCTGCACACGGGTTGGTGAACATTGTAAATCACTTTCTGTCCAAACCAACCTCTGTATGGGTGCCTTGTGGATCTCTAGCTCCCTTTTCATTGCTGTGTGCAGTTGGGTTATCTTCTCTCTTACTCCCGTTCATCCTGCAGGTCTGTCTTTTCCTGCATCAGTGGTTGGATCTTGGCACAGAGTGCCTCTTTTGTTCTTTTGCTGGGATGCAAGGTGGGCACCACATGTCTGTACACCTCTGCAGATCCTTGGTGTTATCGGGACCATTTACACTCTGGACCCTGGTGGCTGTGGCTGTGTCCAAAGGCAGGGGAGGCCCATGGTCAGCATAACATTTGGCTGGACTCTCCTTTGAATCATACTCCCCAGTGGCATTTGTCTTGGGGATCCTTCACTTTTTCATGAATGTTTTCTTTTTTCTTTTTTCTTTTTTTTAATTGTATTTTATTTTATTTGAGAACATACTGTACAGGGGGGCTACAATTACATGGGCAGGATAATGCATACATTTCTTACCAAGCATTGCAGCCTCCTCCTTTGTTTACCCTTCACTTCCCTTCCCCGCCTCCCCCCTCCCCCCACACAATTTTACCCCCCTCCCCCCACCCAATTATACCCCCCTCCCCCCCCACACACCGACATTGTAAAGCTGGTTTTGACATGACATTTTGTACTTCTCATTGATGCAACAGGTCCACCTGAATCCTTAAACGACTTGTTTGTCCCAATCTCCTCCACATGTTATACTGACACCAAATATAGTGAAAGCGGGGGTTACACTGTGGGGGAGGAACATACAAAGCAACAAAGAAATAATCTTATAAATGCGTTAGAAACACATGCATGAAAGAAACGAAAACATTAAAATACATATTTAAGGGTTCATTTTCCTAACATCACATTATCTGACCTTTTCCGCTTGACTCATACCTATACTAGATATGGCAAATAAGGGAAACCATGGGACCTATGCTTCTTTGGGCCTGGCTTACTTCACTTAATATAATTTTTTCCAAACCTTTCCATTTCCTAACAAATGGGGAAATGTCATTCTTTCTGATGGAGGCATAGAATTCCATTGTGTATATATACCACATTTTCTTGATCCATTCATCTACTGAGGGGCAGCTGGGTTGGTTCCATATCTTAGCTATGGTAAATAATGCTGCAATAAACATAGTTGTGCTGGTAGCTTTAGTGTGGTCTTGTTTGTAAACGTTTGGGTAAATGCCCAAAAGTGGGATTGCTGGATCATAGGGGAGATCTATGTGAAGTCTTCTGAGGAACCTCCATACTGCTTTCCAAAGTGGTTGAACATGTTTACATTCCCACCAACAATGAAGTAAGGTTCCTTTCTGTCCACATCCCCTCCAGCATCTGTTGTTGTTAGAGTTCTTGATTTTTGCTGTTCTAACTGGAGTGAGGTGATATCTCAATGTTGTTTTGATTTGCATTTCTTTTATGGCTAGGGATGTTGAACATTTCTTCATGTGTCTATTGGCCATCCTTGTTTCTTCTTCAGAGAAGCTTCTCTTTAAGTCTTTCGCCCACTTATTTATTGGGCAGTTGATTCTTTGAGGATTTGTTGTTGGGTGGTTTAATTTTTTGAGTTCCAAGTATATTTTAGATATGAGACCCTTGTCCGTTGTATGGCTAGTAAAGATCTTCTCCCAATCGGTGGGCTTTCTATTGATCTTGCCAGCTATGTCATTTGCCCTGCAGAAGCTCTGCAATCTTATGCAATCCCATTTGTCCAACCTTTCTTTGATTTGTTGTGCTTCCGGGTCTCTATTCAGAAAATTTCGACCTGAATCAAGGAGACCTAGGGTTTCTCCTATTCCATCCTGTAATGTTTTCAGAGTGTCTGCTTTGAGTTCAAGGTCTTTGATCCATTTGGAGTTGATTCTGGTGCAGGGTGATATATAAGGATCTAGCTTTAGTTTTCTACATGTAGTTAACCAATTTTGCCAGCACCATTTACTGAAGAGGCTGTCTTTCTTCCATTCTATTGTTTTAGCTTCCTTATCGAAGATTAGATGGCTATAGGTCTGTAGGTTCATTTCTGGGTTTTCAATTCTATTCCATTGGTCCTGAGGTCTGTTCTTATGCCAATACCAAGCTGTTTTGATTACTATGGCTTTATAGTAGAGTTTGAAATTTGGTATTGATATTCCTCCAGCAGTGTTCTTTCCGTTGAGGAGCGTTTTTGCTATTCGGGGTCTTTTATTGTTCCATATGAATTTTTGGATTGCCTCCTCTATTTCCTTGAAGAATGAGGGTGGAATTTTGATAGGTATCGCGTTGAATTTGTAGATAGCCTTGGGAAGTATTGCCATTTTCACGATGTTAATCTTGCCAATCCAGGAGCATGGGAGGTTTTGCCATTTTTTAAGTTCTGTGTTGATTTCCTTTTTCAAGATTTTAAAGTTTTCATCATAGAGGTCCTTCACTTCTTTGGTTAAGTTAATTCCTAGGTATTTTATTTTTTGTGGGGATATTACAAATGGAGTTGCTTTCCTAATTTCAGCCACAGTTTTCTCATTGTTGGCATATAGAAAAGCCATTGATTTTTGGGGGTTAATTTTATAACATGCTACTTTGCCAAAGTTTTGAATCAGCTTGAGTAATTTGGGAGTGGAGTCTATGGGATTCTTTAAATACAAGATCATGTCATCTGCAAAGAGGGAGAGTTTTATTTCTTCTTTCCCTATTTGGATCCCCTTTATGTCTGCATCTTGTCTTATTGCTGTAGCTAGGCATTCTAATACTAGATTGAAGAGAAGTGGAGAGAGTGGGCATCCTTGTCTTGTTCCTGAGTTAAGAGGAAATGGCTTTAGTTTTTCACCATTGAGTATAATGCTGGCTGTAGGTTTGTCATATACAGCCTTTATTGTATTGAGGAATGTTCCATGGATTCCTAATTTTTCCAGAACCTTCATCATAAAGGGGTGTTGGATCTTGTCAAATGCTTTTTCTGCATCTATTGAGATAACCATGTGGTTCTTATTCTTGCTCCTGTTGATGTGATGAATAATATTAATTGATTTGCGTATATTGAACCAGCTTTGCATCCCTGAAATGAATCCTGTTTGATCATGGTGTATGATTTTTTGGATGAATTGTTGAAGTCAATTGGCCAAAATTTTGTTGAGAAGTTTTGCCTCAATGTTCATCAAAGAAATGGGGCTATAGTTCTCTTTCTTTGATGAGTCCCTGCCTGGTTTTGGGATGAGGGTTATGATGGCTTCATAGAATGTGTTCGGTAGTGAGCTTTCTCTTTCAATTTCATTGAAGAGTTGGAGGAGTATTGGTGTGAGCTCTGCTTTGAAGGCCTTGTAAAATTCCGCTGTAAAACCATCTGGTCCTGGACTTTTCTTAGCTGGGAGGTCTCTTATTGCTGTTTCTATTTCAATGCTTGATATGGGCCTGTTAAGCTGGTTTAACTCATCTTGATTTAGTTTTGGCATGTCAATATTTGCTTGGAAAAGGTCCATTTCTGTCAAGTTCTCAAACTTATTAGCATAAAGTTTTGAGAAGTATCCCTTAATAATGTTCTGAATCTTGGTTGTTTCCGTGGTGATGTTTCCATTCTCATCTCTGAGTTTATTAATTTGGGTGTGTTCTCTCCTTTTTCTGATAATGTTTGCTAAGGGTCTGTCAATTTTGTTAAGTTTTTCGAAGAACCAACTCTTTGTTTTGTTGATTCT
Organism: Dipodomys merriami; assembly: GCF_024711535.1. Taxonomy (NCBI): domain Eukaryota; kingdom Metazoa; phylum Chordata; class Mammalia; order Rodentia; family Heteromyidae; genus Dipodomys; species Dipodomys merriami. The sequence goes on from NW_027204871.1 coordinate 1,141,738, forward strand.
TTCTATAGTTTTTTTGGATTCTAATTCATTTAATTCTGATTTAATTTTGATTATTTCTTTCTTTCTACTGGATTGGGGTTTATCTTGCTGCTCTTTTTCAAGGAGGTTTAGATGTGTAATTAAATTGTTAGTTTCCGATCTCTCCAATTTGTTGATGTAGGAGCTCAGAGCTATAAACTTGCCTCTGAGTACTGCCTTTGCTGTGTCCCAGAGGAGCTGGTAATTTGTGTGTTCATTTTTGTTGAATAGCATGAACATTTGAATTTCCTTTCTAATCTCTTCCATGACCCACTCTTTATTCAGCAGTGTGTTGTTCAGCCTCCATGTGATACCGGACTTTCTTTGGTGGCTTTTGGTGTTGAGATCTAATTTTATTCCCTTGTGGTCAGAGAGAATGCCAGGTATAACTTCAATGTTTCTGAATTTAGACAAGTTTGCATTGTGGCCTAAAATGTGGTCTATTTTAGAAAACGTTCCATGTGCTGCTGAGAAGAACGTGTATTCTGTTGCTGCTGGGTGAAATGTTCGGTAAATGTCTGTTAAGTCTAGTTGATCTATGCAGCTGTTTAGATCTGCGGTTTCTCTGTTGAGTTTTTGCCGAGTTGATCTATCTAGTGGGGAGAGTGGTGTGTTAAAATCCCCAACAATTAATGTCGTTGGATCTATATGGGATTTGAGGGAAAGTAGTGTTTCTTTGATAAATTTGTGTGCTCCATTGTTTGGCGAATAGATATTTAGAATTGTAATATCCTCCTGAAGGAGAGATCCTTTAATTAGTATGTAGTGACCTTCTTTATCTCTTCTCACGAATTTTAGTTGGAAGTCTATTTTATCTGATATTAGGATTGCAACTCCTGCCTGTTTATGAGGGCCGTTTGCTTGGTAGATTTTGTTCCAGCCTTTAACTTTGAAAATATGTTTGTTTTTACGGGCAAGATGTGACTCCTGCAGGCAGCAGATAGAGGGGTCTTGTTTTTTAATCCAACTAGACAGTCTATGTCGCTTAATTGGAGAGTTCAGTCCGTTAACGTTAAGAGATAGGACTGAGAGGTATTTGGGGGTTCCTGCCATGTTATCCACCTTCTTGGAGGCTGTGAAAACTGGGTTCTTCCTAAGGTTCTTGGATTCTCAGTTTGGGTGCAGTTTCTTGGCCTTTGTTGCGTTCTTGTTGGTTTTCTATGTGTAGGACATCTTTAAGAATCTTTTGCAGGGCTGGTTTGGTGGAGATGTATTGTTTCAATTTTTCTTTGCTATGGAAGGTTTTTATTTGGCCTTCAGTTATGAAGGAGAGTTTAGCTGGGTACAGTATTCTTGGTTGATAGTTGTTTGTTTTTAGGGCATGGCATACGTCATTCCAGGCTCTTCTTGCTTTGATTGTCTCTGCTGAGAAATCTGAGGTAATTCTAATTGGTTTCCCTTTATAGGTGATTAACCTTTTCTCCTTGACAGCTTTAAGGATCTTTTCCTTGGTCTGGGTTGATCCTGTTTGGATTATAATGTGACGGTGGGATGTCCTATTCTGGTCTGGTCTATTTGGGGTTCTAAAAGCTTCTTTTATCTGAATAGGCCTATCTTTTTGTATGTTTGGGAAGTTCTCTGCTAGGATCCTGTTAAACAAATTTCCTAGACCATTAACTTCTGTTTCTAGGTGCTCCTCTACACCCATTATCCTTAGATTGGGCCTTCTGATGGTGTCTTCCAGGTGTTGGATAGACCTATCATATTTCTTGGACTTGTCTTGGATGGTTGTATGTTCTTTCTCTATAATATCTAGGCTGTCTTCAATCCCTGAGATTCGATCTTCTGCATGGTCTAACCTGCTGTCAAGACTCTCTACTTTGTTTTTTATCTCTTTTCCTTCTAATTGGTCAGCTTTGATGGCTTCAAGTTCTTTGTTGAAGCTCTGTTTTAGGTCTTGTATGATTTTCTTTACTTCCTTAATTTGGTGTTCAGTGTTTGTTCTCAAATCACTTAGTTGATTGGTTATGGTTTCTTTGGACTCCCATTCCTTCTGTTGGGTTCCATTCAGCATTCCCTTTGTGGTCTCCCTGACTTCCTTCAGCTCTTTGTTAATGGATTCCATGAATGTCTTTAGTGATCTTTGTGTATTCTCTACCTGGTCTCTTAATTCGTGAATTACTCTTTGATTAGTTTCCTCCCTTCTGTGGCATTCCTGCAGTTCTCATTGAGTGTTCTCTGCTTGCTCACGCCATTCCTCCCTTTCTCTTTGAGTATTCTCAAGTTGTTCACGCAAATCCTGTATCAGTTTTTGAGAAGCTTCCTCACGCTTATGATATTCCTGTATAAACTTCTGGGATGCCTCCTCTCTCTCCCTATCACGCTCATACAGAGTCCTTTGTACATTGTCAAACTTCTCATTTATCATGTTTGCTATTAGCGTTTGTAGAGCTATTTGGGAACTCTCCTCTGGATTATTCTTTATCTGTTCTAATCCCTGATTATCAAGGTTGGGAATTGAGATACCCGAATTTGCCATTTTTCTTTTGTTTTTCCGGCTTACTCGGCCCATTTGAGATAAAGATTGCACCAGTTTTGTGCTAGAACACTATCTTAAGGCAACCATCAACCAAAGTTTGCATTTGTACAGTCAATAGTCTACAGATACAATCTAGTTCAACAGATACATCTATTCAACATCAAACGACTATATGTTAAAGGACTTCGAACCGCAGAAAAGAATTTGGAAAACCAGAAATTATTAGGATTAAGGAGAGATGTGGGTAAAAAATAGGAATAGATTGGTGTGGGGAGGCACAGGGAGAGTTAACTATGTCCTAATCACAGTGCAGGAAATGAGTTGGGTAGGATGAAAGTAGAGAGAGAGAGAAAAAGAAGAGACGGAAAGGGGAATAAAGAGAGACCAGAAAAAGAATAGAAACATAAAAATTAATGTTATTATAGAGGTTAAAAGACCGTCTATTTAGAGAGGAATGTGAATATGTTCAGAGAAGGGGAGGGACATAGAGGAGTTGTGAAAAACTTTAAGGATGGGAACGGGAGAAGAAAAGATCAGAAGTTCAGTAGAGCTAGATAAAAAACAAAAAGATAATTAAGAAAGAAAGAAAAAGAGAAAGAAGACAAGAAAAGAAAGGAAAACTCTTATTCACGTATTCCTAAAATAAAAATTATAAGATGAGAAAAAAAAAAAAGGTTACTGGAAAACAATTATTTTTTTAGAAGAGGCAAAAATTAAAGATTAATAAAAGTTTTAGAAGGGAAAAAAATTTATATATATATATATATATATGGTGACAAAAAACAAAAACAAGCAAAAAAAAAGAAAAGAAGAAGAAGAAGAAAAGAAAAAAAAAGAAAAAGAAAAAAAAGTCTTTTGATTTTTTTTTTTGGGGGGGAGGAGTGGGAAGAATCCTGTATCTCCCTTTTGTCTGCAACCAGTCTCTTGTTGGAGTCTCTGGTCAGCTTGAGGTCCTGTGGCTTGATTGGTTTCTTAAGTCGGTTGGTTGGAAGAGGCAGAAAAATGTTCTGCTTTACCCAAGATTTTGAGATCCCCCTCCCAGGTTAGTTTTCTGGGAGGGTGGTCTGCTTTGAGAGTCACAAAAGAGGGGGATGTGGTGATGAGGCTAGGTTCTGGGTAGAGTTGAGGCCTTTCAATAAACAGTAGCTTTTCCCTGGGGCTATTTTGTGATAAAGCTCACAGCGCCCAGCCTGGAGCCATTCTCAGGGTTTCTGTTTTTCAATTGATTGTCGAGGCTGCTAGAGGGAGGGGCAGCCTCTGGCTCTGGTTACCCAGTGAAGCAAGGCACTCCGACGGCTGGCGCCTGAGCTGGGTGACTTTTCCCTGGATGCAGCTGAGTCTGGCAGGTCACTTCGCCGTTAAGTTCTTGTGACCTGCTAAATGACTCATTTTATTCCAAGGCCTGAGCTGGAGTTAGCAGCTCCTCCGAACTTTGTCGGTATCCAAGATGGAGATCACCGGTGCTGGGGGGGAGGGGTGGCCTTCCCTCCTCTGCTCCCTGAGGAGTGAGGATGTTAGGCTTGTACTCACGCCGAGTCTTGGATCCTGGGTCGTCTCTGGTCTGCAAACAGCAGGATGAAGATGTTCGCTCCTTGTCGGTTCTTGTTGGTGTTGAGTAGAATCCGCTCGTCCGCTGCGTCTGGCTCCTTTGTCCCCGACTCTCTGTGTCTCAGGTATGTCTCCGCGGCGGTGGTCGCCGCCGCCGCGGCCCCGCGGCCGGAGCGGCAGCTGCTGCGTTTCCTTGGCTTCCCCTCTCTTGTCTAACTCTCTGTCCTGTGATGACACACTTGGTGTGATTCTCTGGCTTAGGACTGTTCACTGGAACTCTAAAACTCCTTTCTATGCGAGAGCTTGTTCAGATTCCAGCTTCTCCTCCGCCATCTTCCCGGAACCACCATGAATGTTTTCTTGAATGTTGCAGATCTGTTGGGAGGATTCTTCTGCCAGTGTTCTTGTGGCAATTTCATGCTCACAGCTCTCTCATGGAGTCCGGTTGTTTCAGACATCTGAGCGCTGGGACAGGAAATATGGGCTGGCCACTTTCCCATGGTCTGGGAAATCCTCTATTCACCTACTCTCTGTCTAGGTCCTCAATTTCCTACTCTACTCCAATGTGGCCTCGAGTATCTTGCTCCCCACTCATCCACCTCTACCTTCCTCAACTGCTAGTAGTGGTGTCATCCAACTGAGGGAATCCACGTGCTACCGGGCAGCAAGAAATATGGGCGTGGCCACCATTTTTGTTTCCCATTGGTCAGAAAGAACCATAAAAGAGTAGGGGTGTGGACGGAATCCTGTGATGCAGGCAGAATGGGCAGAGTCAAGATGACAGCACCCCTTTCACATGAAATTCAGTCCAGTCCAGTTGGGGACACGAGGGTGACCTGCTTTAGCTGGATGGCTGCACAGATTGTTGTGTATGTCTGTTTGTTGCCAGTCCCTGACCTTGAATTCAGGATCTGGGCACAGTCCTTGAGCTGCTTTTGCTCAAGGCTAGCTCTCAACTAGTGAAGCCACATGGCTCTACTTCTGGCTTTGTTGGCACTGAAGTTGGACAGGGGTCTCAACGACTTTCCTGCCTAGGGTGACTTTGACCATGATCCTCCTATCACAGCTTTGCAAGTATCAAGGAGGACTGCTGAGAGCCATTGGTGCCTGCCTAATCATTGTTCTTGCTGATGTTCTTGGACAGACCGGTGATTTCCTTATCCTCGGGTTTAAGAGGTGAGAGCTGTAGCCCATATCCTGGTCCTGCCACCTCCAAATGGCAGGTGATCCTAAAAAACTCAATCCTATCCATATGAATACCAATTGCATGTGATATATGTGATTAAATGGGCAGCTCATGAATCATTCTAGGATAAAATTATACACAATTATATTATAGAACACTGATCAATTTTAATTAATACTTTATGAAGCATTTAAACAATCACATTCATTAAATGGAGGCAGAATGAAATACCTAAGAATTGGACATCACATAGTATACAGCTGCCATTTTTTCTGTCAGGACTGGGATCAGAACTCATGGCGGTAATTCTTTTGCACTGTGTGGAAAGGGGAAGCTCACCTCCTTGAAGTCATGAAATTCAAGTCTGTTCCTTAGACCTGAAATCGATCCCCAGCACTAGAAAACATCCTATTTATGTACATTTTAAATATATGATATATTTTATATACATAGGTTGACTTCATATAGCGCTCAGTGTATTCATTGTTATTTTTTGTTTTATTCATGTGTTGGCCATTTATGTTATTGACTATTATGGCACATAGAACATTGATTCCATAGGATATAGGTCTGCATATATGTTCCACTTCATACCTGACTCCCAGGACTTTCACAAAAAAGGAAAACTTTTGTCACTATCAGCTTCTTACTCCACGATTCATTTTTTGGGAGTGCTGGCATCTGAACTCATGGCCTACAAGGCCAAATTCATGAATGGATGAGTGTCAACACGCCATCCTGTGGAAAATTGAACTGACAGGCTGTTCCTAGGACCTTAGATCAAGCCCCAAGGTTTGACAAAATAAGAACAGAGTGACACCCAGATGGTAGTATGCTAATAAATACATATCTTTATAGAGTGCCAGACATGTCTACACATTATTCAGTTATGTAGACTAATTCCTACCAATCCTTGTGTATTTATTATGCCTCCTTGTAATTCATGTTATTGTTTTCATCCTTAATAAACTATTAATTAAATCAGTGTCCTGAAATTATTGCATCTCTGTAAGAAATAGTATTCTTTTAATGCTTCATATTAAATAAAATCAGTCTACTGAAATCATGATGTCTAATTTTATACGAGTAGTATTCAGGATCAGCTCATTCAGCCGTGCCATTGATAGCATTCCATCATTATTTCTTTGGATGGGAACCAGTCTCTTAGGATCTCCAACATCTGGAAGTGGCATTACTGGGATTTATCTCTAGGCCTACATTGCCGTGCGAGACTATGGCTTCCCCAATAGCCCTCCATCCTTCAGCAATGCAAGGTGAAGCACCCTTTAGAGCCATGTCATTCAGACCCAAATGGTCACAGTGCAAAGGAATAAAATGTAAAAACACAATCCTGCTACTTTTTTCTTTGGGGGGTGTCGGTCATAGGGCTTGAACTCTGGGCCTGGGCGCTGGGCCTATGGTCTTCAGTTAAAGGCAAGCACTTTACCGCTTGAGTCACAGCACCACTTCCAGTTTTCTAGTTGTTTCTTGGAGATAAGTGTATCACGGACTTTCCTCGCTTTGAACTGAGATACTCAGATCTCAGCCTCTTTAGTAGTTAGGATTACAGGTGTGAGCCACTGGCGCCTGGCTCTGCCACTTTTTTTCTGTGCATAGGTTTTCCCAACACAAGGCCTGGAGGTCTAGGGTCCCAGGATCAGCTGTGGCTGCGTGGCTGCACCGCAGTCTAGGGTGATAGAAGCTGAGGCAGAGTGCCATGATCTGAGTTCAAGACCTTGATTCACAAAAAAAAACACACAAAAACAAAAAAACAACCCCCCCCAGCACACAAAAAAATGAGCTCACTGGCTTGCAATTCTTACTATTTTTTCTACTTTGGATTTGAACTCAGGGTCTGGGAAACTCTGCAGCACTGTGGATGAAGGGGAAGCTCACCATGTTTGAAGAGAACAAAGTTGGGCCTCATCCCTAGGCCTGAATTCAATCCCCAGGCCTGGAAAATATACTGTTGATATACATTATAAAGATAGGATTTGTACTTACCTATAGATGTTCAGGGCATATTGTGGTTATTGATTGCATTTTTGTTCCATTCATTTATTTACCATTTATTGACTGTGATGACACACATTCCATTTATTATATTGATGATATCCCATTACATAGGATCTAAGTTTGTAGACATGTTTTCCATCGTGTCTGACACCCAGGACTCTCAAATAATAGGAAAACAGGTGTCACACTCGGCTTCTTACTCCAGGATCCAATTGTTTGCAGTGCTTGGATCTGAACTCAGGGCCTAGCAGACCCAGTTCATGAATGGGTGTGCCAACACGGCAACCTCTAGCCAAGGAAGCGGCCAGTCAGTTCCCAGACCCTGAGATTGACCTCTGGGCCTCTTTGCCTGGATGGCCTGGGGATTCCCCAACAGGTGCAGGCCTTCAGTCACTCCAGGTAACCTTCACTCTGTAGGTCACCGGTTTCAGACACACCATGGTCACTGTACAAAGGAAAATGAACATAAAAGCACCAGGTGGAACTTACCACTGCTTTTTTTCCCCTCGCAGCTTTCTTTTTTTCTGCAAGCCCTGGAGTCCTAGTATTCGAGGATGGGCTGTAGGCCCAGAGGCCACAGCATAGGATGATAGAAGCTGAGGCAAAGTGGCCATTTCTTGAGTTCAAGCATCGGGTCTGGGAAAAAAAAAGAAAAATATATATATATATATATATGAATGAAGCATCTTAGTGCAGAATTTGCGCCATTTTACTGCCAGAGCTGAGATTTGAACTCAGGTCTGGGTATCTCTGTTGCACTGTTGGGGAAGGGGAAGCGAACCATCTTTGAAGACTACAAGGTCAGGCCTGGTGCCAGGGCCTGAATTGAAGCCCAACACTGCCAAAAATCATATGCCCAACTATTTTACACATAGGGTCTCTATTTATATACATATGTGGAATGCATCATGCTTTCAGTGTAGTTATTCTTTTTATTGTGTGTCTTAGCCAGGGATGCATTTTGTATTTTATTGAATATGATGACAGATATAACTGTGCTTAAATGGATGACAACCTATACCCATGTCCATGGACTTGCCTAGGTCTTCATGCTAGCTGAGACAAAGGACATTCACAGGACAGGAAAACAGGTCAACCTATGGGTTCTCACATCAGGATTCTGCTTTTGGCAGTGTTGGGATTTGAACTGAGTGCCTAGCAGGCGGAATTGGTGAAAGACTCAAGGTGAGGACACCAGCATGTGAGCAACTGAGGGGCTAGGCCATTCCTAGGACCTGACAATGAGCCCCAGGGAGGGCCAGGATAGGCATAAATTCATACTTGTATTGACATATATGTGTGGGCAGCATCTTGCATTCGGTGCATTTCTTTTCCTTAATTTGTGTCTAATAAATGGAGTTATTTTGTATTTTACTGAGTATGGTGACAGATATAGCTGTCCTGACATGGATGATGACCTGTTCCCATGGTTATAGGTTTGCCTATGCATTCATTCTCCATCCTAGCTGAGACCCAGGACTTCCACATTAGAGGAAATCAGGCGCAATTACTGGCTTCTGACATCAGGATGAATCTTTTGTCAAGCCTGGAATTTGAACTCAGGTCTGGGTAACCCCGTTGCACTGTGAGGGAAGGGGAAGCTCATCATCCCTGAAGACTAGAATGTCAGGCCTGTTCCTGGGCCTGATTTGAAGCCCCAGAAGTGGACAAAGCTTATCTTTTTAAACATGTAAACATATTTACATACAGGTGTGGTATGCATTTTGCTTTCAATGGAGTTATTTTTTAATTTTGAGTCTTATTCATGGATGTATTGTGTATTTTATTGAGAATGGTAACAGGTATATCTGTGCTGCCGTGGATGACAACCTATTCCCATGGCTATAGAGTTGCCTATATAGCATTCTTCATCCTCGATGAGGCCCAAGACCTTCACAGGACAGGAAATCATGTGAACCATTGGTTTCTCACATGAGGATGAATCTTTTGGCTGTGCTGCCCTTTGAAGTCAGAGCTTAGCATGCAGACTTGGGGAATGGATCAAGGTGAGCACACCAGCCTGTGAGCCACTAAGGTGCTAGGCCGTTCACAGGACCTGAGCTATTGCCCTGCGGGGGTCAATATACTCATGAAATCATAATTTAAAGACAGGAGCTATATTTCCATACATGAGTGGGAGGCATACTCATTCTCTTGATTTCGTGTCTTATTCATGGATGCAATATGTTTTTAATGAGTGTGATAACAACATGGCTTGCAACCAATTCCCATGAGTATAGAGTTGCCTATATAGCATACTCCCATTCACAGCATAGGAAAACTGGTGCAACCATTGGCTTCTCATATCAGGATGAATCTTTGGTAGTGCTGGGATTTGAACTCAAGGCCTAGCTGGCTCAAGTGATGGATGAGTCATGGTGAGCACACCAACACGTGAGCCACTAAACATCTAGGTCTTTCCTGGGACCTGAGATCAAGCCCTGGTGGGCGTTATAGTAGTCATAAATTCAGATTTAAACAGAGTATCTCTATTTCCATACATGGGTGGGCAGCATCTTGGGTTCGGTGTAGTTATTGTCTTTATCTGGTGTCTGACTCATTATGTATTGTGTATTTTCTTGAGCATAGGATGACAGATATAACTGTGGTGACCTGGATGACAAGCTATTCCCATGAGTATGTAGTTGCCTATGCATTTTCCATCCTAGCTGCAACCCAGAACTTGGACAGCACAGAAGAACAGGTGCAAAGAATGGTTTCTCACATCAGGATGAATTTTTGGAAGTGCTGTGATTCGAACTCGGGTCCTAGGAAGCCCAATTGCCCAATGTGTCCACATGAGCAAACCAGCCTGTGAGCCACTAAGGAACTGGGCTGTTCCCAGGACATGAGATCAAGCCCCAAGGAGGCCACAAGATTCCTCCATGCATCATTGAAATATGGGATGTATATTCACATCTGTGTGTGGACTGCCTCATTCATTGAGCTTAGTTATCCTCTCTATTTTGTATGCTATTCATGCATGTATTATGTATGTTCTTGAGTATAACTGGGCTGTCACTGGGCTGACATGGATGACAACCTTTTCCCATGGCCACAGGGTGGCCCATGCATTCTCCATTCTAGCTGAAACCCAGGACTCACACAGGAAAACAGGTGCAACATCTGGCTTCTGACTGGATGAGTATTTTGGCACTGCTGGGATCTGAACTCAGCACCTAGCAGGCCCAGTAGGCGAATGGTCCACATAAGCACACCAGCCTGTGAGCTACTAAGGAGCTAGGCCATTCCCAGGACCTGAGATCAAGTCCCAGGGGTAAGGGAGGGGGAACACAATAGTCATCCATTCATAAGCTGAAGGTAGTAAGCAAATAAGTACATATAGAGTAAGAGAGATGGTGACCTGTGATGGAATCCAATCTACCCTGTGACTAACCAATTCTTGGATCTTCCCCAATGCCTCCATTTAATGATTGTGATGATTATGGTCATGCTTCATCAACTCTTCACCAAAAGTAATCGATACCCCATGAGTCTTGACTATCATTTCCTACTCGAATCCTCAGGAACTACTCATTCAAGGAAGAGATTGATCGCATTTCAGGGCTCTTCCTAGGTCCAGAATTGAGTATCTCAGGAACTCCTGCCATTCCTTCTATGTAGGATAGCTGTCCAAGATTTGACCTCGGGGCCTCTGTTGCCCGATCGTCCTATGGTTCCCCCGATAGCCAGCAGACTTTCAGCCACACCAGGTCACCTTCAATCTGTAGTCCACCTGGTTGGGTCTCACCATGGTCAATATTCAAATGAAAATAAACCTAAAAGTGCCAGGTGGAACTTCCCGCTGCTTTTTTCTCCTCCGGCTTTTTATGTTTTTCCTACAAACCTTGGCCTAGGATCTGAGGATGGGCTGTGGGTCAAGAGGCTGCAGACTAGGATGATCAGACTTGAGGCAGAGTTGCCACAACTTGAGTTCAAGCCCCAGGTCTGGCAAAAAATATTGAAAAATTAAAAAATTTTGAATGAAGCACCGTAGCTCAGAATTCGTGCCATTTTACTGCCAGAGCTGGGATGTAAAATCAGGTATAGGTAACTCTGTTGCACTTTGGGGGAAGGAGAAGCTCACTATCGTTGAAGACTACACGGTCAGGCCTGGTCCCAGGACCTGAATTGAAGCCCCAGCTCAGGCAAAAATCATATGCCCACCTATGTTACACATAGGATCTCTATTTACATACATGTGTGGAATGCATCATGTTTTCAGTGTAGTTGTTCTTTTTATTGTTTGTCTTAGTCAGGGATGCATTTTGTATTTTATTGAGTATGATTACAGATATAACTGTGCTGACTTGGATGGCAACCTATTCCCATTTCTATAGAGTTTCCTACACCTTCTTCATCCTAGCTGAGACTCAGGACATTCTCGGGACAGAAAAACACGTTGATCAATGGGCTTCTCACATCAGGATTCATGTTTTGGCAGTGTTGGGATTTGAACTGAGAGCCTAGCAGGCCCAATTGGCAAAAGTGTCAAGGTGAAGACACCGGCCTGTGAGCAACTAAGGAGCTACGTCATTCTCAGGACCTGAGGTTGTGCCCCAGTGAGGGCCAAGATAGGCATAAATTCATAATTGAAACATAGGATATGTATTGACATATATGTGTGGCTAGCATCTTGCGTTTGGTGCAATCCTTCTCCTTATTTTGTGTCTAATACATGGAGGTATTGTGTATTTTACTGAGTATGGTGACAGGTATAACTCTGCTGACATGGATGATGACCTGTTCCCATGGTTATAGGTTTGCCTATACATTCATTCTCCATCCTAGCTGAGACTCAGGACTTCCATAGGAGAGGAAAACAGGTGTAAAGAGTGGCTTCTGATATCAGGATGAATCTTTTGTCAGGCCTGGGATTTGAACTCAGATATGGGTAACCCCGTTGCACTGTGGGGGAAGGGGAAGCTGATCATCCCTGAAGACTAGAATGTCAGGCCTGTTCCTGGGCCTGATCTGAAGCCCCAGCAGTGGACAAAATAACAAGCTTACCTTTTATAAACACAGGATCTCTATTTACATACAGGTGTGGTATGCATCTTACTTTCATTGTAATTATATTTTAATTTTGAGTCTTATTCATGGATGTATTGTGTATTTTATTGAATATGGTGGCAGGTATATCTGTGTTGCCATGGATGACAACATATTCCAATGGCTATAGAGTTGCCTATATAGCATTCTCCATCCTCGATGAGGCCCAGGATTTCACAGGACAGGAAAACAGCTGTAAGGATTGGTTTCTCACATCAGGATGAACCTTTTGGCATTGCTGGGAGTTGAACTCTGGGCCTAGCAGGCCCAACTTTCTAAAGGGTCCATATGAGCACAGCAGCTTTTGAGTTACTAAGGATCTAGGCCCTACCCAGAACCTGAGATTGAGCTCCGGGGTGGGGTTTGTGTGCCATATTCATCCCTTCATAAGCTGAAGCTAGTATGCTAATAAATACCTATTTGTATAGAGAAGATGTGGCAAGCTGTGTTGGAATCCTATCTACCATGTGACTACCAATCTTGGATCTTTCCCAATTCCTCGATTTACTGAATGTAATTATTATTGTCACATTTCGTGAAGTCTTAATTAAAATTAATTGTTGTGCCAGAGGTCTTGCCTATCATTTCCTATGTGAATCATGCATGAACTTCCCTAGGCCTGAATTCAAGCAACAGCTCACAAAATATAACATGTATAGACATTTTAAATATGTGACTTATATTTACATCTATATTTTCAGTCTGTATCGTGTTTGTTGGAGTGATTCATATATATTATTCTTATATATTATATATTATTATATATTATTATTATATATATTATATATATTATTATTGATTGATTGAATTAACATTTATTTTATGGACTGTGAGTGCACCTATATCATTTATTACATTTATTCCAATCTATTCCATAGCATGTAGCTTTGCACACATATTATGTACATCATACCTGACACCCAGCACTTGTACAGAAATGGAAAACAGGTGTCTCACTTGGAATCTTACTCCAAGATGAAATTTTTGGCAATGCTGGTACCTGAACTGAGGGCCTAGAAGTCCCAATTCATGAATGGGTGATTGTCAGCATGGCGTCTCTAACCCATTCAGCTGCCAAGTGGATCCCAGGACCTAGGACGGAGCCACAGGTTTGGCCAAAATAGCAGTACCTTTCTATTCAGACGATGGTATACAGATAAATATAAATTTAGATATTTTGATACTGCCAATGATGTCTATGTGGAATTAAATGGCATATACTACGTTCGTACAGATTCTCAGGTCTTTACTGAATAGTATGCTTTTAATGCATAATAAAGTATGCATTAAAATCAATCTATGTTCTGTGATTATTGGGTCTAAATTTATACTAGAATGATTGATGAACTACTCATCCAACCATGACATTGATCACATTTCTCTGACGTTCCTATGGACAAGCAATAGTTTCTTATGCTCTCCAGCCCTTTGTAAGTAGCATGATTGGGATTCAAACTCAGGGCCTAGGTGTCAAGGTTGGCCTATGGATTCGCTGACAGCCCGTCAGCCTTCAGCAATGTCAGGTGACATACAGGATGCAGCAGTGTTTTTTGGACCCGGGATCATCACCATGCAAGGAAGGAAAACCAAGAAACTGCCATCCGTAGGTGGTTCCTGGCTTCTTTTTGGTGCCATTTTCATTTTGTTTTCCTGTTAGCCCCCGTGTCCTAGGATCCCAGGATGTGCTGTGGGTCCAGAGGCTGCACCATCCCAGCCTAGGTTGATGTTAGCTGAGGCAGAGTTGCCACGATATGAGTTCAAGCCCCATGCTGGGCAATAAAAAACAACATTAAAAATAAATAAATAATTTAAAAATATTAAAAATTGCCTGGCACTGGCTATGGTTCACGCCTGTAATCTTAGCTATTCAGCACGCTGAGATCTGAACATCACAGTTCAAAGCCAGCCAGGGCAGGAAAGTCTGTGAGACACTTATCTCCAATAAACCACTAGAAAACCAGAAGTGGTGCTGTGGCTTAAGCATTATAGCGCTCACCTTGAGCTGAAGAGCACAAGGACAGCTCCCAAGGCCAGGCCAGAATTCAAGTCCCATGATATATATATATATATATATATATATATATATATATATATATATATATATATATATAATGTACATACATACATACATATATACATACATACAGTACTAATGAAGCTCCCTGGCTTGGAATTCATACCCTTTTTTTCTGCCAGGCCTGGGAATTGAACTCAGAGTCTGGGTAACACTAATTCACTCGGGGGATGGGGAAACTCACCCTCTTAGAAGACAAGCAATTCAGGCCTGCTCCCTAGGCCTGAATTTAATCCCCAGCCCTGTTAATGCAATATTCATTCACATTTGAAATAATGATTAATATCTACATACTTATGTTTATTACAAGTTGCTTTGAGTGTATCTATTTTATTTTTTGTATTATTCATTTATTATTTTATTGACTATTATTAACTTATAACATGTATTAAATTGATTACATCTTATGAGAACTATACAGATTTGCATATGTATTATATATCTTACTTCAGACCCAGGACATTAATTGAAATTCTATAATAGATCATTCCATGCTTAGAAAAACAGAAAGAATACATCAAGCAAATTAATTTATCCCTAGACTCCCCAGTGGCTCACATCTGTAATCCCAGCTACTCAGGAGGTGAGAACTGGAAGATGAAGTTTCAAAGCCAATCCAGGAGGCAAAGCCTGAGAGATATCATCTCCAATTAACTGGCAAAAAGCCAGTCAACAGGTATTGCTGAAGTGATAGAAAATCAGCTCTGAACAACCAAGCCAAGGAAGAGCAAGCTGAGTTCAATTGCAGGGAGAGGGAGATAGGGGAATAAAGGGGAGAAAAATCCTCCAAAACCAGAGAACAAAACAATACACAAATCACACCTAATTTATGGCACCAACAAACTGAAAAAAAATCAAGCTTGTGCATTTGTATAATTTTACATGAGCACATATGTTCTTAGGTACACTTCAAAGCTATGTTTTTAATAATATGTGTATATATAAATTAATAATGTATATATATAAATAAACTAAGAAACCAGCCAATGAAAAAATACTTCTGAATTAGTGCTTTAACCATTGCATTAAAAATTATTTGTAAAAAAAAGTATGTTCGAGGTTTCTTTCTTTAGAATCAATCTTAAAATGTTTGTTCATGAACCAGGCATCAGTGGCTCACACCTATAATCCTAGTTATTCTGGAGCCTGAGATCTAAGGATGTCGGTTCAAGGCCAGCCCGGGCAGGAAAGTCCGGGAGACTCTTACTTCCAATAAACCACTAGAAAACCGAAAGTGGCGATGTGGCTCAAGCTGTAGAGTGCTCGCAAAGAGCTGAAGAGTGCAGGGATAATGCCCAATCCCAGAGTACAAGCCCCACCACAGACAAAAAAAAGGAAAGGAAATAAGTTTGTTCATACAAAATTCTAAAATTCTGAGCTTTAGGAAACTTTTCTTCCAGGGTCTTATGCTCTTAAGGCAACTACTCCACTACTGAGATACATCTTAGTACCAATGTTTTTGTTTTTCATTTTCAATCCAATTTATTTCCAAAATGCTTACAAGTACTTACTGTCCTCACAGAAGTGACTGTTTATTCAGAAACTCAACCTTTGGTGGTATGAGGAGTCCCCTAGTCTATTTCGTGGTAGGCATTGAGGAAATCTCACAGGACACAATTGCAGACATTTTATAATTATAAAAATAACTCTAAATATAAATAACATCAACTGCCAGGCACGGGTGGCTCACGCCTAAAATCCTAGCTATGCAGGAGGCTGAGATTTGAGGAAGGCGACTCAAGGCCAGCCAGGGAAGAAAGTCTGTGAGACTCTTATCTTCAATAAACCTCTAGAAAACTGGAAGTGGTGCTGTGGCTTAAGTGCTTGAGCGTTTGCCTTGAACTGAAGAGCACAGGGACAGCACCGAAGCCCAGAGTTCAAGCCCCACGACCGACAAAAAAAAAAGAAAGAAAGAAAAAATAAGAAATAACATCAACTGTCCCATCCTTCTAGGGAGAAATAATATCCTCATTTTCATTCTCACTCTTCATGGCAGATGGTCAAAAACACCAATGTGCTATGCTGAAATGTAAAAGTTTAAACCCTTTTTGGAAAACCTCTCATGTTATAAAATCAAAATGTTTCAAATAAAGGCAAAGTGAACTTTAAAATAATATTAAAAATGCTAATGAAACTCCTTGGCTTGGAATGTGCGATTTTTTTTGGCAAGGCCTGGGATTTAAACATAGAAACTCGTTAACTATGTTGCACTGTGGGGGAAGGGAAAGGTCACTATGCTTGAAGACCAGAAATTCAGGCCTGTTCCCTAGGCCTGAATTCATGCCCCAGTCATACTCCTTATATATATTTTAAAGATAGGATTGAACTTCCATATAGATATTCAGTCTATATCATGTTTGGTGTGCTTATTCATTGTATTTGCTGTTTTATTCATTTATTTACTGTTTATTTTACCGACAGTGAGGACACCTAAAAATGTATGACATTGTTTACATGCTATCACATTGCATCTAGATTTGTAGACTTGTTCTTCATCATACCTGACACCCAGCACTCTCCCAGAAAAGGAAAACAGGTGTCACCCTTGGCTTATTACTCGAGGATGAAATTCTTGGCAGGCGCTGAGATCAAGCCCCAGAGGTGGCCAAAAGAGCCATACATAGATAGGCAGGTGGTAGTATGTCAATAAATGCGTATTAGTAGAGAGTGCCAGAGCCGTGCATCTAGTATTCAATGATATCTACTATGTCCCTATGAAGTCTTAGGCATTTAGGCAGCCTAGATATTATAGAGAAAGAACATACAACCATCCAAGAAAAGTCCAAGAAATATGATACATCTATTCAACATTTGGAAGACACCATCAGAAGGACTAATCTGAGGATAATGGGTGTAGAGGAGCACCTAGAAACAGAAGTTAATGGTCTAGGACATTTGTTTACCAGGATCTTAGCAGAGAACTTCCCAAACATGCAAAAAGATAGGCCTATTCAGATACAAGAAGCTTTTATAACTTCAAATAGACCAGACCAGAACAGGACAACCCAATATCACATTATAATCCTCACAGGATCAATTCAGACCAAGGAAAAGAACCTTAAAGCTGTCAAGGAGAAAAGATCAATCACCTATAAAGGGAAACTAGTTAGAATCACCCCAGATTTCTCAGCAGTGACAAAGCAAGAAGAGCCTGAAATGATGTATGCCATGCCGTAAAGACAAACAACAATCACCCAGGAAAACTGTATTCAGCTAAACTCTCCTTCATAAAAGAAGGTCAAATAAAAAGCTTCCACAGCAAAGAAAAATTGAAACAATACATCTCCACCAAACCAGCCCTACAAATGATTCTTAAAAATGTCCTACACATAGAAAACCAACAAGACTACAAAAAAGTCCAAGAAACAGCAGCCAAACTGAGAATCCAAGAACCATAGAAAGAACGCAGTTGCCACAGCCCCAAAGGTGGATAAAATGGCAGGAACTCCCAAATACTTTTCAGTTCTATCTCTCAACATTAACAGACTTACCTCTCCAATTAATTGACATATACTGTCTAGATGGATTAAAAAGCAAGATCCTTCTATCTGCTGCCTTCAGTAGTCACATTTGGCCCATAAAAACAAACACATTTTCAATATGAATGGCTGGAAAAAAATCTACCATGCAATCGGCCCCCCTAAACATCCATGAGTTGCAATCCTAATATCAGGTAAAATAGACTTCAATTGAAAATTAGTGGGAAGAGATAAAGAAGGTTGCTACATACTAATTAATGTATCTCTCCTTCAGGAGGATATTACACTTCTAAATATCTATTCACCAAACAACGGAGCACCAAAATCTATCCAAGAAACCCAACTTTCCCTCAAATCCCACATAGATCAAAAGACATTAATTGTTGGAGACTTTAACACACCACTATCCCCGCTAGATTAATCAACTAGGCAAAAACCCAACAAAGAACCTGCATATCTAAACAACGACATAGATCAACAAGATTTTAAAGACATCTACTGAAGATTTCACCCAGCAGCATCAGAATAGACCACATTTTAGGCAACAAAACAAACGTCCAAATTCAGATATATTGAAATTATACCTTGCATTCTCTCAGATCACAAGGGATTAAAAGTAAGACTCAGCACAAAAAGCCACTAAAGAAAGTTCTGTAACACATGGAGGTTGAACAAAACACTGCTGAATCACGAGTGGGTCATAGAAGAGATTAGAAATGAAATTCAAATTTCATGGTATTCAACAAAAATCAGCACACAAATTACCAGCTCCTCTGGGACAGAGAAAAGTCAGTACTCAGAGGCAAGTTTATACTCTGAGTTCCTACATCAACATATTGGAGAGATCTGAAACCAACAATTTAATGACACATCTGAGCCTCCTTGAAAAAGTGCAGCAGGATAAACCCCAACCCAATGAGCAGAAAGAATTAAAATTAAATCAGAATTAAATGAATTAGAATCCAAAAAAAAGCCATAGAAAGAATCAGCAAAACAAAGAGTTGGTTCTTTGAAAAAATTAACAAAATTGACAGACCATTAGCAAATCTTATCAGAAAAATAAAAGAACACACCCAAATAAATAAACTCAGAGATGAGAATGGAAACATCACCAGAGAAACAACAAAGATTCAGAACGTTATAAGGAAATACTTCTCAATAATTTATACTAATAAGATTGAGAAATTGGCAGAAATGGACCTTTTCCTAACAAATACTGACATGCGAAAACTAAACCAAGGTGAGTTAAATCACCTTAACAGGCCCATATAAAGCATTGAAATATAAACAGTAATAAGAGATCTCTCATCTAAGAAAAGCCCAGGTCCAGATGGTTTCACAGCATAATTTTACAAGGTCTTCAAAGCAGAGCTCATACTAATACCCCTCCAACTCTTCAATGAAATTGAAAGAGAAAGTTCACTACGGAACTCATTCTATGAATCCATCATAACCCTCATCCCCAAACCAGGCAGGGTCTTCTCAAAGAAAGAGAACCATAGACCCATTTCTTGGATGAACATTCATGAAAAACTTCTCAACAAAATTTTGGCCAATCGAGTTCAACAATTCATCAAAAAATCATACACCACGATCAAACAGGATTCATTTCAGGGATGCAAAGCTGGTTCAATATATGGAAATCAATTAGTATAATTCATCACATCAACAGGAGCAGGGATAAGAACCACATGGTTATCTCAATAGATGCAGAAAAAACATTTGACAAGATCCAACACACCTTTATGGTGACGGTTCTGGAAAAATTAGGAATCCATGGAACATTCCTCAATACAATAAAGACTGTATATGACAAACCAACAGCCAGCATTCTATTTAATGGTGAAAAACTAAAGCTATTTCCTCTTAATTCAGGAACGAGACAAGGACATCCACTATCTCCACTTCTCTTCAATCTAATATTAGAATACTTAGCTACAAATAAGATTAGATGAAAACATAAAGGGGATCCCAATAGGGAAATAAGAAGTAAAACTCTCCCTCTTTGCAGATGACATGATTTTGTATTCAAAGAATCTCACAGACCCCACTCCCAAATTACTCAAGCTGATTCAAAACTTTGGCAAAGTAGCAGGGTATAAAATTAACACTCAAAAATCAATGGCTTTTCTGTATGCCAACAATGAAAAAAGTGAGGCTGAAATTAGGAAAGCAACTCTATTTGTAATAGCCCCACAAAAAATAAAATATGTAGGAATTAACTTAACCAAAGAAGTGAAGGATATCTATGATGAAAATTTTGAAAACCTGAAAAAGGAAATCAAAACAGAACTTAGAAAGTGGCAAAAACTCCCTTGCTCCTGGTTTGGAAAGACTAACATCGTGAAAGTGGCCATACTTCCGAAGGCTATCTGCAAATTCAATGCAATACCTATAAATATTCCACCCTCATTCTTCAAAGGAATTAGAAGAGGCAATTCAAATATACATATGGTACAATAAAAGACCACGAATAGCAAAAACAATCCTCAACCGAAAGACCAGGGCTGGAGGAATATCAATACCAAATTTCAAACACTACTACAAAGCCATAGTAATCAAAACAGCATTGTACTGGCACAAGAACAGACCTCAGGACCAATGGAACAGAATTAAAAACCCAGAAATGAACACGCAGACCTATAGCCAACTAATCTTCGATAACGGAGCTCAAAAAATAGAATGGAAGAAAGACAACCTCTTTAATATATGGTGCTGACAAAATTGGTTAACTACTTGAAGAAAATGAAAGCTAGATTCTTATATATCATTCTGCACTAGAATCAACTCCAAATGGATCAAAGACCTCAGAGTCAAAGCAGTCAATCTGAAAACATTACAGGATAGACTAGGAGAAACCCTAGGTCTCCTTGGCACAGGGTGAAATTTTCTTAATAGAGACCCAGAAACACAACAAATCAAAGAAAAGTTGAACAAATGGGATTGCACGAAATTGCAGAGTTTCTGCATGGCCAAGCACATAGCTAGCAAGATCAATAGAGAGACCACAGATTGGCAGAAGTTCTTCACTAGCCATACAATGGACAAGGGCCTCATAACTAAAATATACCCTGGAACTCAAAAAATTAAATCCCCCAATAACAAATATCCAAAGAAACAACTGTCCAATAAATTAGTGGGCTAAATATTTACAGAGAAACATCTCTGAAGAGGAAAGAAGAATTGCCAATATACACATGAAGAAATGCTCAACCTCTCTAGCCATAAAAAAATGCAAATCAAAACAACATAGAGATACAACCTCACCCCAGTTAGAATGGCAATAATCAAGAACTCTAATAACAACAGATGAACATTACTACATTGTTTGTGGGAGTGTAAAATTGTTCAACCACTTTGGAAAGCAATATGGGGGTTCCTCAAAAGACTCCACATAGAGCTCCCATATTTCCCAGCAATCCCACTTTTGGGCATTTACCCAAATGATCACAAACAAGACCACACTAAAGCTACCAGCACGACTTTGTTTATTATTGCAGCATTATTTACCATAAGTAAGATATGGAACCAACCCAGATGCCTCTCAGTAGATGAATGGATCAAGAAAATGTGGCATATATACACAATGGAATTCTATGCCTCCATCAGAAGTAATGACATTGCTACATTTGTTAGGAAATAAAAAGGCTTGTAAAAAATTATATTAAGTGTACTTGTTAGATCGGTAGTTAAATAAATGATATTATTGTTAATATTAATTTTAATGCAATTTCAGGGAACTCTCCTGTCTCTACCCTCCTAACACTTGTATTTTGGGATTTGTCTCTGGACATCTAGGATTTAGCAGGCCTCAAAATAAACCAAGATCCTGCCCATGTAATTGTAACTCCTTTGTGTGGTATTCTCACAATTAAAAAAAAAAAATAAGCCAAGAGAATTTGAATTCTACTATTAAGGTTTAATGGTAAATCTCTACTTATCTTTCTCTTAAGTGTGTTGGAGAAACCAAAGCTGAAATTAACTTGGACTTTTGTGGCAGACGTAAATGTCTTAACTACCATCTCTGGTAGTAGGTACCATTAAATTTCAATTAGCCATCAGAGGCTAAATCCTGTAATCCTAACTACTCAGGAGGCTGAGATCTGAGGATCATTATTCAAAGCTATCTCAGATAGGAAAATTCATGAGACTCGTACTCCAATTGATTGCCAAAAAGACTAGAGGTGGAGATGTGTCTCATGTGGTAGAGTGCTAGCCTTGAGGAACAAAGCCCAGCTTCTGAGTTCAAGCCTAGATACTGACCGTCAATTAACAAATTCAGAGGTCCACTGTGAGTGCTATATTCTTTTAGAGACTGAAGTATTTTTTTTCGCATAGTCTTTCAAACATCAGCATCTCTAATGGAGAATCATTCTAGATCCTTCTTTTCAACTTGAATAATTGTTGTTCCCCAAGAGTAGAGTGACCAAGAGGCTTGCAGATCAAGAGCTCAGACATTAAATTGGCTAAAAAGAGATCAAATTAAAATTTATTCTTTGGTTGCAAATACCACATTTTTGGTATGTGTTTGCTAGCCTTGCCTCGCACTTCAACTGAAGGCCTGGGTGCTGTTCCTGAGATTTTGTGTCCAAGACTATTGCTCTACCACTTGAACCACAACTCTACTTTGGGCTTATTGGTGGTTAATTGGAGATAAAATTCTCACAGACATTCTGGCCCTGGGTGGCTTCAAACTAGAATGCTGAGTAGCCAGGATTACAGGTATATGCCACCATCATCTGGCTCAAATACCACCTATAATGTTAAAAGTCAAGGATATCTGTTAATGTCTATCTCAGACAGATGTGCAATGCTTTACTCCTCACTGAATGAATGTTCCTTTGAACAGTATTGCATCAAATGGAGTGGACTCAAGTTAGGTCTTGAACACCAACAATCTGGTTTGGTGGAAATGGCCATGTTTTTCTACACCCTATTTGACCATAGGTGTGGATTGTAGAAAAAAAGACAATTCAATAAAAACAAATTCAAATAGTCTCAGACACTTACACAAGTTCTGGAAATCACTTCCTCATGGGCTGCTGTTGTGCAGGCCCAATATTTAATCTGAAGAGAAACTTGGAATTACAAAAGTTAAAACCCAAAGTCTAGGAACTTCTAAAAAGCCTGTGTAACTCCTTGTTCCTCATACCTGATACTGTGACTTAGTGGGAAAGGCAAAATGCAGATTTCTAGCTATTGCAGACTTCTCCCTTAGTGAACAATAAGTTACTACCCTCAGTCCTGGATCCTGCACAGACTTTTCTCAGGTCTGTGAACCTGAGTGTAGACGTTTGAATCTCCATAGTGTGAATGGAAATTTGGCGTCCTACTAAAATAGCAGTTTGAGGGACTTGCAAAGCTGTGGGAAAGTCTCTTTTTAATAGCCTGTTCTTTGTGCACAGACTTGGCTCAGGTCTGTGAACCTGAGTGTAGACGTTTGAATCTCCATAGTGTGAATGGAAATTTGGCCTCCTACTAAGAATGCAGTTTGAAGGACTTGGATAGCTGTGGGAAAGTCTCTTTTTAATAGCCTGTTCTTTGTGCACGTTTGGTTTAGATGCAGGGATACATAACTAACTAGTCTCAGTGGTCACCCCATGGTAGAGCAAGAGAGACAGAGTAGAGGGACAAGGATCCAGCTCACGCCATCTGCCATTTTATGCTGCTTTAATTGACATGTTCTTCATGTATTTTAGTAATTCAAGAATAAAAATTAACATTACATATAGATTTTTTAATTGCCTCTTTGTTTCTGACAAAAATTAAAAGTAAAAATGAATTTAAATAGAAAGGCAGTATGGTAAGAGCAGGGAAAAGGAATGGAAAAATGATCATGCGCAGCTCCTGAAGTCCAACCTGGAGGTTTTATTTAACAACATCGGGGAATAAAATGAAACTATGTAACAAGAAAGGCCTGCCTGCTTTTTCTCAGCAACAAGGCAGCACTTTCTGCTTTCCTTAGCAATACAACAGCCCTGCCTGTGTTCCCTCATTTATGCCAGAGTCAAAGGGGTCAATAGACCATGACTAAGGGAGGAAATTAGAGCTGTCATTGAAAGATGAAAAAGAACAAGCCCTGGATATGTCTGGAAACCTATAAAGCATCTGAAGCCTTAAACACTGAGGCCTTTCAGAGACGAGTCTTTCACAGAAACTAAATATTCAGTGAGAAAGCCAAGAAGTGGTCTGACGTCTGTAGATTCCCTTACTCAGAGAACAACAAATTTAAAGTGTTAAAAGGACATATCTAAAACCACCTTTCTAGCAAATATACTTCCTCCAAATGTAAGAGATGAACTAAGTACCTACTGATGGTCAGGCTTATAATCCTTTAAGAAGGTATGGCACAAACACATTATCAGGTTGTACCAGTTAAAGGAGAAGGAAGAGAATGTGTATCTCATCATGGAACTGGCCACTAGGGGATACTTCCTGGGGTGGATCTGAAAATTCTGCTGCCTATATGAGGATGAAACCAGGAGGCTTGTCACACATGTTGTAAGTGCTGTTCACTACTTACAACATAACAAAATCATACACGAAGACCTTAAGTCCAAAAATATTCTTTTGGACACCAAAGACAATATCAAGGTCAGTGGATTTGGTCTGAGCATCTGGCTGACCAGGGGCAGTTGCTAATAAATGTATGTGGTGCTATGCTATTACATCCCCCTGAAATGTTCTTGGAAGAAATGATGGCCTGGTGCAGGTGTCTCAAGCCTATAATCCTAGGTATTTAGGAGACAGAGATCTGAGGATCATGGTTCAAAGCCAGCCCGGTATGGCTCTACCCTCTGAGCGGACTCAAACTGATACCAAAGACTAATTTGAATAAGAAATGGCAGAGGATAGAGGTAGCTAGCAAAATAGCTACCATTCTTCTCAGAACAAGCTGCTAAATGTGGGCCCAGATGAATAAGTTTATAAAATGAGGTCTGCATAAATTATAACTCATCCACAAAAGGCTGCAATTAATATGTCTGTCATGGATGGACACAAAATAATCAATTTATGTGAAATATATTGACTAAACAATTTCTTAAGGGAAATAGGGAAGATTAAAAGTTTCTGGGGCTGGGGTCCGGTGGCTTACATCTGTAATCTTAACTACTTAGGAGGCTGAGATCTGAGGATCACAGTTGAAAGCCAGCCCGGTCAGGAAATTCTGTGAGACTATTATCTCCAATAAAACACTAGAAAACCGGAAGTGGTGCTGTAGCTCCAGCGGTAGAGAACTCGCCTTGAGCTGAAGAGCACAGAGACAGTGCCCAACTCAGAGGTCAAGCCCCATGACCGACCAAAAACAAAACAAAACAAAAGTTTCTAGTGCAGGTCATTGTGTGGATTCCATCAGTATTGAAAGGAAAATTCACAAGCAGAGGTAATGGTTAAAAAGTAGTGTGCATATAATTAATGTCACTGAATTTTATACCTAGCGAACACGAGGCCCTGTGTTCAAACCCCTGCACTTCCAAAAAATGCTAAATCTTCCTTCTGTTACCTACATTAAGTGGTAGGTTCTCTTCTACTGTTATGATAGTATTGCTCAGAGGTTCTCTGGTGGATGTTTTTCATGCTTTTACCAATAATCCATTATTTGAATATTGATGTTGAGTTTTAAAATGTAATTTGTGTATTAACAAAAGAGCAAAGCCTGTATTTCTAACTCAAGAGGCTAAAGCAGGAAGATCCCCATTCAATCAAGGCTGCATAGAGAGGTCCTACCTAAATCCCCATGCTAGTGCTGAAACTGGAGGGACAATTGTTTGTAAGCAATTACAAGTGAGAGATACGTTTCTGATCATAATAGATTTTGGTCATGACAGTTTGGATTTAAAATTCACATGAGTTTTAAAAATTTTCCTTTTCCCCTTACTCTCAGTATGTCATTTTGAAACTTTGTAGTATGTTCTTGTTTGCCGAACTTAAAAAAAAAAACAGTTTTCCTTTCTATCATTTTAAACATGATTTTTTTGTGTATTACACTTTATTATTTATTTTTGAAATTTCTATGTTTTTTTCTCCATCTAGGGACTGGCCACTGTCTCAGAGATTTTGCTCAGTTTAGCCAATTGAGCCACAGCTCAACTTCCAGCTGCTTTCTTTTTGAAGAGTCTCATGCAAACCCCAATATTACTAAGAAGGCTGAAATCTGAGGATCTTGGTTTGAAGCTAGTCTGAACATCAAAGTCTGAGGGTTTTTTTAATTGTTATTTTGCCATTGGTTGTGGGCCTGAAAACTAGGCTTTGGCGCTGTCCATCAGCATTCCAGCATTGAGCTGCAGCAACATTTTCGGCTTTTCCTGCTTATGTGGTTCTGAAGAATCAAACCCAGGTCCTCATGCATGCAAGGCTAGCACCCTACCACTGAGCCAACTTCCCAGATGAGGTCTGAGATTCTTATCTCCACTTAATCACCAAAAAGCTGGGGATTGTAGTACTCTAGACTTGAGTAAAACAGGGCAAGTTCAACACCTAGTACTGGAAATTACATACACAAGTCTCATGGACTTTCTTGTTAGTGCTGGCTTTGAAATGCAGCCTAGGTAGCTAGAATCTACAGGCATGAGCAACCAGCCTCTGACATTTTAATATTTTTACTCAGCTGTTTCTTGCCTTCAACCTCAATGCTTTTAAATTGCGGTCAATAGACCTGATCTCTGGGCCTTATTGCTGTTTCTTAACTACTTTTAAGGAGCGTGAAGTTGACCCCTTGGCCTGAGTGCTGTCTTTGAGCTCTTCAGCTTAAGGCGAATGCTCTACTATTTCAGCCACAGTGGCACTTCAGGTTTTCTGGTGATTAATTGGAGATAAGACCTCATTAACTTTCCTTCCCAGGTTGGTTTTGAACCATGATTTTCATATCTCAAACTCCTGAATACCTAGGATTACAGGCTAGAGTCTCAGCGCCCTTATGTTTATTAGCTTTTTGACTCAAGGATTATGTTTTACAACTCAACCATAGCTCCACTTCTAGCTTTTTGCTGGCTTATTGAACGTAAGATTTTAGTGTACTTTTCTGGGTCATCTGGCTTCAAACCATGATCCTCATTTTTCAGCTTCCTGAAGTGCTCCAATTATACACATGAACCACAAACCGATTGTTCATTTAAAAAGGTTAATATGTTATTTTTTCCAATTTTTCTTTTTTAAATTTTCCTTGTTTGTTATTTTTGCTTATGTTATAGTCCTGGGGCTGCAATTCAGGTCCTGGATACAATACTAGAGCTTTTTCTTCAAGACTAGTGGCTTACCACTTGAGCCAAAATATAAATTGTGGCTATACTTGTTTTATCTTGGTGCTTGAAATAAGGCCCTGAGTGCTGTCCTAGAAAGTTATTGGCCAGTTTGCCACTTGAGTCACAGCTCAACTCCAGTTTTTTTTTAATTCACTAATAGAAGATAAGAGTCTTATGCAAAGCCCTGCATGAATCAGTTTTCTGAAATCTGAGGATCATGGTTCAAAGCCAACCAAGGCAGGAAAGTCCATGAGACACTTAGCTCAATTAATCAATGAAAACCTGGGAGTGGTGGAGCTCTATCCTTGAACAAAACAGCACAAGTTCAAGCCATAGGACAGCACATTGATGCACACACAGAGAAAGCCTCATGGACTTTCTTGCATGGGCTAGCTTTGAACCATGATCCTCAGATTTCAACCTCTCTTTCTCTTCTCTTCTTTGAAAATTTTATTGGTCCTGTGGCTTGACCTCTGACTCTGGGGCCTATATCTTACCTTTTACACTCAAGGTTAGTGTTATTATCACTTCAGCCACAGCTCACAGCTAACAGCTGTGCAGCTGAAGATGAGTCTTAAGCACATTCCTTCCCAGGTTGATTTGACACTGCAATCCTCAGACATCAGCCTCTTGTATGGTAAGGATTACACAACACACATTACCAGCAACATTTGGTTCATTTTAAAACTTTAATATGTGCTTGCTTCCACCTTCTTATTTTCTTCATTTTTGCTTGTCCTAGGAGTAGAAATTGAAGCTCAGATGCTGTAGCAATGCATATATGGGACTAACCATAGCATTTGGCTTTTGGGGGGAAGTTAATTGGAGACAAGAGACTAATGTAGAGGTAGGCCAGATTTGGGAAGCTGAAAATTGAGGAAAGTCCTTAACATTCTTTTCTCCAATTAACCATTAAAAATCTGAAAGTAATTAGGTCATTGAAGAAAATAGTGCAAGATCAAACACCAGGAATGGCACAGAGAGAGAGAGACAGACAGACACAGAGAGATATATATTGAGAGAGACAGAAAGATACAGACAGAGATCTTATGAACTCATATAACTGAGCTGAGCTTTAAACAGTATCCTCAAATTTCAGCCTGAGTAGCTAGAATCACAGATATGAGCCACCAATGATTGGTTCATTGAAACCTCTGGTATTACCTCTTTCTTCTCTTCTTGTACAATTCTTTTCATTTATTTCATTATTTTTGTGTTTGTTGTTCTTGGAGCTTGAACTCATGCAAGGCCTGGCCTGATACACGAGGCTGAAATCTGCCCATCATAGTTTGAAAGCAGCCTGAGCAAGAAAGTCCATGAAACTCTTATTTCCATTCAATCAACAAAATCCTATCTCCAGTGTGGCTACCACACACAAAACATTCTCCTGGAATTTCTTTTTTTCCTGTTTTTATTGTGAAAATACTGTAGAGAGGAGTTACAATTACATGGGCAAGATAATGAGTACATTTCTTATCAAGAATTGTAGCCTTTTCCTTTGTTTCTCCTTCCCATCCCTTCCCATCTTCGTCTGCCACCCCACTCAATCCTTCCCACTCCCCCTCGCCCCCTCATTTACCAAAGTGGTGAAGTTCATTTTCGACATAACGACTTGTACATTTCATGGTTGCAATGGGTCCAACGGTTTCCCTGTTTAAACGATTTGTTTTTCCCCTTCCCCTCCACAAATTATACTGACATCAAATACAGTGAAAGCAGGGGTTATACTGTGGGGGAGGGACATATAAAGCAACAAAGAAATAATCTTATAAATGTGTTAGAAACAATCGCATGGAAAAAAAAAAACATTTGAATACATATCCTAGGATTCATTTCTCTAACATCACCTTATCTGACCTTTTCCGCTTGACTCATTACACAATGGAATTCTATGCCTCCATCAGAAAGAATGACATTGCCCCATTTGTTAGGAAATGGAAAGACTTGAAAAATAATTATATTCAGTGAAGTAAGCCAGGCCTAAAGAAACATAGGTCACATGGATTCCTGGAATTTCTTGACTGGGTTTGCCTTTACACTGGATCTTATATTTCAGCTTCTTGCTTTTCTAGAATTACAGACATGAGACAACAGTCCAAGGTTCTCTACTTCCAATCATTTATTTCTCTTATTGTGATCCTGAGGTTGGATCTCTGAGCCAGGGCACTGTTTCATAGGTTTTTTCCTCAGGGCTGGTGCTTTCCAACTACAAGCACATCCTCATTTCTGGATTTTTTTGCTTATTAGTTGGAGACTTAGGCACTTCCCTGCCCATGTTGGCTACGAACAACAACCTTTAGATTTCAGCCTTCTGAATCACTAGGACTAAACACATCAAGCAAAAATTCATGGATAATTTTTAAACTTTAATTGGATTTTCTCCCACCTTTTTTTCTTTTTTTTTTTCCTAGCCTTGAGGCTTGAAATCAGGGCTTGGGCACTGTTCCTGAGCTTCTTTTACTGAAGGTGAGGACTCTATTACTTGAGCCACAGTGCCATTTCCAGGCTTATCTATTTTTGAGGTACTGAGGAAGCAGACCCAGGAATTCAAACATGCTAGGCAAGCACGCTATCACTAAGCCATATTCTCTGCCATTCTTACACATTTTTATTTGTGTTTTTATTTCCTTGTATAAGCTGTTCCTGGGTCCACAAATCAGCCCAGGTGCTTTACTCAAGACTAGCAAATTAACAAATGAGCCACCACACAACTTGTGGCTATTTGTTGATGTTGTTAGGTTTTAAATAGCTACTTAGAGTTGAATATATGAATACTCCTATCTGGGGTGGCTTTCAACTGTGATCCTCAGATTTGAGCCTCCTGAGTAGCTACCATCACAGGTGTGTGCCCCCTATGCTTGGCTCATTTTAAACTCTAAAATTGACTCTTTCTTCTCCCACCCTTCTCCACATTTATTTTATTCTTTGTATGTGTGTTGGCCCTGAAGTTAATATCACGGTCTGGGTGCTGTTTCAGAAATTATTTTCTCATTTCTGCCATTGGAGCCACAGCTCAATCAGCAGGTTTTATTTTTCTTCCTTTTGGAGATAAGAGTCTCATGTAAAGCCCAGCAAGACCCAGGAGGCTGAAATCTCAGTATCATAGTTTGAAGCCAGCCTGAGCAGGAAAGTTCATGTGATTGTTTTCATCAACTGCCAACATGCTGGGAGTGGTAGAGCTCATACATAAATTCAACCCCTAGGTTGACAAACAGAAAAAAAAAAGCCCCATGCTTTTCCTGTTTGGACTGGCCTTTAAATACTATCTTCTAACTTCAGCCTCTTGAAAGCTAAAATTATAAGCATGAGCCACCAGCGCCAGGCTTATTTTTAAATCTCAAATATCTCAAATGGTCATTTCTTCTCTTCTCTCGGTTTTGTGTTTGGTCGACTTTGGGCTTAATTATGTACCAGGAATCTTTCTCCCAGGTTTGCGCCAAATTTCAGCACTTTACAACTACTATCAGACCTTCATTTCCAGCATTAGCTGGGAAGTTGAAGATAAGAATTTCAATCACTGGACTGGGAAAGTGGCTCAGTGGTAGAGCGCTTGCCTTGCATGCATGAGGCCCTGGGTACGATTCCTCAGTACCACATGCTGAGGGACAGCTCACAGGCCCAGAGTTTAGGCCCCATGACCGGACCAAAAAAAAATTTCAATCACTTTCCTACCCAGGCTGGCTTTGAGTTGTGATCCTCATATTTCAATTTCCTCAGTAGTTAGGAATACACAAATAAACCAACAACCCATGGCTCATTTTGAAATGATAATTTTCTCTTTCTCTCATCTTTCATAATTTGTGCTCTTTTTTCTTTGTTTTTGTATGTTTTTGTGCTGGGACCTCAGCACCAGGGTCTGTGTGCTGTACCAGAGCTTTCTGTTTAAGGCTAGGAATATACCACATGAACCAAAGCACAGCTAGTGTCATATTTTTGGTGACAAATGAGACATAAGGGTCTCATGGATTCTCCTCCCTGGGCTGGCCCTCAATGGTGATCCTCAGATTTCCTCCTCCTGAATACCTGATAGAACATCAGTGAGCTACCAATGCTTGATTTATTTAAACGTCTGTCATTGGATCTTCCTTCTGCACTTCTAGCCTCTATTTCTTTAATCCTCCTGTGATTGTCCTGGGGCATGAACTCAGTGCCTGGTTGCTGTCCCAGAAACTGATTTCCCAATTCTTCCACTTGAGCCATAACTCAATTCCCAGGCTTTTTTTTCTTTTTGACAATTAATTGGAGAAAAGAGTCTGAGGAAACCCTAGCATGAATCAAGCCAGGCTGAGAAGGAAAGTCGATGAGACCATGACCTCCAATTAACCACTGAAAATCTTGGAGTGGTAGAGCTCTGTCCTTGAACAAACCAGCACAAGTTCAAGGAGGCACACACAAGCTGCAAGATGGCACACAGTTGCACACATACACAGAACGTCTCATGGATTTTCTTGCATGCATTAACTTTAAAGTGTGGATCCTCAGATTTCAGTCTCTCTTCATCCGCTCTCCTTTGTATTGATTTTGTTATTTGTAATTTTTAGTGGTCCTGCAGCTTGACCTCTGGCTCTGGGGACTTTTTCTTAGCTTTTTATCTGAAGGCTGTTGCTTTACCACCTCAGCTTCAGCTCAGGGCTTTGTGCTAGGTAGCTGGGATAAGCATCTCATGCACGTTCTTACCCAGGCTTACTTGATACCACAATCCTCAGATGTCAGGCTCTTGTGTAGTTAGGATTATACACAGGACTAACAACCCTTCTGTCATTTTAAAACGTTAATATGTGCTTGCCACTTCCTTCTTTTGTTTACTTTTTATTTTTTGCATTTGTGTGTGCTGTTCCTTGGTCGACAAATTGGGGCTCATATTCTGTCCTAGAAGTTTTTATTCAAGCATATCCTCTATTACATGAGAAAGATCATAACTATTTGGCACTTTTTTGGAGGGTTGATTAATTAGAGACAAAAGTCATGGACTCTCCTGCCTAGGCTGGCCATGAACCATCATCCTCAGATTTCAGGCTCTTGAATCGCTAGTAAAACATGTATGAGCCACTGATGCTTGATTGATTTAAGCCTTTGTCACTCGCTCTTCCTGGGTTACTTCTACTCCTCTTTATTTCTTCTGTGTATGTCCTGGGGCTTGAACTCAGGGTCTGCATGCAGTTCCAGAAAATATTTTCCCAGTTCTGCCACTTAAGCCACTGATCAAATTCCAGCTAAATAAAGTAGCTGAAATCTGAGGACAATGTTTCAAAGCCAGCCTGGGCAGGAAAGTCCATGACACTCTTATCTCCAATTCACCACACAAAAGCTGAGAATGCTATGGCACTAGGCAAAGGATACTACAGAAACACACACACATCACAAATAGAAACACACACACACACACACACACACACACACACACACACAAATATTCACACATACACACACATATACACAAAAAATCTCCTGAACTTTGCTTTTTGGGTTGGCCTTGAAACTTGATCTGAAGATTTTTGTAGCCAGGGATCAACTACAGCCATTATCAACAAACCCCAGGCTTATATTTAAATTTACAATTGGCCTTTTTTCACTCTCCTACAATTTTTTAGCACTAAGAATTGAACTCTGGGTCAGCAGTTTTTAAATTAGCTTTTGCACCAAATACAGTGCTTTACATCTACTATCATATCTGCACATCCAGCTTTTGGCTGAGTAGTTGGGGTTAACAGTTTCATGTAGTTTACTGCCCAGTCTAGCATTGAACCTAGAATGGATAGGAATACACACATGAACCAATAAAAAGGCTCATTTTTAAACCTTAGTTTTCTCTTTATCCCATCAGTTTTTTTAATTCGTGGGAGTATTTTTGTTTGTTTGTTTGTTTTGAAATGTATGTCTAGGACTTCAACTCAGGGCCTAGGTTTTGATCCAAAGTTTATATTTGAGACTAGCACTCAACTGAATGAGCCAAAGTACAAATTATAGCTTATTTTTTGGTGGCAAATTAGATATATGAGTCTCATGGACTCTCCTGCCTGGGCTGACCATGAACTGTGAAACTTAGATTTAATCCTCCTGAGTACTTCGTACAACATGTGTGAGAAACCAATGTTTGGTTCATTTCAACCTCTGTCACTGAACCTTCCTTTTGTACTTCTATCCTCTTTTTATTTCTTCTGAGTTTGTCCTCCAGCTTGAACTCAGTGTCTGGGTGCTGTCCCAGAAATTTTCCCACTTCTGCCAGTTGAACCACAGCTAAACTCCAGGATTTTTTTTTCTGTTTCGGTGTTTAATTAGAAATGAATATAATGTAGAGCCAGACCAGATTAATAAGGCTGAAATCTGAGAATCAAAGTTGGTGCCAGCCTGGGCAGGAAAGTACATGATATCTCTAATTATAACCACTAAACAGCTGAGATTAGTAAAGCTTTGAACAAAACAGTACAAGTTCCAGCAACACACACACAAATCTTACGGACTTTCCTACTCGGTCTGGCCTTTAAATAATATCCACACATTTTAGCCTCCTGAGTAACTAGAATTACAGTTATGAGCCACCAGTGATGGGCTGATTGACTCATTGCAGCCTCAGTTATTGGTTCTTCTTTCTCTTCTAGTCCTCTTTGCGTGTATTCATTTTATTTTTTGTGAGTGTGCTGGTGCTGGAGCCAGAACTCATGCAAGGCATGGCTTGTTTCAGGAGGCTGAAATCTGACCATCATGGTTCAAAGCCAGGCTGAGCAGGAAAGTCTAAAATCCTTACCTCCAATTAACTGCCAAAAATCTGGGAGTAATACAGTTCTAGCCCCAGGATGGTCCACAAACAACTGTCTTCTGGACTTTCCTGCTTGGGTTTGCCTTTACACTGGATACCCATATTTCTGCCTCCTGGAGTTCTAGAATTACAGGCATGAGTCACCAGCTCCAGGTTCTCTTCTTATTTACATTTTTGTGATCCTGAAGCTGGATCTCTGAGCCAGGGCACTGTTTCATATATTTCTCACTCAAGCCTGGTGCTTTACAACTCCATCACAGATTCACTACTGTTTTCTTGTTTATTTGTTTTGCTTGTGATTTCAAGATGAGAGACGATAGCCCTCAGATTTAATCTATCTTAGTATTTAGGATTACACACAAAAGGAAATGGCACTGTAGCTCAAGTGGTAGAGCACTATCCTTGAACTGAAGAGCTGAGGGACAGCCCTCAGGCCCAGAGTTCAAGCCCTACAACTGACCAAAAAAGAGGATTACACACAAAAACCAAAAACTCATGACTCATTTTGAAAATTTAATTGGATTTTCTTATACACTTTTTAATTTCTACTTTTTATTTTCATATGTATGCTGGGCTAGGAACTATAAATCAGAGCCTAGGTATTGTCCCAGTTCCTTTTATTTTTATTTTTATTTTTTGCCTGTCATGGAGCCTGAACTCTGGGCCTAGGTGCTGTCCCTCAGCTCTTCAGCTTGAGGCTAGAGCCGTACCACTTGTGTTACTGCGCCACTTCTGGCTTTTCTTGCTTATGTGTTGGTGAGGAATTGAACCCAGGGCTTCTTGCATGCAAAGCAAGCACTGTCCCACTGAGTCACCTTCCCAGCCCCGTCCCAGTATATTTTTAATACTAGCCACAGCACATTTGGAGGTTTGAAAAAAACTGTAGTTGTCTAATTAGAGTTGAGTACATGGACACCCCTGCCTTGGCTGGCCTTGAACACTGATCCTCAGGTGTGAGACACTTTAGTAAGTACAGTAACAAGTGTAAGCTCACTCAGTTTTGCTCATTTTAAACTCTGAAATCGGCTCTCCATTTTATTCTTCCACCTTTCTTTTCATTTACTTATTTTATTCTTGTGTGTGCTGGTCCTGGAGCTTGATCTCAAGGTGTGGGTGCTGTCCAGAAATCATTGTCTCATTTCTGTCATTGGTACCACAGCTCAACTCCAGGTTTGTTTTTTTTTTCTTCTTTTTGGTGGTTCATTGGAGATAAGAGTCTCAGGTAAAGCACAGAATGTCTCAAGAAGCTGAAATCTGATTATCAGTTTGAAGTCAGCCTGCACAAGAAATTTCATGAGACTCTTTACCTCCAATTAGCTTATAATGATCCCACCAATTAGCTGAGAGTAATAGAACACCAGCCTTGAGTAAAGTAGAACAAATTCAACCCCCATGACTGGCACACACAGAAAAAATGTCCCATGTAATTTCCTGCATGGACTTGCCTTTAAATGTTATTTTCTGATGAGTTCTGGGAAGATGGCAGAGGAGAAGCTGGAGGCTAAACAAGCTCTCGCATAGAAAGCAATTTTAGTGTTCCAATGAATAGTCGTAAGCCAGAGAATTACACCAAGTGTGCATCACAGGACAGAGAGTTAGGCCAGAAAATCCAGGCAAGGAGACAGATAAGAGCACTTGCTAGTTGCCACTGATGCGGCAGCAGCCGTGGCAGCCATAGCTGCCATACCTGCAACACAGAGAGTCCGGGACTTAGGCGCCAGACATGGCAAGTGAGCGGTTTCTACTCAACACCAGCAAGAACTGACAAGAGGCACACATCTTCATCCTGAAGTGCACAGACCAGAGATGACCCAGGAACCAAGACTCTGGCTTGAGTAGAAGCCTGACATCCTCACTCCTTCTCAGGGAGCAGAGGAAGGAAGGCTAACCCTTTCCTCTGATTACCGGAGATCTCCAACTTTGATACTGACAAAAGCCTGGCTGTGCAGCTAGCTCCAACTCAGGCCTTGGAAGAAAACAAGAGTCATTTAGCAGGTCGCAGGAACCTAACCTGACCTGCCAGGCTCAGTTCCTCCTTGGGAAAAGTCATCCAGTTTGGGCCCCCAGCCGCACGAGTGTCTTTCTTCACTAGGTAAACAGAGCCAGAGGCTGCCCCTCCCTACAGTAGCCTTGACAATCAACTGAAATTCAGTAAACATAAATCTTGATAATGGCTCCAGGCTGGGCTCTGTGAGTCTCACAAGCTAACTTCTCAGGGGAAAGCTACTGTTTTCTGAAAGGCCTCAATTCTACCCAGAACCTAGCCTCATCACAGCATCTCCAAACTAGAAGAAACAGCCATCTCCCTCTTTTGTGAAACTCAAAGTAGATCTCTGTCCCATTGAACTAGCCTGGGAGGAAGATCACAAAATCCTTGTTAAAGCAGAGCATTTTTCTGCGTGCTCAAACAAATTTACCTAAGAAACTATCCAAGCCACAGGAAAATCAAACACCATAAGCAGACCAGATACTCCAACAAGCGACAGGTTATGGACACAAGGGAGATACAGGATCATCCCATCCCCCCAAAAAAATCAAAGATCTCTTTTCTTTTACCTTTTATAATTTTTTTCTGAACATTTTTTTTAATTTTTAATTTTTAACTAAAAATTTTTGTTTTCTATTAACTTTTTTTTCTTCCTCTTAAAATTTTTATTTTGGCGTTATATGTGTGTATTTTTTTCTGTATTTTCTTTTAAAATAAATGTGCTATGTTTAGCTCTAGCGACCATTTAATCCTTTTTTTTCTTTCCTTCTCCTTCTTTTCACGTTTTCTTCTCTTTCATTCTTTGCATGACTTAATTGCTGTTCTCATCCTCACATATACCCGTAGTTGATTTTTTGACTTTAGCCCCATTGTGTACACACTTAATCCAGAAATTTATTACTTAATTTAAAACTACTTAGACTTAACTTCCTTAATAGCACTACTACCTCTTAATACCTATATAATATTTTAAGCATTTTTATTTTTAAGTTTTATGCATCTCCTTTCTATCCCTCCCGTTCTCTTATTCTATCCACGTTCTTCTCCAAATATTATGTTTTCAAATTTGCATGATTTTTAAGTGTTACACTTCTTAATTTTTAATGTTTGTTTTTCTATTTTTTCTTGTCTTTCTTTCTCTTTCTTCTTTTTTCTCTCACTACTATCATTTAATCCTAGCGATTTCCTGCTTTGAATTTAGTATTTATTTAAGTTAATTCTCCCACTGCATTTCCACATCCCTTTATGCCTATTTTTACCCACATCTCTCCCTAAACCTAATAATTTCTGTTTGCTAAATTCTTCTTTGTGGTTCGTAGCCCATTAATACTTAGTTGTTTGATATTGAATAGATATATCTATTGAACTATATTGTATCTGCAGACTTTTGACTGTGCAACTACACACTTTGGTTGATGCTTTCATTAAAATAGTGTGCTAGCACAAAACTGGTTTATTTTCATCCAAATGGGCAGAGCAATCCGGAAAAACACAAGAAAAAATGGCAAGGCCTGGTATCTCAACTCCCACTCATAATAATAAGGGGACAAATAAGATGACAAGTAATCCATAAGAGAGTTCCCAAAAGCCTCTACAAATATTACTGGTAAACATGGTAAATGAAAAGATTGAAAACCTGCAAAGGACTCTGTATGAGCATGATAGGGAGAGAGAGGAGGCAAAATATCATGAGTGTGAGGAAGCTACTTAAAGATTGATACAGGAATTGCGAGAGTATCTTGAGCACACTTAAAGAGAAATAAAGGAATTGTGTGAACAGGCTGGGATCAGTCAAAGAGAAAGTCATGAATGACGTGAGCAGGCTGAAAACACTCAAAGAGAACTACAGGAACTGCGTGAATGTGAAGAAGCTAATCAAAGAGTAATAGAGGAATTGAGAGAGTGTGATGAGAATACAGAAAGATCACTAAAGGCATTCAAGGAATCCATGAACAGAGAGCTCAAACATGTCAGGGAGACCACATAAGGGAATGCTGAATGGAACCCAACAGAAGGAATGTGCGTCCAAGGAAACCATAACCAATCAACTAAGTGATTTGAGAATAAACACTGAACACCAAATTAAGGAAGTAAAGAAGTCCATACAAGGTCTAAAACAAAACTCCAACAAAGATTCTGAAGCCATCAAAGCCGAGCAACTAGAAGGAAAAGAAATAAAAAACAAAGTTGAAAGACTTGATAGTAGGTTAGACCATGCTGAAGATCGAATTTCAGGGATAGAAGACAGCCTAGATATTATAGGGAAAGAAAATACAACCATCCAAGACAAATCCAAGAAATATGATAGAGCTATTCAACACTTGGAAGACAACATCAGAAGGCCTAATCTGAGGCTAATGGGTGTAGAGGAGCACCTAGAGACAGAAGTTAATGGTCTAGGAAATTTGTTTAACAGGATCCTAGCAGAGAACTTCCCAAATACCCCAAACGATAGGTCTATTTAGATACAAGAGACTTTTAGAACACCAAATAGACCAGACCAGGATAGGACATGTCACCGTCACATTATAATTCACACAGGGTCAATTCAGACCGAGGAAAAGTTCCTTAAAGCTGTCAAGGAGAAAAGATCAATCACCTATAAAGGGAAACCAATTAGAATCACCTGAGATTTCTCAGCAAAGACAATTAATGCTAAAAGAGCCTGGAATGATATATGCCATGCCATAAAGACAACTATCAAACAAGAATACTGTAACCAGATAAACTATCGTTCATAAACGAAGGTCAAATAAAAACCTTCCATAGCAAAGAAAAATTGAAACAATACATCTCCACCAAACCAGATCTACAAAAATTTCTTAAAAATGTGCTACACATAGAAAACCAACTAGATCACAATAAAAGCCAAGCAACCGCACCCAAACAGAATCCAAAAACCATAGGAAGAACCAAGTAGCCACAGCCATCAAGAATGTGGATAAAATGGCAGCAACTCCCAAATACTTCAGTTCTAAATCTCAACATTAACGGACTTAACTCTCCAATTAAATGACATAGACTGTCTACTTGGAGTAAAAAGCAACATCCTTTTATCTGCTCCTTTCATTAGTCACATCTTGCCCGTAAAAAAAAAAACACATTTTCAATGTGAAAGGATGAAACAAAATCTGCCAAGCAAATGGCCCCCATAGCCAGGCGGGAGTTGCAATCCTAATATTAGATAAAATAGACTTCAAATTAAAATTAGTGAGAAAAGATAAAGAAGGTCGCTACATACTAATTAAGGGATCTCTCCTTCAGGAGGATATTACAATTCTAAATATCTATTCGCCAAACAACGGAGCACCCAAATTTCTCCAAGAAACACTACTTTCCCTCAAATAAGACATAGATCCAAAGACACAGGCCGACATTTTCTTAATAGAGATCCAGACACACAACAAATCTAAGAAGGTTTGGACAAATGGGATTCCATGAAATTGCATGGTTTCTGCATGGCAAAGGACATAGCTAGCAAGATCAATAGAAAGCCCATGGATTGGGAGAAGGTCTTCACTAACCATACAACAGACAAGGGTCTCTTATCTGAAATATAACTGCAATTCAAAAAAAATAAACTCCCCAACAACAAACCTTCAAAGAAAAAACTGCCCAATAAATAAGTGAGCTAAAGACTTAAAGAGAAACTTCTCTGAAGAGGAAACAAGGATGGCCAATAGACACATGAAGAAATGCTCAACCTCCCTAGCCATAAAAGAAATGCAAATCAAAACAGTTAGAATGGCTATAATCAAGAACTCTACTAACAACAGAAGCAGTATGGAGTTTCCTCAAACGACTCCACATAAAGATCCCCTATGACCCAGCAATCCCACTTTTGTTCATTTACCCAAAGGATCACAAACAAGACCATACAAAAACTACCAGCACAAATATGTTTATTGCAGCCTTGTTTATCATAGCTAAGATATGGAACCAACCCAGATGCCCCTCAACAGATGAATGGATCAAGAAAATGTGGTATATATACACAATGGAATTCTATACCTCCATCAGAAAGAAAGACATTGCCCCATTTGTTTGGAAATGGAAAGACTTGGGGAAAATTATATTAAGTAAAGTCCAGGCACAAAGAAACATAGGACTCATGGTTTCCCCTATTTATAATAACTAGTTTATGTCTGAGTCAAGCAGAAAAGGTCAGATAATTTGGTATTAGGGAAATGAACCCTAAGATATTTATTCAAATATTTTTTTTTCTTTCATGCAATTGTTTGTAACACATTTATAAGATTATTTCTTTGTTGCTTTGTATGTGCCTGCCTCACTGTATAACACCTGCTTTCACTGTGTTTGATGTTGTTATCATTTGTGGAGGGGAAGGGAAAAAACAAATCGTTCAAATAGGCATACAGGTGGACCCATTGCAACGAGACTTACAAGTCATTATGTCAAAATCGAACTTTACAAATTTGGTGGGGTGGGGAGGAGGGTTGGGTGGTAGGATGGGGAGAGGATGAGATGGGAAGGGGAAACAAAGGAGGAGGCTACAATGCTTTATGAGAAATGTACTCATTGTCTTGCCCATGTAATTGTAACCCGTCTGTACAGTATTTTCACAATAAAAAAAGTGCTCTATTTAGGAAAATGTTCCATGTAGTGGTGAGAAAAAAGTGAATTCTGAGGCTGCTGGGTGAAATATTCTGTAGTTGTCTGTTAAATCTAGATGATCTAGGCAGTTCTTTGGATCTGCAGTTTCTCTGTTGAGTTTTTGTCTAGTTAATCTATGTAGTGTGGAAAGTGGTGTGTTAAAGTCCCAAACAATTCTTTTTTTTTTTTTTTTTTTTTTTTTTTGTCGGTCGTGGGTCTTGAACTCTGGGCCTGGGCGCTGTCCCTCAGCTCTTCAGCTCAAGGCGAGCGCTCTACCACTTGAGCTACAGCGCCACTTCCGGTTTTCTGGTGGTTTATTGGAGATAGGAGTCTCACGGTCTATCCTGCCCGGGCTGGCTTTGAACCGCGATCCTCAGATCTCAGCCTCCTGAGTAGCTAGGATTACAGGCGTGAGCCACCAGCGCCCGGCTCATAACAATTCTTTTTTTTAAAAAAAAAAAATTATTTTATTTTATTTTTTTGTGAACTCACTGTACAGAGGGGTTACAATTACATGGGCAGGATAATGCATATATTTTTTATCAAGCACTGCAGCCTCTTCCTTTGTTTACCCTTCACATCCCTTCCCAGCCTCCCTCCTACCCCCTATCCAATCCTCCATGCCTCCCCTCCCCCCCCCTCAGGCACCACTTGTCTTTGGATCAATTTGAGATTTTGGGGAAAATAGTGTTTGTTGGATAAATTTCGGCTATCCATTGTTTGGCGAATAGTATTTATTATTGTAATATCCTCCTGAAAGAAAGAAATATCCCTTAATTCGTATGTAGTGACCTTCTTTATCTCTTCTCACGAATTTTAATTTGAAGTCTATTTAATCTGATATTAGGATTGCAACTCCCGCCTGTTTATGGGGACAGTTTGCTTGGTAGATTTTGTTCCAGCCTTTAACATTGCAAATGTGTTTGTTTTTTGGGGGGGCAAAATTTGACTCCTGAATGCATCAAATAGAAAGATGTCGCTTTTTAATCCAACTAGACAGTCTGTGTTGCTTAATTGGAGAGTTAAGTCCGTTAATGTTGAGAGAAAGGACTAAGAAGTGTTTGGTAGTTTCTGCAATTTTATCCACCTTCTTGGGGGCTGCAGCAACTTGGTTCTTCCCATGGTTTTTGGATTCTCAGTTTGGGTGCCGTTTCTTTGCCTTTATTGTCATCTTGTAGGTTCTGTCTGTGTAGGACATCTTTAAGTATCTTTTGTAGGACCGGTTTGGTGGAGATATATTTTTTCAGTTTTTCTTTGCTATGGAAGGTTTTTATTTCACCTTTGGTTATGAAGGAGAATTTAGCTGTTTACAGTATTCTTGGTTCATACTTTGTCTTTAGGTCATGGCATGCATCATTCCAGTCTCTTCTTGCTTTAATTTTTTCTGCTGAAAAAATGAAGTTATTCTAATTTGTTTCCCTTCATAGATGATTGATCTTTTCTCCTTGACAGCTTTAAGGATCTTTTCCTTGGTCTGAATTGATCTTGTGCATATTATAATATGACGGTGGGATGTCCTGCTCTCTTCTTGTCTATTTGGGGTTCTAAAAGTTTCTTGTATCTGAATAGGCCTATCTTTTTGCATGTTTGGGAATTTCTTTGCTAGGATCCTGTTAAACAAATTTCCTAGACCATTTTCTTCTGTCTCTAGGTGCTCCTCTACACCCATTATTCTCAGATTAGGCCTTCTGATGGTGTCTTCCAATTGCTGAATATATCTAAGACTATTTCTGGATTTGTCTTGGATAGTTGTACATTCTTTCTCTATAATATCTAGGCTGTCTTCAGTCACCAAGATTCGATCTTCTGCATGGCCTAATCTACTGTCAAGATTTTCTTCTTTGTTTTTTATTCATTTTCCTCTAATTGTTTGTCTTTGATGACTTCAAATGCTTTGCTGAAGCTTTGTTTTAGATCTCGTATGAGCTTCTTTACTTCCTTAACTTGGTCTTCAGTGCTTATTTTCAAATCACTTAGTTGTTTGGTTATGGTTTCCTTATACTCCCATTCATTCTGTCGGGTTCCATTCAGCATTCCCTTTGTGGTCTCCCTGAATTTTTTCAGGTGTCTGTTTAAGGATTCCATGAATGCCTCTATTGATCTTTGTTTATTCTCGTCCCCCCCTTGCAATTCCTGTATTACTCGTTGATTAGCTTCCTCATGTTCATGCAATTCCTGTAGTTCTCTTTGACTTTTCTCAGCCTGCTCACTCAATTCCTGACATTCTCTTTGACTGTTTACAGCCTGTTCATACAATTCCTGTATTTCTTTCACGGTTCTCAGCCTGCTCACACAATTGCTTTATTTCTCTTTGAGTGTTCTTATTCTGTTCACGCAATTCTGTATCAATCTTTGAGTAGCTTCCTCATGCTCATGAGATTACTGTATTGAACTTTGGTTTGCTTCCTCTCTCTCCCTATCATGTTCACACTGAGTCCTTTGCAGGTTTTATTCATGTTCATTCACCATGTTTTCTAGTAATATTTATAGAGCTTTTGCGGAACTCTCCTCTGGAATACACATTATCTGTTCTGTCACCTGGTTATCATGAGTGGGAGTTGAGATACCAGAACTTGCATTTTTCTTGTGTTTTTCTGGCTTGTTCTGCCCATTTGATATGAAGTGACACCAGTTTTCTGCTAGAATACATTTTTCAAGGCATGCATCAACCAAAGTCCTGTAGTGGCACAGGCAAAATAATGCAGATATAATCTAGGTCAACAGATACAATCTATTAAACATCAAACAACTATGGATTAATGGGCTAACAACAGCAAGGATGAATTTGGCAAACCAGAAATTATTATATTTAGGGACAAATGAGGAAAAATAGGATTAGAAGAATGTGGAAAGGTAAAAGGAGAGTGAATTTAACCAAGTTCTAATCTCAAAGAAGGAAATGGATTGGACAGAATAGTAGGAGAGAGCATAAAACAGACAAGAAAAATTGGAAAAACGAATACTTAAGTTTAAAAAATGAATCCTAAAAATTATCTAAGTTTAAGGTGATATTGAGAGAAGAAAAGGATACGATTAGAAGAGGGGAGGGTTAGAAAGGAGACATGAAAAACTAAAAAACAAAGATTCTCAAAAATTATATAGGGAAAAAGAGATAATACTGCTATTACAGAATTTAAGGCTAAGAAGTTTTGAATTGAGTAATACAATTCTTGTTTAAGTGTGTATACAATGGTGGTAAGGTCTTGAAAAATTAAAAATTGACCATTACCATTACTAACTTGCTAACTGCTGATTCTGCTTCTGTAAACTTGCTTATGCTAACACTGACCCTTCCCTTCCCAGAAATGAGTTAAGGAGTTTCAGGGACCAGATGCCGGCCCCAGGACAAGGTCAGTGGTCGTAGATAAAGAACAGACAGTATGTGTTCCTCAGTTCCCATTTAGAAATTCCCCAGACAGAAACTTGAGATAACAACCACCTGGCAACACCCCAAGCTAAGCCAAATGTCAACCAATCATAGGCCTGTAACCATGTAAACCCCCCTTAAACCAACCATGAGCCAATTGTTTTACAAAGAGTGCTACAAAATTTTCCACTTGGCAAAGTGATTGTTGGCGTATATGGTGACCTTTAAATGGACCAATCACGGGATGCTTTGTGTTATGCGTTAATCTTGTGGGTTTTTGCCTTTAAAAAGGCTTGTAAACACTGCTCCGGGCTCTCTGACTGACCAGGGCAGAGAGTTCGTTTGCGCAAACGTCAAATAAACTCCTCTTGCTTATTGCATCTCCCGGCCTGGAGTCTGAGTTTCTGGGGCGCCCTCCCATTGACGAAAGTATCCTAGGGGATTTGGGTCTTTCATTTGGTGCATTTACCGGGAAACAGGCGCCCCCAAACCCCAGATTCCAGGACCGGCAGGAGGTAAGATAGAGCTCTTGTCTTGTGTGTTTGTCACTTTTGTTTTCCGTTCTGGAATCCAAATCTGTATTTGGACTAGAGGGAAAAGCAGATGTGCCCATTACCCTAGTCCCACCCTGGAACCCTGCCCCAGGGTCCTTTGAATCTGTATTTGGGCCAGAGGGAAAAGCAGAAGTGCCCAGTATCCTGGGAAGGAAGAGATTCGAGTGTCTCCCTGTTCTGGGGATTTAAGGCAAGGCCGGCCACTCCCATCTGTAATTTCCTTCCTCATCTGTATTCACTCGGTTGCTGCACGGCATCTGGTTCTGTCTATCTCTGTTTAGTGTTACTGGTTTTAATGTGTGTTTTGTATTCTCTATAGAGATGGGACAACAAGTGAGTCTACTCCTAGGACACCCCGAGACCCTGTCCTAGTTCATTTGAAAACAAAAACTGCTGGTTCTGCTTTTGTAACTTGTTTGTTTGTCAATTATGAAGCTGCCACTGACCACCTGCAAGTGGCCCCAGTTAGATCTCAGCCTTGGGCCTTGGCTCAGGGGGGTCTGAGCATGAGGGAGAACCTGTCAGTCTGAGGGGACAGCCACTAGGGATTTTTCTTTTCCCTTGCCCCAAGATGACGGAA
Source organism: Dipodomys merriami (assembly GCF_024711535.1). Classification (NCBI taxonomy): domain Eukaryota; kingdom Metazoa; phylum Chordata; class Mammalia; order Rodentia; family Heteromyidae; genus Dipodomys; species Dipodomys merriami. Next base: position 1,186,691 of record NW_027204871.1, read on the forward strand.
TTCTCCTCTGCCTTGGAAGGCCCCTGAGTCAACGTCTGCAGGAATCTAAAAGAAAAATCTTCTGGAGGTGAGTAGGGGGTGTTGAGCCCCCTGGTAAGTGAATGGTGGTGAGATGTCACCCCATTCACTGAGACTTGATTTTGTCGATGTGGCCACTTGTTTGTCTTGTTTACTTTAGTGTGTGTGTTTGTTTTATGTTTTCTGGGTTAGGGAAGTTCTGGGTGAGTGTGGCAGGCTCACTCAACAGACTCTGGATTCAGCTTGCTGAGTGGGAGCAGCACAGAGTTCCGGTAGGAATAAACTGGGGACCATTACTCCCCAACTCAGCCTTCAGTTCTTGTCTAGTTCTATTTTAGAATTAGTACCAGTTTTAAATGTGGATCCTTGCTTTTTGTGTTTATCTGAGTTTTTGTTATTTATTTATTTAAACATCTCTGGGGGAATAAAAGTTCCAACTGGGTTAGTTTGGTTCCCTTCAAGCCTCAGGCTGCATTTTCTCATTGTGGAGGCTGCCGGCAGGGAGGGTATAGAAGGCTTTGTGCCTGGTTTGGACTTTTTCAGCTAGTCCTGACAATGTAACAATTTGTAAAGTGCTCTTGTCTAAAATTGGATTAAAAAAATCTAGCCAGTTTAGTTTTAGGTGACCCCCTCCCCCAGCCCTCCTCCAACAGAAGGGATTCAAGAGACTAATTAGTGAATTGCCTTGCTAGACAAACAAGCTCTGGGAAAATAAAGCCCAACAAAGGTACCTAGTTTAAAAGAAATACTGTCTTAAATTTTTGTTTAAAAACTTTAAAACATGTACGTACGACTGATTTTGATTTTTGTGCGCTTTAAGATCTGTGTGAGTGTTTTGTGTGTGTCTGTGAATGTGTTCAAAGATAAGAATTGTCAGCATGCTGTAACAATTGGATGAGTTTAAATTTAAAAATTCAAAAGGTTAAACCTGAGAGTGTGTTTCTATTGATATCTGTCTAAAGGCCTGCAAAGGTAATTTAGGCATTGTTGGGATCATTAGAGATCACATTCCTAAGCCATCTAGAAAGATGCTTTTGCAAACCAGAGTGTGAGTGTTTTGTGTGTGTGTGTGAACGTGTTCAAAGATAAGAATTGTCAGCATGCTGTAACAATTGGGTGAGTTTAAATTTAAAAGTTCAAAAGGTTATGAGGTTTGGACATTAACAAAAATGTTTTAAATGGCTCTTTAAAGATTCTTTAACTTGAAAATTAGAAAATCTGGTATTTTAAAAAACTAATTTTTTAAAATGCATAAGACTGTTTATACTGCAATCAAGTTATCTGGCTTAACAAAAATGCATTGGCTAATTGGGATCTAGTTCCCTTGGCTAAAATTTGGGGATAAATATTAAAAATTTAAATATAAAGGTTAGTTTAACACCGTCAAAGATATTACTTGTTTTGTCTGTCTAAAAACTGTGTATTTCATTCGAAAACCAAGAGATAAGAAAAGGGGAAAAACTTAGAAGCCAACAGAAGACCTATCGTTAGGGGTGAGGGGTGAACAAGTAGAAGTGCAGTTCAGCTGGCCATGCATGGTGGGACAAGTACTGGGAGTAGTCCACGCATAGTGAAAGAGGGCAAGCTGGCACAAACGCAGTTCATCTAACCCTAAAGAGTCAGATTTGGTGTGTGCCCATTCTATAGAAGGGACTGAGTGGCCCATCTTTGTTGTCTCTTTGCCCTGCAGATAGACACTGAAAACATGATGGTTAAAGTGAGTGATGTGATGATCTGATTAGTATTGCTAAAACTTCCCTTGGATGTGTTAACATTAAAATTAGGAAGGCCTTAAAAAGAGGGTTAAAAAGTTATTTGTATAATGTGGCTTACTTTCAATTATGTTCTGCAATTAGGATGTTTTTAAAAGTTATAAAGGTGTTAAGTCTAGCTTTTTGGTTCAGTTATGATGATTGTTATTTTCGCATTAAGGAAAAATTGTCATTTGAGTTCAAAAATCTTAATGTGTGTCTGTTATAAAACAAGCAGCCAAGAGGTAATGAGTGAAACTTGGCCTCAATGTTTCAAGGGATCTTTTCAAAATGCAAATAAAAACTGAGGTATACAATATTAAAAAGAAGATTAAAGGAGACTTAAAAAAATCGGAAATGGATTTTCGGATATAAAGTTTAAATGTAAAATTGTTCTTAACATTGGCCTCACTGTACACAAAGAAAAAAATTAGTATTATCAAAATGATTGCTATTCTAGTTTGCTCTTATTGGTTTTTTTTTTAAGTTTCCTGCAAATCCCAGAGCAAAGCACAGAGGATTCTTACAAGTTTGTTTGATGTAACTTTGACTCTTAATAAGTTTCAGGTAAGAGCATGCTTAAAAGCTACTTCTATGTTGACCACCTTGTTGCTTTTAATTGGAGTAAGGTGGCCTTTTATGAATCTCATTGATCTGCAAACTGGTTCAAAGCCAGCCCGGGCACAAAAAGGTCCCTGTGAGACTGTCACCTCTACTCAGGCAGCAGAGTGCTGAATGAGCAAGCAGAGTTGCTTTGGAACTCATTGTGGCAGAGTACTAGCATTGAGCTGTAGAGCTGAGGGACAGCACCCAGGCCGCGAGTTCAGGTCCAGCGACCAGCTAAAGGGAAATGCCAATGAGGCATTTATCCCAATGTGGAGAAGACACACCTAGGACAAAAGCACTGGAGGAGCATCCAGAGACCGTAAGCCACTGCTTGGATTGCAGAAATGTCAGATCCTAGAGTCATTTGTGTGTGGCCCTTCAAAACTGGTCAGAGCCAGGAGGTCAAGGGAGATAGTTTGTAAGCATGCCTAATGTTCATGACTACCTTGTAAGGGACAGGAACTTGCCAGTCCTCTGTGATAGTAAAAATTAATGTTATAAAATGTGGGGGATAGTTTAAATCTCAACCCTTTTATGTGCCAAAAGCTCTAATTGGCAGCTCTAATTGAGCTGACACTAGTTACATGAAGTTCATCTGCTCAGGAAAAATTTTGTAAACCTGAGAGTGTATTTCTATTGATATCTGTCTAAAGGCCTGCAAATGTAACTTAGGCATTGTTGGGATCATTAGAGATCACATTCCTAAGCCATCTAGAAAGATGCTTTTGCAAACCAGAGTGCTAAACAAGCTACACTGCTGTAGTCGGAGAAAAGGTCTGTGCAGTTGTCAAAAGTTAAATATTGTTCTTAATGACATCTAACCCTGATAGCCTCTTTGTAAAATAGGCTAAGGTTATAGGTTCCTGGCTAGGTAAGATCAATGCCCCTGAAGTCAGCTTGAAGTAGTTACAGAAGATGTACCTTCGCACTTCTACCCCCATTTTAAGATCAATGGTCCATAGTCAGTTTTGAAAAAATGAGACAAAATAGATAAAATAATTTTTTTAAAAAGGCATAAAAAATAGTGTTAACAGTTGTCGGTGTGCAAGGTGTGGAGACTGCATCTGTCAGAGATGGTTAAAAGACTAAGACTTCTGAGCCTTCTGTGTCTATTTACAAAAATATCTGGTTAATAAAAAAGTTGTGATTTTGGTAAATTGTCCTGGACTATTGTTTAAAGATCTTAAAAACTAGCAGGATCAAAGCCTGCCAAGCCTATGCAATATATCCTTAACCAGTCTGTGTAGGAATTTACAGGCCATCAAGAGGTGTGACTGTCCCTTGTAGCCACTGAGAGAACCTACTGCTGCTGCTGCTGCTGCTGCATACCCTAATGGGTAAAGTTTGATGATGTCCTGACAGCCACCTGGAGAAACTCCTGCCTGATTCCATCACCTGAGTCTGCTTCCTGGTTGACTGCAGCTAAATCTAAGATCTTGTGGGACATTCTTTTGGGTGATATCCAGAAACCCTCTCTTCCCTGGATATTGGGGACAAGGATATCACTGGCTTGCTTGCCTTAGGTACTTCAGTGCATAGTGACTGGAAATCCACTCAATGGTCACAGCCTAGTTTGGCTCTGGTATGGTAATAACCTGAGTGTGTTATCAATGGATGTAATACTCTTAGCCTTAAAATCTAGCAAGCTTCTAAATCCCAGTGTTACCTTGAAGTTGTTCTGAGATAACTTTGTTTCACAAGCCACAGGAAAAATTGGGAAGTTTTAAACTCTAGCCACAAAGAAGCTCAAGGAATTGTAACAAAGAGGAGGGTAGTAAAGAGTTTTGAGAAAAGAATTGGGGGAAAATGTCCCCTTTGGAGAAGAAAGGATTTAAAAAGTAAGGATTGTCTTTAAGACAAACCTCAGAAAGTTTAAGTATGTAGCAAATGGTAAAGAAAGCCTTGGAAAAGGAATTGGAAAAATTTAAAAATTGTATTTAAGACAAACCTCAGAAAGTTTAAGTATGTAGCAAATGGTATGAGTATGTCGCAAATGGTATGAGTATGTCTCAAATGGTATGAGTATGTCTTAAAATTGGAGCCTACAAGTACAGCTGGCATAAAATTAAGTTAACTGTGATACACGGAGTCAGAACTTGTGGAAAAAAATGTAAGGGTCTTTGGTACTGTTAATTTTGTTACAATCGGACCTTGTATACTCAACAGACTAGTGTCTTTTGTAAAAGAAAAAAAATCAGCACAGTCCGTCCATTAGTTCTGAGATCTCAATACCAAGCACTGATCAATAATATATGGACACCCTGAATTTTAAGATTAAAATTAGTCGACAGAAGAAGTGGGAAATGAAAGATTAATAATTGACCATTACCATTACTAACTTGCTAACTGCTGATTCTGCTTCTGTAAACTTGCTTATGCTAACACTGACCCTTCCCTTCCCAGAAATGAGTTAAGAAGTTTCAGGGACCAGATGCCGGCCCCAGGACAAGGTCAGTGGTCGTAGATAAAGAACAGACAGTACGTGTTCCTCAGTTCCCATTTAGAAATTCCCCAGACAGAAACTTGAGATAACAACCACCTGGCAACACCCCAAGGTAAGCCAAATGTCAACCAATCATAGGCCTGTAACCATGTAAACCCCCCTTAAACCAACCATGAGCCAATTGTTTTATAAAGAGTGTTACAAAATTTTCCGCTTGGCAAAGTGATTGTTGGCGTATATGGTGACCTTTAAATGGACCAATCACGGGATGCTTTGTGTTATGCGTTAATCTTGTGGGTTTTTGCCTTTAAAAAGGCTTCTAACCGCTGCTCGGGGCTCTCTGACTGACTGGGGCAGAGAGTCCGTTTGCGCAAATGTCAAATAAACTCCTCTTGCTTATTGCATCTCCCGGCCTGGAGTCTGAGTTTCTGGGGTGCCCTCCCGTTGATGAAAGTATCCTAGGGGACTAGGGTCTTTCAGTCTAATATTTGATGACGGCATATATCTGAGGATGAGCAGAACAGCAATTAAGTCACACAAAAAAGAAAGAAACTGAAGAAAAATGAAAAGAATGAAAAAGAAAAAAAAAGAAAAAAAGGACCAAAAGGTCAGTAGAGATTTAAACAAAGCACACACACACACACATATACACCTAAAATAAAAAATAGGAGGGGAGAAAAAAAGAATAATAGAAAACAATTTAAAAAACTAAAAAACAAAAAGGTACAACAAAGAGCTCTTTTTTTTTGGGGGGGGATGGATTAGATGGGAAGATCCTGTATCTCCCTGTGTCTGTAACCAGTCTCTTGGTGGAGTCTCCAGTCTTCTTGTGGTGTTTGGTTTGGTTTTGGCTAGATTGGTTTCTTAAGTCAATCTGTTTAAGCAGGAAGGAAAATGCTCTGTTTTACCCAGGATTTTGTGATCCTCCTCCCAGGCTAGTTCAATGAGAGGGAGATCTGCTTTGAGTTTCACAAAAGAAGGAGATGGCTGTTTCCTCTAGTTTGGAGAAGTTGTGATGAGGCTAGGTTCTGGGTAGAATTGAGGCCTTTCAGCAAATTGTAGCTTTTCCCTGAGGGGTAGCTTCTGAGACACTCACAGAATCCAGTCTGGAGCCATGCTCAGAGTTTATGTTTACTGAATTTCACTTGATTGTCTAGGCTGCTGTAGGGAGGGGCAGTCTCTGGCTCTGTTTACCCAGTGAAGATAGTCACTCCCCTCATGGCAGAGCTTTGTCTGCTTGGGCTGGGTGACTTTTCCCAGGGAAGAACTGAGCCTGGCAGGTCAGGTCAGGTCAGGTGCATGTGACCTCCTAAATGTCTCTTTTTTTTTTTTCAAGGCCTGAGTTGGAGCTAGCTGGGCCTTTTCAATATCAAATATGGAGGCCTCCGGGGGTGAGGGCGGGAGGGGTGGCCTTCTTTCCTCTGTTCCCTGAGGAGGAGTGAGTATGTCAGGATTCTACTCACCCTGGAGTCTTGGTTCCTGGGTTGTCTCTGGTCTGTGATATGCAGGATGAAGAAACCTGCTTCTTGTCAGCCCTTTCTGGTTTTAAGAACAATCTGGTCACCTGCTGTTTCTGGCACCATTGTCCCAGACTCTGTGTTGTTCGTTTGGCGGCTAGGCTGCTGCCATTGCTGCCTCCACCGAAGCTGCAGCTAATGGCAAGTGCTCAGATCTGTCTCCTTGCCTATATTTTCCCTCTCTGGCCAAACCCTCTGTACTGTGATGGCACACTTAGTAATTCTCTGGCCTAGGACTCTTCACTGGAACACTACAACTATTTTCTATGTGAGAGCTTCTTTAGCCTCTAGCTCTTTCCTCCTGCAACCTCCCGTAAAATAATCTGTTGTTGCTTTTTAAAAAACTGGTGCCAGTGGCTCATGCCTGCAATCATAACAACTCAGGTGGCTGAGATCTGATAATCGAGGATTAGTAACAGCCTTGGTAAGAAGGTCTGTGCGTCTATTATCTCATTAACTGGTTACCAAGAAACTAAAAGGGGGACTGTGGGCCAAACTAGTAGGGTGATAGCCTTGAGCACAAGAGAACAGGGATTTCAACCAGGCGCTCAGTTCAAGCTTCACATATAAAAAAAGTTAAAAACAATTTGCCATCATTTGTAATCTCAGCATCCTCAACTAGTGGTTTATTTAAAGCCAATTTGCATCTCAGTTTGCACATATTTAGGTGGGGGATCTAAACTTATATAACAGTTAAAAGAAAAAAAATGAGCACTAGTGTACAGTTGGCTCACGCCTGTAATCCTACCTTCTCAGGAGGCTGAGAAATGAGGATGGTGGCTCAAAGCCAGACCTGGGCAGAAAAGTTACCATGAGACTGCTATTTCCAATTAACCATTAAAAAACCAGAAATGGCACTATGGTTTAAACTTGTATGGTAGAGTGCTAACTTTGAGCAAAGAAGCTCTGGGACAGCACCCATGCCCTGTATTCAAGCCCCATGTCTAAAGGAAAAAATAAAGAGTTCAGGGCTGGGAAGGTGGCTAAGTGGTAGAGTGCTTGCCTTGCATGTATGAGCCTTTGGGTTCGATTTCTCAGTACCACGTAAGCAGAAAATCCAGAAGTGGCACTGTGGTTCAAGTGGTATAGTGATATCCTTGAGGTGAAGAGCTAAGGGACAGTGCCCAGGCCCAGATTTCAGAACCAATGATTGACAAAAGTCAAACAAAAAAAGAGTTCAAATAATTACATGATGTGTACAATAGAATATACACTAAAGATGAAAGATTAAATTAATAAATTAATAATTGAAATTATCAACATTGTTTCAATTTTGTAGGTGGTGAATGTAGCAGAAAAAGTGATAAGAAATAATGATTCATTTCTAACAACTCTTCGATTTTTTAAACTCATTTACTACTTTTAAACAAAAGAAATATTTAAGTATCACTTTACAGAAAAACAAAATTTGTAAGCGTATTTTAGCCTGAATTCCACATTTTATAATTTGCCTTTTAGTAAACAATCAGTATCTTTTCATATAAAATTCCTGTAATACCTTTATTTAATACTTCACATCTTTCCAGTATTTGGTTAAATCAAAATTCCTCCCTTCCTTCTTTTCTTCCTTCCATTCCTTCATATCCTTTCCTCCTTTCAATACTAGCAATTAAACTCAGGGCTTCATGTATTTTAGGTAGGTGCTCTACAAAGTGAACTATACAACTGCTCTTTTCGCTTTAGTCACTTTTGTTTTTGTTGGTCATGTGACTTGAACTCTGCGCCTGGACACTGTCCCTTCACTCTGCAACTCAAGACGAGTGTTCTACTGTTTGAGCCACAGTGCCACTTCTGGTTTTCTAGTGGTTTATTGAGATAGGAGTCTCACACACTTTCCTGCCTAGATTGGCTTTGAACTGGGATCTTCAGATCTCAGCCTCCTGAGTAGCTAAGATTACAGGCATGAGCCACCTGAGCTCAGCTCTGCTTGAGCCATTTTTATGACAGGGTTTTTTGTTTATGACCAGGCCTGCATGGTTCACAATCCCTCAATGACAAGGGAGGGTTGTGTGTAGCAAGTCAGATACAGTGGGGAAACAACTTTCTCTGCCCATCACAGGGAGAATTTTGGAGGATTGTATTAGAAATTTCTAGAAGTGGGTTGTGAGGAGCATCCTGCTTCCAGGAGTCTCTTCCCACTTCCCAACATTCTAGTCCTGCCAGAAAGGGTCTATGGTAGAAGGCTCAGGATGGAGAGGGCGGACTTTCATTTCCCTTGTCAACAATTTGCCAACAGCATTGATTGTTCCATCTTAACTATTTGGATGGACTTCTACCATGATTATTTTTGAGCACAAGAAACTTGACATCCTGAAAAAACTTACACAGTATGACAAGCTCAACATGCCCTCTTCAGAATTGCTGTCCTGCTTACATATCCTTCTGGACCAGCTGGAGCAAAGCATGACCCGTGAGACCAAGAAAAAAAGTAAGTAGTCCTTGTTTAGATGCCTTAGAGCTTGTGAGTAGGGATGGAACCTAGGTCTCAAGGGATGGGCCTGCTTGTCCAAGAGCCCTTTGTATTACCCAGCTTGGCAAAATGTCCTTTTATGGATGTTCTATGCCGAGTAATGTCTGTTCCCTTTTTAAAAGAACTTGGACATAATCACTCATTAGAAACACCCTACCTTCTCATCAGTGTTCAGTCCAAACTCAAGTTCTACAGCTTCTCCTATTAAATCCTCATAGAAGTTTAGTCACACTTTAACTTCTAGAGTCTACTTTAAGACTCCTATACCTATTTCCATTCTTATGTTTGTGTCACTGTAAAGAAGTTCCTGCTGAACTCCAGAGAAAGAACCCATCAGTGATGTCGCCTATGGTGACTGATGGAGATTGGAAGCCAACTCTGGACTCCAGAAAGCATGTGAACATAGAGGCTTTTTTCAATGTGTAGAAAGGCTCAAGTAGGTTTTGAGTTCTGTGGACATCACACTGGTTCTGACTTCCACATATGATGTAGGTGTACATGCACATACCACCAAGGAAGATGATCCAGCATGTCTTCCATTGATTTTCACAATTCACCTAGATCACATCCAAACCACTAAAACATTATTGGTCTTGGAGTGCAGGGTAAATATATGCTAATGGAAAATGACCCCAGTCTATGTTCAGGAAAACCAATAAGTTAGGTTCAAAGTCTAGATTCAGTTGAGGAAAGGGAATCTGTCCTCACAGAATATCCAGACCAATCTGTCCTGCTGCTGGAGATCCAATTTCCAATTGAGAAATAAGAGTCTGTCCCTCCCTAGACTCAGGAAGAAAATACTGCCTTTAATGAGGAAGTAGATCCCTTTGAGGAGTCTGAGGCAGAATTTGTGTCTGTAGGCAACTTAGAAGACAATCCAGATTTAGAGATTGCTTCCCCTCTTCTTTAGAAAATTTTTATATTTCTTTTTGGTCCTGATTGTTGTAAAATGATCATTCTACTTTTTTTCTAACGTTATTAAAATGTCAATGTTTATGTATGTTATACAATTCATGAGTCTTAAATGTGTTTTTTTTTCACCTACAATGTAAAGCACCATGCACATGTGTTCTGTGTGTGGGAAAACTGAGAGTGACAGCAGGCTGAACAAGAGAGCCTACTGGATATAAAGGGAACGGTTAAGCACACAGGGAGTTGCAAGGAAGCCAGGCCATGCCTGCATGGGATGATAATATGGTTACAAAAGCTTTAGGACATACCAGATCAGATGATCTAGAAAGCTGTTCTGTCAATTGGGACCAATGCTACAATGGTTATAGTGGTATGTGGAACTTTCTTTTAACAGTGAGTTCAAGTCTGTATACATATTCATTGTGCTTTGGGAAATATTGAAGAAAAATTTGGCTCCATTAACATAAAAAATCTACTTAGGGCTGAATATATTTGACAAAATACATAGGAAATATCCACACTGGAAAGTATAAGCCATCATTAATAGAAGAAAGTAGGCTTACATAGATGGACAAATACAAAATCAGGAAGCAATTAAATCAGATATATGGAAATGTATGCTATATTCATTACATTTTATATAGTATATTATATGATGTATAAGATCGAATATGATTTTTCATACTACAAAGGCTTTTAACATTTTCAATCGTAAGTATTTTTTTCACATAATATTAGTGTAAAACATTATTGGGGAAAGTGGTAATATAACTTTGATTATAATTATATGAATATATATTTTTGTGTTTCTAGATATAACACTGATTATAAATAGATGAATAAATATAAACATATATTTGTATATCTGTCTATGAGTTGAATATAATGAAACAGGCTACACGATGTATAAAAAGGCAGTTTTGAGTTAGTATATGAGACTAAGGCCTGTAATCCTAGTAATGTGGGAAGCTGGGTTCTGTGTTTTAATTTCTCTTACCTCCATGCCATTAGATTTTCAGAGGAGACCTGGTCCCTTGAGTGTAGCCAAGGGACACATATGCAGTAGGATCACTCTCTGTGACCCCAGAGGAAAGTCAGTAGAAATCAGGACAAGTCTCTTATGCTATGACAGTCTACTTAGTTCCTGTGCCAAGATGGCCATCTGTAGAACATCAGATGGAAAGTTGGTATTGCCTCTCAAAATGTTTTTGACTATCCTGAATAAAACCTTTTTTCCCTTTCCAAGCTGCAAACACATAGAAATATGCCCAGGGCTCAAAAGAGATGGACAAAGACATACAAATACAGAAAATTATATACTTTGGGGGGGGGGTCCGGTTGTCAGCTTGAACTCTGGGCCTGGGCGCTATCCCTCAGCTCTTCAGCTCAAGGCTAGTGCTCTACCACTTTAGCCACAGTGCCACTTCAGGCTTATTTTCTTTTTGCTTATGAGATGCTGAGGAATCGAACCCATGGCCTCATGCATGCAAGGCAAGCACTCTACCACTGAGCCACCTTCCCAGCCCCCAAATTATATCCTTTGTTTCAGTAATTCAATGACAAATCATCAAAGGCATATCTTGAATTTTTCTTTTTTTAATGGAAATGGGAATATACACTGAGTGCATCAGGGAATAGGTGATAGTTTGGATGCTGAATTGTGGAATGCACTCCTGGGCATGGGAAACACTTGTCTTGGAGAACATGTATGGGGATGCGTCTCCTCACACAGCTTCACAAAATAATTCCCATAACTTGTATGATGTCATACCCATGTTTCCATAGCAGCAAATAGGTGTCAGGCACTGATGTTGCTCTGAGGTGGACTCAGCAACACAGAAAGGCACAAAGAACGAGAGGTAATGATTGCTAACCACCAGACATCAGCTTCAAGAGCTGTCCTGACCAGAAGCTAGGATAAATTGAGCTGGAAAAGTTTGATCCCCATGCAAGGCTCCTGTGCACTAAGGACCAGGCACTATTATAGGTGTTGGAGAAACAAGTGAATGTGGCTCTTTTCTCATCAATTTCATGTTGAAAAGAAAACCAGAAATCATAATGATAATTACTATAAATCAGAGACATGACATTGGTAGTTTTGTGGCAACAACTTCACAGCAGGTATGTGAGGAGATATCCCTGAGGAGGAGACAGTTAACCTGAGAGCCCTTATCCATGCAATTAACTAGAAGCAGATAGTCCAGGCAGTAAGAACTGCAAGTACATCCCTCAGTGATGGGAAAGGACGTAACTTGCTTCAGAAAAGGAAAACATCACTGACGTGCTCGCTTGTGAAGTAAGAAAAAAAGGTACAATGAAGAAAAAAAAGATCAGACATGAAGATCGGAATAAATGATATAGATATTGGATGGTGCAGGTTACAAGAAGAAAAATTCTGATGTTATTCTAAATCTGACATGACCCACTGGAACCAAAATTCTCAAATAGTAGCTAAACACGTCTGATTCACCTAGTGAATACTTTTAAAATGTGATTCTAGCCAGGCTCTGGTGGCTCACAACTGGAATGCTAGCTACTCGGGACGCTGATACCTGAAGATCAGGTTTGAAGCAAGCCCAAAGCAGAAATTTGGAAAGACTGATCTCCAATTAACCACTAAAATTATGGACATGAAGCTGTGGTTCAACTGATAGAACACTAGCCTTGAGAAAAAAAATTAAGGGACAGCACCCAGATTCTAGGTTCAAACCCCTGGACTTCACAAAACAAAGAAGTCAACAAATAAAATTTGGTGCTCAGTTGATCATCACTTAGCATTCTACTACAATGTACTTGTTATGAGCCTAGGAAGTTACATCCTTAGCAAATGCTCTCCCCTCATATTCTGCTTCATTACGAGTATTCAGACCCCTGGCATTACCAAAGTCTCCTCCCAGTTAGCATAGCAGTCTACCACTGGGAATTAATAATATATTTTTATTAATCATAATCTATCCACACACATCAAATGAGTAGTAGCCACATTCCACTATTCTGAATGTTTTTGCTTCCCCTTTGAGTTAATAAGCCTTACCATTAAAAACTAAAGAACATATATCAAATTAAGTCAACAGTCATCATTCTTCCACCCAATCTTGAAACCTAAGTTATGTTTTTTTTTTGTTTCTTTGATGTTGGTGCCCTGTATCTTGTATATACATTTCTCTAGCATTGGGAGGTGAAGGGAAAAAACCAAATGCTTAACTAGCGATAGACCAATTTTAACAATTAGATCAAGACACTATGTTCAAAAACGAACTTTACAATTTAGGCAGGGAGTGGGGAGGGGGGATGGAAAGGAGTAGTTGTGGAGGTGGAAGGGTAGGGATGGTAGGGGGACTACAAAGGAGGAGGTAACAATGCTTGAGAGGAAATGAACTCATTACCTACCTTATGTAACTGTAACCCCTTTGTATATTATTTTTACAATAAAAAAACGTTCTAAAAAAGATGAAAAGACCAAATAAATAAAACAACATACTTACAATCATCTGATATTCGACAAAAGAGTGAAAGATGTAGTGTGAAAAAACATAGCCTTGCCGTGCCTGTGGCTCATGCCATTAATTCTAGCTACTCAGAAGGCTGAGATCTGAGGATGGTTGTTGAAAGCCAGCAGGGCCAGGGAAGTCCATGAGACTATTAGCTCCAATAAACCACAAGAAAATGGGAAGTGGAACTGTGGTTCAAGTACTAGCCTGGAGATGAAATGCTGAAGGGTAGCTCCGAGTCCCAGAGTTCAAGCCCCACGACCCCCCCCACACCACACACACACACACACACACACACACACACACACACACACACACACACACACACATCATAGCCTTTTCAAGTGTTGATGTTGGGAAAACTGACATTTATAGGCAGAAAACTAGAAGTGAATCTCTGCTTGCACTAACATCAACTCAAAATGGATTACCTACATTAAAATCAGCCAAACTACTATAAGACAGAATAAGGATGACATTAGAATTTATAGGTGCTGAGGTGCGAGCTCCGCAGCTGCATGCCGAGCACCGGTAGTTGTGCTCCAGTTCCCGCAATCTTGCACCGTGTGCCTCGACCCGGTAACCGCTTACTCCAGTCGGCCCCTGCGACGGTCGCCATGCATCAGGGGTGCCAGTGCTCGGGGCAGCTCTACTCACCCCCTGGCCCTGCTCCGTGGACCGCCTGTGACATGGGCCCCTTCGTGCGCTGTGAGCCCTGTGATGCAAACGGGGTGGCCCTGTGCGCGCCTCCACCTGCCGCGCCAACATGCAGCATGGGGGAGGCTGGGAGTGTACCCCACACCTCACAGGCCTCACCAGTAAGGGAGTAATCGCTCTGGAGACAACAACAACAACAACAACAAAATGTTTTCTAATTTAACTCCTAGTTTAGGGTTGAGGATAATAAGCTATTTAAAGGCAAAAGTTTATTTTCAACCCTCATCTTTCTTCTTGACCTTGCAAAACTATGGTGTTTAATGTTATCTAAACAGGAAAAATGAACAGCTGTTGAGAGAGCCTCATAGGGACACTGGGAACACATAGAGAATATCTTGTGTTTGTTGAACTTGGAGTCCAACTTATACTTTATAATTCAGACATATATGCAGAGAGTGATATATGTTCTCAGTGGTTAACATTGTATAAAGCATAGCCCAACTATAATAGGATCCATACTAGATAATCCTAGATAGTGTTATAGATACTAGAAGGTGTAAGTATGGCCGTGACCAGGAGAGGACACTCAGTCCAGGCTGGCCTTTTCTCTCCCCAAGGCCAAACCCATGGCAGTTTTGGGTGTGTGGCAATTGTCCTGCCCTACACTGCAGAGAGCTCCCCTTTAGAACAAAAAGAGGACTCAAGACAGTCTGCCTACCTATTACGAGCTTTCCTTTATTTTTTAAAATTTTTGGGGGGAAAGTATTTTTGAAAAGTTTTGTCTTGCGATGTACTTATAAAAGTAAATAAAATTTTTACCATTAAAGTAATAATTAAAAAAAGAACTTATAGGTACTGGCAGGAACTTCCTGAATAGAATTCCAGGGGCACAACAGGTAGGAGAGAGACCCAACAAATGGGACTACATCAAAGGAAAAACCTACACAGGCTAGGGACATAGCCACTAAACTAAAAAGACAGCCAACAAATTGGGAAAAGATATTTACCTGCAATACATCAGACAAAGGGCTAATTTTCGATGTATACATGGATCTCAGGAAACTACACCACCCAAAACTAATAAACCAATCACCAAATGGGCAGAGGAGCTAAGGAGAGCCTTCTCAGAAGAAGAGGTAAGAATGGCAAAGAAACATATCAGGAAAGGTTCATCATCCCTGGCCATAAAGAAAATAAATATCAACTAATCCTGAGATACCATCTTATCCAAATATCTTGAATTCAGACAACAAATGATGGTGGGGAAGTGGAGAAACTAGAAAATGGCAAGGACATTTGCACAACAATGTTCCTTGCTGCTCAATTCACAGTGACAAGAAATGTACACAACCCAGATGCCCCACAATAAATGAATGGAACCAATAATTATTCTATCTATATACAATGAAATTTTACAGAGCCATTAGAAAGGATAAAATAATGAAATTTGCAGGGAAATGAAGGACACTAGAATAAATCATATTAAGAAAGTTAACCACATCAAATTGACAAATGGTACATTTTCCCCTGATATGTGGAAGAAAGGTTTAAAACACAATGGGATATGACATACTGTACAGGACTCTAGGCATCATATACAGTAAGAACAGAAGAGGAAGCCTTTGGCAAAAATCACCAAGTTGTAATACTCAAGCACCTTTTCTATATAATACTCTCTCTCTCTCTCTCTCTCTCTGTCTGTATATATATATATATATATATATATATATATATATATATATATATATATATATATATATATATATATATATATATATATATATATATATATATAATTGCAATAAGAAAACAAAGGGACTTTTCTTAATTTGTCTTTTCATTTTCTGATGAGTCAGTATTCTTCACCTAATATAAAGGGAAGATGGGGAAGGACACAGAATATTGCAGCAGCGGAGCCCTCTGTCTGTACTGGACATTGATGAAAGTGAACCATGCAAGTCAAGGGTCAAGATGGGAGAGAGGGTATGGAAGAGAATGGGGGAACAGATGAGATTATGTAAAAGGAAGGAAATGTAGTAGTTACCTGACATGCAGAAAGGTAACCCTGCTCTATATCACCGCTAACACATTTTTTTTTAAAAAGAAGAGAGTTCCCAAATGAGAACATATGAGAATAGGAAAATACAGAGCAGATAATTCCTTTTTTATGTCCTTGGTACCTGATAGTTTCAATCAATAGCTATTGTCCTACCAACTAAGTCATACCTCTAAACCCAAAAGTCCTTACAATATTAAAATTTTTCATTGAGTTCCTCATATTTTCTATTTGCTTTTGGGTTTGTTTGTTTGTGTGTGTGTGTGTGTGTGTGTGTGTGTTTGTGTGTGTTTGTGTGAGTGTGTGTGTGTGTGTAAGAAATGGAGTTTGATTGCAGGATCTAAGTACTATCCTTGAGCTTCTTTTTTGCTCAAGTGTACACTCTACCACTTGAGCCAAAGCTTCACTTCTGGATTTTCTTGAACAGTTTATGGGAGATAAAAGATTCACAGAGACGTTTTTGCACCAGTAGATTCAAATCATCATCTTCAGATCTCAGCCTCTAGAGTAGGTAGTATTATAGGCATAAGTCAAAGCTTCTGGCATATGAATTGTTGTCCCTTTTTTAAAAAGCTGGTGCCAGTGGCTCATGCCTGTAATCATAGCACCACAGGAGGCTGAGATCTGATAATTGAGGTTTAAAGACAACCTGTGTAAGAAAGTCTGTGAGACCATTATCTCATAAACTGGTTAGCAAGAAACTAGAAGCGGCACTGGTTCAAACTGGTAGAGAAATAGCCTTGAGCACAAAAGAACAAGGACTGCCCCCAGGCCCTGAGTTCAAGGCCCACCTATAAAAGAATGTAAAAAAAATTGCATTCACTTGTAATCTCAACATCCTCAATTGGTGGTTCATTTAAAGTTAATTTGCATCTCACTTTGTATGTATTTGAGGGGGAACTAAATATATAACATTTAAAAAATGAGGATCTGGGTTCAGGTGGCTTATACCTGTAATCCTACCATTTCAGGAGGCTGAGAAATGAATTTGGTGTTTTAAAGACAGCCTGGACAGAAAAGTTCCCATGAGACTGCTATTTACAATTAACCATTAAAAACAAGAAATGGCACTGTGGTTTAAACTGGTATGGTAGAGTACTAGCATTGAGCAAAGGAGTTCTGGGACAATACCCATGCCCTGTGTTCAAGTCCCATGTCTGAAGGAAAAATAGAGATCAGGGCTGGGAAGTTGTCTCAGTACTAGAGTGCTTGCCTTGCATGTTGAATCTTTGGGTTCAATTCCTCAGTACCACATAAGCAGAAAAAGCCAGAAGTGGCTCTGTGGCTCAAGTGGTAGAGTGCTAGCCTTGAGGTGAAGAGCTAAGGCACAGTGCTCAGGCCAGAGTTCAAGATCCACGATGGACAAAAAACAAACAAACGAAAAGAGTTCAAACATTTAAATGATGTGCGCAATAGACTATACACTAAAGATGAAAGATTAAATTAATGAATTAATAATTAAAATGATCAACATTGTTTGGATTTTGTAAGTGGTGAATTTAGCAGAAAAATTGATAAGAAATAATGATTCATTTCTAACCACTCATATTGTTTTAAACTCATTCACTACTTTTAAACTAAAGGGGCACATAAGTATCATTTTACAGAAAAAAAAAAGTTGTATATGTATTTCAGCCTTAATTCCACATTTTATAATTTCCTTTTAGTAAACAATCAGTATCTTTTCTCTTTTCACATAAAATACCTGTAATCTCTTTATTTAATACTTATCATTCCAGTATTTGATTATATCATAATTCCTCCCTTACTTCTTTTCTTCATATCCTTTCCTCCTTTCTATACTAGCAGTTAAATTAAGGGCTTCATGCACTTAAGGTAGGTCCTCTAAAATTTGAGCCACATACCTGCTCTTTTTGCTTTAGTCACTTTTGTTTTTGCTGGTCATGTGTCTTGAACTCTGGGCCTGGAGACAGTCCTTGCACTCTTAAGCTCAAGGCAAGTGCTCTTCTGTTTGAGCCACAGTGCCACTTCTGATTTTCTGGTGGTTTAATGGAGATAAGAGTCTCACAGACTTTCCTGCCTAGACTGGCTTTGAACTGTGATCTTCAGATCTCAACTTCCTGAGTAGCTTCCTGGCATGAGCCATCTGAGCCCAGCTCTGCTTTAGCCTTATTTTGTTTGGGAGGGGGGGATGAACTCTGGGCCTGGCCACTGTCCCTCAGCTCTTCAGCTCAAGGCTAGCACTCTACCACTTGAGCCACAGTTCCACTTCTGGCTTTTTTTTTTATTCTGCTTATTTGGTGCTGAGGAATTGAACACAGGGCCTCATACATGTAAGGCAAGCACTCTACCACTGAGCCACCTTCCCAGCCCTGCTTTATCCATTTTTATGGCAGGGTTTTCTGTTTATGACCATGCTAGCCTGGTCCACAATCCTTCTTTTTACCTTTTCTGAGTAGATGAAATATAAAGCACAATGCATTGGGTTCAGATATTGATTTAGATCCAATATTGTGAATGTTTCCCTGGGCTAGCCTCCAATAATAATCCTCTCTGTATCAGTCAAGACCCAGCAGCTAGCATTACAAGTATGAGCTCCCATGTTTGGCTCAAATTTCGGACAACTAAAACATATGAACAATGTTTTAATAATTTTAAATACTGAATTTGAGGACAATGAGTGCTTTTAATTGCCTAGTTTCAAATTTCACCAAAAAACCCAAATATTAACTTTTGATTTCCTAGATTAAATATGCAAATAAACTTTAAAAAACAATTAACTAGTTAAAGAAAAAAGCTAGGGCTAGGAAGGTGGCTCAGTGGTAGAGCGCTTGCCTTGCACGCATGAGGCCCTGGGTTCAATTCCTCAGCACTACATAAACCAAAATAAAATAGCCAGAAGTGGCACTGTGGCTCAAGTGGTAGAGTGCTAGCCTTGAGCTGAAGACCTGAGGGACAGTGCCCAGGCCCAGAGTTCAGGCCCCACGACTGGACCCCCCCCCAAAAAAAAAAGCTAAATAGTAATCATCCTTACCACTGTACTTTTGGACTTAACAACTAGTCAAACTTTGTTTACATCATAGTTAGTTTTTATGGGCAGTATATTCCATAAACGGATCATGCCACCCCCAATGTCGATGGGCAAACAGCCTATATGCACAGGAGTGAAAGCCAGGCTGTAGGCCATCACACCAAGGGAAGGCAGGGTCCAGCAGTATTGTAGGTGGCAATGTCCCAACCTATGACCTGATGCATTAGGGCAGCAAAAACAGAGCTTTTTCCTTAGGAATGATACTTTAATTATTAAGCCATACCTCTTCTTCTGGGTTTATCACTGCTTAATTGAGACAAGTCTCATGGACTTTTTTGCTTGGGCTGGTATGAAATCATTATCCTCAAAATCTCAGCTTCCTATGCAGGGAGGATAATAGGCAGGATCCACCTATGTCTAGAGTACTTATACCTTTAATATTAATAAAAATGGCTACAGCATGGTTTAACAGAGAGCTTGAATCCTTTCCTGAGCCTTAGAGATTTTCTGACTAGAAGCAGAAAGGCAAACTGACATGTGGGAAACTGAATCTTCCTTAGGAAACCATTTTTCAGAAGAGTCTCTGGCTCATCAATTTGGCTTCTCACCAGTTATTCAAATAGGACTCACAAAATTTACATTCAACTTTCCACTGAAGTAGAGGGTATCCATTGCATGCTCTGCAGCATCATAAATAACTTGATGGTGAGACAAGATCCCTCTTTTCAATAGGAAATGCTCAATAAATTTTGTTTATTGAATATTCATAAACCCTAGGAGATGGGAAATACCAGTATCCAATTGCATTTCTTTCTTTCTTTCATTCTTTCTTTCCTTCTTTCTTTCCTTCTTTCCTTCTTTCTTTCCTTCTTTCTTACTTTCTTTCTTTCTTTCTTTCTTTCTTCTTCCTTCCTTCCTTCCTTCCTTCCTTCTTTCTTACTTTCTTTCTTTCTTTCTTCCTTCCTTCCTTCCTTCCTTCCTTCCTTCCTTCCTTCCTTCCTTCCTTCCTTCCTTTCTTTCTTTCTTTCTTTCTTTCTTTCTTTCTTTCTTTCTTTCTTTCTTTCTTTCTTTCTTTCTTTCTTTCTTTTTTTCTGGTACATTGTGGGACTTGAACTCAGGGCCTGTTCCTGATCCACTTTCTAGCACTATACCACTTGAACCACAGCTTCACTTCTGATTTTGTTTTTGTTTAGTTGGTCATGGAGTTTGTTGTTGTTGTTCATGGGGCCTGAACACTGGGACTGGGTGCTGTGTCTCATCTCTTCAGGTTAGGACTAGCACTCTACCATTTGAGCCATAGTGCTACTTCTGTCTTTTTCTGCTTATGTGGTGCTGAGAATTCGAACCTAGGGCCTCATGCATGCAAGGCAAGCATGCTTGGGCTGAGCCACTTCTCAGCCCAATTCTGGTTTTTGAGGGATTAATTGGAACTAAGAATCTCATAGGGCCTCTTCTGCCGGGGCTGGCTTTGAAACACAATCCTTCCCTCTCAGTTTCCTGAGTAAGATTATAGGCATGAGCTACCTGTCCCTGGCTCAATTCACATATGTCCAAAAGTGAATAAAGCTCAGTGTTATAGTGCCGTCCTCTTTAACCAAAAGCCAGTAAGTAGCCAAAATTGAATTTGAATTTATTTGAATCTGAGTCTATATCTTTTACTTTTTATTTTTTTGGTCCGGTCGTGGAGCCTGAACTCTGGGCCTGGGTGCTCTCCCTTAGCTCTTCAGTTCAAGGTTAGCACTCTACCACTTGAGCCACAGTGCCACTTTCGGCTTTTTCTTTTTGCTTATGTGGTGCTGAGGAATCGAACCCAGGTCCTCAGGCATGCAAGGCAAGCATTCTACGACTGATCCACCTTCCCAGTCCCTGAGTCTATACTCTTAACAATCAGGCTGTAAGTAATTTGATCTTTGCACAAGTCTGTTAGTAGATATAGAACACAGAATGGGCATTTTCAAAAATCATCATTCCTAGGAATTAAAAGACAATCAGTAATATTAAAATTCCCAACCAAGCATTTTTACAAGTCAGTGAACACTGAAGACATTGGCAACTCTTTTATTAAGTGAGTAACAAGTGGCACATGACACCTGAAGACATCAATGTTTCATAGTATACATTCTGTGAATTAGAACTTATTGAGTTTGCTACTGTAGCTGCAGCAGGTGCAATACCAGTAGGAAAAGGACAGCGGCATCCATGGCTCGAGCCCTATGACCTCCTGAGTGCACCATGGAACAAAGCAGGCCTTCACAAAAGGCAGAAGAGAAGGCTGGATGGACACTGAACTCTGCCTTCCTCCTCGGGGGGCTGCCATGGTTCTCAAGCCTCCTTTGGTGTGGCATGAGACCATCACCTCACTTCTGCTTCCTGGCTGGAAAGTTCGGCCCATACCTGTGTCACCTCACTCCTGCTTCCGGTCTGGGAGGGTAAGGACCATGTGCCTGTACCACCTCACTCCTGCTTCTGGTCAGGGTGAGTGGGGGCTACATGCTTGCACCACTACACTCCTGCTTCTGGTCTGTCTGAGTAGTTGTTGTGTGTCTGTGTCACCTCACTCCTGCTTCCCCTCCTGGAGAAGAGGGAGAAAATGGGGTAAGTGGGGGCCGCATGCCTTCGTCACCTCACTCCACCTTCTAGTTTGAGTGAGTGGGGGCCTCATGTTTGTGTTACCTTACTGCTGCTTCTGGTCTGGGTGAGTGGGGCCATGTGTCTATATCACCTCACTCCCCTTTCCGCTCTGGGTGAGTAGGGGCCACTTGCCTGTACGACCTCACTCCTGCTTCTGGTCTGCGTGAGTCAGTCTTGGCTCAGAGCTACTTCATCCCTCCAGATGCTGTTTACCAGCAGGGATTGCAGCCCAAGCCAGAGGTTAGGCTATTCTAATTCCATAGCATAGCAGGACATTAAGGGATTAGGATGGCGCCTTGCTAGGTTTGAGAACTCTGTTATAAAAGTGTGTGTGTGTGTGTGTGTGTGTGTGTGTGTGTGTGTGTGTGTGTGTGTGTGTGTGTGTGTGTGTGTGTGTGTGTGTGTGTGTGTGTGGCAGTCCGGAGGCTTGAACTTATGGCCTTCATCTCTTGCTTGGCATTTTTTCCATCAAGGCTGGTACTCTGCCAGTTGATCTACAGCTCTACTCTCAGATTTGTTTTTATTGTTAATTGGAGATAACAGTTTTACATACTTTTCTACCTGTCGTGGCTTATTGTAGAACGTGACTATTTGGAATGTGTAAATAAGGCTGACTTACATTTCTTCAGGTGTATATATAGGTTTTCTTGGGTGGAACTTCCACATGGATTTCTGTTGTGGCTACACTGATTCACTAAGTTGCCAACATTGTGTAGAGTACCTTTCCCCACCTCCTTTCTGGTATTTGTGTTTTCTTTGATAATAGACATTCTCATTATATAGTGATGGAACTTCAACATAGATTTGATTTGCATTTCCTTGATTACTAAAGATGTAGAATATTTTTCGGATATTCCTTAGACATCTATATCTTTTTGGGACCTACCTAGTCAATTCACTTGCCTATTTATTAATAAGATTATTTGATCTTTGGACATTTCATATTTATTTATTTATTGTGAAAATACAATACAGAGAGGTTACAATTACATGGGCAAGGTATTGAGTACATTTTTTTATCAAGCATTATTGCTTCCTCTTATGTTTCGCCTTCCCATCCCTTCCTATCTCCCACCTTTCACCCTCCACCTTCCCAATTTTCCCAGGCCAAAGTTCTAAAGTTCGTTTTTCACATAAGGACTTGTGCATTTCATTGTAACAATGTGTCCACCTGTATCTCTATTTAAACGATTTATTTTTTCACTTCCCTTTCACAAATTATACCAACATCAAATACAGTGAAAACAGGGGTTATAATTATATTAAGTGAAGTTAGCCAGGCCCAAAGAAACATAGGTCCCTTATTTGCAATAACTAGTATATATGTTTATTTGCAATAACTAGTATATATGTTTGAAAGAAGCAGAAAAGAGCAGATAAGTTGATGTTAGGTGAAATGAACCCCAAGATAAAGATTCAAACGGTTCTTCTTTCTTGAGATTGTTTCTAACATATTTAGAAGATGATTTTTTTTAATGCTTTGTATGTCCCTCCCCCACAGGTGTTTAATTTTTTGAGTTTATACATTCTAGATATTACGATTTCTTCCGCTACACAAAAGGCAGGTGTTTAGGCTTATTTTACTTATTCTTACCAAAAGATGCCTTGTAAGCTTCAAATTAATTAATCGATGATCAAATTAAAAAGATCCTGAAGGATTTGGCTCACAGAGCAGAGTGATCACCAACAAGTTCTGAACTGACTTCAGTGTCTACCAAAAAAGATATACTGTAGTATTTTAAATCAATAATAGCTAATAATTCTAAATATTTCACTATCCTTTACGGTAAAACTATTGCAAATTTTAGCACAAGCTAAAAATTTTAGGTTCTATATTTTTTCCTTGGTAATCATTCAAACTAGCCAAACAGAAAAGAAAGTACTATTTTGGCCGGGTGCTGGTGGCTCACATCTGTAGTACTAGTACTCAGGAAGTTGAGATCTGAGGAATTCATTTCAAAGCCAGTCTAAACAGGAAACTCAGTGAGACTTACCTCCAAATGACCACCAGAAAACCAGAAGTGGTGCTGTGGCTCAAGTGGTAGTGTGCTCTCCTTGAGCTGAATAGCTGTGGGACTGCCCCCAGGGTAAAAGTTCAAGCCCAACAAACAACCAAAAAGAAAAAAAAAGAAAAAAAAGGAATTAAGAAAAAACAACTTTGTATAAAGTGGAAGAATCTCCAAGTATTTATTCAAGTTTTTAATGCTTCAGGCAATTGTTTTCATTAGGTAGAAAGTGGACAACTTATATTTGTCATTGTGATAAACTTGCTACTCTGTGGTCGCTTTCCCCCTATTTATAGTTTTATTCATCTAACATTATGGAAGATGAAAAGTCCATCAAGGACAAGACACATTATTTGGTAAAACTGGTCAGTGAAAATGACTATTTCATTCGAGTACTTTGGCAAAGAAACTGTGATCTTCCTTTCCTCCCCAGGATTTAAACAATGAAAAAAATTGTCTTGATTTTTTCAAGAAGTCAAGAAGAGAGCTCATATTCAAATAATTAGAAGATAATGAAAAGAAAGTTTAGGATGCATAATACGTTTAATTTTAACCTTCCTTACAGGAAACTTCCAAGAAACCTAGCACACATTGGTTATAGATATTCTTATCAAAGAGCCCAGGTGCCTCACACCTACAGTTTCCAACTCAGGAGGATGAGATCTGGGATTGAGATTGGAGCCAGCATGGAAAAGCGATAATTGCATGGATGATGGCCCGTGCTGTTAGATCATATGTCTTTTCCTCTGATCCTCCAATGTGAAGCTTTCTCCCCAGATCACCATCCTTCTGATGTTTTAACGTTTTCATTGTGATTTCTGGTTTTCTCCCTCAGCATGAAATGTACATGGAGGCAGGCCATTTGCAGTTGTATTCACATCTGTTTCTGCAGTTTTCTACAACAGTGCTTGGTCCTTAGTTCTTAGGAGCCTTGTGTGGAGATGAGCCTGCTCTTCTCATGAAATCTCAGAATTCAATCAGGAAAGCTCATAAAGCTGTGGTCTTGTGGTCAATCATCATTTCTTCTATTTTTTTCCTTCCTGTGTATCTAATTCCACATAAGGGTGAGATCAGTGCCTGACACCTAAGGTTTGGGATGACAAAGATGGCCGTGACATCATAGAAGTTTATTGTGAAGCTGCAGGAAGACCTGACAATTGAAGCACCCATACTGGTAGGCTCCCACTTCCTGAAATACATTCCACAGCTCTGCAATCAAACCAGCATTCACACTCTGCTGGTCTCAGACTAAGCATATGGTTTGCTTTCCTATTTAAAATAAAAAATTCAAGACATGCCTTTTTTGATATGTTATTGAATTATTGAACTGTCCCTCCAACCAAAAAAATAAAGCCATTAGTGGAATGTAAATATAGGCATGGAAAAAAAATCATTAAAGCTCCTAAGGAAAAGATCAAAAGTGGCAACTGGTACAAAAGATGGTTCTTAAACCCAGAACTGGTGGCTCACACCAGAAATCCTAGTAAAGCTAATGAATTTCTTTTCGTGCCAGTACAGGGGCTTGAAATCGCCTCCTGGGCTCTGATTTCTTTTGCTCAAGGATAGCACTTTACTACTTGATTCATAGCAACACTTCTAGGATATTTGGTTGTTTATTGGAAATAAGAATTTCACAGACTTTTCTACCTATGTTGGCTTCAAACTGTGATCCTCAATGTCAGCCTCCTGAGTAGGATTAGAGGTATGAGCCACCAGTACCCATATAAGTTATTTTTGTAAGATATAAAAATTTACTTGTATAAGAAATAAAAAGCCACATAAAAAATAAAACCTTAGAGCAACAAAACTGAAAAAATGTTACATAAAAGACATAAAAAGAGCAACACTGACGCCCCAAGTTCAAGCCGCAGGTCCACCACAAAAGAAATGAAGTATAGAAGATGAGAAGGAATAACAGAGACAGAGTTTTAGTCAGTCACTGGTGGCTTACACATGTTGTATTAGCTACATAGGAAGCTAAAGTCAGAAAATACCATTTAAAGACAAGCCCAAGCAAGAAAGTCCATGGGGGATTTTTCCCTTGTGTGCCAGCCATGGTGGTTGAACATGTTCTACTTTACTCAAGGCTGGAGTTCTATCACTCTCAATTTATTGCTGGGATCCCTACCAGCTAATTGGAGATAAAGGGTCTCATGGAATTTACTGTGAAGGTTGGCTTCAAACTGTGATCCTCGGATTTCAATTTTCTGAGTCATTCTGTGCTTTTCATGAGATTCTTTTTTGTGGGGGGAGGGTCTGGTCATGGGGCCTGAACTCTGGGCCTGGGCACTGTCCCTCAGCTCTTCAGCTCAAGGCTAGAGTTCTAATACTTGAGCCATAGCACCACTTCTGGCTTTTTACTTTCTGCTTATGTGGTGCTGAGGAATCGAACCCAGGGCCTCATACATGCAAGGCAAGTGCTCTACCACTGAGCCACCTTATTTCCAATTAAGCACCAAAAAGAATAAAATAACAGCTGGAGGTTGACCTGTGGCTCCAATGGTATAAATGAGAAAATGATTTCTGGGACAGCCCCCACACCTTGCGATCTAGCTCCAGGACCAGCACACACAAAAATAATAAAATAAATAAATAAAAAGAAAGGTGGAAGAAGAATAGGAAGAGACAATTTTAGAGGTTAAAATGAGCATAACTGAGGTAGTTCACACCTATTATTGCAGTTCCTCTGGATTCTCACATCTGAGGATCAATGTTCAAGGACAGCCCAGTCAGGAGAAGACATGTACTCATCTCTAATTAGCCAATTAGAGTAAAAAAAACAACAAATTGTGTGGCTCACATATTAGAGTGCCAGTCTTAAAAATGTACTGGGACAATACCTAGACTCTGATTTATAGTCCCAAGCCCAGCATACATAAGGAAATAAAAAATAGAAAAAAAAAGTATAAGAAAATCCAATTAAATTTGCAAAATGAGTCATGAGTTTTTGGTTTTTGTGTGTAATCCTAAATACTAAGACAGATTAAATCTGAGGGCTTTGGTGTCTTATCAATTCATCAGCAAACCAAACAAGAAAACAGAAGTGAAGCTGTGATTGGAGTTGTAAAGCACCAGCCATGAGTGAGAAAGCTATGAAACAGTGTCCTGGCTCAGAGATCCAGACCACGGATCACATAAAATGGTAATAAGAAGAGAACCTGGGGCTGGTGACTCATGACTGTAATTCTAGAACCTCAGGAGGCAGAAATATGGTGATCCAGTGTAAAGGCCAACCCTAGCAGGAATGTCCAGATACAGTTGTTTGTAGGCCATCCTGGTGCTAGAACTGTACTACTTCCAGATTTTTGACAGTTATTTCGAGGTAAGGACGTTAGACTTTCCTACTCATGCTGCTTTGAATCATGATGGTCATATTTCAGCCTCCTTAATCAGGCCAGGCCTTGCATGAGTTCTAGTTCCAGAACCAGCAGACACAAAAAGAATTAAATAAATATAAAGAAGGGTAGAAGAAGAGAAAAACCAATAACTGAAGCTTCAACAAGCCAATCAGCCAATCATTGGTAGCTCATAACTGTAATTCTTGTTTCTGAGGAGGGTGTGTGTGTGTGTGTGTGTGTGTGTGTGTGTGTGTGTGTGTTCCTGTGTGAATCTGGTTACTTGAATTTACACTGTTTTGCACAAGTCTCTATTTATTTCAACTTTTTACTGATTAGAATTGGAGATATGATGGACTTTCCTGCCCATGCTGGTAGAAACTTTGATCCTCAGATTTCACCCTCATGAGTCTCGTCTAGCTGTGCATGATACACATTTCTAATTAACCATGAAAACATGAGCAAATAAAACCTCGAGTTAGGCTGTTTTTCAACTGGTCGATTTGGGAATTAAATTTCTGGGTCTGCACTGAGGCCCTTAGTTCAAGTTGCAGGACTAAGAAATAAGAATTAAAAGGATAGAAGTACAAAAGGAAAAGTCAGTGAGAGAGGCTGAAATGAATCAAACATTGGTTGCTCACACATTCAAGTTACTCAGGAGGATGAAATCTAAGGATTACAGTTCATGGCTAGCCCAGGGAGAAGAGTCCATGAGACTCATATATCTAATTTGCCACCAAGAATAAATTACAAGTTGTACTTGCGCATGCAGTTGAGTTCTAGTCTCAAATAGAAAGCTTAGAGCAGCACCTAAACCCTAAGTTGAAGTCCTAGACACACATTTCAAATAACCAAAAAAGCACAAATTAAGAAAGATGGGAAAAGAGAAAATAAAGTTTCAAAATGAACTTGGATTTTGTTCATATGCTTATTCGTAGTCATTCAGGGTTCAAAGCTAGGCTGGGCAGGAAAGTACATGAAACTCTTATCCCCAAATACTCAGTAGAGATATGATTGTAATTGTAAAGCACTCTATTTGGTGAAAAAGATAAAAAAAGACTGTACATTGACCCAGATATCAATTTCTAGTGCTAAAAATAATTTTAGGGCAAGAGAAGAAGAAAGGCCAATTGTAAATTTAAACATAGGCCTGGTGCTCATGGATTATGGCTGTAGTCCTACTCAGGAGGCAGAAAACTGAGGATCAAGTTTCAAGGCCATCCTAAGAAGCAAAGTCCAAGAGACTTTGTGTGTATTTTTGTGTATGTGTGAAAGTTTGTGTGTGTGTGAGTTTTTGTGATGTGTGTGTTTCTGTACTATCCTTTGCCTAGTGTCCCAGCATTCCCAGTCTTTGGGTGGTGAATTAGAGATGAGTGTCATGGATTTTCCTACAGAGGCTGGCTTTGAAACATGGTCCTCAGATTTCAACCGCCTCATTCAACTGGAAGTTGAGCCAAGGCTTAAGTGGCAGAACTGGGCAAATAATTTCTGGAACTGCACCCAGACCCTGAGTTCAAGTCCCAGGACATGCACAGAAGAAATAAAGAAGAGTAGAAGTAACCAAGGAAGAGAGAGTGATAAAGGCTTAAATGAATCAAGCATTGGTGGATCATACGTTTTCTACTAGCTATTCAAGAGCCTGAAATCTGAGGATGATGGTTCATGGCCAGCACAGGCAGGAGAGTCCATGAAACTCTTGTCTATAATTAATCAACCCCCAAAAAAGGTCCAAAAATCATGGTGTGTCTCATGTAATGGAGGATAGCTTTGAATAAAAACTTCTGGGACAGAATATGAACCCCAATTTGTAGACCCAGGAAAAGCACACACATGCAAAAAAAAGTAAAAAAGAAGGTAGTGGCAAGCACATATTAAAGTTTTAAAATGACACAAGGGTGGTTGGTCCTGTGTATAATCCTAACTACACAAGAGGCTGACAACTGAGGATTGTGCTTTCAAGTCAGCCTGGGCATGAACGTGCTTGAGACACTTATCCCAACTACCTAGCACAAAGCCTTGAGCTGGGGCTGTGGTGGTAAGCAGCAGCCTTTAGTTAAAAAGGTAAGAAACAGTCCAGAGAGCCAGAGGTAAAGCTGCAGCATCACTAAAAATTAAAAATAAAACACAATCAATGCAAAGGAGACTGGAAGAAGAGAGACTGAAATCTGAGGATCCACAGATCAAAGCTAATGAAATCAAGAAAATCCATGAGACTTTCTGTGTGTGTGTGTGTGTGTGTGTGTGTACATCTGTGTGCCATCCTGAAGCTTGTGTGTGCCATGCTTAAACTTGTGCTGGTTTGTTCAAGGGTAGAGCTCTACCACCACCAGCTTTTCAGTGGTTAATCGGAGGTCATAGTTTCATGGACTTTCCAGGCTGGCTTGATTCATGCTAGACTTTGGCTCAGAATCTTATCTCCAATTAATTGTCAAAAAGTAAAGAAAAAAAAAACCCTGGGAATTGAGTTATAGCTCAAGTGGTAGAATTGGGCAATCACTTTCTGGGACAGCAACCAGGCCCTGAGTTCAAGCCCCAGGACAATCTTAGAAGGACTAAAGAAAAAGCGGCTAGAAGTGCAGAAGGAAGATCCAATAACAGAGGTTTAAAAAAATCGAGCATTAGTAGCTCACTGATATTCTATCAGCTACTACGGAGAATGAAACCTGAGGATCACGGTTGAAGGCCAGCCCAGGTAGGAGAATCAATGAGACTATTAAGTCTCATATGTCACCAAAAATATGCCACTATCTGTGCTCTGGTACAAGTGGGAGAGTGCTGGTCTTGAACAGAAAGCTCTGGGACAGCACACAGGCCCTGGCGCTAATGTCCCAGCACAGACACCTACAAAAAGAAAGAAAAAAGACCACAAATTATAAAAGATGGGATAAAGAGAAAATTATAGTTTCAAAATGAGCCATGAGTTGTTGGTTTATGTGTGTATTCCTAGCTTCTCAGAAAGTTGAAATATGAGGATCACTACTCAAATTCAGCTAAGATAGGAAAGTGATTGAAATTCTTATCTCCAACTACCCAGCAAAGCTGGAAATGAAGGTGTGTTAGTAGTTGTAAAGTAGTGACATTTGGTGAAAAAACTGGGAAATAGTTCCCTGGTTCATAATTCAGCCCAAAGTTAACCAAAAAGAAAACTGAAATAAGAGAAAAAAAATGAGCATTTTAGATTCAAAAATAAGCCTGAGGTTGGTGGTTCATGCTTATAATTTTAGCTTTCAGGAGGCTGAAGTCTGATGTATGTGTTCTAACCTGGGACTTCAATTTGTGTAGGAGCTCTACTACTCCCAGCTTCATGGTAGTTGATGAATGTCTCATGGACCTTCTTGCCCATGCTGGCTTCAAAATGTGATACTCATATTTGAGCCTCCTTAGTCTTTCAGGGTTTTACAATTATTTAACTATCAAAAGGAAGAAAAATAAAACCTGGCGATTGAGCTGTGGCTCCAATGGCTGAAATGAGAAAATAATTTTTGGGACCGCACCCAGACCTTTATATTAACTTCAGGACCAACACACTTACAAAGAATAAAATAAATAAATACAGGGAAGGTTGGGAGAAGAAAGAGTCAATTTCAGGGTTTAAAATGAGCCAGTCATAGGTGGCACACACCTGTGATGGTAGTTAATCAGGAGGCTCAAATATTAGGATCACAGTTGAAAGCCAGCCCAGGTAGGAGAATTCATATATTCAACTCTAAGTAGCTACTTAAAACAAAACATCAAAAAATAGCCACATGTTTTGCTGTGGCTCATGACTTAGTGTGCTAGCACACTGGGACAGCACCTGGGCTAATTTGTAGACCCAAGACTAACATACAGAAGGAAATAAAAATACAAATGAAAAGGTGTAAGAATAGCTAGGAATATGGCTTAGTGATAGAGTGCTTGCCTAGCATGTTTGAATCTCTGGGTTTGTTTCCTCAGTACCTCATAAGTAGAAAAAGCTGAAAATGGCACTGTGGCTCATGTAGTAGAGTTCTCTACTTGAGTAAAATAAGTTCAGGATAGTGCCCATGCCCTGAGTTCAAGCCTCAGGACTAGGAAAAAGAAGAAAAAAAGATGTGAGAAAATCCAATTAAAATTTCAAAATGAGCTCTGAATTTTGGTTGATGCCTAGTGACTCAGAAAGCTGAAATCTGAAGTTCATAGCCAGCCTGTGTAGGGAAGTGCATGTCTCCAATTAACAACAACAACAACAAAAAAACAGATATTGGTTGTAGTTGTAAAGCACCAGCCTTGAGCGAAAAAACTATGAAAGAGTGCCCTGGCTCAGAGATCCAGCCTTAAGATAACAATAAAAAAAATTTAATGGTTAGAATTAGAGAACCTGGAACTATTGCCTCATATCTGTAATTCTAGAAATGCAGGAGGCTGAAATATAAGATCCAGTGTAAAGGCAAACCCAGTCAAGAAATTCTAGGAGACTGTTTTGCGTGTGGTGGGATACTGGGGATAAATTTTATGGATTGAATGGAGAAAAGAGTTTCATGGACTTTCCTGCTCTGGCTGCTTTCAAACTATGATGTACAGATTTCAGCCTCGTGAATCAGGCCAGGCCTTGTATGAGTTCAAGTTCCAGGACCAACACGCACACAAAGAATGAAATAAATGAAAAGAAGGGTAGAACAAGAGAAGAAAGAGGCAATAACAGAGGTATCAGTGAATCAAACGTGGGCGGCTCATAGCTGTTATTCTAGCTACTCAGGTTGAAATTTGAGGATACCGTTTAAAGCTCAGCTCAGGTATATGAGTTCATAAGATATCATTGTCTCTGTCTCTGTCTCTCTCTGTCTCTGTCCTTGTCTCTCTGTCTCTATCTCTCTGTCTCTCTGTCTCTCTCTGTGTGCCAATCCTAGAGCTTGAACTTGCACTAATTTGCTCAATGACATACTACTCTCAAATTTTTCGTAGTTAATTGGATAAAAGAGTGTTAAGGACTTTTCTCAATTATCAGCCTCCTGAATCTAGCCTAGCTCTACATGATTCTCTTCTCTCCAATTAACCTCCCCCTAAAAGCCATATATTATAGTTAGTCCCATGTGTGTCATGAGAAAGGATCTGAGCTTCAATTTCTACTCACAGGAAAAGAAAAAATGGAAAAAAAATAAGAAAAGAATGTGGAATCAAGCACATATTAAAGTTTTAAAATGATCCAGATGTTGCTGGTCATGTGTGTAAACCTTTCTATACAAGAGGCTGACTTTTGAAGATTTCAGTGTCAAGTCAGCCTGGGCAGAAACATGCTTGAGACTTTTATCTACAGCTACCAGCACAAAACCTTGAGCTGTTGCTGAGGTGGTGATAACACTAGCCTTGAGTGTAAAAAGTAAGATATAGGTCCCAGAGTCAGAGGTCAAGCCACAGGACCAATAAAATTTTCAAAGGAGAGAGGGTGAATAGAGGCTGAAATCTGAGGATCATGGTTCAAAACCACCCCGTAGAAGAAAGTCCATGAGGCTTACTCTGTGAGTTCATCTGTGTGCTATACTATGGCTTGAACTTGTGCTGTTTCGTTCAGGATAGAGCTCCATCACTCCCAGCTTTCCATTGATTAATTGGAGCTAAGAGTCTTATGGACTTTCCTGCCCTTGTTGGCTTTGAACCATGATCCTCAGATTTCAGACAACTTATTCATGCTGGGCTTGGCATAAGACTCTTATCTCCTATTAACTACCAAGAATTTAAAAAAAAAAAAAACTGCAGTTGAGCTGTGACTCAAGTGGCAAACTGGGCAATCACTTTCTAGGACAGCATCCAGGGCCTTAGTTCAAGCACAAAGACAAAGCAAGTATAGCCAAAAGCTATAATTTGGCTTATGTTGTAAGCCACTATTCTTGAGGAAAAGCTCTGGCATTGTCTCCAGGCCTGGATTTGTAGCCCCAGAACTAGCAAATATACAAAAATAAAGAACACGGAAAATTTTAAAAAGAAAAATTGGAAAAAAGAAAATATTAACATTTTTAAATGAGCAATAGGTTTTTGCTTCATCTGTATAATCGGAGCACCTAAGGAAGCTGAAATCTGAGGATCATGGTTTGAAGCCAGACTCAGCAAAGTACATTAGAATCTTAGGTCCAATAAGCCAGAAAAAGCTAAAAGTTGAGCTGTGATTGAAGTTGTAAAACATCATTCTTGAGTCAAAATCCTCAGAAATAGATGGGCGCTGGTGGCTCTAGCCTGTAATCCTAGTACTCAGGAGGCTGATATATGAAGATCATGGTTTAAAGCCATCCTGGGAAGGAAAGTTTATGAGACTCATCTCCATTTAACCATCAGAAAACTTCAAGTGGCGCAGTGGCTGAAGTGGTAGACCTTTTGCCTTAAGCTGAAAAGCTCAAAGACAGCAGTCAGGCCCAGAATTCAACCCCTACCCTCCTTAAAAATAGGTAATAAATAGCAATAAGTCTCAGAGATTGGGTCTATTGACCACAATAAAAAAGCATTGAGATTGAAGACAAGACCTGATTAAATATATTAAAATAAGCCATAGGCTGGTTGCTCATACCTATAAACCTAGTTACACAGGAGCCTGAAATCTAAGGGCCGCAGTTCAAAGCCAGCCATAGCAAGAAAATGCATGAGACTTGTGTGTGTAATTATCAGTACTAGGGCTTGAACTTGCCCTGTTTTACCCAAGGCTAGAGTTCTACTACCCCCAGCATTTTGGTGATTAATTGGAGATTAGAATCTCGCTCGGAAGTTAGCTCAGTGGTAGAGTGTTTGCCTTGATACACGAGGCCCTGGGTTTGCTTCCTCAGAACCACAGAAACAGAAAAAGCTGGGAAAGGTGTTGCAGCTAAAATTATACAGCGCTAATCTTAAACTGGAATGCTGAGGGACAGACCCTAGGCGCAGAGTCCAGGCCCCACAACCAATGGCAAAAAAATAAAGGACCCTCAGACTTTTATGCTCAGACTGGCTTCAAACCAAGATCCTCATACTTCAGTCTCCTTAGTTGTGCTGGGATTTGCATGAGACTATTCAAAAAAGAAAGAAGCTGGAAGTTGAGATGTGGCTCAATTGGTAGAACTGAGCAAAATCTCTGAGACAGTGGCCACTCCCTAGTTGGAGAAAAAAAGAAACACAAAAATTTTCAAAAATAAATAATAAATTGTAATACAGAAAAAAAATATTTAGTATGATACGTAGGAAAACTGTGTTTCTTTTAAATGCAGCAAACCAAAACAAACTACACAGTTTCAAAATGGCATAGTGTGAGTAAAGGAAAAAGGAAAATTTTATAAATTCATGTAAATATTAAATACAAACTGAAATGACCAAAATGTAATGTGATCTCTCACTCATCTCTCACTTGTAATTGTTAACAAATAATTGTCCCTCCATTTTCAGCATGTAGTATGGGGATTTAGAAATGATCTCTCTATGCAGTTTTGACTGAATAGGGATCTTCCTACTTTAGCGTCTTGAGTTATAACTGCATGAATTCCCCTCATTTTAATACACAAATTATCCTTTAAAACTCAACATCAATATTCAAATGATGGATTATGTGTAAAAGCAAGAATAACATTAGAGATCCACCAGAGATCCTCTGAGGAATACAATCATAACAATAGAAGAGCACCTACCTCTCAAGGTTGGTAACAGAAAGAAGATTTAGGGTTTTTTGGTTTTTGTTTTTGATATTCAGGGGGTTGAAAGCAGGGACTCATGCTTGCTAGGCAGGTATAAAATTCAATTACATTAATTATATGCACACTACTTTGTAACCATTACCTCTGTTTGTGAACTTTCTTTTCAATACTTATGGAATCCACACAATCATTGAGTAATAATCACCCCAAATGACCTGTCCCAGAAAATTTTAATCTTCCATTTTCTCTTATGAAATGGTTGAGTCAATATATCTCACATAAATAGATTATTTTTGTGTCCATCTATGACAGACATATATTAATTGCAGCCTTTTTTGGAAGAGTCATAATTTATGCATACCTCATATTTTATAAACCTATTCACCTGATAGACACTCCAGGTGTTTCCAACCCCTGACTATTGTGAACATTGCTGAAGTTATCATTGGCATATGAGCTATTAGTTTTTTTCCCTTTCTTTTAGGTATGAAATGAGCAATTTCATTGCTCATTGTTGGGTCATGTAGTAATGCTATGCCATGTTAGAAGAATGTGTCAAATTCTACCATAATTGCTATATCACTTTTCATCAACACAGATATGTACAAATGGTCAATAAAATGTACAAAAGTATTTCAAATCTTCCACAGCTGTGCCCTAAAGGATCATTTTTTTTACTTTTCACTTGGTTTTATTTAGGTCATGGAGGCCTGGAAGTATGTAGCATTGTCTAGAGCCGAAGTGAGAACAATACCAGATGCACCTGATCTAGCCTCCAAAAACATTTATACTGGTAGTCATTTTTTTCTAGAGATAAATTTTAGTTATTATATGCATGGTCACTCTTTTAAAATAACGTTTTGAATTTCAAAATGACATATAACTCTAACCATTCTGTGTACCATCTTTATAATAAGAAAAAATATATTTACAAAAAATATAAAAAGACAAAAAAGGGTTTGAACTAGCTAAGGTTGATGTCAGCTTCAAAGCAGAAAAATATCTTACAATCACAGTCTTACAATGATCGAAGTAACATAATACAATAAGACCTAATCTCAAGTGAAATGAAGAGCAAGGATAGTGGGCAGGGGTCAAGGGGTAGAGCAATTGCTTGCCAAACACCAGCTTCTGAATCAAAACCCCAGTACTGCCAAGGGATAAAATAAAGTATTAAAATATAAGGAAA
The DNA here is from genome assembly GCF_024711535.1 of Dipodomys merriami. Classification (NCBI taxonomy): domain Eukaryota; kingdom Metazoa; phylum Chordata; class Mammalia; order Rodentia; family Heteromyidae; genus Dipodomys; species Dipodomys merriami. The sequence continues at coordinate 1,222,372 of NW_027204871.1, forward strand.
GATGCAGATAATAGTATGATGGATGATATGGAGGTACACACCTGTAATACAAACACTTGAGAGACTAGGCAGCAGAATTGTGAAGTTAAGATCAGTCTTGGCTACATAATGAAACTGCATCTTAAAGAATAACATAGAATAAAATAAATCAAACTACATTTTAAAAGACAAGGGTGTAGTTCAATTGTAATTCAAGTAGTTTGGCATGTGCAAGGAACTGATACAATGCACAAAAATTGCATGCTTTAATAACTACAATGTCAGTTGTTCAGTGCAGTACTAGGTGCTCCTTGGCTGGAATCCCTCTTGAGGCAAACTAAGGCAGTTGGTACACCTGTCTTCTGGGCTGGACTGAGGGTGTTTGTGAGCAAACAGTATTTTGAACTCCATTCTTGAATACCACTTACAACTCTTTTTTTAGTAGATCCCCTAGAAATCTCTCCCATCCCATCAATAGCCTTCTGGCTTTCAAGTGAAGTTATCTTTGATGTATGTTAGGGCTCTCCTCCCCTTTGTCTGGAACTGCTCTGTTCCTGGGCACACATTCAGCAGCTTGTTTTGAGAATAGTGGTAGATATTTTGCTAGCCACCTCTATCCTCTGCCATCCCCTCCTCAAATTAGTTTTTGGTGTAATTATGAGTCTGTGCAGAGGGTAGAACCAGCCTGGGCTGGCTTTGAACCGTGATCCTCAGATCTCAGTCTCCCCATTAGCTAGGATTACAGACATGAGCCACCTGCAACTGGCCATCATTTCTTTCTTCCAGGAACATTTCAGGGGAATGAAATAGCACAGCTGCACATACATTCATTACCAACTGCCCAAGGGTGAGCCACATGCTTACACCAAATCCACTGACCTTGATATTGCATTTGGTGTCCAAAAGGATGTTGTTGGACTTAAGGTCTAGGTGTGTGATTCTATTTTGGTGTGAACAGCACTTACATTTTGTGTGAAGAGCCTCCTGGCTTCATCTTCATATAGGTGGCAGGATTTGAAGATCCACCCCAGGAGGTGGATCTTAAAAACGTCCACCTCATTCTTTATCTGATGATGAGGACTCTCACTTCCAGAGTATTTTCAATGCCACATCCTTGTATGTGAGGTGGGGATGGGCAAGCTTGATTTGTCCAAAGGTAACTTTGTCGATAATCTCTTTCATCAGGTATTGTTTGATGATCTCCTAATTCAAGGAGCTTGAGGATGATTCTTTGTATTCTTCCATCCTTCTGCTATGATGGCAGGTAGCAAGTCTACCTAAAATAACCTAAAGAAAATTATGTAAAACCCCGAAAAAGTTAAAAGAAATACCAAAATCCAAACGACAATCAGTCCCCGCAAACAACAATTCATTTAGTTTTGAGTCAGTCCAGCGGGTCATCAAGCAAGGGCTCCCAGATCTGTTAACTGACATAGGTTGGAGCACAGTGGTTTCCTATATAACTTGCATGACCTCATACAATGGAACAATAACAACCAGGCATAGTGATATCATGGAGGAAATGGATTAGAGTGTGAGGTCAGAGAAAAAGTAGACCAATCATAGCCTGCCAGCCTTGACACTTTAACTCTTAAGCCTCAAGAACTGTTGCTAAGGACTCCAGGTGGGCTTGGGGTTGCTCTGGTCATTAGCATGGCATTTCTGAAACCACTATGACAGTGGTCAAAATCCTGTGATTTTCTAGAGGACTAATGCATCTTACATCTTATAAATTGCTTCTCTAGAGACACTAGCTAATAGCCTCCATTCTTTTTTTTTAATTTAATTTAATTTTATTTGAGAACATACTGTACAGAGGGGCTACAATTACATGGGCAGGATAATGCATACATTTCTTACCAAGCATTGCATTAGCCTCCATTCTTGATGGCCACCTTATCCTATGTCTTGTTCCAGCAATAGCATCACACATGGCCTCCCTCTTTCTCAATGACAGCTGTGTACTACAATTTCCTCCTGATGGGATATGTTCCAGGCTGGCTTTGAGCCACCATCCTCACAATTCACCTTCCTGAGTAGTTAAGATTTTAGGCCTGAGCAATTTGTAGGTATTTAGCTCATCTCTTACATTTGGCCGAAGTACATTTGTTAGAAAGGTACATTTTAGTTATGTCCTTTTTAGCACTTTAAATTTGTTACTCTTGCTGTCTAATAGTTAATCTAGTTTTTCATGAGCAATTTATCATGATATCATTGAAGATCACTTGTGTGTGATAAGTTGTGTCTCTGGACTTTGGGGGGTTTTCTGTCTTTGTTTAATTAGAATGTGTCAGTGTGGACCTGTATAATTATGTTGATTGACTTTTTTGAGCTGGTAGATTCCTGCATAGAAGGGTTCATGCTTTCAATCAAAATTGGGAAGGTATTGGTTATTATTCCTTCAAATACTCTGTATTTCTTTTTTTACTGTCTGTACATTATATATATATACACTATACTTTATACATACATTACATATTCACATTGTATATGGAATATACATATATGCCTACATATTTATATCATATATACATTTATATACATATATTTATTTTCACATAGCTTCCAGTTTTGTGATTGTTTATAGTAGGAAGTTTAGATTGATCTTAGCTACTCCATCAGAGTTAGAGTAAGCAGAGCTAGCCACACCCCCCTCTCTCTATCTCTCACTCTCTTTCTCTCACTCTCTCACTCGCTCTGATTTCCTGCCTCTGTCAGGTTTCTCAGCATGGGGCATTGCTTATCTTCTAGTGTGTGCTTTCATCTTTTGCAATGTCATGTTCTGCTTCAATGGCCACCAGGCCTGCACCTGGAAGAGGAGCTGCTCCAAAGTCAGCCTGCATGGGTGCATCTGCCTGCCTCTGTCTCGATGTCAGAGCCCCTGCACCTACTGGGGTGGCCTAAGCAGATGCCCCTGTGCCAAGTCTGATAACTGGTGACTGTGGGCCGCACAAGCACAGCCTCTTTTTTTACCCATCAGAGGTCTGCGGTGGAGCTTCAAGGTGTTATCCTGTTGGTGGCTATGCATGGAGCAAGGCTGGCAGCTTCAGAAGCCTCACTGTGGCCTGACTTCTGGGGCACAAGTGATGCCACGGTTTTCTCTGGGCTCTTTTCAGAATAAATTGGCAGGTCCAGTAGGAGAAGCTGAGCTCAGGAGGACCCTAAACACAGAGAAGGCAATGGAGCTGGGAGGGGCAGGGTTGTCCAGGTTGGCAGGTGGCAGATGATGAGCCTATATTAGTTGTCTGCTGGCTTCCAAAAGAAAAGCTAGACTTGCTTGCTACCCAGAAATATCCCTCTAAAACTGGTTGCACCAGAGAGTCCCATGCTGTTTGGGGGAATCTGCTAAAGACTGCAGTAGATTGAACAGGATCATTTGGTGCTGTTTATGAGCAATTAAATGCTGTCTCTTGCATGGGAAATCTGAAGGTTATGTAACACTGCAAATCCAGGGAAGCCAGAGCCCAAGCAGACACCAGGATTTTCCAACTGTGCACTGGGCAGTCTTGTAAGTGTAACCTTGCTGGTTGGCTTGGCAGAGTCCTCAACCTGGCGCACTGATGGCACAGGAACCTGCCTAGCATCTCCTCAACCACAGAACTTGGAGACAACAGAAATCCAACTTGGACATACAATGTCCAGCTGGCAAGAGGCCGTTGTGGTCAGTGCGGGTTTGGGCAGAGTGACAGGCCTGCTGCAGGAGGGATCACATGCCCCTTCAAGGCATCTGGAGGAAGGGGAGACCCTAGGAATAGGCTCATGGAAAGGCTGGTCTCTCCTGCCCAAAGAGAATACCTCCAGTTTGTTTGACTGTTTGGTTGGGTCTGGGGGTTCACCGCTAGGAAGCAGTGATATTAGGAGACAGTGTTGGTGAGGTTATCCCAAAATTAAAGCAATCGCTGAGGGAGCAAAAGATTAAGGTTTGCTGAACTTCCCATAGCAGGTGGAGTTGAAGTCACAGCTGCTTCTGTCTTGAATGACTCAGCGGCTTTGTCACCAGAAGACAAATGACTGGATGCTGGCATGGAGTCCAATGGTTTTAGGAAATTTATCATAGAGCCTTACTTGGCTTGTATGTCACTAAATAGGGCTAATACTGTGTGCAGAGTTTGGGATTTAGAGCTGAGCATCACAGCTTGATCAGTTTGAAGGGCTGCAGACACCTCTGGAACATGTTGGACCTTCAGGAGGTCTGAATAAATTCTGAGATTAGATGTGGTACTCTGAGCTTCATCCCTGGTTTGCCACAGAGCTGTGCCCTCCATCCCTGCTGTCATGGTACCCTCAGGGTGTGGGCTGTTATCTGGTAGGTAGAAAAGTTTAGTATGTCTTTTGTTCCCTGAGCCTCATTCTGAAGGGCTGTTGTTGGCAGGGAGGATTGTCTCATTGTTAGGTCTGTGTTCTTTGAGTAAGGCAATCTACATACCTGAGAGCAAATCTTACATTTCTCTCTGAATGTTTAGTTTCTGTGGAAGACTGGTGCCTGAAAGGCCTAAGAGTTTAAAGCCCCAGAGGCTTTCTAGGTTTCCAGACATATCCATGGCTTGTTCTTTTTCATCTTACAAAGACAGCTCTAACTTCCTCCTTTAGTCATGTTCTACTGAGCCCTTTGGCTCTGGCATAAATTAGGAACGACAGGCAGGGCTGTCATGTTGCTAAGAAAAGCTGACAGGACTGCTTTGTTGCTGAGAAAAAGTAGGCAGGTCAGTTTTGTTACATATTGTTATTTTATTCCCCAATGTTGGTAAATAAAGCCTCCAGATTGGACTTCAGGAGATGCCCGTGATCATTGCTCCATTCCTTTTTCCCGTTCTTACCATACTGCATTTCCATTTAAATTCATTTTTAATTTTTGTCAGAAGCAAAGAGGCAATTTAAAAATCTATATGTAATGTTAATTTATTCATGAATTACTAAAATACATGAAGAACATGTCAATTCAAGCAATCTAAAATGACAGATGTCATGAGTATGTCCCTCTACTGTTGCTCTCTTGTTCTACCCTGGAGTGATCACTGCTGCTAGTTATGTATCCCTATATCCAAATCAAATATGCACAAAGACAGGCTATTAAAAAGAGACTTGCCCACAGCTACCAATGGATCCCCAAACTGATATCTTAGTAAGAGGCTAAATTTTCATTCACATTATGAGATTCAAACTTCTACACTCATGTTCACAGACCTGAGCCAATTCTGTGCTGGAAACACATGACTCATTGTTTACTAAGGAAGAAGTCTGCAATAGCTGGAAATCTGCCCTCTGCCATTCCCACTAAGCCACAGTATCAGGTATGTGGACTAAGGAGTTACACAGGGTTTAATAGACTTTGAGTTTTAACTTTTGTAATTCCACGTTTCGCTTCAGATCACATATTAGGCCTGCGCAGCAGCAGCCCAAGAGGAAGTGATGTCCAGAACTTGTGTAAGTGTCACAGAATATTTGAATATGTTTTTACTGAATTGTCTTTCTTTCTACAATCCACACCTATGCCAAATAGGGGCTTTCTTACAGCTAGCTGACTTATGGCACAACACTGGATCTAATTTATACCTAGTTCTGTAGTCTTGTTCTGGAATATGGCTGTTTCAGTCTTAGATTTAGAACTCCCATCTTTCTCCCCCTCTCGTTCTCCTCCCTCTTTGTCCTTCGTAAACAATTCAAATAATCATTTGTTGAAAAAATGCTTGGAAAATTGTCACAACATTAAACAGCAGTGTCGACCATTCAAGCCTGACAATTGTGTTACAACAGGTGGAGAACAAGCATAATAAAAAGTAAATGTACATAGAGATGCGCACACCCACACCCACAACTACACCAGATAGACACATACATATAAACACAGAAATACACACAAAAAATCACAGGACATTTAAACCTTGTTTCTTAATACTTTAAATACACCAAAACATTTGATGCAGTCAGAAAACCACTAGGACAAATACACACACACACACTCACTCACTCACTCACACACACACACACACACACACACACACACACACACACACACACACACACACACACACACTGCCAATACTGGAGCTTCAACGCAGAATGTGGATAATGTCCCTGAAATGTTGAAATGAAATCTACCACTTTACTCACTTGCACCACAGCTCTACTTATGTCTTTTCTAGTGGCTAATTGGAGATGAAAAACACATGGACTTTTCTGCAAAAGTTGACTTCAAACCACAATACTAATATCTCAGTCTCCAGACTGATTGAACAATTTACATTCTCACCAACAGTGATAGAGCTCCCTTTTGGCCACATCCATGACAGCATTATTTACTAATCACTTTTACATGTTTTTATTAGCCTTCCTTACTGCAGTGAGGTGAAATTACAGTGTTGAATGGTTTACATTTCCTTTATGTTCAGAGATGTTGAACATTTCTTTATGTGTCAATTGGCCATTCTTACTTATTCTGAGAAGTCTTTAGGTCACTAACTTATTTATCAATTGGGAAGTTATTTGAGGGTTTATTGGGGGTAATCTTTTGTGTTCTATTTAGATTTTTCCTATTAAAATAGGCCTTGTCTGATGAATTATTCTGTGGGCTTTCTATGTAGCTTGGTATGTTCTTTGCCAGGAAGAAACTTTTAAATTTCATGCAATCCCGTTTATCCAGTATTTCTTTGATTTCTTGTGATTCTGGATCTTTATTTAGAAACTTTGGACCTGTGTTCTAGGAGCCATGGTGTTTCCCCTGCCACTTCTTGTAATTATTTCATGGTTTCTGGCCTTATATTGATGGCTTGGCATATGTGGACACTAGTAATTTGATCTGCCTACAATTCCTTGGTTCACAGAGACAGCATACTGGTACCCTTTCTAAGTAAGATGAGTTGGTTCATCGTTGTTTAGAAAGGGGATGGCTACTCAGAAGTGTGAATATGGAAATCATTGGTGGTAGTCTCAGGCATAATTATTTTTAATTACATTTTTAATTGTAAGTACAATGAATCCTAATCAGTGACACTTTTTTCATCACCTCCCGCATCCCTGAAGCTCAACACTTTCTCCTCAATTTTCCTAGTTTCATTGGATATGAGTTGAAAATTGTGACTTCATTCACCTCCTCACACCTTTCAAGTGCCAGTTTCCTCATACACATTTTATTATTCTGTTAGATTTTCTAAAGGATTACACCACTTAAATTCTTTCCAATATATACTGTACTTCGTGAAATGTATTTATGTATATGTGCATACAAGACTCTATGTTTACATATAGAACGACCTTCCATATAAAAGAGAAAACATGCATCTTGACTTCACAAAATTTTTTTCCAGGTTCCACCCATTTCTTTATAAATGATGAAATATTCTAATGGATGGGTAAAATTATTCTTGTATATATACCATATTTTCTTGATCCATTTATCTATTGAAGGCATTTGTGTTCTATCTATACCTTGACAGTAAGCATAGCTGTGCAGGTGGCATTAATTTATCCTGATTTTTAGTCTTTTGGATAAATGCCCAAGAATGTTAGTACTGGACCACAAGGTAGGTCTAGTTGTTTTGTGTTTTTTTTTCAGTGTAGTTGAACAAGTTTACATTCCCACCAACAATGGTTTATGATCAATCTAAAGTGAGATGGAAAAAGAGCAACAAGTCAAGTGGTTGTTTATTTTTGTTGTTGTTGTTTTTGATCAGTTGTGGTACCAGAACTCTGAGACTGGGTAATGACCTTCAGCTCTTCAGCTCAAGGATAGAACACTACCACTTGAGCCACAGAACCACTTCCAGCTTTTTTTGCTTATGTGTTAAGGAATCAAACATCATGCTTGCAAGGCAAGCATTCTACCACAGAGCCACCTTCCCAGCTCATCTCAAGTGTTTTGGTTTACATTTACTTTATGGCCATAGATGTTGAACATTTTTTATGTAATTACTGGCCAATTTTATTTCCTCTGAGAAGTCTCTACTTAGCTTGTTTGCCCATTTGTTAATTGAGTTGTTAATTCTTTGCTAGTATAATTCATTGAGCTCTTTGTATATTCTGATGTAGAGATGGCAAAAATATCTCCTTCCATAGGCTCTCTTTAGCTTGCTAATGATGTACTTTGCCATGCAGAATCTTCTTAGTTTGGCAAATCCCATTTGTGAATTCTCTCTTTGAGTCCAGGCATTATTGATGGTGAACTCTATATTCCTGTTCAGTGGGAGCCAAGGTTAGCAAGGCTTATACTTTCAGAACAATCGTTCCTAGATTTCAATCCTAGTGATGGACAGGTATGGTTGCCCCAAGTTTACGGTAGAAAGGTCAAAATCTAACATTTTTCTGATTCTTTAAGCCACACATCTAGTCAAAGCATAGTCTAGAACCAATATTATTCTTGTATAGTCTCAAGATAGGTTTTCCTTGTGACTTTCTTTATATTTCTTCCCTAACTCTGTACATCTGGTGTACAATATGATGGCTAATGACCACATGGGGATGCTGAGCACTGTAAATTGTGGTGTTGTATTCATTTTGTTGTAAGGATAATGTGCACCATGGAGTTGGAACACTACATACAAAACAATAGGGGAACTACATTTTTGTTAGTTTTGTCAGTCCTGTTAGTTTTGGGGCTTCAGCTTAGGGCATGGACAGGATCCCTGAGGGTCTTTTGCATAAGGCGAGTGATCACTCTACCACTTAAGCCATAGCGCCACTTCCAGCTTTTTCTGTTTAATTTACACTGAGGAACCAATCTCAGGCCTTCATGCATTCTAGGCAAGCACATTACCACTAAGCCACATTCTAGCTATTCAGTTATTTTTTAAATGCTGGCTTTTTCACGAGTTTCCCACTTTCTTGACCAGGCTGGATTTGAACTGTGATCCTCAGATCGCAGCTTCCTGAATACCTATGATTACAATCATGAGTTACTGGTGCCTGGCAAATGGTGTTATTTAACCTAATTTTAATTTTCCTCATTGATGGAACAGCTGAGTAGATAACATGAAGAAAGGGGAAAGGTAGAGGAAAAAGCAACAGTAGTAGATACTGGAAAAGGAAAGGAAAATAGACAAAAATTAGCAAAATGAAGTAAAGGTTGCAATTTAATTAATAGCCATAGACCAATGTTGCTTTTTTATTTTACAAACATATTACTGTTTCATTCCATTAACAGTAGGGAAATGAAGGGCCATACAAATTGTTTACAACATTTAAAATTTTCTGTATACTATATTTATGCCAACACAATTTATTGTAAAAAAATGCCAGCAAGGCAAGGTGTGAAAACATATGCTTGTAATCTCAACTCTTAGGAGCTAAATTGGGAGGACTGAAAGTTGTTATATACATTATAGAAAAACGGTCTCGGAAGTAAAGGAAAGAAAAAATAAAAGGGAAAAAAAAACAACTAACCAAATGTGTCCTGGACAATTTTGTTAAAGAAAATACCTTTTTTTTCCCCCTATTGTTAGGTGTCAAACCTTGAAACTTGCCCATTTTATACAAGTCCTTTACTACTTGAGTAATGTCCCAAGCCTTTTTATTTGAATGGTGTTTTTCAGTTTGGTTGGTTAGGAGTCTTTCTTTTTTTCCTTCTTTCTTTCTTTCTTTGTTTCTTTGTTTCTTTGTTTCTTTCTTTCTTTGTTTCTTTCTTCCTTTCCCATCTTTCTTTCCTATCTTTCTTTGCATCCTTCCTTCCTTCCTTCCTTCCTTCCTTCCTTCCTTCCTTCCTTCCTTCCTTCCTTCCTTCCTTCCTTTCTTTCTTTCTTTCTTTCTTTCTTTCTTTCTTTCTTTCTTTCTTTCTTTCTTTCTTTCTTTCTTTCCTTCTTCCTTTCTTTCCTTCTTTCTTTTTTCTTTCTTTCTTTCCTATATTTCCTTCCTTCCTTTCTTTTGTGGGAATAGGCCATGCTTAGCTGGAATAATCTGTATATGCCACCTCACACAATGTATCAATTTGACTGCTCCAGAAAATTTTAAGAAGGCAGAAACACTTCCTAATTAATTTCATAAGCCCCACGACACAATGAGTATGTATTTATAGTAATTTTACTATATGAAGGGAAAGGAAAAATCCTAAACAAAAGAGAATATGTATCAGAAATGAAGGACAGTTTATTAATTTTTTTCTATTTTACCTGTGTGTGTGTTTTCCTGAAGATTTAACACAGGATTCACACATGGTAATTAAGTTAATCTACCACAAACCTGCAACCCCACTTACATAGTTACAATTTAGAAAATCTAATGCATTTCTCACACTGAGTAATGAAGAAATCCCATATAATCTCAATAGATGCTGGCACAGAAGCATTTATTAATATTTTTAATATTACTAAAAATTCTGAAACAAGGAAAATAGCTTTAGCTTATATAGAACATCAATCAAGCAAATAAGATACTCATTTTTATATTTTTTTATTGTGAAAATACTGTACATATGGGTTAGAATTACATGGGCAAGATAATGAGTACATTTCTTTTCAAGCATTGTAGCCTCTTCCTTTGTTTCCCCTTCCCATCCCTTCCGTTCTTTCCCCCGCCCTCCTCTCATAATCCTCCTACCCCCCCCCACCAAAGTAGTAAAGGTAATATTTCCACATAACGATTTGTACATCTCATTGTTGCAATGGATCCAACTGTATCCCTATATAAAAGATTTGTTTTTTTCTTTCCCCTCCACAAATTATACCAACCTCAAGTAGAGGGAAAGCATGGGTTATAATATGGGGAAGGGACATACAAAGCAACAAAGAAATAATCCTATAAATGTGTTAGAAACAATCACCTGAAAGAAAAAAAATTGAATACATATCTTAGGGTTCATTTCCCTAACATCAACCTATCCGATCTTTTCTGCTTGATTCAGACATATACTAATTATTGCAATAAGGGAAACCATGGGACCTACGTTTCTTTGGGCCTGACTTACTTCTCTTAATATAATTTTTTCCAAGTCTTTCCATTTCCTAACAAATGGGACAATGTTATTCTTTCTGATGGAGGCATAGAATTCTATTGTGTACATATACCACATTTTCTTGATCCATTCATCTACTGAGGGGCATCTGGGTTGCTTCCATATCCTAGCTATGGTAAATAAGGCTGCAATAAACACAGTCGTGCTGGTAGCTTTAGTGCGGCCTTGTATGTGATCATTTGAGTAAATGCCCAAAAGTGGGATTGCTGGGACATAGGGGAGCTCTATTTGGAGTCTTTTGAGGAACCTCCATACCGTTTTAAAAAATGGTTGAACAAGTTTACACTCCCACCAACAATGCAGTAAGGTTCCCTCCTGTCCACATCCCCTCCAGGATCTGTTGTTATTAGAGTTCTTGATTGTAGCCATTCTAACTGGGGTGAGGTGGTATCTCAATGCTGTTTTGATTTGCATTTCTTTTATGGCAAGGGAGTTTGAGCATTTTGTCATGTGTCTATTGGCCATCCTTCTTTCCTCTTCAGAGAAGTTTCTCTTTAAGTCTTTAGCCCACTTATTCATTGGGCAGTTATTTTGTTGAAGATTTGTTTTTGGGGGATTTAATTTTTTGAGTTCCATGTATATTTTAGATATGAGACCCTTGTCTGTTGTAAGGCTAGTGAAGATCTTCCCCCAATCCGTGGGCTATCTATTAATCTTGCTAGCTATGTCCTTTGCCGTGAAGAAGCTCTGCAATTTCATGCAATCCCATTTGTCCAATCTTTCTTTGATTTGTTGTGTTTCTGGCTCTCTATTAAGAAAATTTCTGCCTGTACCAAGGAATCCCAGGGTTTCTCCTATTCCTTCCTGTAATGTTTTCAGGGTGTCTGCTTTGACTCCGATTTCTTTGATCCATTTGGAGTTGTGTCTAGTGAAGGGTGTTATGGAAGGATCTAGCTTTAGTTTGCTGCAAGTAGTTAAACAATTTTGCCAGCACAACTTACTGAAAAGGCAGTCTTTCTTCCATTCTATTTGTTTTAGATTCCTTATTGAAAATTAGTTGGCGATAGGTCTGTAGGTTCATTTCTGAGTTTTCAATTCTATTCCATTGGTCCTGAAGTCTGTCCTTGAGCCAGTACCAAACTGTTTTGATTACTATGGCTTTGTAGTAGAGTTTGAAATTTGGTACTGATATTCCTCCAGCACTGTTCTTTCTGTTAAGGATCATTTTAGCTATTCGGGGTCTTTTATTGTTCCATATGAATTTTTGGATTGCCTCTTCTATTTCCTTGAAGAAGGAGGATGGAATATTGATAGGTATCCCATTGAATTTGTAGGTAGCCTTGGCAATTGTTGCCATTTTCACGATGTTGATCTTTCCAATCCAGGATCATGGGAGTTTTTGCACTTTCTAAGTTCTCTTTTGATTTCCTTCATCAAGTTTTTAAAGTTTTCATCATTGAGTTTCTTCACTTCTTTGGTTAAGTTAATTCCTAGGTATTTTTTATTTTATTTTATTTTTATTTTATTTTATTTTTATGGGCTTATTTCCTAATCTCAGCCACACTTTTCTCATTGTTAGCATACAGAAAAGCCATTGTTTTTTGAGGGTTAATTTTATACCTTGCTTCTTTGCCAAAGTTTTGAATCAGCTTGAGTAATTTGGGAGTGGAGTCTGTGGGATTCCTTAAATACAAGATTATGTCATCTGCAAATACGGAGAATTTTATTTCTTCTTTCCCTATTTAGATCTCCTTTATGTTTGCATCTTGTCTTTATGTTGTACGTAGTTATTCTAATACTAGATTGAAGTGCAGTGGAGAGAGTGGACATCCTTGTCTCATTTCTGAGTTAAGGGGAAATGGCTTTAATTTTTCACGATTAAGTACAATGCTGGCTGTAGGTTTGTTATATACAGCCTTTATTTTATCGAGGAATGTTCCATGGATTCCTAAATTTTCCAGAACCTTTATCATAAAAGGGTGTTGGATCTTGTCAAATGCTTTTTCAGCATCTACTGAGATAATCATGTGGTTCTTACCCATGCTTCTGTTGATGTGTATATTGAACCAGCTTTGCACCCTGAAATGAATCCTGTTTGATCGTGGTGTAGGATTTTTGGAGGAATTGTTGAAGTTGTTTGGTCAAAATTTTGTTGAAAAGATTTGCATTAATGTTCGTCAAAGAAATGGGTCTATATTTCTCTTTCTTTGACGAGTCCCTGCCTGGTTTTGGGATGAGTGTTGTGATGGCTTCATAGAATGAGTTCGCTTGTGATCTTTCTCTTTCAATTTCATTGAAGAGTTGACGGAGCATTGGTGTGAACTCCGCTTTTAATGCCTTGTAGAATTCCGCTGTATATCCATCTGGTCTTGGGATTTCCTTAGATCGGAGGTCTCTAATTGCTGTTTCTATTTCAATACTTGATATGGGCCTGTTAAGATGGTTTAACTCATCTTGGTTTAGTTTTGGAATGTCGATATTTGCTAGAAAATGGTCCATGTCTGCCAAGTTCTCGAACTTTTTAGCATAATGTTTTGAGAAGTATTTCCCTATAATCTTCTGAATCTTGGTTGTTTCTGTGATGATGTTTCCATTCTCATCTCTGAGTTTATTTACTTGGGTGTGTTCTTTTCTTTTTCTGATAAGATTTGCTAAGGTCTGTCAATTTTGTTGATGTTTTCGAAGAACCAACCCTTTGTTTTATTGATTATTTCTCTTTGTTTAAAAATTCTAAATCATTTAATTCTGAATAAGCTTTAATTATGTCTTTATGTCTACTGGATTGGGTTTTATTTTGCTGCTCACTTTCAATGAGGCTCAGATGCCTGATTAAATTGTTGGTTTCGGATATCTCCAATTTGTTGATGTAGGAACTCAGATATATAAACTTGCCCCTGAGTGCTGCCTTTGCTGTGTCCCAGAGGAGCTGGTAGATTGTATGTTCATTTTTGTTGACTATCCTGAAGATTTGAATTTCCTTTCTAATCTCTTCCATGACCCACTCGTGATTTAACATTGTGCTGTTCATCCTCCATGTGTTATAGGACTTTGGTGGATTTTGGTGTTGAGTTCTATTTTTATTCCCTTGTGGTCTGAGAGTGTATAAGGTAAAAGTTCAATGATTTTGAATTTGGGGAAGTTTCCTTTTTGGTCTAAAATGTAGTCTATTTTGAAAAATGTTCAATGTGCTGCTGAGGAAAAAGTGCATTCTGATAATGTTGTGTGAAATAATCGGTAGATGTCTGTTAATCTTGTTGATCTATGCAGTTGTTTAGATCTGTGGTTTCTCTGTTGAGGTTTTGCCGAGTTGATCAATTTAGTGGGGAAAGTAGTGTGTTAAAATCCCCAACAATTAATGTATTTGGATCTGTGTGAAATTTGAGGGAAAGTAGTGTATCTTGGATTAATTTAGGTGCTCCATTGTTTGGCAAGTAGATATTTAGAATTGTAATATCCTTCTGAAGGAGAGATCCCTTAATTAGTATGTAGCGACCTTCTTTATCTTTTCTTACTAATTTTAATTTGAAGTGTATTTCACCTGACATTAGGACTGCAACTCTCGCCTGTTTATGGGAGCCATTTGCTTGGTAGATTTTGTTCCAGCCTTTCACATTGAAAATGTGTGTGTTCTCTGAAAACATTACAGGATGGAATAGAAGAAACCCTAGGTCTCCTTGGCTCAGGTCGAAATTTTCTGAATAGAGACCCGGAAGCACAACAAATCAAAGAAAGGTTGGACAAATGGGATTGCATAAGATTGCAGAGCTTCTGCAGGGCAAATGACATAGCTGGCAAGATCAATAGAAAGCCCACCGATTGGGAGAAGATCTTTACTAGCCATACAACGGACAAGGGTCTCATATCTAAAATATACTTGGAACTCAAAAAATTAAACCACCCAACAACAAATCCTCAAAGAATCAACTGCCCAATAAATAAGTGGGCGAAAGACTTAAAGAGAAGCTTCTCTGAAGAAGAAACAAGGATGGCCAATAGACACATGAAGAAATGTTCAACATTCCTAGCCATAAAAGAAATGCAAATCAAAACAACATTGAGATATCACCTCACTCCAGTTAGAACAGCAAAAATCAAGAACTCTAACAACAACAGATGCTGGAGGGGATGTGGACAGAAAGGAACCTTACTTCATTGTTGGTGGGAATGTAAACATGTTCAACCACTTTGGAAAGCAGTATGGAGGTTCCTCAAAAGACTTCACATAGAACTCCCCTATGACCCAGCAATCCCACTTTTGGGCATTTACCCAAATGTTTACAAACAAGAGCACACTAAAGCTACCACCAGCACAACTATGTTTATTGCAGCATTATTTACCATAGCTAAGATATGGAACCAACCCAGATGCCCCTCAGTAGATGAATGGATCAAGAAAATGTGGTATATATACACAATGGAATTCTATGCCTCCATCAGAAAGAATGACATTTCCCCATTTGTTAGGAAATGGAAAGGTTTGGAAAAAATTATATTAAGTGAAGTAAGCCAGGCCCAAAGAAGCATAGGTCCCATGGTTTCCCTTATTTGCAATATCTAGTATAGGTAAGAGTCAAGCGGAAAAGGTCAGATAATGTGATGTTAGGAAAATGAACCCTTAAATATGTATTTTAATGTTTTCGTTTCTTTCATGCATGTGTTTCTAACGCATTTATAAGATTATTTCTTTGTTGCTTTGTATGTCCCTCCCCCACAGTGTAACCCCCGCTTTCACTATATTTGATGTCAGTATAACATGTGGAGGAGATGGGGACAAACAAGTCGTTTAAGGATTCAGGTGGACCTGTTGCAACAATGAGAAGTACAAAATGTCATGTCAAAACCAGCTTTACAATGTCGGTGTGGCGGGGGGAGGGGGGTATAATTGGGTGGGGGGAGGGGGGTAAAATTGGGTGGGGGGAGGGGGGAGGCGGGGAACGGAAGTGAAGGGTAAACAAAGGAGGAGGCTGCAATGCTTGGTAAGAAATGTATGCATTATCCTGCCCATGTAATTGTAGCCCCCCTGTAGAGTATATTCTCAAATAAAATAAAATACAATTAAAAAAAAAAAAAGAAAAAAGAAAATTTGTGTGTTTTTATGGGCAAGTTGTGACTCCTGAAATTAGCAGATAGAAGGATGTTGGTTTTTAATCCAAGTAGACAGTTTATATCCTTTATTGCATCGGTAAGGCCGTTAATGTTAAGAGATAGGACTGAGAGGTATTTGGGAGTTCCAGCCATTTTATTCAGCTTCTTGGGGGCTGCGGTAACTAGGTTCTTCCTATGGTTCTTGGATTCTCAGTGTGGGTGCAGTTGATTGGCCTTTATTGTGGTCTTGTTGGTTTTCTATGTGTAGGACATCTTTAAGAATCTTTGGAGGGTTGGTTTGGTGGAGATACATTGTTTCAATTTTTCTTTGCTATGGAAGGTTTTTATTTGAGCCTCGGTTATGAGGGAGAGTTTAGCTGGGTGCAGTATTCTTGGTTGATAAATGTTTGTCCCTAGGGCATGGCATACATCATTCCAGGTTCTTCTGGCATTAATTGTCTCGGATGAGAAATCTGAGGAGATTCTAATTGGTTTCCCTTTATAAGTGATTGATCTTTTCCTTGGTCTGAATTGATCCTGTACGGATTATAATGTGATGGAGGGATGTCCTGTTCTGGTCTAGACTATTTGGAGTTCTAAAAGCTTCTTGTATCTGAATAGGCCTATATTTTCATGTTAGGGAATTTCTTTGCTAGGATCCTCTTAAACAATTTCCTACACCATTAACTTCTGTTTCTAAGTGCTTCTCTCCACACATTATCCTCAGATTAGGCCTTCTGATGGTGTCTTCCAAGTGTTGAATCTATCTATCATATTTCTTGGATTTGTTTTGGATGGTTGTATGTCTTTTCTCTATAATATGTAGGCTGTCTTCAATTCCTGAGATTTGATCTTCTGTATGGTGTAACCTACTATGAAGACTTCCTACTTTGTTTTTCATTCATTTTTCTTCTAATTGGTTGTCTTTGATGACTTCAGATTCTTTGTTGGAGCTTTGTTTTAGATCTAATATGAGCTTCTTTACTTTCTTAATGTGGTGTTCAGTGTTTATTCTCAAATCACTTAATTAATGGTTATGGTTTCCTTGGACTGCCAGTCCTACTTTTGGGTTCCGTTCAGCATTCCCATTCTGATCTCCCTGATTTCTTTCAGCTCTCTGTTTATGGATTCCATGAATGTCTTTAGTGATTTTTCCGTATTCTCATCCCACTCTGTCAATTCCTGTATTACTTTTTGTTTAGCTTCCTCACGTTCACGTGATTCCTGTAGCTCTATTTGAGTGTCCTCAACATGCTCATGCAATACCTTTTTTTCTCTTTGAGTATTGTCGAGCTGCTCACACAATTCTTGTATCAATCTTCTAATAGCTTCCTCACACTCATGATATTCCTCTATTGACATATGGTTTGCCTCCTCTCTCTCCCTATAAAGCTCATAGAGAGTCTTTTGCAGGTTTTCATTCTTTTCATTTACCCTGTTTACCAGTAGTGTTTGTAGAGCTTTTGGGACTTCTCCCATGGGTTATTCACTATCTGTTCGATCCCCTAATTATCATGAGTGGGAGTTGAGATACCTGGACTTGCCATTTTTCTTGTGTTTTTTCGGCTTGCTCTGCCCATTTGGGATGAAAGTGACACCCTTTTTGTGCTAGAACTCAATCTTAAGGTGAGCATCAACCAAAGTCTGTAGTTGTACAGTCAAAAGTCTGCTGATAAACTCTAGTTGAACAGATATATTTATTCAACATCAAACAACTATATATTAATGGGATACGAACTGCAAATGAGAATTTAGCAAACCAGAAATTATTAGGTTTAGGGAGAGAAGTGGATAAAAATAGGAATAGAGGGATGTAGAAAGGCAGAGGGTGAGTTAACTTAACTAAGTCATAGTCTGAAAGCGGGAAAAAGGTTTGATAGAATAATAGCAGAGGGAGAGAAAAAAGAGATGAAAAAATAGAAAAACAAATCTTAATAATTAAAAAGTTAAACACTTAAAAACTTAAAAATTATGCAAATTTAACAATGTATTATTCATAGAAGAATGTGGATAGGATAAAATAAGGGTAGGAATAGAAAGGAGACACGAAACACTTAAAAATAAAAATGCTTAAAATATATAGATATAAAGAAGTAGTACTGCTATTAAAGAATTTACGTCTAAAAGGTTTTGAATTGAGTAATAAATTCTGGATTAGGTATGTACAAAATGAGTGACAAGTTCTAATAATCGAATATGGGTATATCTGAGGATTAGCAGAATAGCTATTAAGTTATGCAAAGAAGAACAAAAGAGAAGAAAAGGTAAAAAGAATGAGAAGGAAAGAAAAAAAGTGGATCAAAAGATAACTAGAGCTAAACAAAAAAGTTTTTAAAAAAGAAAAAGAACAAAAAAGGAAAAAGGAGCACACACTTATACCCCTAAAATAAAAATTATAAGAGGAAGAAAAAAATTTAATAGAAAACAATTTTTTAAAGTTAAAAATTAAAAATTAAAGAAAAGTTTTAGAAAAAAACATTTTTGTAAAAGGTTCAAAAAATTCTTTGATTTTTTTGGTGGGGGGAGATCCTGTATCTCTCTTGTGTCCGTAACCAGTCAGTAGGAGGAGTATCTGGTATGCTTGTGGTGTTTGATTTTCCTTTGGCTTAGTTGGTTTCTTAAGTCGGTTAGTTTGAGCAGGCAGAAAAAAACTCTGCTTTACCCAGGATTTTGTGAT